>NW_028280851.1:575000-1775000 GCF_059751285.1 Brachycentrus maculatus
TTCTCTATTAAAAAAAAAAACTTTTTAACCCTTAACCCCAAAATTCTCATTTAATATTTCTATATTCTTCCCTTATTTTTTCCAAATACAGTCTCACTACGAGTGTCTAAAAATTGTAATACCTGTTGATAATTAACATAGATTATACCTTTGAATCAATATGTAGACGCCTATCATAACTTATGATAATGTAACCTAAAAAAATTATGACATGCAAACTCTGTTCATATTTAAAAATCTGTTTATATTTGTGGGCAGATGTAAACATACCTCAGACTTGCAGACAGACATTGAAATAAGTATATATAACATAAAATGACGGTTGACCCACTTAAAATTAAATTTACATTTTATCGTCGCGAATTATTTCGTTTGGACGTTTTTACGACCGTTTTTCAGGATTTCTTTCAACACTTCGGCACATTTTAAAGGTACGTGGAAAACCGTTAATCGCATTTTTGTGATCAAACTGGAATTCATCAAAGAACGTTCGAATTTGAATTGGATACAACATTTTGAGTGTGTCCAAATACTGCAAAAAATACAAAATCTGGATTATCTCCAAGTACAGGAGTTATTATCTTATTGTTTTTTGACATCTCATCAAAGATGAAGAAGAATATGGAAGTCTGGGCATTTACCGTTCTGACGACCGTCATAGGCTGGTTTAAGTGATCACTTTACACACGTGTAACATTCACCAACTCTACCCATTATTGACAACCACACTACTCAAATTCTTGGAAGTTCTATATATATGAACCAATTTAGAAACCTTGTTCTTGAATCACTAGAACTTCACTAGAGACATCTATTGGTGAGATGTAAGGAAGCTTTTTACTAAAAATAACTCCTGTAATTGGAGATAATCCAGATTTTGTGAACAAGTATTGGGACACACTCAAAATGAAATGCACAAATATGTGCACACCACCACAACATAAGTTTTCTGAAACGCACAAATATGGGCACACCACCACAACATAAGTTTTCTGAAACGCACAAATATGGGCACACCACCACAACATAAGTTTTCTGAAACGCACAAATACATGCACACCACCACAACATAAGTTTTCTGAAATGCACAAATATGTGCACACCACCGCAACATAAATCTTATGAAACGCACCGTCGCAACATAAGGTTTCCGATACGCACAAATTTCATATAATAATACGTCTAGAACATTCAAATACTATTTATTTTGTTATTTATTACTGTTACATGTTGGTTATACTCAGTACTGAGTAACATCAATTAGTAATTCAACGAGTCTCTTTTAATTAACCCCACAAGAAGTCACCGCCATGTTATTTGCTTACTCATAGCTATAACAGTACAAGTCCTTTTAAAATTGCGTTGGATAAAATCCAATTATTTAGTACTACTCAGTCTGATCAAATGCAAAATATATACATCTGTTAAAATTCTTGAATCTTAAAGTTATCCACTTTGATCGCTATGAAACTTTGGTACAACTTTGCACTTCTATACGCGCGTATTTTTATATATCTAAATAAATAATAATGAAATTTATCGAACTGATAAAACTGCAAAAATAATCCACGGATTGCTTTAAGAATTTAACACAAGTTTGCTTTCGAATATTTATTCAAAAGTTATTTTATCTGTGAGAGTTAAAACCATGTTTAGTTTTTAAAACCGTTTTCAACGTCAATGGCAGCGCCATCTGTTGAACACAAGAGCAAAACACGAAATACCAAATGTTACTCATGGCGGAAATCGTGCTTCTTGATAGCTGCAGTCACTTAGCATTTTCGATGTTTTCGATTACATTGTCGTTTCATAAATTTTGATTGATTCATATGCATTTTAAAATTAAACAATGTAGGATTGTGAGATTTGTTTTATTTTTATTTTTCATTTGATCAGATAGAGCCACAACGGTGCCAAAGAGCCGGGTTATCTAGTTATTAATACATTCGGTTCGATTAGATAAACAATAAATTGAAACACATCAATAAAAACTGTGTCAAAATAAATTATGTATACGTAGAAACCGATACATTATTTTATCTTGGCCAACTTTAACCACTTTATTCACGTTAATAAAAAGAAATTTGATCAATAAATATGTGTAGAAAACTCCCTTCCTATAATTGTGTAGTAAAGTTTGTTTTATGTAAGTTTTTATAGGTTTTATTTAAATTTTATATTCTACACGAATAATCGTTTGCTGTGTGAAAATATCCAATTGAGTACATTACGCTAATGCTAATATCTAACCCTTTGAACTCTATTTTTTATACGCGGAACGCCAGTTAATCAACTGGGTTAGAAAATCATAAAAAAATGGTAAGGCAGTAAATAAAAAGTTATAGTATGTTATTTATTGTTTCGACATTCACATTGTAATAAGACATTATTAAATTATAAATAAAACACTTGTATTTTAACACTTAAATTAAAGTGGTAAAAAAAACAAGTGTCGTATTATGTATAATTTATTAAAATGTAAGATTGTTAAGAAAAGAAAAAAATGCATATTCAATGCTAACTAACTAACCTACCATGGGCCTGATCCCTGATGGGAGTGGAAACAGGTGGCCTACTTCGAAGACTTATGTAATCACCCACGAAATGATCTGAAAAAAATTAATTTCAAACGGCTCAATGGTTTTTCGTATCATTTTTTAAAATAAATTTATAAACAATGTGTAAGCCAATGGAATGTATCTCCATATTCCAAAAAAAAGAGTTTCCACCATCATTTCAGCTATTCTCTTAATTAATGTATCCCATTGTTTGTGTCGCCGCTGCGGCGCCATCGGAGTTAGAATGTTTTATATGTCGCTGTGACGGCGACAACGGTGTACAAAGGGTTAAAATGGTTAAATTCAAGGTGAATTTACATAATGACTACGATTTATTTTTTCAACATAATTGAATGAAATAAAACTTTTACCGTTATAATCGTCACCTTCGTCTTGTGACCTGAGCAATGTTGATAGAGGTACAGACAACATCGTACATTTTACGCTATATCATTTTATGCATCGGGAAAGATGTAAGAAGTTTATTACATCATCAAATCAAGTTGGCCGATGATCTAGCGATGAAGTGATGATCAGTGAAGTAGAAACGATGAGAGATTGTGTTATTTGCATTCAGTACATGTCACGCACTAAATAGACCGTGAAACTTAATCAAATTTTGTAATTCACAATACTATTAAAGGATATATGTATTTAAATGCAGTAGTGTGTCATTTTTTTTCTTGCATCCAATGGATTAATAGATTGAATAATATTTAATATAAGTAGACAATTTATGCAGCGGCGTTTTCAGGAAAATGTTTACCTTTAACTTTACAAAATGTATCCATTTTTAATTAAAGTTTTTCCGAAACTAGATGGTTGTTAATAAAAAATGTGAGTGGAGCAAAAAACAAACTCTTTTTATTTCTCAAAATAATATATCACTATCATCCACAAAGTTAATGCTTTCAATGTTCAAAATATTCAATTAGATTACATAGAAATATTAGAAATAAAAAAGGCAATTAATAATAATTTACAACTAATAAATACTCAAGTAAACGATTTTTTTAAGAGTCCGTTATTAAACGTGATTCCAATTCCTCAACATCCCTGATCCCTTTTGACTGTGACTGCTAATCAATACAAAACAAATAAAGCCATTTGAGATCTACCCAAGCTCCTTTGCCTAACCGTCAAAATATTTTGAATATTGTTAAGTAGATAGTGTTTTAGTATTAATCAGTCTTGATAAAGAAACGGTTAGCTTCGATACTGGTAGACATTATAATTAAGTTATAATAAAATATTTAAAGTGATTTTAAAAAAAGTTACATTTTAATTATTAACACTTTTGAATTTATTAATTTAAACACGACTAGTTTCGAGAACTACAGATCTTTTTTACTCAGTTTTTATTCTCACCTATTGATGAGAACATCTGCAGTTTTCGAAACTAGTCGTGTTAATATTCATTAACTTAAAAGTGGTCTTAAACAAGTGTTTTACTTTTATCATATGTAGTTCTCGAAACTAGTTGTGTTTTCTGTAAATTCATAAATTCAAAAGTGGTCTTTTTTTTTTTGGGGGTCAAGGGATCTTGCATCCCTTATGTCATCGCGACCATGTCAGGTCTATTGTGACTTAAAAGTGGTCTTACTTATACAAGTGTATTATTTTTACTATCTTTGTTCTCGAAACTTAATAGCGTACTGGAACTTATCTCTGTCTAGATCTTCCATCTCGATGTTATGTCACTGACAAGACACTGGCAGAAACATTCTTTCATTGGGTGACTGCAAAATGAATAATTAAAAAAAAAAACTAGTAACGTTTTTTTTCATAAACTCAAATGTGGTCTTATACAAGTGTTTTATTTTTAACTTATCTACAAACATTTTTTAAAAATATTTATCACTCAAATTGACTAATGAATAAAATATAACCGTTCTGAATGTGCAGTTTCATTCGATTCGATTATCTGTCACATTTGTTGCGGAAAACCGAACACGATTTCGTTATCATCAATCAAGATGTCGACACTTCCGATATAAATGCTACGATACTGGTAACACTTAAATACCACTCAATAAATCGATACATTACTTCAAAATAGCCTCTCTGACTTCAGGAAATACAAATATTAGTACTTTTGTAAATTTTAACCAGGGACGTCCGGAATATTTTTCTGATGTTTTTTGGAACGTGGAAATTTTATAATACTTATTAACAAGTAAAATTTGCTCATTATAATTGTTTAATTCGATTATTTTCCCTGACCTATAGGTTCATTGAGCAGGGGCTTATTATGACTGTTTTAAGAAGGGATAATGGTAATAAAAAACGTGGGTATTTCACCTTACAGGTATAAATAGCACAAAAAATAGTTCCCATTCAGTTCAAATCATAACGGTAGTTCAGTTCTTTGCTGAAAATCGGCGTTTGTTACAGTAAAAAATACAAAAAATTCTTTTTGTAACAGTGGAAAAAAGAAAACTAAAATAATTAAGTAAAATTAAAGTAACATAGAAAGCAATTATATTACTTTTTTATCCTTATTATGTATAGTATATACCTGTTATGAGGTACGCAGAATTAACATATTTTTAAATACAAAAATACACAATAGCTATTATAAGTGATGTCTAGAGATGAATATGAGTATGCTTGTAAAAAAATGGAGTAATATTAAAAAACGCAAAAATCTGTTAAGATTGTATTAAAATTGTACATAGTAATTGAACCCAGAAACCATAAAAAATTAAGTCGATTAGCTATTCACGTTATGAACAGTGTTATAAGAATCGTTTTTGCGTTATGGATGCATTTTCAAAAACCGCATCTCTAAGTCTTCAGAGTATCTCTGATCAAGCTTCATTATAATAGTTCTTTTTTAACGCCTTCCTTGTTGATGAAAGTTAATATTTATTTTATTCAACTGACCTTCGGGATGCTTTTATTTATTCAAAACACGCGAATGTTGATCAATAATAATAAAAATCTAAAAACGTTGAATACGTGTGAACTGTAAACCACATGTGCAAATAATCTTTCTATTTACTTTAGTCTTCGTTTGATGTATTATACAAACACATGTACATAATACTTACAAAATATATGCATAATAAGTACATACATACATATATGTAAAAGAGTCTGATTATCATATTTAAAAATCCAATTTACGTGTCTAAACATTTTTTTAAAGTAGCAAAACACTTGCAGTTAGTAAAATATTTCAATGTCAATTCGACATTGCTTTATAATAAAAAAAATCTGTCTGTGTAAAAAAAAATTATATCTTTGGGATAACACGTGAACGCTTTTATATGACTTGTTTTTCATTTTCGCCATTAAAATGTTTAAATTTAAACTAAAATGAAATAAACATTAAAATTTAGACGATGCATTTATTTATATATAACGCTACAGAAAACTGTCTCAAAAACATGATTTTATTTACTAAACTTAAATTTTCTTTTTGTTTGTCATTGGTAATAAATTTTACTAGCATAATAATTAATACCTTACTTCATATATACCCTAATTAGAATTGTAACATACTAGCTTAAAGCTGTCGGGTTCAACTGTAGAAAGCTACGGCAGAGAACTATTCTGCAGTTTCAATACAAATATCCTATTTCACGTATACTCGTTGGCATGCCAACTGCAGCTGTCGTTTACGACTGCACGACAACTTCTCAGACGACAGTGTGCGCGAAATAAGATTTTTGTTTTGTAACTGCAGAATGCCAAACTAGGACGGGTAAATCAGTAAAATATGGTGAAGAATTGTCACAAAAAGTTTTTGTTTTTGTTTTTGTTGATATAGATAAAAAATTGTCCATTTAGTAATCTTAAAATAAAAACGATAAAGCTAAGAGGTCTATTGATAGTAAAACAAAACTCTGAAAAATCTGTAAATCGGACGATTACTGTATCGATGTGAAGTGTTCCGGATATATTTTCTATAGATATGTTACATTACTGGTTATCTATGTACTTTTACTATAGCTATAACAGCCCACACACACATAAACAAAACATAATTTGACCGTACTATACAAATTATTAAAACCGCCTTAATACGGGTTTAAAATCAAAATAAAAACGAGATTTAAATAAACACCAACGCTTTCCGTTTGGCAGGCGCCGAGTAGTCAATGAAAATATTGTGATATTGTTTTTTTTTAGTTGGAAGTATCTCAAATGAATTTATAAAATCGGTGTTTGTGAATAGCGTTTTAGATTATCCGAATTAAGGATCAAACTGAGCGCCGGCAAAAAAAATCTATAGTAATTTTAATTAAAGTGTGTTAACAGAAGGTACGTTATATGTGTTAATATCTCATGAATAATTTGTGATGTATCAAATTAAAGCATTAAAGTTAGTTTTCTTCAAATCGTAGTTAAATTTTATTTTAATTTTGGACATTTTTTTCTTAAGTGATAAACCAGCGATTATTTAAAAGGGATCAACAAGTTAAGAATATACAGGTATAAAGCAAATGATAACTTTTACTTTGATATTTAATTTACTAAATATCATGAAACACGTTAATTTCAAGTGAAATTGTACAAGCTTTTCTATGATATCCTAATACGATTCATTTTTGTTTCAACGTAGGCAACGCATTAAGAAACACACGGTAAATACTAAATCCATTAGCGAAAATAAAACGATCTAAATTACATAGTGCCTTATCCATACAAACATAATTGTATAACCTTAATAACATATATTATAACAGTTTCAACATACGACTTAACTATAAAAAAAACAATAAAGATACCTACTTATGATATAAGCGTTTTACTTGTATGAGATCCTCAGGGTCCAATTTGTTGTTTGTGTCTGATTTTCGTTAGTAGATTCTATATCTTGCAGATGATAATATGAGGTTAGATTGCGTGAAATCTTCTCTCTGCTATTTGTATGTTCACTGCTGGAAGAAATATTAAACTTCTTGACATTTGAACATGTGCATTATGATATTACGATGATGGCAGCGCGAATCGCGGCCGCCATTTTCTTGCTCGCGGTGTATTTTGACATTTTAAATGTTTCCGTATGCAAATTGAAAGAAAACCGCTGTTAGTAAATCATTGTTGGATACATAATACCGTCGCATCATACTTTGTAACGAGTTATAAGTTCCGACATTGTGTCAAAATTAATAAGATGTTTGGAAATATCATGTCGGGGAATAACATATTTCGATTAAGCACTATAGTTATCGATCCTATAAAAATATCAAACATTTGTCAACCTTAACTGCGTTGGCCGTAACTTAATACTCTGTGTTTTACAAAGTAATTTATGTTGCTGACAATCATAAAATCGGGCCAATAAGTACTCGATGCTCGTAAATATTGCGTACATATTGTGAGATATTCTAACAAATGTTGACCCTACAAATTGTGGGTTAACGTGATCATTAGACAGGGCCGCCTTAATATTGGAGGCACTGGGGTCGCTAACGGCCCCACACACTTTTGACACATTTTTACTTGATAATTAAAACAAGTTAATTAAAACAATAAATTAAGACATGCCGTCACTCCAGAATCGATACATCACTGATAGAGTGAAATCGTCAAGCAATGCTTAGAATGCCGTAGTTATTTTCCTTTAAAATGGCCTTTTCATTCATGTTTTTAAATTTAAATTTCTTACCCTGACTGGATTTTGTGCACAATGTTGATCATTTTAGTGAGATGTTACATTCAATTAAAATAATTTCATGAACGTAGTGTCCAATGCCCAATTCTGTAGTAATAGAATATGTTTTTTTCAAAGCTTTCTCAATAAAAAAAAATCATTATATCCAAAAATCTGGAGGGCAGAAGTAAGCCTTCATATAACCAATGGACAAGTTAACTCCGTGTTGATAAAATTTGGTACTCTTTGGTTCATTTTAGTAAAATAATAAAGAAATAAAGAATACGTTGATTATATACATTCAAATATCTAGGAATTTATAAATAAATATTTGTCGCCTTTTTAAGCAGACTTATTTTGATTTTGATGTCTGCTTTCATGAAATACATGTTAAATATTATTTAAATATAACAAGCACACTTATACGAAATTATGGTAATTTTCATAACACGCAAACCATATATGAAATGCAAATGTTTTTTTTTATTTCTTGGTATCACTGTGCTACAAAGGGTGTGATTTATAAGTTTTATTTTAATTTATAATATCTTTTTTAATGCGGAAGAATTTATCGAAATAAATATTTCGAGATATTAGTATTCGCATGATTCGTAGTTGTGTATGCGTAGATTCAGGTTTTATTCAAGGATACGTTTATGTGTGGTAATTCATGAGCTAACGTTAATGAATGGACTGATTCAAGATTTACAATCGGTTCTTATGCTGCCATGGAACAATGGCGATATGTAGATATAATTTAGTATAGTACGTATAGCCTGTTGTGCTTTAGTTAGTGAGGTAATGGCGCGATAGGCAAGCCATGTGCAAAATTAGCATTCCCCTCTGTATGAAATAATCACGATTATGTCAGCTGGGACCGTTAACAATAATAAAACACGCGCCGTCCCTGGTTTGTTTACTAATTTATTTGGCGTGTCGCTAGTCGCTAGTGTTGGTGCAGCTCTCGGCGGAACGACTGCCGTCGCACGGGTACCTCTTCCCTACGCGCGCACATTTTCCGACATTTCGATCACTTCCATTCAAACCGAACGCCTACACCGCGCGGCGTAAACAAACAGATCTAGCCCCCCGGTTATCAGCGCGCTTTTCAAAATGATGCCCGCCATTTTAATAAATAAGCGCGGGAAATTGAACTGTCAAATTAGTTTTGCATCCTAAACGTCTAATCGCCAAATCCGTCGTTCTAAAAGACAATAGTGTTTTTTCGTATGTAATGCGGACGCGTGGAAAGAATTTAAAGTCAATTGGATTGCGTCAGCGCTAGAAATAAAGTTTAATTCAGTGACTCGCTGTTGTCTCTTTACATATATATTTCTCTATACATACTATGTAGTGACGATCAGTTTGAGATCTGTGTTTTTCCCGCCTCGGAAATTTAAATTGTGACCGATACATTAGCGATGCTCGAATGTCATTGCGACGACTTTGGCTCCGCTGTGAAGAATAAGTGAACCTAATGATTTGCGAGATGAATATTGTTGAATAATTATCTCACTGTAATATGAAGATAAGGTGGAGTTTATGCTATTGTATCTGCGTCAAGATTAAAATCATATAACATCAATGATTTCTTTTAAATATCTTTAAATTGTATATTTTAAAGAATATACTCAATTTTATAGATGGAAATAAAGGCTTATGAAACTCACTTCATTTGACTTCAAATGAATGCTAGAGTTCAAACAAGTCTTGTTTATTTTTTAAGTGTAATAAATTCGTGAAAACGTGCTTCAATGGGTTGGTGGGGAAGAAGGAAACGATCTCCGTCACTTACAAAGGTGAAAATAAACACAAGATTGCATTACATTTATTAATCTCTAAAGACCCTTTTAGACCTAGACAGAATTATTAGCACTAAATTACGAAAAAACGCATTTTCGACATCTGATATTTATATTATTAAAATATTATGGCATCTATTGTTTTCACGTGAAAGAAGATGGAAGTCTGAGCATCCCAAAGCTTACAGCATTCTACCTTTTATTGAATATCCATATTCCATTTGTGTTTGAAAGATGAATACATATATGCACTGTTGTTGGAGTCGTTTCGTATGCTAGTTGTTATTTGATGGATTTGGAATTTCGGCATTTATATAACATGTTTCACGAATTTCTCAACTGAAAATCCAAAATCAGTCAAAATCCAAAATCTTCTATAATATCACTGATACATTGACATCAAGATAGTGCAATTACTTAGAAAATCATCACTATAAACATTGTTTGTATCATGAAACTTCATTACAATGTAACAATTTACCATATCATTAAAATAAACTTATCATAATTAACCATTTTACTTACAAATACTGGTCCACCTATTTCTAGCGCCAACGCTTAACCGTAATTTGTTTTCATCAATGCGGCAGAAAATAATTTAAGTCATAAAGTAATGATCAAACATGGATCAAACTGACTGATAGAGCCGTCAGAGAACGAGTAATCTCCATAATTACTATTTGGAGTCGAGAAAATTGATTGATTGGGATCTGGGCTGGGCTCGTTCGAGTATAAACACTTCCGCTGTACTCATCTTGGTCCCAGTGCTAACTTCGAACACTTCAGTAACGATCAACTGGACCTACCTGAACGTTACAAGATTACAAGTCATGAACCATGGAGGTTTTTTGCTCCAAAGTCTTCACGCATTCTGAGGCTGTCCGATTCTCAAAGAAAACTAATTGATTTCACAATCATTTAAATCTTAGCTGAACAAATAGTAGCTCTTTGCTCCGTGTTGAAATAATTAATCACGCGTGTCTCGAGAACCTATTATTTCTCGCTCGTCTTCTTAATTTGGTCTCACTTCAATCAGAGAAAGTTGCCTTTAGATGTTTTCTCTAGTACGTGAAATCTGTCATTTACTAGAGTACCTAGAGATAAAATTATACAGTATTTTTCCCCAATGAAAATATGCAAGCTAAACTGGCAGTAGGTACACAACGAAGTCCCGGTTCCGACCCTAATGTATGGAAGTGAAACATGGAGTTGGCAAAAGAAGGATGAAAGAAGGATGAAAGTAGACTGAATGCAGTCGAAATGCTATCTCTCAGAAGAATGTGCGACAAAACGATGTATGATAGATGTTCGAGTAGTGAAATAAGGAAGGAATGCAAAGCTGAGATAAGCATAATCGAAAAAAATTAAGAAAGGTGTTTTGAGATGGTTTGGACATGTAGAACGAATGAGTGAGGAAAGAACGGTAAAAAAAATTATGAGGCGAATGTAATTGGAAAAAGGAGCAGAGGTAGACCGAGAAAAACTTGGCACGATCAAGTATGCCAAATACTTGGAAGTGGTCAGGTTAGGAGTCGAAACAATCGGCGGGTATGTATGAGGAGATGCATGAACGTGGAAGAGGCGAAGAATGTTTGCAAGGACAGAATGGTGTGGCGTGATGGTTAGTTAGTTAGTTCGTTAATTATGAAAATATGTACGGAAGAAAATATAAGAAAATGGTTTAGATTGGAAATTTTCCGCTTCATCCATTGGTATACTTGAAATTTTGTAATCCCAAACAAAACAGGACACTTACATTAATCGAATTTACACAGTTTTGTCAAAAGTTGCCAAGAAATGCAAAAGCCTACCTACATCTGATAATTAACAGTGATAAGTTTATCTGATAACTGATAGCAAAAGTACATCTGATAACTCATAGTTATAAGTTCATATGATTACTTACAGAAATTAATGTACGCACATTAACCATTTTGTTTGTAAATATGCTGTATAAATAATATACCTATATTTGATAAGAGATTTAGAATTTCAAGAAATCTAAAAAAATGAAAACAACAACAACAAAAAAACAAAAAGGAGAGCCGATATTTAAAATCACAAATATTAGCTTTAATCCGTCAAATGATACTGGAGATTTTACGATTTCATAAAACTTTTCCAAATACATCATTTCAATAAATGTGTTCTTATATCTTAGGGTAAAAAGCCATTAAAAAGAAGAAGAAGAAGAAGAGTCTAAAAGATATAATTTCTTATCTTGAAAAAATTTTTATGAGTTTTTTTTTAGTCTCCCCTAAAAATATTTTTCTCTTATGTTCATTCATAGTTTCGGAGACGATTGGACAATGAGTGATTGTGATTTTTAAAAAATCTATATATTATTAATTTTTTCATATAATTTTTTTTTGGTTGGTATTAGTAGGTACACAAAGATATGAGACGTCTACAATTATTGAAATTGATATGATAGATGATAAGATGCAAACACACCCGGCCAATATGAAAATATATAAAACGTCGTTTAAAAACGTGTTTTTTTCTGGATACGATTTGCACATATAAATTTACCAGCTTAAGCAATTATTAGCCGAAAATCCATATGATCATTAATTACAAATGTAGGTACATTGTATATACAAATACATCATTATTTTTCTGAGTTATGCCACGGCGACCTAGTTTAATTAATTCTAATAGGAATTGAACGCTTCATTAATCATTTTAATCCCTTACGTAAATTCTCAGAAATTACGATATTTCTTTGGCAGGCCTTCGCCTATATTCAGTAACACGTCAAGAGTTTGCAAATTAATATAGGTATGTACATATAAAGATTAGTATTTTCAGTCTAGTTCACATTATTGTCAACTATAGTATATGTAGTGTAATGATTAGTGTGTTTGCAAACCAAGCTGTAGGTTTCGCATTAGATTCCCAAGGGGGTAAAAATAAAAATAAATATTGGATTGGGTATCTGTAGCGCAAGACTAATCACATTACCTTCATATAATTAATGATCAACTTAACATTATATCAATTTTATGTAGTGCCCTATGCACTATTGGGTCCTGATAAAGGTCAATATTAATGTTATCCTAGGTAATTTACAAAAAAAAAACAAATTAACATTGAAAAAAAAAGGTTTAGTAGATAGATTTGTAGTCTTAATAGTGAGAAACGAATCATCCGATGTATTTATTTTGAAATCATATTTTTGACTTGTAATGGTTTAACAATAGGGATGTGTTAATATCAGCATTACAGTTTGAAAATAATTTGCATATGGATGAACAATACATATTGATATTTTTTAATATCGTTTTTTCATAAGTAATACTTAAAATATCTTTTTTTTTGCTTCCTTTTAAATGACATTCAAAGTCGAATGCTGTTACTGTATGTATAATTGAATCCTGCACTTTATTTCCTTGTCTGACTAATCAATTAACCTTTTGATCAATGTTCTTCACTGACTCTGAACCGTTTTCAGTTTCTGCTTTCATATTTTTAACCTATTCGTTTGTATGGTTTCAGGATGCTGAGCGTTTCTCAGATACGAGCTGGCAGATCCACCAGCAGTGGCGGGCAGCCGGCGATGGGCCCATGTGGCCCACCCTGGAGGGGGCTCACGCACCCGTCCAGGACGCGACCCCTGCGGTCTCGTGGACACAGACCAACTCCTGGAGGTCTGAAACACCGCAGCCACACCAGAGAACTACGGTAAGACGCTGAAAACCCTAATAAAAACATTTATTTGTGGTCTTATTCATTTCCTGGAAATTGGCTATTACTGCTGTAAAACCCTCCGTAGCTTGCGCTTTTAGTCCTACATTTGAATAAATTATAGTTTAATAATAAGTCTATCATATTTTATAATTAAGTAACAATATTCAATTAACTTGACATTGGCAAAAGCAATGTATTTTATATGCAACGCCATTCTATATTAAAAATAAAAAAATGTACATATATTATTAATCTTATGACGGTGTAGGTCCGTGTGAGTTTACTAGAGCCATCTTTTTATTTTGATTGGCGGTGATAGGGATATTGAAAGCTTTTAAATGTAAGTAAATGTTTTTAGCTTCACAGTAAAATCGGGATACGATTTTGATTCACATTTTTTTGCTTTGATTTGCTTTTTGCATTTGATTGCTTTGCAAGAGAAGGTCTGTCAGGAAGCTTAGATGCTTCTGTATCAGATTTGGGAATGCGTTGGGACAGCCTTCAAAAGAGCCATCTATGGTTGGATTAATTTATTTAAGATAATATTTTATTTATCAGATTATATACATGTACATACATATATGGGTGATCCAAAAAATATAGTACTGTGGTTTGTCAATCATGGATAGAATGGTGAATGTTGCACTGTGTAAAGTGATCACCAAACCAGCCTATGACAGTGTAATAACAACAACTTAATAAACACTGGCTTCCATCTTTTTCATCTATTTTGAGATGTAAAAAATGATCACCAAATGCATAAATTATAAATGATATTTTGATGAAACTTGGGATATTTTCTGGATCTGTTTCAACATCATTTATTAGGACTCCTACAAAATTGGGTTCAGTGTTTTTCATGGAGGCGGTGATTGCGTGATGAGGTAATATTCCTGAAGGATGCTTTACACCCACATATTTTTTATCCAGTCATGATAGTTTCGCTACATTGGGAACTAAATTGCAAAGCGCCGACTCCCAGTAAGTGCGCCAATTAGTACGGCGGATGTTAGCGCTAACACTGTTCACATCACACGACTAGCGCAGCGTGGTTAATAATAATTGTTGGTATCATAAAAAATATCATTCACGATTAGAGAGGTCGAATTTATCTCGCGAAGAGAATAAGATACAGCGCGAGAAACCATTTCCAGTATCTTAATGTGGGTACCTACTCTTTCACTATACACCAATACGGAATCTTTTTCCACACACCAAAGGTCAAGTGGATTGATCCATTACAGATCACCAAATGATTGGCTCATTTTTTAAAACACCAAATCATATTTTAAAAACAAGTACACAAAAAATTAATGAATGTTTAACTATATGACGGAGGTAAGAGGTCAAAATAAAATATTGAACAAAGGCAAAATAAAGGAATGGGTAAATTATCAAGAGTTAATGCTATGAAAATATTTAAATAATTTTAATTTACAATTTTTTTTCTTTTTTTTGTGTATATGAAGGTAAAAATAGATTAAAAAAATAAAATTAAAAAAACGTATGTAAAAGTAACTCCACCGACAAGACACAATGTGGCTTGCCTAAAAAAATAGTGTTAATTATGTTTATAATTTTTTTAATGAATGTATACAGTGTATGTACATATTTATATATACATATAAATATATATAGTTAACAAATAAATGTTTATAAATATATATTTATTTTCCCAGATCTTCAATCTGTACTTATGAGCCATAGATGCCAAAAAGGGAGGATAAAATTTGCCATTGGTAATACAATATTTAACTATTAAGATAAGGTAAATTTTGTGAGAAACCCCCTACATCTTTTATAGGGAAAAAAAACAGATTATACTTTTAAATCAAGCTCCACACACTGGGAGACATATTTCAATATTCAAATTTATTCCGTCGGCAGAAACGTAGTTCTATGGACTAAGAATATAAATTACATAAAATTAATTGGCGAAAGAAGGTCAAATTTATTTTCTATAGTTAAGTTAAAAGTTTCATTACTCAAATGTACACCGTATACTTTATACGTATGTTGTAGCTATGCTTCCATCTTCAGGTCTAAATATAAACTAAAATAAACTAAATGATTTATTGACTTGGCGTTTAATTTGTAGAACTCCATTTTAATTTATGTTTTAATTTTAAATCATTCGTTTGATAATGCCCTAACAAGGCGAAACAATTGTCACAATATAATTTTTTATGTGTTTTTGTTAATAAAATACAACTTAGTAGACTCAAAAAATCTGTGTTTGATTTAAAATTAATGCATAAAATAAACTAAATGAGTTTTTTGTAATTTTTTTTACTTTAAATAAATACTTAAAAAATCAAGGATAGCAATAATTATTCTTCTAGCCCCCTTCCGCATATATTTTTGTCTGTCCATGAACTGATTAGCAAATGACATGCGAGGATGTAGGAACTTCTAAATCAAGATGAAAAAAAAAACAACGTTTAAATCAAAAGACGATGCACCAATTTTATTATATAACGCCTTGTAACATAAAACATTACTTTGTAAAAAATCTCAACATATTTAAGCATTTATCAGGAAAAAATATTCCAACATTTTGAGTGTGTCCAAATACTTGTTCACATCTCATCTTCTGTTCATCTCACCAATAGATGTCTCTAGTGAAGTTCTAGTGATTCAAGAATAATGTTTCAAAATTCATATATATAGAACTTCCAAGAATTTTAGTAGTGTGGTTGTCAATAATGGGTAGAATTGGTGAATGTTACACGTGTGTAAAGCGATCACTTAATCCAGCCTATGAAAGTTGTCAACCCCGTAAATGCCCAGACTTCCATATTCTTCTTCATCTTTGATGAGATGTCAAAAAAATAATCAACAAAATATATTACATCTTTATATATTTCTTTTTTAATATATTTCTTAGAATTATAATAATTACGTTATTTAGTGATTTAAACAATTTTATTTTATACGTTACAAATATTACGTTTCTTAATTTTTATTTATAGATTTGGCGTTTAATTTGTAGAATTCCATTTTAAATTATATCGTAGTCGTACAGGAGAAAGTGACCAACTGACAAAACGTAAAATGTTCAGGAGTTTAAGTCACTTTTGCTTGGCATGAAAATAAACTTCAATGCAGTTAGTCATTTATAACAAGTCGATATATTATACTTCCAAGTTTAAAATCCTTTGGGATTTTTTCAGGGCAATATAAAGCTAGTAAGATATCAAATAGTCAATGATCACGTTTTTGTTAACAAATGCACTTGGTCACTTTCTCCTGTATGACAACGATATATTGAATATTAAAATCATCAAAACGCTGATATTTAGAATCTACTAAATTGTATTTTACTATTGAAAATACATAATAAAATTTGTGACAATTGTCTCCCCTTGTTATGGCATATTCAAACTAATGTAAAAGTAAGTCATAGTTTTAACTGATTACTTTAACGATGTTCTCTTGTTTTGTTATTTTTTTTCTAAATCTACCATTAATTGATATTTGAGTGACCTATCTTTCTCCACATTTGTAAATATGACTATTATTTTTTGACATCTCATCAAAGATGAAGAAGAATATGGAAGTCTGGGCATTTACGGGGCTTACGACCGTCATAGGCTGGTTTAAGTGATCACTTTACACACGTGTAACATTCACCAATTCTACCCATTATTGACAACCACACTACTCAAATTCTTGGAAGTTCTATATATATGAACCAATTTAGAAACCTTGTTCATGAATCACTAGAACTTCACTAGAGACATCTATTGGTGAGACGAAAAAAGCTTTTTATTAAGCAGAAACTCTTATATTAGTATGTGAGATCCGAATCCTGGATTATAATCACACACATGAGAAACGCCAGAAAATACCATTTTCATTTTTATTATTAAGCTTATAATTTAAAAATACCATTTCATTTTTATTATCACTTAAACCAGCCTATGACGGTCGTAAGCCCCGTAAATGCCCAGACTTCCATATTCTTCTTCATCTTTGATGAGATATCAAAAAATAATATAAAAATAACTCCTGTAATTGGAGATAATCCAGATTTTGTGAACAAGTATTTGGACACACTCAAAATGTTGTAAATATAACTAATAGAAATATTTGACTTGTGTACCGTTTACTTGATCGGTACAAAATGAATGAACAACCATTCAGACGTTGGAACCAGCTGATCACACTTATCAGGTTCAACCTCAAATTCTTTGCATTGTTTGATCACATTTCAAAGAATTCTATTATGCAATTCTTAACTCTAGTAAACACACATACATACGAATTACGTATATGGTATAATAGTGCATTTGATCATTAATTTTTTAATAATGTTAATTAACCATATTTTCCTTATATTACCTACTTATAACCCTTATCCGCACCCAATGGTACATAGGGCACTGCATCGAATTGACGCAGTGTTTTCTTGATCATTACTTACATGAAGGCAAGGTGATCACTCTTGCGCTTCAGGAACCAGTCCAGGGTAATATTAAATAAAAATTACAGTGTAAAATCACTAATATTTATTTTCATCCCCCTGGGAATCGAACCCGGGACCTCCTGCACGGTAGCTAAACACGCTGACCATTACACCATGGAGGCGGACAACATATTTTAAAAATTACAAAGAGTTATTTTTATAACTTTATAGTGATAAATCCAATATGATTTTTGTTTTTTTATCTGCCTGTATTGTGTAAGTGGTCAGTGCGTTAAGCTACTGGGCTTGAAGTCCCCGGTTCGATTCGCAGGAGGTCAAAATAAATATTAGTGATTTATCATCCTTTTATTTATTTTATATTACAATGGACTGGCACCTAAAGCGCAAGATTGATCAATTTGCCTTCAAGTAAGTAACGATCAAGGTAACATTGTGTTAATACGATGCATTGCCCTGTGCACCATTGGGTGCTTATAATAGGAACACCATAATGCGAAAAAATTGGGCACTGTTCTAGAATCGGGCAATTCTCAAAAGAAAAAAGCGAATTGGTTTAAAGAAGAGAAAGAAATTTTATAACATTTTGAGTGTGTCCAAATACTTGTTCACAAAATCTGGATTATCTCCAATTACAGGACTTATTTTCATATTATTTTTTAACATCTCATCAAAGATGAAGAAGAATATGGAAGTCTGGGCATTTACGGGGCTGACGACCGTCATAGGCTGGTTTAAGTGATCACTTTACACACGTGTAACATTCACCAATTCTACCCATTATTGACAACCACACTACTCAAATTCTTGGAAGTTCTATATATATGAACCAATTTAGAAACCTTCTTAATATAAGAGTTTCTGCTTAATAAAAAGCTTCTTTACATCTCACCAATAGATGTCTCAAGTGAAGTTCTAGTGATTCAAGAACAAGGTTTCTAAATTGGTTCATATATATAGAACTTCCGAGAATTTGAGTAGTGTGGTTGTCAATAATGGATAGAATTGGTGAATGTTATACGTGTGTAAAGTGATCACTTAAACCAGCCTATGACGGTCGTCAGCCCCATAAATGCCCAGACTTCCATATTCTTCTTCATCTTTGATGAGATGTCAAAAAATAATAAGAAATTTTTAAATGAAATAAATAAATGAACATAGTTAAATTTAGTTTAGACTATTTTTTTATGTTTATGATAATAATTATAATTATTTCGACGGTTTCTCGAACAACCTCAGCCTTATATTGTATATCCTAAACTTGAACATAAACACAGGCTCAGTCATCCCGCCAGCATAATGTAAGCGATGACTTCCTTTAAAAAGTTTCTTTTACGTTTAGAATATTTAGTCTGGGTAACAGATATACAGTTCAATAAATATACAAAGATGGACTACGTATTATATTTATATTTAGCAGTTTCGTTGGTTGACACGAGCTAATAGCTTCCGACTGAGGCATGTTAGTATAAGGTTCGTTTCCGACTATTTTTGGTATACATAATGGCTAATGGCATGCGTGGTTGGTAAATATTCATCCATTTGCATTATATTTTCTCTAGACTAGTAGGTATTACGCAGTTTTTTTTTAAAACCCATAAACGTAAAGTATCTTGAAAACAAAAAGAGATTTAAAAATTACTTTTACGATAGAGATGCGTTCAATCAATCGTTTACAGAGGTAATCAAAGCAATTTTGAGATGAATTTTGAGTGACATGAATATTGTCAATTTTATTGACGGTTCTGGGTGCTTTAAACAATATTTTTGGATTACTTTCGATCAATTTTAATTTTCAAATTCGCAGTAAATCTAACAACAGTACTGTGATTTTTCACAGCTGAAGTTTTGAATTGAAGTATTCAAGGTGTCAGTTGTGAAAATTAACTTAATTTTTAGTTTTGTTTTAAAACAGTTCAGTGTTTTTAAGCTCGTATTAATCACTAAATGGCGAATGGCAATTGGCAAAAAAACTAGAAATGATTTAGTGAAATAAAAAATATTTTTGTAGCGTAATTGTAAGCTCGTTTGTTTTAATGTCCCGCGTTAGATTTCTGGGGGGTAAAATTAAATATAAGAGACTTTTAACTTAATAAATATTTAATATTACCCTTAAAGCGTAAGATTGATCACTTTCCCTTCATGTAATTAATGATCAATTTGACATTGTGTCGATATGATACAGTCACCTATGCTCCTTTGGGTACCAATAAGGGTCAGAAAAAGAAAAAAATACTCTTATGATATTCTCACTTTTAAAAATATCTAAGCAGATTTTTTAATAGATTTATATTATCCACCGACATTTCGTGATGGAATTGCATTTTAATATATTATTATATTAAAACCAATATTTTTAGCTTTTCTACTTTATTTTTAGTTGACCAGCGACCGGGTTTCGTCGTTACCGACATCATCAGACTGGTTGTTACCGACATCATCAGACCAGTCTGATGATGTCGGTAACGACGAAACCCGGTCGCTGGTCAAATAAAAATAAAGTGGAAAAGCTAAAAATATTGGTTTTAATCTAATAATATATGTAAGCAGATATTTACGTAGTTTTTCTTCAGCTCTTAATTTACTTAGAAATATAGGTACTGTCTTGTCCATAAATATGAATCGTCCTACCTAATGTGAAATTTATAACTGCCCATGCACGCATACCATACCCATGCCTTTGATTACGCTTATGTATACAGGCACAAAAATACATTAAGCCCATTTACTAAACAAAACAGTGAACAAAATCTGTTTGAAATTCAAATGAAAATTAGTGTGGGCCCACAAAAAAATATTTGCTTCCTACATTAAGTACGCTCAAATCAAAATCAAATAGATTTGTTTTAATTAAAAAAACATTAATAAAGTAGAATCAAACATAGCCACAGCTTCACGAGACTGGGTATAGCTAACTAATAATATACAGGGTGGCACAAAATTAATCACCGTATCGGAAGATGTTATAATTTTTGCAAATGGCGTCGTACGATCAAATCATATTTGAAATTTGTGAACTAGACAGCTGCAGTATACGAACGAATTGATAAACGGGCACAAATCGCTCACTCCTTTCAAGAACGTCATAAATCAAAAATCGTCAATTTTCTGTTTTGCATGTTTTCGGAATGCCCAGAAAATGTACTATATCCCAGCAAAAGAGGCATATTTTCAACTCAAATTTACCCGCTACAGGGCAGAAAGTGCTGTTTTTGCATTTTGAAGAAAAGGTATTGTTTAATTATTTTTTAAAATAAACTAAATATTTTTCAAATGGAGAAAAAACATTCAGGTTTTAGAAAAGTTCAATAAGTGGCTTGATATTTATTTTCAAAACATTTCATTATATTATTAAACTTTAAAAACGTTCTCCTGAAAAATAAAGTTTTTTGATTTATGACGTTCTTGAAAGGAATGAGCGAAGTGTGTATCAACACTTGCAGCAGCCACTTTTCCACTTAACAGAAAAACATTTAAAGGTCCAAATAAAGATTTCCATTATTATTTTTTTTAATGTAGTAAAAATGATATGCAAAAACAAAATCGGATAATTAATTTTGCGCCAACCTGAATATGTTTGTATACAAATGTGAAATATGATTAACGTAGGAAGCCATTTACAAAAATTATAACATCCTCCGATAGAGTGATTATTTTTGTGCCACGTGTATTTACAAGGAAGAATGTTTCGGGTTGTGGTCCCGTGGTTAGTGTCGCGGACTCTAAAATCGGAGTTTTTCGGTTCAGACCCACTCTACCACAATATGATACCTATCTCTAATAACGAGCCGCTAAGGCTCATAGAAATAGCATAAAATTGAAGTAGTTTTGTTAATGATAAAAACACAAGTATTTCTCTTTTAAATCAAATTAAATAATAAAAATAAATTTATATATTTATATTATCCACTGACACTTCGTGATGGAATTGCATTTTTAATATATTATTATATTAAAACCAATATTTTTAGCTTTTCCACTTTATTTTTATTTGACCAGCGACCGGGTTTCGTTGTTACCGACATCACCAGTCTGATGATGTCGATAACGACGAAACCCGGTCGCCGGTCAAATAAAAATAAAGTGGAAAAGCTAAAAATATTGCTTTTAATCTAATAATATAATAAAAATAAATTATTAAAATTTGAATTGTGGAATATTCTATATCTCAATATTCCATCACTGTACATCTTTTGCTACCGGTTCTATTCCAAAATTATGCTATGACCTCATCTCCCAGTGTCAAGTGGACATATGAGGTATGGATCCACTTCATCATATTACAATAACCAATCCTCTGCGGGATCGGCTGCCCATACTCCGCAAAACATCGGAGATTTAATCATCGCGATATGGAAAACTAATTTAGCTGATTAATCTTTCATTATTTCACTCTGTCGATTCCCTTGAACGGTAGATCAAGATAAACGAGAAAATATTAATCGTTTTTTAGTTTTTTATCGCTTCGTTTTAAATGGGATAATCTGCTATTAAACGGGTCATTTCAAAGTGTGATAAAGACTGTAAATAAAATGAGAAATAATAAACGTTTATATTTTGATTGCGTGCAAATTTTTAATTAATTATTTATATGTTTTTAAAATTGGACTATTAGTATTTTTTTAAAATTTTCATACAGTGACACGTTTATTTGGCTGAATCAACCGCACGCTTGACCAAAATGTATTAACACACCTTAATATTTTACATATACCATATATATTTGATACATATTAGGTATACATTTTACATATCGCTCACTCCTTTCAAGAACGTCATAAGTCAAAAATTGTAAATTTTTAGTTGTGCATGTTTTCAGAATGCTCAGAAAATGTACTAAATCCCAGCAAAAAAGGCATATTTTTAACATAACATTTATCCGCTACAGGGCAGTAAGTGTGGTTTTTGCATTTTGAAGAAAAGGTATTGTTTAATTATTTTTTTTAATTTACTAAATATTTTTCAAATGGAGAAAACTTCAGGTTTTACCTAAAAAGATCTGTTGCACAGTAAAAAGTTTAGTAAGTGGCTTGATATTTATTTTTAAAACATTGAATTATATTTTTAAACTTTAAAAACATCCTTCTGAAAAATCAAGTATTTTTATTTATGACGTTCTTGAAAGGAGTGAGCTATATGTATATCTAATATGTATTAGATTTACATATATCTAATACACATTAGAAAATATGTGTTAGATATATGACATTGTTAATGTTTGTTTATTTAAAATATTATATCTCCTAAAATTACTCACCGATTGCTTTGATATATAAAGAATTATATGTTTTTTTATACTCTTTTCATTATTCTCCATTTAACCTGACTGAGCCACTACAACGCGTGTTTGGGTACAGCTAGTTTAAATTAAAATTGTTTTTATCCAATTATTTGTTTAATAATAATGAATATATTTTGAATCATGGGTGTTAATTTTACATATAAAAATGTGGGACAAAGCCAAATAAAAAACTTTGTCAAAGGATTGTACAATTATCATCCACAAACAATAGTTATCGCAAAATTACATCGTGATTCCAATAATCTGGAAAGCACGTCGATAAAAATAATTCATTTATTCGGCAGTCACATTATGGTTATAAATATCTATCCATTTTTTATATGAATTTTACTTGGTAAATACCATTTTTATTGGTATTTAATAGTGATGTTTACCAAGTAAAAATAAAAATTATATTGTTGGAAACAAATTCTTTAAAAACCGACACATTCTGGATTCCCACCTCGTGATCATCATTCATTAATTTCCAAAAGTGAACTATTGTCTTTTTGACAACAATGCACGTTGTTCAAACAATGTCCATGTCCAATCAGACAAATCGTTATTCTCATTTTTAGTGAGAGAAATATTTCAGATATTCAATTGTATTACATAAGTAAAAATAAACCTTCCATTCCCACGGTTCAAAAGATAATACATATTTTAACAATTTTATGTAGAAAACTTTAAAACAGTCCTTTCGAATATATCGCTCACTCCTTTCAAGAACGTCATAAATAAAAAAATCTGATATTTCAGGTGAACATTTTTAAAGATTAAAAATATAATACAATGTATTAAAAATAAATATCAAGCCACTTATTGACTTTTTACTGTGCAACGGAACTTTTTAGGTAAAACCTTTTTAAAAGGTTTCTAAAAGGTTTTTTATCCGTTTGAAAAATATTTAGTATATTTAAAAAAGTAATTAAACAATACCTTTTCTTCGAAATGCAAAAACAACACTTTCTGCCCTGAGCCTGGTAAATAGTAAGTTAAAAATATGCCTCTTTTTCTGGGATGTAGTACATTTTTTGGGCATTCCGAAAACATGCACAACTGAAAATTGACGATTTTTTATTTATGACGTTCATGAAAGGAGTGAGCTATATGTATATATAATGTACAACATATTTATCCAAATTTTAATGAACAAAAATGAGAATTTGACTTTCTAATTTAGCAACACAAAAAATTTATATATATAAAATATAAATTTGTTTTGCAGAGATTCACCAAAACCAGCTTTGAGTAGATTCCGTTTTGTGTTTTTTGCTCATTTCGTATATTTTTATTAAATTTCAATAAGAATAAAAATTATGCTCCCACTAATGAAAAAATATATAAGGCAGGGCTCCTGCCCCCACCTACTCTACCCCATCATCACCCTTCAATGTCCCAAGGGCACAACTCTAAAAGTTAGATTTAGTTTCACAAGCGATGTTTGAAAATGATGCGAAATGAATTGATCGAAATTCTTGTCCAAATTATGATTTTTTTTTCAATAACAAAAAAAAACAATTTTTCAATTCTTAACATATAATAAATCTTGATCGATAACCCATTTCATCGTTTTGCTTTTACTCCATATTTTGCGATTTTATATTATATTACTAACTGTTGGAATTATCAACTCTTGGATTTAATCGTTGTAGGTGCAGGAGGTACCATAGTCCTACACTGCAGGATTTTTATAATTTTTACTAGACATGATACTATATTCGTCAATCAATAACATATATTCTTTGTTATATACATACTACAATAGATTTATATTATCCACTGACACTTCGTGATGGAATTGCATTTTTAATTTATTATTAGATAAAAACCAATATTTTTAGCTTTTCCACTTTTTTATTTGACCAGCGACCGGGTTTCTACTACAAGATATCAAATATTCGCTTTTATTTATTGCTGCATTTTTTATTATCTACGCCATAAGAAAAAGAATCTAGAATTTCAAAGGTCATACGTCTGTAAGTTATTCGTGTTTTTAAATCTCCGGCCTGCGTTTAATATCAATCATGGAAATGAGTATTTGGTTATGAAAATTGAGATACGAAATACAGATGTTTCGTTTCGTCATAATACGAGTATTCAGTTATTTTTTCATAAGTAAAATGTACATAGTATTTTCAATGTATTTTTATATTACTGGAGGAGCGCCGCTTCATTTGGAAGCCGAATTTATTCATTTGAATTTATAATTTTTGTGATTGAGGAGGAAATAAAAAAGTTATTATTTTTTTATTAATAATTTGTTTTTAATAATTGGCATTCAATTATCGTAAGACAAAAAGTAGTTTTCGGTCTTGTAATAAAATATTATTATATATAATGCTGTACAAACAACTACGTCATAAATTGAAACAAGGTAATTGGATAAATAATGTTATTACATACAATCGTTTGTTTTCGTGTTTTGTTTAGTACAATTATATTAAAGCCTTTTTATTGAACTGCTTAGAGGATTATAATTATTTTTTATTCAAATATTATTTTGTATTAGTATTTTCACAAAAAAAATATGAATAAAAGTCCTTGGAGTCGAATTAAAAAGTACTCTTATAAGCAAAACCAGTTTTTTTCTTTGTTTTTCAAAACATGGTCTCATAGAACTCTAAATGTCAAAAGTGCGATTTATTCAAAAAGTTATAAATTAAGAAGAATTTATTTGTGTTTACGCAAATGAGAATTATTTTTGCCGGGATTAGGGGTACAAACTAACTAAATATAAAATTCGTTAAAAATTTTGAGGTATTGGAAAACCAATACCTTGTAATTTTTTTTTGGATTTTCAGTTTAATTTGTTTTTTACTGCTCGTTTTAAATAAGTTGTAAGCACATTTTAAACAGAAGACTTATTTTATGTATTCATTTTAAATCACACACAGACTTTTTGAGTCTACTAAGTTGTATTTCATTAACAAAAACACATAAAAAAATAATATTGTGACAATTGTTTCTCCTAGTTATGGCATTTTCAAATTAATTCGTTTGAAAATGCCATAACTAAGCGAAAGAATTGTCATAATACTATTTTTTTATGTGTTTTTGTTAATAAAATACAACTTAGTAGACTCAAAAAATCTGTGTTTGATTTAAAAATTAATACATAAATTAAAATGGAGTTCTACAAATTAAACACCAAATCAATAAATAAATAAATAGATTTTTAATGCTTGTTTTAAATAAGTTATAAGCACATTTTAAACAATAGACTTATTAATTACAAATAATAAAAATATATTTATTTCCATAATTTATTCGCATTTGACATTCATTTGTCTGTAAGACGGTAGAATCACAGCCGTCAAATACTTTGAATAAAATATTCTAACTTTCAGAATTCGTTTTTATCTAGAATTAAGGGCAAATCGGTTGTAATTAAATTAATTTATAATACATGTACCGCATACCATATTTTAATATACTAACTGATCAAAGATAGCAGTATGAAATTATAAAAATTTCGATTCAACCGAATTAAATTACCCAAGTTTTTCTTGCTACCAATTGCAAACACGTAGGTAAAAAATATACTCCCCGATAAGTAATATACATTACACTTATCGTGAATGATATCAGACAGTTTGTTGTGATATCGCTCACTCCTTTCAAGAACGTCATAAATCAAAAATCGTCTATTTCAGTTGTGCATGTTTTTGGAATGAATGAATTTCTGGGCAAAAATGAACTATATTCTTTTGCTGGAATATAGTTCATTTTTGCCCAGAAAATGAACTATATTCCAGCAAAAGAGGCATATTTTTAACTTAATATTTATCCGCTACAGGGGAGAAAGTGTTGTTTTTGCATTTTGAAGAAAAGGTATTGGTAATTTTTTTTTAAATATACTATATATTTTTCAAATAGAGAAAAAACCTTCAGGTTTTACCTAAAAAGGTGTATTGCACAGTAAAAAGTTCAGTAAGTGACTTGATATTTATTTTTAATATATTGCATTATATTTTAAAACTTTAATAACGTTCTCCTGAAAAATCAAGTTTTTTTATTTATGACGTTCTTGAAAGGAGTGAGCGATATTTGAGTTACGTTATAAACCTCATGTGTTCTGCAAACAGAGATAATGATGTTTTCAGGTAAACATGGTTGCGACATTTTAACCAGCCAGAGTAAAAAGAAATTTCAAAATGCTTATATTAGCAACCTTGGAGATGCCAGTAAAACATGTTTTGTAAAATGTTTTTTGATGATAATACAAGAAATTTACATGCGTTTGAACACGACATTTATTATATATTATTTGAATTACATATATTTTATTAAACGTTGTATTTGAAAGGTCAATAGTCAATAAGATTCCAATAAGTACAATAAAAGTCAATAGTCTTCTCTCATTTGGATACACTTTTGACTTTAAAATGCAGTTTTATTTACAACATTTTGAATATGTCCAAATACTTGTTCACAATTATGGATTGTCACCAATTAGGAGTTATTTTTTACATTCTTTTTTGACTTCACATGCATAGACTGTAAATGCATAGACTTCCATATTCTTCTTCATCTATGTTGAGATGTCAATAAATAATGTGTAAATCACTCTTAAAATTGGAGATAATCCAGATTTGTGAACAAGTATTTGGACACACTCAAAATGTTGTAAATTTATTTCTTTAAATGTGGTATAGTATGTTGTGCCGGTTGCCTGTTTTATTAGTTTTTAAAAATAATGTATGAAACAGTTTTATTATTTATAGAAATTAATTTAAAATAAAATAAATCACGATTTATTTTATTTGCAACATCATTTCATAAATCATTTCATTATGCAACATAAAAACGACAGATGCTTCATCTCAAATTGACACACCTATATTATTGATACATCGTCCGTAGTATAAATAATCTAGAGTCCGATTGAGATGTTATTTCAGGCTTTATCTCTCCTTTCAACTATTTTGGAATATTTAACTATTTTTTTTATTTCAAAAGAGAAATATTTGTGTTTTTAATATTTACAAAAATACAATTTCATACTATTTCTGTGAGCCTAATTATTTTTGAAATAGGTATCAAATTGTGATAGAGTGGGTTCGAACCGAGAAACTCTGACTTAAGAGTCCGCGATGCTAACAACGGGACCGCAACCCGACACATTTGAAAAATATTTTCTTGTAAATCGTTTTTTGTATTTTATAATGTCACCTTTGAGAATTTTCAATATTCTTCATATTTGTTTGTACTCCTTTAATATGGTACTCGAGTTTTTGGTATATTTACATGTATGCGTATCGATAAATTACGTTTTAACATGTAAATATAATATATTGCATATGTGTGGTGTGTAAACTCTGTATAAAAAGGGAGAAAACGATACCCACGATATTGCGCCAGAATGTAAGATCAAGGGTTGCCCATATCGTCATTTTGTAGTTATGTTTTTTTTTTTAACTTTATTAAAAATTTAATAAATGGTGAAAATGTGAGTTTGATTAACTATAAAAACAGGGTAATGTATTTTTAAAATACTTTTTTCGTATAAAAACGATACATGTTTCATCTCAAGTCTACTTTTTTATTATTAAAAAAAGACAAATAATTGTGTTTTTATTATTTACACAAATATTTCGATTTCATGCTATTTCTGTGAGCCTAAGCGGCTCATTATCAGAAATAGGTATCAAATTGTGGTAGAGTGGGTTCTAACCGGGAATCTCCGACTTAAGAGTCCGCGACACTAATCACGGGACCACAACCCGACACCCTTGCCCTTAAGAGATGCAAATCTTTAAAACAACATATAATTCAAGGAAAATGGCTACAATCCTTGAATTTTAAAACACAAAAAACAGATAAATACCACTATTTTCTTAAAATGTACTGTGACACGTATTTCGATGCATTCCGCATCATTTTCTAAAACCGAAAAGTATGCGGAATACATCGAAACACGTGTCATAATAGATTTTTAAGAAAATAGTGGTATTTACCAAGTAACACAAACCCTTATCCACACCCGATGGTGCATAGGGCACTGCATCATATAAATGCAGTGTTATCTTGATCGTTAACACATGAAGGAACCTTTCCTTCATGTGATCACCTTGATCAGCCCTGCGCTTTAGATACCAGTCCAGGGTAATATTGAATAATATTAGAGTGAAAAAAAAACTTATATTTATTTATTAAACACCCCTTGGGAATTGAACCCGGGACCTCCAGTACAGTAGACGAGCATGTCGACCATTACATTACGGAGGCGGACAAAATTTACCAAGTAAAGCTTTAAATAAATGGATAGATATTACCATAAAGTGACTGCCAAATTAATTAATGAAACAAAAAACAGAACTTAACTCGTAGATTTTTTTTTAGTATACAGGTGTTCTATTACGAATGCCATCGATTTTAATAGACGATTTTGTAAATCAAAAGAGCAAATACTAAACGCGTACAGTTAAGCAATCATAGTAAAATCTTTTCTTTTTAATTATATATATATTGTAAAGTTTGACTTGCTAACGGCTGTTAATTCTATTATTTATTACTTAGCGATAATCCGCCAAACCACCCATTAAAATAATAACCGTTCAGAATAGGACATCCTGTGTAATTTCTAGCAAATAAAATACTCGAAATATTATTGCAGGTACTTGAATGGAAATAATTTTATATTTTACTGCCGACTATTCGGCACACCAATCACATTCTTACTTTTGATTTTTTTATTTTTAATTGGCGAACACACACCGAGAATTACACAAGTACATGATACGAATATCTATATATGTAGATAAAAATGTGAATGCTCGTTTTTCCCAATCTTCAAACTGTTAAAACTGTTCATCGATTTGATTTTTTTTAAAATGATACGAATACACGCATGTTTTAATATACACGTAAAAACATGCTTTTTAGACAGTTTCTTTACGCCAATGGCAGCGCCACCTGTTGAACATAATATCAACAAACGCAATACAAAACATTGCTCATAGCAGTAAGTGTGCTCCTTAACAGTTCGACTGTCCAAACTCAAAACACAGTATGGGACATTTTTTTGTAGTACATTTTTTTGCATTTTTGAACTAAGTAGATTCTACTTAGTCCAAAAATGCAAAAAAAAATGTATTACAAAAAAATGTCCCTTACTGTGTTTTAAGTTTGGACAGCCGAGTTGCTAAAATATTGAACGGCCACAAGCATTGTGAAATTAAACATATTAGAAATGTGTGCTTTCTATTTTCTTTATTTTTCATTTGAGAGACGCAGAAATGCGTGATTGGGAATAACTGAGAAATGAGAAATGAATCTGACTAGTGTAGGACTAGATTTTACAAAATAGTCTTTTCAAAAATTAACTGATAATATTTTTTTGGAATTACGTTAAGTCTAAGTGACTCTGAAATCTAACTACTGCTTATGCAACACCGTTTATTTTGTTCCTACTTAAGTTTTATACCCTACTTGTGAGTGGGTTTATTCTCTATGCTTAAAGTTACTATGATCCCATGAAATTCATGAGTGAAAATTCTAGGCAAAAACACTCGCGTATGAATCTCATACGATTTTTTTTGTATTTATATAATATATATCATCTTTTTAAGAACTAGTATGTTGTATAATTTATTATATTATAATAAATTATACAACAAACTACTTCTTAAAAAGATGATGAACAAAAAAACTACTTACTATAATGGAGATAAAAACAATGTGTCTGTGACCTTTCGATAACGTAATATTGTGTGAATACAATATTCAGGTCATAAACATATGAAATTAGTACTATTCATTTGATATTGATATTCTTCAAATAGGAAGCTTAATTTATACTATCTTATTTGGGCAAAACGACTTGTAAAAATAAATATAATTTGTGCACCTTTTAAAATAGTACCGGGTCCACGAGTTGGTAATAAATTCAAAATAAATGACTTAGACTCTTAACGTATTATTAAAGAATTATCCACCATGAATGAAAATCTGCATATTTATACACGTAATTCATTTATATTATACACTCCACTGTAATTTAAATATACATGCACGGCTGCCAATTGACTACAGAGTAAGAAAATAGATATGTGCATTTGTTGAAACGTGTGTTTGAACATGCAATTAGTTGATCGATTTAACTTTAAATATGTAGTAATCTATTGCAGAAATGCATTTAAGTATGCGGTATTAAAAATATATAGTCCATAAAGTCTAGTCTAAGTTTAAACTAATATATAATTACGCATTTGCTTGTCTATATCCGTAGTTTAACTATTAGCAAGTTAAAATACTATCATGATGAGTTCAATTCTCGAGTTTGGTCACGCGGATAAACAAACAGTCGTTGCTTATGGCTAACTGTCACTTTTTTTGCTACCCAATCGGGATGGTTTTCGTTCCTTTTTCTCAGTTTATGTATATTTTCAGCATAAGTTTATGATGTCAAGTATAACAGCAGCTAGAAATACACAATACGTCATCAAATGTGTGGGGTGATTGGAGTGATTGGCTCCAAGTGATTGAATCGAAAAACCGAATCAAGTAACGACTTCTTTTTAAAAAAGTCGGTTTTTTAATTCAATCACTCTTTTCATTAATTGATTCGGTGGTAATCATTGTGTGGTTATATCTATCCATTTTCAATTAATAATTTATTTAATAATAATTGTAAGATACATTAATAAGAATTGATAAATAATTATAATGATAAATAAAAAAATTAAAACAGATTCTACCCCCTCTTCATCCTTCAACGTCCCAAGGACACAACTCTTAAATTTAGGCTTACATATAAAGCTATATACGGTGTTCGAAAATGATGCGGAATGCATTGAAATGTTCTGTCGGGTTGTGGTCCCGTGGTTAGTGTCGCGGACTCTTAAGTCAGAGTTTCTCGGTTCGAACCCACTCTACCAAAATTTGATACCTGTTTCTAATAATGAGCCGCTTAGACTCACAGAAATAGTATGAATTTGAAATATTTATGTAAATAATAAAAACACAAATATTTCTCCTTAAAAAAAATTCAATGAAGAAAATACGTGTCACAATAGAATTTATGAAATAGTGGTATTCGATCACTCTTGTCTATGACATACAATATAAATGAAGGATATGACTGATTGATCACTTTTCTTTAATATATATATATTTTCACAAATGCCTTACATACATACATTCAATAGATAATGATCAGAAAAAATCAGTCAATATGTCTTTTTTGCACATTAGTGAAAACAAATATTTTTAAACATTATTTTAAAACAGTGTCATTCAAATAACTTAGAACTCGATTATGACAATGGCTGACTTTAATGTTATTAAGAATACATATCTTGATGAATGTGAAAAATATAAAAATCTTGAAGCCACATAAGATTTCAATTTATCATACAATTTGAACAAAATGTTATTTATTTTTACCAAAATATTTCAAATCAGTTTGTGCATTAACATTTTTTCGATTCAAATAGTTTGCAAGAATATTGATCGAGCTGGCAACCCTGGTCGGGAATTCTCGCAGACGCCCACAGCGCCGTCGCCATGACAACGACGCCCCTTTGAACGCGCGCCGGGACGCTTTTTAGGGATTCATCTCAGTCGCATTTCTTTCACGCCGCAGTAGTCTATTGCCTCTTCAAACACACGCAGCTTTATTGAAACAGTGCTTTCAAAATAAACGCAAAGTATACAAGTGTACATACATACTTGCACCTGAAATATTCCCGACGAATTTCGTCATGAAAACTTTGAATTTTGTGTTGTGTTACGAACTAAATAGTGATTGTGTTTCAAGCGTTTTATTTAAAAACACACAAATGAAGTTGCAGTGTCATGTTTATTTATTGTACAAAAATACATATATTTTTTTACAAGATTTTGAATGGTCCAAATACTTGTTCACAAATCTGGATTATCTCCAATTAGGAGTTATTCTATATTCGTTATTTTCCTTATTCTTCTTCATCTATGTTGACATATCAAAAATAATGTAACATATATTTTTTTTGCTGTAGTTTTCCTTATTAAACACGTGATTTCGTAAATCCTCTCACGATTACAAATTACTATGGCTCATTCAAGAAAAGTATTTAATATAATATGCTTATTCAATTTCTCAATTCATCTTCCGTATTTGTGTTTTCTATGTTTATATCTACAGCAAGAGTCCATTTTAATTTAATTTTTTACTAAAAAATACAACTTTCGCTTGGAACGCTCGATACGTGTTTATAACGACTTTGAATGGATCAAAATACGTGTCCCAATAGATTTCAAGAAATAGTGGTATTTACCAAGTAAATTTTAAATTAATAATAGATTAATTACTACCAGAAAGTGACTGCCAAATCAATAATTAATATAAAGTGATAAGGCCAACAAAACCATTCTCTTTTTTTCACAATATTTTAAAATGCGGATGTATATATTCAATGATTAAAAGTGCTAAAATTTAAATATTTAATTAAATTCTTATTAAAAAATGAGAATTTAATAAACCCTTATACGTATTGTAGTATAAAACACTTTAATTATACGTACGCCTCTAATAATGCATTAGGAACAGCGATATCATTATTACGCTAACTTAATCGTTAAATGCGAGGAAAAAAAGTAGTAATCACTTCTAATTTTATAGTTATTTGAATTCTATTGTTATTTTACTATTCAATAATTATTTTAACTTATTCTAGATTTGAGGTTAAAGTATCGTTGAATCAAATACAACGCACGAATCCCAACAATACAAAAGTAAAAATACAATCCGAAATTAATATGGTTACCAAAATAACATGTTATATGATTTGCTTGGATATTACGACACTAAGTGACGTCAAGTTATATTGATATTATGTTTTGAAGCATGTTTTGCCGCCACGTGTTTTTTTTTAAATAAATATAATTGCCACACAGCTGAAGTTAGCTACGAATAAAAATAATCTTGTCTTTTTTTATTGAGGGGTGTCTACGAATTATATTGGATACATGGCATAGTGTCAAATTTAAAGTAACGCACATACTCTTACTCATATCAATTTTATTGCCAAGTGACCTAACACCTTTATACCGCGAGAACGTAAAATACCAAAAAAATTATGAAGTAAATATTTTTATTTAATCCATCGATATGGTATTAACACACTAATAACATTATCGCACAGTTTAACAATTTTACAAAAATCTATAAAGACAAGTTTTTTTTTAACAAAATTCATTTGTCATTTTTTACTTACGAATGAAAGATTTTTTTAAATGCAAGAACAGTTGAAAAACTTAAACTACCTTTTTTATTAACGTACTTCTATTAAATTCTACATTTTCTATTTGAATCTAGTAAAATTATAAAATATATGTATATATATATATATATATATATATATATATATATATATATATATATATATATATATATATATATATATATATATATATATATATATATATATATATATATATATATATATATATATATATATATATATATATAAATATGTATATATATAAATATATATATATATATATATATATATATGTATATATATATATATATATGTATATATATATATATATATATATATATATATATATATATATATATATATATATATATATATATATATATATATATATATATATATATATATATATATATTGGGTTGATGCAAAAGTTTTGACCGTTTTTTACATATATTTTTTTAATTTTTTTTTCTTGTGTATTATTTATTTAATAAATTATATAATTTCCATCAGTTCTTATAACCTTCTCCCATCTTTCTATCAACTTATTAATAACAGTAGTATAAAATTCCGTGGATTTTGATGCGAAAAATGAAATAAGGGATGTTTTTACCTGCTCTATTGAATAATTTTTTTCATCATTCAAATTTTTTTGCAGTGATCGGAATAAATAAAATTCAGAAAGAGCAAGATCTGGAAAATACAGTGGATGCTTGATAACATCCCAATTCAACTCATTTAGCTTGTGTTGGGTCATCATAGCCACATGTGGTCGCGCGTTGTCGTGATGAAACACTGCCCCTTTTCTGTTTACCAATTCTGGTCTATCCTTTTGAAGGACCATGTTCAATTTGGATAAATGCTGACAATATCGTTCTGTTGTACTTGTCTTATCGTGTTTCAAGAGTTCAAATTACACAATACCCTTATTATTCCACCTAACACAAAGTATAACTTTTTTTTATGGATTTCGGCCTTCGAAGTTGTTAATGGGGCTTGTCCAGGTATAGTCCAATGTCTTTTTCTTGTCACGTTGTTGTACACGACCCATTTTTCATCTCCCGTCACCAAACGATGCAAAAAAGGTTCATGTTTTTGTCTCGCACTCAAAGCAACGCGCGTTGAAACACGCTCCAATAAATTGGCAGCCGACAATTGATGAGGTATCCAAACGTCGTACCGCGAAATCATTTCCATACGCTTCAAATGTCTTAATGCGATTGTTTGGTTGACTCCCATCATTGACACAATCTCTCTGATGGTTAGACGTGGATTGGTGTCAATTATGACTTTTAATTCGTCTTCATCAGACTTCAATGGCCACCCGGTACGTGGTTTATCAATGAGTGAAAAATCTCCAGATCGGAATTTTGCAAACCATCTTCGTACCTGTCGAACTTTGATGACATCTGCTCCGTACACTTCACAAATGTTTTTGGTTGCCACACTCGCGGTATTGTCTTTACGGAATTCATAAAGTAAACAATGACGTAAATGCACTTTATCGAACGACAGTTTGAAAAAATACAAGGGGTTATTACTGTACTCTGGCCAGGCCAAAACTGAATAAAAAGTAGAGGGAAAGCATCCTTAATACAATGAAATCATAAAAAAAGAAGATACTATTCATAATTTATGAAAAAAAAAATTTTACCTGGGATCATAAAAAACGGTCATTACTTTTGCATCAACCCAATATATATATATATATATATATATATATATATATATATATATATATATATATATATATATATATATATATATATATATATATATATATATATATATATATATATATATATATATATATATATATATATATATATATATATATATATATATATATATATATATATATATATATATATATATATATATATATATATATATATATATATATATATATATATATATATATATATATATATATATATATATATATATATATATATATATATATATATATATATATATATATATATATATATATATATATATATATATATATATATATATATATATATATATATATATATATATATATATATATATATATATATATATATATATATATATATATATATATATATATATATATATATATATATATATATATATATGTATTTAAATATATATTTTTTTTTTTTAATGAAACTGATGGGTTACTAATAATTTTACTTATTTTTGTTGTTGTTTTTTTCTGATTTTATTCATATTTCATTTGTAAGTAATTGTTTACTTTTTAAAATATTATTAAAAAATTCGTACAAAAATCATTTATGGAATGTTAAATGTTTTACTTAAACAAGACAATAACAGGTCGTTTATCTTTAAATTCTCAGACTTATATATTCTCATCCCAAGTATTCATCTTTGTTGAGGTATCAATAAAAAAACTTGATATAAATAGCTCACGAAATAAGTGTACCAAATCCAACATTGCAAACAAAAATTAGGTTACAGCATAAATATTGGATAAATGATAATTTACTTAAAATATAGCAGGACATACCGTTTATTTTTACAAAACTGCAAATTTCATTATCTTCAAAATATTTTTTTGAGTTATTTTCAGTCAATGCATGTTGAGAATTTCGTGGTTAATAAACTGAGCCATGTTTATTTTACAAGGATGTTTATTTTCTCAAACAGATCCTTTGGGGCTTATAGGGTTAATATAAAGTCTAAAAATAGCGCGTATAGCTTCTGGGACGCATTTCTCCACACTGTCATGTGTTCCCATTATTTTATTTACACAACAAACTATATAGTACATCTTAACAATTAAACCGACTCTATTTGATAATACGTAAACATATTTGGTATGTGGAAGTAACATAATAAAAATAATGATATTAGCAAAGCATTTTTTAAAAGTGAAAACTGCATTTGAAGAATCTGCCATTTTGCATATATAAGTCAACGAAATAATCACCGTTGACATAATGAACTTTTTCTATTTCCAGGCTTTTTACCCGTATTCAGAAATCCTGTTAATTTTTTACCTTGTTACGAAAAATCCATATAAAGTAATTTACGAAATCCATTGAAAGTAAGACTTTCTTTCACCCCTATATCCAGACCCTTGTATTTTTTAAACTTTTATTTATCTAGTAAATTACTGTTGCTATAGTTCTCGTGTTCTTAAAATCAATGTTAACGCAGCCCAGTGTCGTTTATTTTAACGTTTAACTTAAAATTTGTTTATCTCAACGATAAAATTGAATTGAATATTTGAATTAAAAAATAAACATTCAAATAAACCAAATAACTAACCGTAACGCCGCTTCCCCACAGAGGTAGGCAGAGAAAATAGAGCGCCACATTACCCTGTCTTTGCAAACATTCGTCGCCTTTTCCACATTCATGCATCTCCTCGTACGTACCCGCCGATTATTTCGACTCCTGACCCGCCCGCTTTCAAGTGATCATGCCAAATTTTTCCGGTCTTAAAAAACAAAATTTGAGTTTTATTTATTTAATTGAATCGTTTACATATCAAACATATGTACATATCGGCTGTCCAAACTCAAAACACAGTAAGGGACATTTTTTGTAGTACGTTTTTTTTGCATTCTTGGACTAAGCAGATTGTACTTAGTCCAAAAATGCAAAAAAAATGTACTGCAAAAAAAATGTCCCTTACTGTGTTTTAAGTTTGGACAGCCGATATGTATAAATCACTTATTTTAGTTTATTGTATAAGCAGACTGAATGTTTATTGTATAAGCAGACTGAATGCAGTCGAAATGCGATCGCTCAGACGAATGTGTGGCAAAACGATGTTTGATAGATGTACGAATGATGAAATAAGGAAAGAATGTAAGGCTGAGATAAGCATTATCGATAAAATTAAGAAAGGTGTGTTGAGATGGTTTGGACATGTGGAGAGTATGAGTGAAGAAAGAACGGTTAAACAAATTTATGAGGCGAATGTAGTTGGAAAAAGAAGCAGAGGACGACCGAGGAAAACTTGGCACAATCAGGTATGTCAAATACTTGAAAGCGGCCGGGTCAGGAGTCGTAATAATCGTCGGGTATGTATGAGGAGATGCATGAATGTAGAAGAGGCAAAGAATGTTTGCAAAGACCGAGTGGTTTGGCGTTCGATTCTCTCTGCCTACCCCTGCGGGGAAGCGGCGTGATGGTTAGTTAGTTAGTTACTTACTTACTTATTTTATTAAGATATATATGCACAGTATTTAAAATAAATTCGGAATACATTTTCCATATTAGGTACGTATGATGGATTTACAAGAAATGGAACTTAAATCAGATTTGAACCAATATTGGCATGTGAGTGTGAGTGAGAGTTCTGAGCCGTAAAAGCGCAATGCAGTAAGTTGGGGGGCCATGTGCATATACTGCCTGTCCCGCGGAGGGGGCGGGGGGCACGGCTGCCCCCTGGCGATCCGCGGGGAAGGGGGCTCGTCTTCCCACCGCACCCCCAACCGACAGGACACGGGGAGAATTCTGTTTGGGCTGGCGTTCGCGGTGTGGAGAACAGCACAGATGTTGGAGTCTAAGCTGAAGAAGGTATAGGATACCAGAGTTAGAAGGTTAAGTTTTGTAGACAATAATTGTCATGGGTCCTTGTTATTTATATCTGAAATTCCGCAAAGCTATTTGTTGTGTCATGAAAATATGCCTATCCTACCGACTATTATTTATGTTTTGGACAATTTATTTAGCTTTAATATATGTATATATATATATATATATATATATATATATATATATATATATATATATATATATATATATATATATATATATATATATATATAAATATATATATATATATTTAAAAAACCTTATCCGCACCCAATGGTGCATAGGGCACTGCGTCATATAAACGCAGTGTTATCTTGATCGTTTACACATGAAGGAAAGGTGATCAGCCCTGCGCTTCAGGTACCAGTCCAGGGTGATATTAAATAAATATTACAGTGAAAAAATCACTTATATTTATTTTACCCCCCTTGGGAATCGAACCCGGGACCTCCAGAACGGTAGCCGAGCGTGCTGACCATTACACTACGGAGGTGGACACACATATATATGTTTATATATATATATATATATATATATATATATATATATATATATATATATATATATATATATATATATATATATATATATATATATATATATTCTCTCTTCCTCTTCTTCGATCACAACCAGTCGTCTCAGGCTATCCTCATTGCCACGCGCAACGTGTTCAAAGAACTGAAGAATCCGTCGTGTACAGATGTACAAAAAAAGATGGACATTAAACTAAAAACGCATTTGTTTGATTAATAATCAGCACAATAACATTTTTCCCAATTAAATCACAACTAAGCGCCCTTGGCACTGTATAAATTATCGAAAATTATGATTATTTAACGTTTTGTATTCCTTTTCTTCCAGCCTCCGAGAGAAACATCCTCCGCTATGATGACTCCAGTACCACCTTCCATGACACACATCCGGCATATGAACGAGGTAAAGAGATAAATAAATAAATAATATTTATAAGCAGTACAAATATTCATCACAAAGGCGTCGCGGCGTAGTTGGGTGGACGCTCGACTCCGAAACTAGCGTCGCGGTTTCGAAAATAAATGCAAGAAATATTTTTCTCAATTGGTCTGGGTGTTTGTGATGTATCTTTAACAACTACCTCCGTATCCTTACTATACTACCGGCAGACAAACATCTAATGTAGAGCCTTTGCTAGTAATTCCTTTTAAAACAAAATTTAATGATTTTCTTTTATTTCTAATAAATAAAATGTATTGATTGGTATATTTTTATTAAATGAAATTTATTGTAAATCGCACGAAGTTTTATTATTATATACTTAAGTCTACCATATAACATCTACTAGAAAAAAAAATATATTACTTATTTATTTTTTTAATCGAATTTACTATAATTTACACAATTTTTTGATACATGACGTTGTTGAAAGGAGTGAGCGATATGGTATACCTATTTTTTGTATATTGAATAAAAATGGTAATAATAATGATAATTAGTAAAGCGCCACTTTCGTAAAATACTATCTCAAGGGCGCATGATTTACTTAGAAATTAAATCAACAAAAGCACATCTTTATAAAATAACATAAATTAATGTTAAATTTTTGGAACATTAATAAATTAATAAAACCAAGTGGATTAAAGTATCATCTCCTCGTTTGATTAATTTCTTTTTTTTTAAAGTAACGGATTATCGATATTATTGGGGACTTAATATCAATTCGTTATCACTGTGTTCAAGGAAAGTTAAGATAAGACCGTTAGCTTTTTTTCATACATTTGTGTCGCTTACTCTCAAAATCCGCCAGATCCAATTTTATAAGATTTTAAAATAAATACTCTATCGGAATGCCAATTGTGGGTTTTATTGTTTCAAATATTTATCTACTTGAAAACCCTGCTAAAAAATACTCAAAAACAGCTTTGTTTTTCAAATTCCGATATATTCATGAAACTTGCCTTCTGACCCATATCGGCCCATCAGAGAGCGGGGATAAGTCAAAAATTAAGATGACGTCATTATCGGTTTGTGTCTCGTGTTTTTTTTAAATACTAAAATAGAATCCAAAAAATGGGAAAATTCTCTATTTCATAATATTTTATGTAAAGATAGACAAATCTTTGAAACATAAATGTTACCCATAGAATTTGGCCTTTTTTTGTAAAATCGACTTACATGGATCTGGCGGATTTTGAAAGTAGGCGACACATTTGTTATTTTTTATTTAAGTTTTACTTAGTAAATACCACATTTTCTAAAATCTACTCTGACACGTGTTACGATGTACATATTCTGCATTATTTTCAATGTAGATTTTAAGAAATAGTGATATTTACTATAAGTTAAATCAAAAATGGATTTATAATATTAAATCACAAAGTGACTGCCGAATCAGTGAATGAAATTATATTTTTTCTACATTTTTCCAAGAAGATTTAAAGAAATACGGTTTTTTTCTAAGTAAAACTTAAATTAAAAATGGATATATAGTATTTTACCTCAAAGTGACTGCCGAATCAATTAATTAAATAATATTTTTTTCTACATTGGTTATCGCGTTATACTTTCGCATATTAGGTCCTGAAAATGCAAGTTTTCGCTATTTTCAGGAGACAGATTCAGCATCAGGGAAGTCCAAACAGGTGGAGCTGAGCTATGCCGCCGAGAGACTCATGGCGCTATGGCTTCCGGCCCACAAAGGCGAACCTCCCCGGTACTCCATGTCTCCTGGACCCGAGAGAGATGTGTCGAACATGCTCAACACGAAACATGGACAGCACTACATGGTATGTGAACATTTAAAAAACACACAAAATTTGTGAGTACAGGTAGTCGTACAAGAGAAAGTGACCAACTGACAAAACGTAAAATGTTCAGGAGGGCCAATTAAGTCACCTTTGCTTGGCAAGAAAATAAACATCAATGCAGATAATCATTTTTACCAAGTCAATATATTTTACTTCCATGTTTAAAATCATTTGGTATGTTTTTCAGGGCAGTATTAAGCTAGTAAGATATCAAATACTCAATGATCACGTTTTTGTAAATAATGCACTTGGTCACTTTCTCATGTATGACTACGAAATAAACTATTCAACTTAAAAATTTAAAATCGCGAAATTAGCTTAAAAAATATTGTGAGATTTATATTATATGTTTGTTTAATAGAATAAATAATAAAACCCTTATCCGCACCCCAATGGTGAATAGGGCACTCTGATCAGCCCTCCGTTTCAGGTACCAGTCCAGGGTAATATTGAATAAATATTACAGTGAAAAACTCACTTATATTTATTTGACCCCCCCCCCTGGAAATCGAACCCGGGACCTCCAGAACGGTAGCCGAGCGTGCTAACCATTACCACACGGAGGCGGACAAAATTATATATTTGTTTAATATATTTTATTTAATATATATTTTTGAAAACGAAATTAATTTGATAATTATCGCAATTACATACTCTAAAATGAAGGGTGGATTAGTTGGAAGATAAGGATTTTCGAGTGAAGGAGCTCTAGTTATTTACGAGAAATTATCAATTTTCTTTTTTGTATCAAACAAGGTAGTTGAAATATTGACCGAGTATGCTTTTAATATTATATTTATTTAATATTACTCTTGACCGGTCCCAGAAGCGCAGGAGTGATCACCTTGCCTTTATGTAAATAACTATCAATATAACACTGCGTCAATATGATGCAGCGCCCTATGCACCATTGGGTGCAGCATCCATGAAATCTTTGGCCTTCCTCTTTCGAGGAAGATCCATGGCGATTTCCTGATTCACAACATGATCAGGTTCTCTGCGCTCCATGCGCCTATATCATCTCAATTGTTTTTCCTCTACATTACTTTTGATGTCTGTTACATAAAGGATACTCCAGATGACCATGTAAGCATTCGCATTTCAGCAGTTTCTAGGTGTTATACATGTGTCACCTACTTTCAAAATCCGCCAGATCCAATTTTATAAGATCCGCTCCTGCGCTCATGTATTCATGTATTAAAGCTATATAAATTGCCCAAAACATAAATAATAGTCAGTTAGATAGGCATATTTTCATTACAACAAATAGCGTTGCGGAATTTCAGATATAACTAACAAGGACCCATGACAAGTATTGTCTACAAATCTTTTAATGTAATGTAATGTACAACATTTTGAGTGTGTCCAAATACTTGTTCACAAAATCTGGATTATCTCCAATTACAGGAGTTATTTTCATATTATTTTTTGACATCTCATCAAAGATGAAGAAGAATATGGAAGTCTGGGTAATTACGGGGCTGACGCTTTGTGCTAATTTCAGCCTATGACGGTCGTCAGCCCCGTAAATGTCCAGACTTCCATATTCTTCTTCATCTTTGATGAGATGTGAAAAATATATATAATAATGTTATGTCCGCCTCCGTAGTGTAATGGTCAGCATGCTCGCCTACCGTTCTGGAGGTCCCGGGTTCGATTCCCAGGGGGGGTGAAATAAATATAAGTGATTTTTTCACTCTAATATTTATTCAATATTACACTGGACTGGTACCTGAAGTGGAGGGCTGATCACCTTTCCTTCATGTGTAATCGATCGAGATAACACTGTGTTTATATGAAGCAGTGCCCTATGCACCATTGGGGTGCGGTAAGGGATTTATTATTATTATATAATGTTATGTAAACTCAGTAATGAGGAATAAGACGGAGAAGAATAATTCGATAATTGTTGATGCCTGTATAACCCTCCAGGTGTTCGATGTGAGCGAGCAGCCCGCCCGCGCGGTGATGGAGCACGCGGGCAAGGTGTGCGAGCTCGGCTGGGCGCGGGGCATAGCGCCGCCCCTGGAGAGGCTGTGCGCGCTCTGCAAGCACTTGGACAGCTGGCTGGCCGCCCACCCCGCCAACGTGGCCATCCTGCGCTCCTGGTAACTAATACTTTCTTTCCATATAAATTATTGCGAATCTTGTCCACCTACCTCCGTAGTGTAATTGTCAGCACGCTCGGCTACCGTTCTGGAGGTCCCGGGTTCGATTCGATGTGTAAAAGAAGTGTATAGGATTTATTTCGAAAAACTGCAACAGTGGATCTGTTCATTTAGACCAGATCTATTAAACGATGAATCTTTTATTGGAAAAATCGCAGTACGGGGTGAGGGGGTGAGGGAGGTTGTAATCGATACGGTATGAAATGAAATAAAATTTTCATTTCATACCGTATCGATTACAACAACCAGCAAAAAGAAGAAGAAGAAGAAAAGAAAAAACATTATTAAGAGATGTTGCTATTGTAGAACATTAATTTTTGGTGATTCAAATTCAGTCAAACGAATCAGTAAGCCAGCTCAACGGGTCAGCGTGAAAGAGATTTATTTGAAATTAGAATTTGGTAACTGAAGCAATGTATACGAACGAATCATTAAGAACCGATTCCACATTTGATGCATGGTGGGGCTCTGGGAGAAACTTTAAAGAATTATCAACGGAAGATAGTATTGCGAAAATATTAATATATTTAACTTCTTATAGATACATGTACATTTACAGACTTATTGCTATGAATTAATAGTTTCCAATTCACCAAAAAAGAACTACAAGTAATGACCTAGGTTTTTATCTAATACTAATAGATCTTTTACCACTGACGTTTTTAAATAATATAGTCACCGTAAAAATTACTCATCTTCGCACAAACTTGATGCGCGTTCTTCCCTTTACTAAAGTAAAATATGACGAAAATGCAGTCATCTATCCATCTTCAAAACTCCACCGAAACGTTGCTACAACTGTCAACTGTCAAATGACATGAGCAATAAAACAAATGCAAATAGCTTTAGTGCTTAAAAAAGGACTAGCGCTTACTCTTGCCAGAATGCGTCATGATTCTTCAGACGTCCTAATATTATGTGCATTCCTAAACAAACCGACCATCTAAAATATTTGAATCTGTTACCAAAATAAAATAAATCACTATGAACTTTTTATTAGCATTTTAAATTCGAAGGTCCATATTGAAATTAAAATCTTAATATCAATTAAAATCATTTAATTAACTGAGTAAACAACAAACAGGTGAACAAACAAAATCAACACTGATAACCACTTTAATGCCAAGGCGAAGATAATCCACTTAACGTGTTTTCTTTTATTTGCGCGTGTATATGTATATGTAAGATACATATCAAATATTATATGTGAAAAGGAAAACTTTCCATACATGTATATAAGGCTATTATAAAATTATTATTTCTTTATTTTTCAACGTTTATCATACCATTACATTGATCAATCATATGATACATCTTTTTTTTTTTTAATTCAATACTATTTTGAGGTAGGGCCAAGCAGCTTTTGTAAGAAAATAGAAATTGCGGCATTGGACGTCGAACATAGAGCCTCTGTTACAGAGTCCAAAACACTAACAACATGACTACAATGCGATTTAACCATACATACATTGATATTAATTAAAGGTGTCAGTAATACGTCCGATGGTTTTTATCGCAACTGTCAAACTTATCATTTTTATATACATTGGCGACACACTTTATGCTAGCGCCATCTCTACAATGGTGATATAAATAAAATCGGTCTATCGCTCATAAATTTATTGTTTAGTTATATTTTTTTTCAATTCAACGTGTTATAAATTCACGAAACTTTTTTCATACCAAACCTTATTATTATTTAAATGTGGACGACAAAATAAATTGCAAGATTCTTGTAAAATAATCTACAATATTCGGTCAAAACGTTTAAATTTTTACTTGATTTACAAGTGTTGTCAAGTTTCAAACATAGATGGCAGTAAAAGCTGGTTTTTGTTTGAAATATTTATCTGGGATCAAAAGACAAATGTATAGTGATGATATTTAATTTTTTTGGGTTTTTGCAATCTGCCAATATATTACAATGCAAAGCCGAAAAAATATTTGTAAAATCATTGCTTTATTCTCATCTGTAGAATTCTTTTCGTGATTCTCCCTTATACATATTACATACTGTTATGCCCATTAGAGTCTGTAAGGCAGAATTTGTCAATACAACAGAATGGATTTAAAGTATTAAGAAAATTCTTAATGTAGAGACTGACCGGAGCATTTCGTCGTAACATAACGTCGTAACATCGCTCGCGGCGAGCATCAGCGAGCATCCGAAACTATGGATGGAGCGCTCGGCTCGCTGTACTGACTGCCTGAATGCTCGCATCGTAACATGTTACGTTACAACGAAATGCTCTGGTCAGTCTTCACCCTTAAAGTTCTTCGTTTTTTTCTTTACTGTAGTCAATTACTTTACCATACTTAATATTGTATAATATGATTTTTACAATAAATATATTCATATTGTTTTAGTGGAAGTCGAGAACGCTTGGCAGTAGCTGTGTCTGCATACCTTCAGTACAGTTCCATCTGTGGGAAACAAGAACATGATCTGGATAGATGTGCCATGAGGAGATTCCTCGATGGATCACCTACACTAAACCCCTCAGATAGAAGGTAAGTCATTCATTTATTCTTATTTTACCCTTATGAAAACTTGACTATTCAAAATATCAACCTGATTATTCATGAATTTTATCAATATGTTCATGACTAACATCTAATTAGGTAGGTAACCCAAGTACCTATAAAGTCAATATATTCGACATTGTCTCAACGACTTATACATATCAGAAGTGTATAACTTGCTGAAGCTTGTAAGAGTAAGAGTATTCAGCCCTGAGTACCATGGCCAAAATCAATTTAGTATAATGATAGTAAATTGTCTGTATATATTAAAGATGAAAAAACAGATGAGAGAAGAAGATCCAGTAATTCCGAAGATCTACGTCGGTGGATTTTTGTCACCTCAGTGATCAAGCTGTCAAGACCAGATCAATTGAATGGATCTTTTCAGTTATTTTGTCGGTATCAGTTTAATTAGTCAAATAGAAAGGTGACAAATTCTGTATGAATGCATCGGTAAATTAGTGAACTGAAGACTGAATAAACAAAAGATTCGGTCGTCACAGCAGTTCTGCGTATCTGAACAGTTCAGCATTCGTGATCTAAATTCTCTCAAAATTGAAATCCGGTCACTCAATCTGTGAGTCTGAATGAATTATTTAAGTTCCGTTATTCACAAACTCCTAGACTAAAGAGATGTGTGGTGCTTTTAAAAAAAATACTTGATACTTATAATTTCTATATTTAGTTATGAAGATAAATCATTAAAAGGCATGCTTGTGTCAGTAATCTATGGTTTATGTGTTTACTGTGGTTTTGTTTCATAAAATTCAATTATTAATTTGTTTATCAGGTACGTGGAATACTTTTCTGGCCTGTTGGCTGGTGGTATCAGAGTTAACGCTTCTCCACTATGGCTGACTCACATCACAGTTGTTGGAGCTCCACCATTATCACACGTGTTCCTGAAGCTCTATGAAGGAATGGTCCCGATTTACACATCAAGTAAGTGTATTTAACAATCTTTATGATTTCATACATGTGTCAACTTGAGATGAAACATCTATCATTTATACAAAAGCAGATCGGCTGTCCAAACTCAAAACACAGTAAGGGACATTTTTCTGTAGTATGTTTTTTTTGCATTTTTGAACTAAGTAAATTCTACTTAGTCCAAAAATGCAAAAAAAAACGTAGTAAAAAAATGTCCCTTACTGTGTTTTATGTTTGAACAGCCGAGATAGAAGTCTGAAAATTCCAAGCGTTACTTATTGGATTGGCTCTATTGTTCACTGTTAGTTTTTGTATTTCCATACTTTTATATTATCATAGGTAATAATTCTGATGGTAAATTTGACATTATTTTTTAACCCACCACGTGTTTCTTTGCAGATGTTTATTCTTTGGGAGCCGGGGCCCGCCAGTTCACAGCAGCCCTTGGGTCTGGTCCCGGAGGAGTGGCAGTTAGGGGAGACGTACTATTGCGCTGCTACCGGCGCCCCCCTCCGCCTGCCGCACCACACCACACGCGAGGACTCATCTTCTCGGTGCAGTTCCACACCTGCGCCGTCACCGACTACACGCTGGTCTTCACCAAACAGCACCTCGACTATGCTTGTAATGGTAATTATTATGTAGTCCTTTGATATACTTGTCATACAAGGACAGGCAAACATTTTATCTTTAACACCTATGTACACCCAGATGATGCATAGAGAAATAGTTTATTAGACAGCATTATATTTTGTTATATATCATTATATTTCGACAGCACCTACAACCTGACCTCACATAATCTTACTTTACATCATCTCAAATTGGGCTCAACAACTTTTGTGTCTAAGATTCAAACTTATGGGTGTCGATAGCTTTTTTGGGATACTATTTTGTGTGATGTTTGTGCTTATTGCTGTAATTTGGCCAGCCATTTAGTATCCATCCTTCTTATTCTTATTCTTCTTCGGCCTTCTGTCTTCCACTGCCTCTTCCATATCCTTCCATTCCTATCGGTCGGTTGCTACTCGCAGCCATTTTTTTTTTTTTTTAATTCGTATGTATTCCAAAGTGTCTCTTATTCTCCTAAGGTCTCTATCTTCAATTTTTGGGGTCCATCTTATGGGGCCTTGTCCTATCCATTGTCACATAAGTCATGGTACGCGTTCCATGATATTCGCCATTCTCGTTTCGCGCCTAATTTCCTCATTTCTTATTCTGTCTCTTAGGCTTATATCAAGCATGGATCGTTGTGAGCATCTGAGCTTTTCTACATTTCTTTAGCCATAGTCTCTAATGCATATGTTGTCACTGGCAGCATACATGATCCTTTTCATATGAGTCGAAATCTCTTTATTTTCTAGTATGTGTCTAGTTTGGCAAAAGCTGCCCAACTCATTCCGGTTTTTCTTGGCAGTTCCGCCGTTTAGTTTTCTCATGCATTCTCTATGCTTATGTAATAGTAGCCGACTATCCATCCCCTATGCTTATGTGATAGTAGTCGACTATCCATCCCCTATTCTTATGTAATAGTAGTCGACTTTTTATCCTCTATGCTTATGTAATAGTAGTCGACGTTCCATCCTCTAAGCTTATGAAATAGTAGTCAACTATCCATTTTCTAAGCTTATGTAACAGTAGTCAACTATCCATCCTCTATGCTTATGTAACAGTAGTCGACTATACATCCTCAATGCTTATATAATAGTAGTTGAGATTCCATCCTCTAAGCTTATGTAACAGTAGTCGACCATCCATCCTCTAAGCTTATGTAATGGTCGTCGACTATCCATCCTCAATATTTAATGTAATGGAGTCAAGTATCCATCCTCTATGCTTATGAAATAGTAGTCGACTATTCACCCTTTACGCTTGTATAATACTAGTCGACTATCCATCCTCTAAGCTTATGTAATAGTTATCGACTATCTATCATCTATGCTTATACTCGTATAATAGTTGTCGATTATCCATCCTCAATGTGTATGTATTATAAAAGTAGTCAAGAGAAAGTAGTTTCTTTTGTGCCTGTGATTTAATTAATTTCCTCTTTTTAACGTGAAAGCGTTCACTATTTCAACCGTCCCTTTATTCTCAGATGATGATTTCCCTGTGGATGGCTCCGTGGAAGTCCAGATAGCTGGAGGCCGGCCGGCCCCAGCACCCACTCCGGCGGTCAGGGTGCGTCCCGCTGACGATGTCCTGTCCCGCTGGGACAGCCTACAACACCTGCCGCAGACTGCTAACAACAACCACATCAACAACAACCACGTGTCGGTAGTAAACAACAACAACAACACTAAGAATGGGAACCACAACTTGCATTCGGAAGATGAGGAGGATACTGCAGGTAATTTTTCTTTCTATGTCTCTTTGTTAATTGCTCGTATTTCGGCTTTATCTACAATAGTGCATATGGCGCTACACCAAAATGATAATGCAGCATTATCTTGACCGAGAAACCATTATTTACACCATTGGGTATGAATAATGGTCGGAAGAAAGGAGAAGTTATTGAATTCAGTAGTGTGTAATATGCCTACTTTCGATGATATACTTTAAATGATTATAATTGAATAATGAACCTAAAAACAGGTTTTGATTATTTTAGGGGTCCTTAAAGTATTTAGTGTTTCAAAAGGGTTTTGTTGCCAAAAAAGTTTGAGAACCTCTGATTTAAGATAACCCTAAATAGCCACATTTTATCCACAATTTATATATTTGATCTTCATGTTTTGAACCTACTTTTAAGATGTTTAATAATAAATAATAAATGAAATTATAAATATCCATTCGCTTCCACATTTGACTACTTGATATATCAATATATAAACTTAAAATTGATAGCCAAGCTTTTTTTCAAAACAAAGTTGGAAAAACAAGAAAGATATATTTTCTTTACGCGACATTTGTCTCTAATCTCTTTTCTATTTTTCAGTGTAATTAATCAAGTTCAGAGACAGAAATTAGTGAATTTATCTAAACGGATTGGGCCTATCCTAGTATTCGTTCTAAATATATTGCGTTTGTTGCTTCTTTAACCTTCCCCTACCGGTGATATGTATTTATTACAACTCAACTTTTCAAATGAGAATATCAATATAAAATATTATAGAAACGGGCTAACAATTTTTGTATTCATCCATAATATAATCATGTATTACATGAAAGTATTATCATTTATTGTTTCGGCATTAACTTTGTGGTAAGACATGTTACAATGATTAAAGAAAACACTTCGTTTTTTACCACTTGAGTTTTATTATAGACTATATGTTTCATGTTTATTATACAGACCTGAATGATGGAAGTTTAACTTCTGAAACATGTAGTCTATAATAAAACGCAAGTGGTAAAAAACGACGTGTTTTCTTTAATCAAAGTATTATCATATAAAGTTATTCATTTGCAGCAACGAAAAAAAAATAATTTGTGAAAAAAATCGGGGATAAAATCACCAATACACAAACGTTTCTCATGTCATTATGTGCGCATGTCGTAACGTGTTTACTGCGCCAGTAGTGCGCAGATCGTCTTACGCGGCGGTCGTGTCGCTACACCAGCCATTGCGGCTACTTGCAATGTATTTTTTTTTCTCGTTTTCAGCTAATTACCAGAGCTAACAATACAAAATTGTTACATTTCAACTTCAAAAAATCTATGGTCAATAAAAGCGACATTTAAGAATATTCACATTTTCCCGTTTTTAAGCCACATTTTCATAACTAACTAACTAACCATCACGCCGCTTTCCCACGGGGCAGAGATGATAGAACGCCACACCACTCTGTCTTTGCAAACATTCTTCGCCTCTTCCACGTTCATGCATCTCCTCATACATACCCTTTGATTGTTTCGACTCCTAACCTGACCGCTTTCAAGTATTTGGTATACCTGATCGATATACTTTTTTGTGTACTTTTTTAGCACCGCAAGGGAAGGGTTAAAACCAGATTTACGAGTATCCTACTAGACTAGAAGCTAGAAACTAGGAGCTCGTGCGATGATCTGGTCGGAGGGGGGTCGAGGGGACGTCCGGTGATATTTATATTTATATGTGTCCTCTGCACACCGCTTCCGCTTTCCCCTGACCAGGCGACGGCGCCTCAGAACCATAGAACTGAAAATAAATGTCTTGGAGTGTTAATCACTAGCTGGGTGACCAAGAAATTCATCACAATTAGTCAAATACTCATTTTAGGCTTCGCAGTGAGAAAGCACCTATCAGCAAAGCCAACCAATCACTATTAACACACCTTATCGAAATGTACACGTAATTAAAAGATCCTAAATTCATAAACACATCAAACAAAACCAAATACATGCCTCTTTTGGTCAAAAAAGCTCCGATTATTACGCAATAAAGTTGTAATATAAAAATAAACTAATTATAAAAGTTTCATCAATTGATTCGGCAGTCACTTTGTGGTAAATCTATCTAAAATGATGCGGAATGCATCTAAACACGTGTCATAGTAGATTTTAAGAAATAGCGGTGTTTAATAAGTAAAACATTTATTAAATAATTATAAAAGCTATTTGTAAATGTATAATGAAGGTGGGTAGATCTAAAATAGATCGTTTTTGACATCTCAACATAGATGAAGAAGAATATGGACTGAATATGGGTATTTACAAGGCTTATTACCGGACTGGTTTTAAGGACATTTATGTTATAGTATTTACATATATAATATTTACAGGACTGGTTACTACCAGCCTATGACAGGATGGTAGCCCTGTAAATACCCAGACTACCATATTTTTATACTATTTTTTGACATCTCATCAAAGATGAAGAATAATATGGAAGTCTGGGCGTTTACGGGGCTGACTTCCAGACTTCCATGCCCAGACTTCCATATTCTTCTTCATCTTTGATGAGATGTCAAAAAATAATATGAAAATAACTCATGTTATTGGAGATAATCCAGATTTTGTGAACAAGTATTTGGACACACTCAAATATTGTAAATACTATATTTTTATTCATCTATACTGAGATGTCAAAAACGTAAAAATAAGTGGAGAAACCCAGTTTTGTGAACAAGGATACTGATCCCACTTTTTTGTATTTTTCATATTTTTAAAAGTTATTTTAAAACAGTATTCGTCATGGTCACCTTATCACTGGCCGGCTGTTTCGTAACCTAATTAGTTCGCGGTGTTACAAAATTGTCTGGTTCCATTATTTATAAACGGCTCATTTTTATGGATCACCCAACCTAGAGTATTTAAATTTTATATTTTCCCTTTAAAATAGACTCCTGTTATCAAAAACCTACATTTTCTACATATATATTTTCACCTGCCTACGACAGGTCAGAAACCTTGTAAATACCCAGATTATAAATACAGTGGAACCTCTCATAAGGATTAATTCGTATAACGAGCGAAAAGAAATGTGAAAAAGTTGCTACCTTAACGAGCGACATTTCGCTCACTCCTTAAAGAACGTCATAAATCAAAAATTGACAATTTTCTTTCAGTTGTGCGTGTTTTCGGAATGCCCAGAAAATGTACTATATCCCAGCAAAAGAGGCATATTTTTAACTTAATGTTTACCCGCTACAGGGCAGAAAATGTTGTTTTTGCATTTTGAAGAAAAGGCATTATTTAATATTTTTTAAATACACTAAAAAAATTTCTAATGGAGAAAAAACCTCCAGGTTTTACCTAAAAAGATCTGTTGCACAGTAAAAAGTTCAATAAGTGGTTTGGTATTTATTTTTAATACATTGAGTTATATTTTTAAACTTTAAAAGGTTCTCCTGAAAAATCAAGTTTTATTATTAATGACGTTCTTGAAATGAGTGAGCGATTTCGCATAACGAGTTACAAAGAGAGGGCAAGACTTTTTTACGACATTAACTTGTGAACAGGGACTTTCGAGCTAGTCAAAACAAAAAATGTTTCGCTTAACGAGTAAGATTCTGACGAAAACGAATTTTGCTCTTTATAAGAGGGTCCACTGTGTTTTTTTTATTTGTCTATGTTGAGATGTCAAAAATGTAAATATAAAAGTGAAGATACCAAGATTTGTAACAAGGATTTGGCCACACTCAAAATGTTGTGAATTTTATTTTGTTTTTTCAATCGTATTACAAAAAACGTTTCTTTCATTTAAATTCTTAAAAGCAGTATCATAATATGTATTCAAAATACAGACACATCATTAAATAACGTTTTAAATAACATTTGAATCAATTAACAGTTATTATTTAATAACATGCATAGAAATATATAATGTTTGTCTAGAAAGTTCCATATGTTATCTTAAATGCATGTTCTTTTAAGTTATTTTTACTGTGTTGAGTTTTAAAGCGGTAAACACACAATCTTAAAATATCTTCAAAGATTTTCCCGCTTCCTGAACTCCATGGAAGTAGGTAGATTGTAATTTACTTGCTTAAATTTTTACATTTTCTAAAAAGGTACCTACGCGTTCGATTATAAAATCCAATACCAAACGTAATTTTTCTCTTTAACGGTAAAATTAATTTTATGTCCAATTAATATGTGAAAGAAAATAGTAATTAAATTAGTAAAAAAGAATTATTATTTCGATTTGAAAAGCTATTTTATATAATTAATATTTGGCATGATCACGTATTTCAAATACTTGAAAGTGGGTCAGGAGTCGGAACAATCGGCGGGTTTTATGAGGAGATGTATGAACATGGAAGAGGAGAAGATTGTTTGCAAAGACAGAGATTCTCTCTGCCTACCTCTGAGGGGAAGTGGCGCGGATGTTAGTTTAGTTTTGAGAAAGGAGTGTTTAGATAGTTTGGACATGTGGAACGAATTAATAACATAATAAAATACATACTTATTAACCCATCATTCGATGTCAGATGTCGAGCTGTCACTTTTCGTGTGTGTTGAGTGATAGGTGTCAATGTTCATTGTATTGAGAAAATAAATTATATTTTTTCATCATTTGGTCAGCAGTGGCGTGCCCAGACTTTTTTGATAAAGGTGGTGGTAGTATACAGTGTATTTATTGGTTTATGAGAAAATACCACTGATTACCTTCACTTAAATATCAAAACTCTAAAAATGCTCATTTCGTCGCTAAAAGATGACAAAAAAGCGTGTATTTAAAAAAAAATTAACAACCAAACGCGTATTTCTCTAATTATCACTGTTTCCCATATTTTTTTACTAAGGTTAAATGCTTGTATGGAACGAACGTCATTTCTGGTCAGGAATGGAAAAAAAATCAATATACAATGACACTATCATCAAAGCAACACTAAAAATAATATTGTAATATTTGGCTAGATTTTGGAGACATATTGGTGTGGCGTCCTACTCTCTCTGCCTACTCCTGCCCTGCGGGAAGCAGCGTGATGGTTAGTTAGTCAGTCTCGAGGGCGCTTCACATGTTTTTATTTACTGTCTACATCTTATTCTTTATATCGTCGTCGTACAGGAGAAAGTGACCAACTACCAAAACATAAAATGTTCAGGTGGGCCATTTAAGTCACTATTGCTTGGCAAGAAAATAAACACCAATGCAGTTACTCATTTTTCACTAGTCAATATATTATACTTCCAAGTTTAAAATCCTTTGGGATTTTTTCAGGATAATACTAAGCTAGTAAGATATCAAATAGTCAATGATTACGTTTTTGTTAAACAATGCACTTGGTCACTTTCTCTTGTATGACTACGATATGTTCTATAAACAAAATTATAATATAATTTATATATGAAGCACTAACTTTGTGATTTTCCATTTTATAATTCAAATGTAACTTTGTTTTAAAATCACTTTAAATATTTTATTACAACTTAATTATAATGTCTACCGGTTTCGAAGATAACCGCCTTTTTATAAATTAATTAATTATGATACATACATACATATACATATATTTATTTTCAATTTTCATAAGAAGTAACGGGATCTTGTATCCCTTGTGTCACTGCGACTATATTAGGTCTATCGTTACCTTCCTCTGTGTCATATCTCACTTTCAAGACTATAATACATATACTCGCAGATTTTAACATAATTAGTAAATTACAGTCCATAGAGAAAAAAGGAAATGAATTTTGCTCGAAGGAAGAAAAAGGGCGATTGTCCACTACCCGGAATTTTACCGTCCGGCAGTCCGTTTTTGAAAAATGAAAGCGACTACGACAGTTAAGCGTGATCGAATCGATCAAGAGCATCGATCCGAAAAAATATGGACAAAAGCACATGCCAATCCAAGCCAATCGTCGTTTTAAAACGCTAACGGACGTGCCGGACGGTAACATTCCGTGTAATTCCGTGTAGTGGACAAACGCCTAAAGGTTTTGAATTTATAAGTTAAATAATTCGTATTAAAGCATATTTTTAAAGCTTTATCGCTTAACCTTTGAAAGCTTTAGTGTTTATTGAATTGTTTTAAATGTGTTCTTTTCATTGAAAATTAGTTTGAAAACTAATTTGAACATAGGCAAAATAATAGTCTTCCAGAAAACAATTTTTTATTATGTAATATTTATTTTAATAATATTTTCCGTTCCGTTTAATTAGCTACCTAGATAGCGGATTGGCAGTGAAATAATATCACAAGACCGTGAACAGCTTTCAAAAGTATATTTTGTGATACATCTGTTTGTTGACATGACATATGGAAAACAATAAATTGATTTGACAGCATCAGCTTCTGTCTGACGCATCTCGATGTTTCTATTAGTTTTACACCCATTGACCAGTGTGGTAGGAATCCAGGTGTCTGCCCATTCATTCTGCGGAACGTTCGGCCTGTTGTCTCCACCTGAGGGGTGCTATTTTAGGGTCCCTCTCGGCCCCCGCCCTCCGCAGCCCGCCCAAAGTGAGCCGCCGCCGCCCATCGGGCTATTGTTGAACCAGTGGGCGCCCGACCGAACGGCGGCGAAGTGCTCCGCGCCAAACTTTTCCAAAAATGTTTGGCTCTGCTTCGCGAACCGAAAGATTAGACTGTTAACGTTGATGTAAGAAACTAAATTCGTTAACCAAGTACGAACCTATTTAGTGCGGTGTTTAGTTGAACGATTAAGTGACAATCTTCGTTTTAATCTCTTGTATTACCAGACTATTGGCAGCGGTGTTTTGATTGTGTATATAATTTAAAAAAAACACTAAAACTTTTGGCTTCAAACTATAAAACAACTTACACCTACAATTTTTCTCGCATACTAAATAAATAGTTTGACGAACTTTGAACCAAATTAATTATCTGCCAAAAATATTGCGACAAGATTTTTCTGTGTGCTGAACATCTCTCTTGGGTAAGCTTTAACAGTATTCAAATAACTTATTAGTAAAAAAAAATCTTTTTTAATATATTTATTTTCTTCTTCTCCCCTTTTCTTGTTTCACGGTGGCGAAGTGTTTCGTATCAGATTCTTAATTGAATGAGAGACTTGGCTCCCCATCTTAGTCGTGTCATATTTCTCACTTGGTTACATTGACAGACTGCCAAATTAAGATGGATTTACTAACACCGTCATTAAAAAGTTCTTCTCCACTCGATGTTATCTTAATCCTAGATACATCTCGGTGTATTCGTATTCGTTTGATTTTATCGATACGTTAAAATAACAACAAAAGTGATATTGTCGAGAACGTTTTAAGAAATATGATTATATCAAAATGAAAATTTGAAAGTGTATGATCAAATGTAACTTAATTGGTACCTAAGGACGAATGAAACTAGATTTTTTTCTTTCCCTTGTGGTGATTTAAACAGGATACGATCACCGAATACGTCTAACTATACTGAAAAACATAGTTTCAAACCACAGTTCGTTTTATATCGGAAAATTCCACTCATAAAGATTGTTTACAAGTCGAATTTCTGGGAACGTATATAAATGTGTTGAGAAAATACAGTGGATCTTTAGAACAAAAATATGTTCGCTAAAAGTTCTTCATACTTTAAGTATCTTTTTTTAAAAATAGGAGTACGTAAATGAAATTTTTAAATTGTCTGCCTCAGTAGTGTAATGGTCAGCACGCTCGGCTACCGTATTGGAGGTCCCGGGTTCGATTCCCAGGGGGGGTCAGATAAATATAAGTGATTTTTTCACTCTTATATTTATTCGATATTACCTTGGACTGGTACCGAAAGCGGAGGGCTGATCACCTTTTCTTCACGTGTTAACAATCAAGATAACTCTGCGTTTATATGATTCAGTGCCCTATGCACCATAGGGGTGCGGATAAGGGTTTGAATAATGAATTTTTTAACTGTTTCGTACGATAATGAATATTTTACTTTGTTGGCAGATATTCTTACAAAACTTTGTTAAATATATTTGTTATTTTTATTATATCAGACACTGGATTATTCACCCTACGGATGAGATGTTAATATTAGAGGTATCTTCTTTATATGAAAAAATATGGAAGTCTGTAAAGTGATCGTTTAAACAAGCTAAATGCCAGGTCGTACGCACTGGAATGCTCGGACTTCCATCTTCTTTCACATAAAGAGGAACGATAGAGGTTTCACATCAATTTGATATACCTAAAACATTTGTTACTTTCACCGGTTTGTCAGCTTACTACCGATTTGGCTCATAGTGAATTGAAGCATAAGTATAGTGATGGATCTTTGTTTCATGCATTGTCATGAATCACATGAAAAAAAAAATTTTGTGCTGAAATAGTTGTAAATAGTTCTGAATCCTCGACGCATTTTTTCAAACTACCCAATTCAAACAGAGCTTTCTAGACAAATTTTGGCGAATACACTGCCTTCTGATATCTTTAATGTATTAGCTATGTCACGCAATTTCAATTTATAATCGGCCAAATATTTTGTAGACTTTTTTGTCACCCTATAGACTTATGACTTTAGACTTTTCACTATCATATTTATTTAATATCACCCTGGACTGGTACAAGAAGCGCAGGGCTGATCACCTTGCCTTCGTGCAATTAACGATCAAGATAACACTGCGTCGCTACGATGCAGTGCCCTATGCACCATTTGGTGCGGATAAGGGTTAGAAGAAGAAGAAGATAGACTTTTGAAGTAAATTTTAAGTACGTTTTCTCAATATTATTAATATTCAAAGCATTTACTTTGTGGTTATTCATTATTACTTTTATATATATTTTTTAAAATGTTAGTATATAACCACTCACCGGTGAGAGGTTATACCATATACCTACTAATATTACTTTCATATTTGAAAAACAATAAGAAAGTTTATATAAATTAACTTCAAATTTCAAAAAATAAATTGATTGATTTTCTAGTACGTACTTACCATAGATTTATGCGAAGACGTTATGATTTGATAGTTATGAATTTATGTGTATGCATTTCCGGTGTAAAATATGAACAAATTTTAGTATGCAGTATCCATGCAGAATTTCCCATAACACGTTCATGGATGTGCTAGCACATAAACATTTTGTATTAATAAATTACCTGTAAGATGTCGCTCACTCCTTTCAAGAACGTCACAAATCAAAAATCGTCAATTTTCAGTTGTGCATATTTTCGAAATCCCCCAAAAATGTACTATATCCCAGCAAAAGAGGCATATTTTTAACTTAATATTTACCCGCTACAGGGCAGAAAGTGTTGTTTTTGCATTTTGAGGAAAAGGTGGTTTATTTTTTTTTAAATAAACTTAATATTTTTCAAATGGAGTAAAAACCTTTAGGTTATACCTAAAAAGATCTGTAGCACAGTAAAAATTTCAAAAAGTGGCTTGATATTTATTTTTAATACATTGTATTGTACTTTTAAACTTTAAAAACGTTTTCCTGAAAAAATCTAGTTTTTTGATTTATGACGTTCTTGAAAGGAGTGAGCGATATATTTCACACTATTCTAAATTGAATAAGCTGGTCATGAACTCAATATAATAAATTTTCTTAGCACACAAAGCGAATTAATTTTAAAATTTAAAACCAATATTCATGATAATTCAAGTTTTTTAATAGATTTTTTTTTGAGAATACGATTTGAGTTTATTTATGTACAATATTACCAACATAACATTTCGAATGTGTCCGAATACTTGTTCACAAAATCTTGATTATCTCCAATTACAGGAGTTTCTTAAACCAGCCTATAACGCTCGTCAGCCCCGTAAATGCCCAGAGTTCCATATTCTTCGTCATGTTTGATGAATAGTTACCAACTTAACATTCTTCCACCTCGTTCAATTCCATATTTCAGTTATGTCTAGTGTTGATACCTACAATACACACACACAAAAAAAAATATCACATCCCTAGGGTAAAAATGCAGTATCTGAATAAATAAATTAAAATACTGTTTTGTTTTCGCGGACTTTTTTGATTCGAATGAAATGTTAAGACATATAGTAAAATAACACTAAGCATGAATAAGATATGTATTAATTTTAAATCAAACACAGATTTTTTGAGTCTACTAAGTTGTATTTTATTAACAAAAACACATAAAAAATTATATTGTGACAATTGTTTCGCCTTGTTAGGGCATTATCAAACGAATGTGAAGATCAAATGGACTACGGTCCTTATGTAGCTATACAATTCTAAGTGACATTTTTAACACGTGCAGCAATAATTTATGGGAGACAACCGTAGCTAATGGGGGATGTAGGTATGTACCCTTATATTTTTATTTTCTGGGAAAGGAAGAATTTATTGACATGGCCATAATTTAGAGAATTAATATTTTAAAGCTTAATACAATTGTTGGTAATATTATTTTTAAGAATTTATATAAAAAAAAATATACATATATATGTATATATATATATATATATATATATATATATATATATATATATATATATATATATATATATATATATATATATATATATATATATATATATATACAACTTAGTAGACTCAAAAAACCTGTGTTTGATTTAAAATTAATACATAAATTAAAATGGAGTTCTACAAATTAAATGCATCAATAAATAAATAAATAAGGTACTTGAATTATTGTTATTGCAACACGGTTGTTAAATTCTGGCTATTTCTATTATGGATCGTTCAATTTTCACGACTTTGTGTGGCGTGCATATTTTAACGAGTGTTGATTATAGCAGCTTTCCTATATCATTTCTGAAGTTTACTATGCCGAGAACGTGGTTTATTGTTTAGTACGCCAATAAATTGGTTATTGTTCTTTAATGTTTCGTGGTATTTTGGTTCAAGTACAATGTCTTCGAATATCATAAATCTAAACGTACAATATGAATACAATTACGTGTTTATTATGATACAACCGTGCTTAAAATGTCGTTAGAAAACAACGATAAACCAGTGGTATTTTTTTAACTAAAAAAATATGTGCAAAATTTTACGGACATTGCTCACTTGGAAAATAGAAAGTTTCATTTAGAAAATTAATTAATTATTTACAATCTGAACGCGGCCACGCGTTGCTTTGGCTTAGTCTGATTATAAAGAAAAGAAAGAAAATGAAAACCACACATTTAAAATATGTTTAATTTAACAATACTTTTCAGTAATTGAAAATAAGTATGTATTAAAAATTATGCTATACAAATGCAATCAGAAACATTGAAAATACTAAGTGACTGCAGTTCTCAAGAAGCACGCTGTCCGTCATGATCACTGTTTAATATTACGTGTGTTTTTTTAAAAGAAATAACCCGAAAAGTTCTTTACTTTTAGAGGCTTGTCTGCAGGTAGGATAGTAGGATAGGGAAGGTAAATGTGCAAAATACATCACTAACACCCAGACCAATTAAAAATATATCTTTTTTGAATTTATTTTGCACTTGGGGGAATCGAAACCGCGACTCCAGTTTCGCATTCGTGCGTCTACCCAAATATGCCACGGCGCCTGTCACGAATAAAAACGAAAAAAAATGTGTGCGAAATTTGACTGACATTGCTCACTTCGAAAACGGTAAGTTTCATTTAACTCGCCAAAATTACGAAAATGCGTATAATATGTAAGAACTTCGTTATCTGACGAATAGTCAATAAATTGACCTGATTTTTTATCCGTTATATCCGAAGTTCGTTAAATAGAGGTCCGTTATATCGAGGTTTTACAAAATAAATTTTAAAAGGGGACCAGTTACATTGTGGAGTGTGTATTTTTATTTTAACTAATGTATTACAGAAATTGAGTTTAATATAAACTCGAGTCAGAGTCGACATCAGAGTTGACGTAATAAATACAATGTTGAGCCACACTCGACCCAGGAGTGCGAAGGATTAAGTTTGTTAGCTCTACAAATCATTAAAACCATTGACAGAATGCCAATTGTTTTTCGAATCCATAAATTACATATAGTTCAAATATGTAGTCAAGTAGTTCAAATCGAACGCAAAGAATTAGCAAATCGCGTGTACGTAGTTGCGAATAAATTACATATGGTCAGGTAGTTCTAAACGTACGTAAAGAATTCGCAAACCGCGAATACGTAGTTGAGAATATTTGCAATTCTGGTACGCACAGTCTAGTACATGGGACCACTATCTCAAACGACATAGTCTGACCAAAACGGTGAAACAGCTGAGCGCGCACTTCCGTATTCTGTGTACGGTAGAGAGTGGCGCTCCGGTCTGCGCAAAATTCTGGAGGGGGGCGATCTGTTCGCAAAATCTCTCCCCCAGGGGTTATTTAAACTATTTCAATCCCCGAAAAAATGGTCCAGAAACTTCGCACTGTCTGGAATCTGTGGGATGTTTTGAAAATTAAAAAATTCGTTGGGTTTGGGAGAAATTAATTGAATTTGTAGCAGGTGGCGAGTAGTTACGAAGTTGGCGGGGATTGGGACAGAATCCATGCGTGGAGCTGTGATGTATTTGGGGAACTAGTGATAGTTCAAGGCCGTCGCGGCTCCAGTATTGTCTTCCATACTGAATTTTTATATCTATCTGTCGCGAACTTGTTCCTTGTTAAGCTTTCCGCCGGATGCTGTGGAATTGTTCACCGGTGATTCGAGTCGTTCGCGGAACCGTGATTTGGAATGTAAATTTTAATATTACTTTATAATTTCAACGTAAATTTTACAGACCATTCTATTTCTAGTTCAAATAATAAGATTTGTTTGGTCATAAATTTATTTTAAAGAAAATAACAAACGTAAAATACTATACAGTCGAGTTGTTGTCCCGTGGTTAGTGTTGTGGACTCTTAGAGTATCTCGGTTCGAACCCACTCTACCACAATTTGATACCTATTACTAATAATGAGCCGCTCAGGTCACAGAAATAGTATGAAATTGAAATATTTGTGTAAATAATAAAAACACAAATATTTCCCTTTCATTACATTTTTTTTTAACATCTAATACGAAAAATATGGGATAATTATAGTTATATATATAATTGTGCCAAAAACAGTTTTTTATTAATTTAAAGAAAGAAATATTTGTGTTTTTTTATTTCATTTTTATATTTCCAAAAATATAAAATCTCTGTAAACCTAAGCGGCTCATTATTAGAAATAGGTATCAAATTGTGATAGAGCATGTTCGAACCGAGAAACCCTGACTCAAGGGTCCGCGACACTAACCACAGGACCATAACCCGACAGTTAAAAATATCAAATTAAAAAATATATATTTATATGCAAAATGTAAATGATTATTTGTAATAAGGGATCTAGAATTTTTTTAGTGAATTAGAGTAAGGAAATATGTATCAATTTCAGAATAAAAGTCAATAATTTAGGATTCTGGGGAAAGATGAATTGTCATATTATCATTTGTGGTTGATATGCAAACCTGAAACAGTTGTTGCTTCCGAATTGTAAGTTGAGGGATATGAATTATAATTTTCTCAAGGAATTGTGATCAATCCAATTGAATATTTTGTAAAAGAAGCGGGTATTAGTGATTCTTCTAGTAATAATATTAGTTATTGTTTATACTTTATAATTAGTAAATCTAAATTTGAACACTCCCCGAAAATCACGAAGACATCCTAGCTAAGAAACATGGAAAACAAAATATATTTATTTTGTTTACATGGCATCAAATAAGCTATTTTAAATACAAGAGTTGTAAAATGACAGTCGTATGTGAATTGATTACATTATGTTTTGGATCGGAAAGGTGGAATTCGTGTTTTTATCTGAATCGATAGTTCCATGTTAGTAAGTGAGAGTCGCTAATTTTAATAAATTAAACAGATTTCTAATTTCACGGCATGGAAGGCTTAGGTTAAAAGTATATCTTACATATATACATATTTATATATATATATATATATATATATATATATATATATATATATATATATATATATATATATATATATATATATATATATATATATATATATATATATATATTTGTATAAAACATGGTTATTTAAAAAAATATGTATTCAATATAATCTCAACACCAAAAAAATATTTGAATAAAAAACCTGGTGGAAAACCTACACAAATTAAATGTATGTATGAATATGTATTCATTATTTTTTTAATTGATGTTTTATGTGAAGCCTCAACATGAAACAAACCTTTGATGAAAAAACCTATAAAAAAAACGTATTATACATTTTGAAGCGATCCATGTTTCCCTTCAAAGTTTTTTTTTTAATAATTCGTATGTTTATTTATTTTAAGAAGATTTACGATATTTAGTCGAAAAAGGTTGACATATTATAATTTTGGCATTTAATTTGTAGAACTCCATTTTAATTTAAGTATTAAATGTTAAATCGAACGCTGAATTTTTGAGTCTACCAAGTTGTATTTTATTGTAAAAAAACACGCAAAAATCAATTTTGTGACAAATGCCTCGCCTAGTTATGACATTTTCAAACGAATGTCGCAGAATTGATTTTTATGTGTTTTAAAAAAAATACAACTTATTAGACTCGAAAAATCAGTGTTTGTTTTTACATTTAATACATGTATTATAGATTAATTACGAACTATAAAAAAGGGAAATTCAGAATATCTCACGCAAGTACGCAGTCTTATTTGTGATGTCTTTTAAATCTTGTTAACATTAATCCCATATCCTAAAATAAGCCGATAAAATTTGATATCGGGAATATTATTAATATGGTTTTTGTATGTAATATGTTTTAAAATAAATAAGTATAACATTTTGAGTGTGTTAACAAATCTGGATTATCTCAGGAGTTATTTTTCAGTTATGTGTAGGGATGTCAAAAAATTATAAATAAGTATGTTTGTCAGCAGCAGGTCGCAGCAGTGGCGAGGGCCCCATCTACGCGACTGTGGCCCGGCGCGGGGGCGCGGGCGGCGGCGCTCCGGCGGCCGGCAGCGCCAGCCCGCTGAGCGCCTCCATGGACTCGGGCATCAGCTCGGCGGGCCGCCGGCAGGGCTCGCCCTCGCCGGGCGCGCGCCGCCGCGAGCTGGACGCGCTGCTGCGGGACATGCTGCGCACCGTGGAGCGCCTGCCGGGCCCCCCCGCCCCCGGCCCCGCGCAAGAGGACATCCCGTACCACGCGCGGGCCGACTCGCGCCCGTTCGCCTACACCGCGCCAGACGCCGCCATGCTGCGCTGCCAGCCGCACCTGTCCAGCCCGAGCCTCGTGCGCAAGGCGCTCGGCCGGCCCGACGCGCCCGACAAGTTCCTCGACTCGGACCCCATCGAGACCCTCTTCACGCCGGAGGCCAACGAGGCCTTCCGCAGGAGGGAGCGCCGCGAGGCGTTGGGCCGCGCCGGCAGCCCGGGCCCGCGGGCGCGCGGCCCGAGCCCCGCCGGCGCGCTGGCGCCCCCCGCGCTCTCGCCCCCCGTGCCGCGCAAGGAGCAGCGACTCAAGAGGGAGGAGCAGATCACCACGGTGACCACCACCTCGGCGCCCCCCTACGAGAACCACTACTCGGGGTGAGTACTCTTACGCCTTACTTTCACTTTACGTTACACCATACGAACGTAATAAAATTATATCAAATTCAGTACGATATTTTTATTTTATTTACGTGAATATATAACGTCAAATTTATGGTTGTTTAACTAGGTACAATATAAATAAATTTTATTTTACGTTATTCCATCCCAGCATAATAAAATGATATCAAATGAAATAAAATATTTTTTAAATAATTATATATTAACGTGAAAATATACCAAAACGTGGACTTAAGTTTAAGTAGGTACAATAAAACAAACTAGTTTTAACGAAATATTCAATTTTAATCATTTTATATTTCTCCATCCAAACATAATAAAATAATATTAAATTAAACACTTTTTTAAATTATTTTTTATACATATTTACGTGAAAATATTCGACTTTAGTTTGAGTTAGTACAATATACCTATTTAAATTAATTATTTCATTTTAATCATTTTATGTTTCTCCATCCAAACATAATAAAATAATTTCAAATTAAAAAGGTTTTTTTATAATATTTTTATTAAATGTTCGTGAAAATATAACGTCGTCTTTAGTTTAAGTAGGCACAATATAACAAACTTATTTTAACGAAATATTAAATTACAATCATTTTATGTTCCATCCCAACAAAATAAAATAATTTCACTTTAAACATTTTATTTATATTTACGTCGAAATATAATTTATGTAGATACTATATTTAAAACTTATTCGAAAATTTTAATCGTTTTTCGTTACTTCAAGTAAGCATAATAAAATAATATCGTATGAAATTAAATATTTTTTTCAATATTTATATTATATTTACGAATATATAACATAGACTTTAATTTAGGTAGGTGGAATATAAAAAGCTTATTTAAACAAAATATTAAATTTTAATATTTTTTCGCTAACGGATTGGTATATGAATCATGAAAAGGAGTAAGCTAAATATATTATTATAATTAACTAACTAACTAACTAACCATCACGCCGCTTCCCCGCAGGGGTAGGCAGAGAGAATCGAACGCCACACCACTCTGTCTTTGCAAACATTCTACATTCATGCATCTCCTCATACATACCCGACGATTATTACGACTCCTGACCCGGCCACTTTCAAGTATTTGACATACCTGCTTGTGCCAAGTTTTCCTCGGTCGTCCTCTGCTTCTTTTTCTAACTACATTCGCCCCATAAATTTGTTTCTTAATTTTACACACCTTTCAACACACCTTTCTTAATTTTATCGATAATGCTTATCTCAGCCTTAAATTCTTTCCTTATTTCATCATTCGAACATCTATCAAACATCGTTTTGCCACACATTCGTCTGAGGGATCGCATTTCGACTGCATTCAGTCTGCTTTCATCCTTCTTTTGCCAACTCCATGCTTCGCTTCCATTCATAAGGGTTGGAACCAGAACTCCATTGTGTACTGCCAGTTTAGCTTCCGCTGATAGATTTTTATTTGCTAAAACTGATTTTATGTAGTGCACCATTCACTCTGTTCCCAGCATTCACTCTCCTTTATTATAATTAAGTAAGAGAAATTTTGCAAACATATTAATATGATAAGCTCTTAACCGGTGTAAATGGGATTCAAACAAGTTGGATACATTATTATTTTCTTCTTCATACTAAAGTAAATGGAGGTTTATAAATATATTAGATTGTTTAAATACATAAAATAATCCGGATATTCCTACGTTTTTTGTTCGTTTTATTTCTATATTTTTGTACAATAATAATTTTAGAATAGTGTTTTGATTATTTAAAGAAAAAACGAATAAATATTCCTTTAAAATATTTGCATACATTCTGATTAAACACTCAGGTCTGTTTGTCCATTTAACTTACATATAAAAGTAATTAGTGTGATTAATTTGGCAAGCATTTATCATCATTCGCTTTATTAAGTAATAAAAATACGTTCATCTCAACTTTTCGTACATCCTACGTTTAAAATTTATAAATAAACATTTATATTTTGTCCGCCTCCGTAGTGTAATGGTCAGCATGCTCGGCTACCATTCTGGAGGTCCCGGGTTCGATTCCCAGGGGGGGTTTAATAAATATAAGTGATTTTTTCACTCTAATATTTATTCAATATTACACTGGACTGGTACCTGAAGTGGAGGGCTGATCACCTTTCCTTCATGTGTAAACGATCGAGATAACACTGCGTTTATATGAAGCAGTGCCCTATGCACCATTGGGGTGCGGTAAGGGTTTTATTATTATTATTATATTATTGTATTTTTAGATTCGTGAAATCATTTGGTTAAAATTGAAAAATGAAATGCCAAATGTAATTTTGCTTACTTTTTTGTCCACAACTTTATTTCAATAAAAATATTAGAATATTTTATTTAAAGGCAATAATACTTCGATAAAATTTTCACTCTAATATTTATTTGATATTACCCTAGACTGAAAACTGAAGCGCAGGGCTGATCACCTTCTCTTATGTATATTTAACGATTAAGATAACACTGCTCATATACGAAGCAGTATGCTTAGCACCACTGGGTGCAAGTGAGGGTTGGAAAAAATAGGTTATTTAATAAAATAATTACTAAATATATTTTTCCACATTTTCTTTATTTGACCAGTGACCGGTCGGATGATGTCGGTAACGACGAAATCAGATCAATGGCCAAATAAAATAAATGTGAAAAAAATATTTAGTTGTTATTTCTATAAGATATTTTATTATTACATGAGGAAACCTGTAATTGGATCATATTTAGTTTTTCTTTGTTTTTTTTGTGTAAAGTTTTTGTTGATTTTTCGATGAAAATAATTATTTACTCCTTTAAAATTTAATTGTTTATTGGGCTAAATTGTGAAAAGATTTTATATGTATGTGTAGACACGTGTGTACACATATGTAAAAAAATAAGTATTTAAATGTAACATGCAGTATTTTATAAATTAACCAGTATGAAAAACGTTAATTTAAATAATAGATACGCACTTGCAAAATACAAGTGGCCAGAATATTTTTATTTTTAGTATAACTAAAGGTGGCATTCCTATTTTCAAACCACCTTGATCATATTATTATATTTTATATGAATTTTTGCCACAAATGAAAAAAAAACAAGGTTATTGATGAATTCTCTAATTTATGTTAATTGAGTGAATTGTAAAGTGATTTTCTTCAACTGCCTTTTCGATACAGTATCAGACCCCAGCCTCCGAGAGTATCTTTTCTACTTTCGTGTCACATTTCTCAACCAGTTCGTACCCATACAAACGGCCACAGACCAAAATTGGAATATATAAACTTAAGCGCTAAGATCGAGTGTTGTAACATATTGAACAAACGTACTTATAATAAGTCTTTATATTTATCATTTAGGTGTGAACTGAAGTCTAAGATTTCTATATTTTACGATGGACCGTGAGATATATTGCAAGTTCGTAAGTGTCATATGTCATTTAAACAACGAGAACTCGTTTCTGACGTTAAAAATACACTAAAGTCCCAATTTACACGGTAGAGACATTCTACGCGATACCGTGTAAAAAAAGTATATAATATACATCGTAGCTACGTTGTGTACATTTGGATTTTGTTTTATTGTTAGGAAGTTACCGAAAAAAATACTCAACGTAGTTAAAACGTTAACTTTGGGATGGCCTGAAATATGTATATATTTATTTATTTAATGTATATAGTTACATTTTTTTTACAATTTAATACAATTTCTATATATTTCTACTAAATACAATCTTGTAATTTTAATTACGCTGATCCTCTCCAAAAAAGAGACTGAGCTCTTGTGCTTGGAGAAGGACCTTTTTCTCCTTCTTTATACTCGTACTTACAGATGGCATATATTTTGTGAATCGTACAAAGTTTTTGTTCAAATATATTTATTAAGAATTACATTTTTGGAATCTCAACAAAGACGAAGAAGAATATGGAAGTCTGGGTATTAACAGGGCTTAGTTTCTGTCATAGTCTGGTTAAGTGATCACTTTCGTGCAGCATTCACCATTCTACCCATGATTGACAGCCACACTACTGAAATTTTTGGAACTCATTAACATTAATCTCATGACACTGCACATATCGCTCACTCCTTTCAAGAACGTCATAAATAAAAAAAGCAAGATTTTTCAGGAGAACGTTTTTAAAGTTTAAAAATATAATACAATGTATTAAAAATAAATATCAAGCCACTTTTTATTGTGCAACAGATTGTTTTAAGTAAAACCTGTTTTTTCTCCATTTGAAAAATATTTAGTTTATTTAAAAAATAATTTAACAATACATTTTCTTCAAAACGCAAAAATAACACTTTCTGCTTTGTTACGGGTAAATATTAAATTAAAATATGCCTCTTTTGCTGGGATATAGTACATTTTCTGGGCATTCGGGAAACATGCACAACTGAAAATTTACTATTTTGATTTATGACGTTCTTGAAAGGAGCGAGTGATATGAGTTGACAAAAGCCATGTATCTTGGATTAAGATGGCTTTTATTGCGAAGAGATTTTTTAAAATAATTCATTAAAAAAATAATTAAGAATTCATTGAAATATATCTTTTAAAAAATTATTATAAAAATAATTAAAGTTAAAGTTTTCTACAGTACGTAGGTAACGCTTTGTTGCTTTACTGTATTAGGATCCCAGTAAGTCCAGAAAGTCTATAATTTCGGATCACAAGATATAGATCTTTGATATCTGCACACTCCTTACGATATTATTATGTTACATTTATCAGCAGTTCGTTGTTCGATGAACACTTCGTAATTGGTCAACAAAGGCCATGGGCGTAGTTCGCCGCAATGTAACAATATAATGTGGGATCGTAAAAGCCATGGGTGGAACGTGGGGGCAGCGATATAGTTAATAATACATAACGCTGGCACTCTGGTGACATTCGCACTTGAACCAGACGCCAATGTCACTACCAATTTGCGCTTCTATCGCTTATTTTATTTGTCAGTTTATTGTCTTCCTCCGCTGTCGGCCACATTCGACTGACAGCTTTGTTTTGCATGATCATATTTTACTATTGGTCGGTGAGGTAATTTTGTCAAGTACATAATTATGGACACAGTGATGCATTTTTGTTCCATAAAATCTTCTTCTACTTCTTGTTCTTCTTCTTCTTCTTCTAACGATTATCCGCACCCAAGGGTGCATAGGGCGCTGCATCGCATTGAAGCAGTATTATCTTGATCGTTACTTACATGAAGGCAAGGTGATCATTCTGCGCTTAAGGGACCAGTCCAGGGTGATATTAAATAAATAAAAGAGTGCAAAATAAATAATTTGTCATGTAATGGTCAGTACGCTTGGCTACCGTACTGGAGGTCCCCGGTTCGATTTCCAAGGGGGGGTGAAAATAAATATAATTGATTTTTCACTCTAATATTTATTCACTATAATATTACCCTGGACTGGTACATGTAGCGGAGGGCTGATCACCTTTCCTAGATAACACTGGGTTTAAATGATGCAGTGCCCTACGCACAATTGGGGTGCGGATAAGGGCTTGAAGAAGATGTATACGGCGATGCATGAATGTGGAAGAGGCGAATGATATTTGCAAAGACAGAGTGGTGTGGCGTTGTATTATCTCTGCCTACCCTGCGGTGAAGCGGCGTGATGGTTAGTTAGTCAGGTAGATAAAACATTCGTGTTCCTAAAATATCTAACTAACTAACCATCACGCCACTTCCCCGTAGGGGAAGGCAGAGAGAATGGATCGCCATACAACTCTGTCTTTGCAAACTTTCTTCGCCTCTTCCATATTCATGCATCTCCTCATACGTACCGACCGATTATTTCGACTCCTAATCTGACCACATGCAAGTATTTGATATATCTGATCTTGCCAAGTTTTTCACGGTCTTCTTCTGCTCCTTTTTCCAACTACATTCGCTTCATGAATTTGTTTTACCGTTCTTTCCTCACTCATACGTTTCACATGTCCAAACCATCTCAACACACCTTTCTTAATTTTATCGATAACGCTTATCTCAGCCTTGCATTTTTTCCTTATTTCGTCATTCGAACATCTATCAAACATCGTTTTGCCACACATTCGTCTGAGGGATCGCATTTTCTCCTTTCATCGCTTTGAAGGATGGATGCTAATAATAATATATTTCGTTCGATGGTTAGATATTTATTTTTTCCCAGATGTTTCAGCAGTATTGCTCTATGAGACATATATGAATAATAATTCTGAACCAACGATTTCTTGGTAATTTAGTCACTAAGTAAATAATTATGAGCCAATGCAAAACTGTATCCTCACTGGCTGTTTACTGTTTGAGCCACATGTTTAGGAATGGTACCGGAAGTGTTCCATTGTGATGTTATATTTAATCAATTATATTTGTACAGATTATCTCATTGTTATAGCAAATAAAAACCTATCAGCGGAAGCTAAACTGGCAGTGCACAACGGAGTCCTGGTTCCAACTCTAATGTATGGAAGTGAAACATGGAGTTGGCAAAAGAAGGATGAAAGTAGACTGAATGCAGTCGAAATGCGATCTCTCAGAAGAATGTGTAACAAAACGATGTATGATAGATGTGCGAATAGTGAAATAAGGAAAGAATGCAAAGCTGAGATAAGCATTATCGATAAAATTAAGAAAGGTGTGTTGAGATGGTTTGGACATGTAGAACGAATGAGTGAGGAAAGAACGGTAAAACAAATTTATGAGGCGAATGTTAGCGGGAAAAGAAGCAGAGGAAGACCGAGAAAAACATGGCACGATCAGGTATGCCAAATACTTGAAAGTGGTCAGGTTAGGAGTCGTAACAATCGGCGGGTATGTATGAGGAGATGCATGAACGTGGAAGAGGCGAAGAATGTTTGCAAGGACAGAGTGGTGTGGCGCTCTATTCTCTCTGCCTACCCCTGCGGGGAAGCGGTGTGATGGTTAGTTAGTTTTTTTTTATCTCATTGTGTCGCGTGATGAGACCAATGTTTTACTAACTAACTAACCATCACACCGCTAGGCAGAGAGAATAGAGCGCCACACCACTCTGTCCTTGCAAACATTCTTCGCCTCTTCCACGTTCATGCATCTCCTCATACATACCCGCCGATTGTTACGACTCCTAACCTGACCACTTTCAAGTATTTGGCATACCTGATCGTGCCATGTTTTTCTCGGTCTTCCTCTGCTTCTTTTCCCACTAACATTCGCCTCATAAATTTGTTTTACCGTTCTTTCCTCACTCATTCGTTCTACATGTCCAAACCATCTCAACACACCTTTCTTAATTTTATTGATAATGCTAAAATAATAAGACCAATGTTTTTACAACACATAATACCTAAAATAATAAACGCACTAATATTTCAATCGATCAGTATTGAATTTCGTATCATCTCTTCTTCCTCTTCTTGGTATGGATGTCTATTATATAGTCTTCTTCTTCTTATTATTATTATAGGCCTTGCGGCCTGTTTTTAAGAGGGATTAACCTCCTGCGACGTCGATTCCCAGCTATCGACCCATCTCTTTGGGGGTCTGCCCGGGAGTCGTCTACCATGGGGTTGGACGTACAGTGCGATGTGGGGGAGTCTGAATGGTTCCATTCTCCTCACATGCGCATATCGCTCACTCCTTTCAAGAACGTCATAAATCAAAAAACTTGATTTTTCAGGAGAACGTTTTTAAAGTTTAAAAATATAATACAATGTATTAAAAATAAATATCAAGCCACTTATTGAACTTTTCACCGTGCAACAGATCTTTTTGGGTAAAACCTGAAGGTTTTTTCTACATTTGAAAAATATTTAGTATGTTTAAAAAAATAATTAAACAATACGTTTTCTTCAAAATGCAAAAATAACACTTTCTGCCCTGTGGCGGGTAAATATTAAGTTAAAAATATGTCTCTTTTGCTGGGATATAGTAAATTTTCTGGGCATTCCGACAACATGCACAACTCAAAATTGACGATTTTTGATTTATGACGCTCTTGAAAGGAGTGAGCGATATTAGATATTTATTATGTAGTAATAATAATAATAATAATTTGGATAATTTGTATAGTGTCATTTTCATATTATAAAATACTACCTCAAGGGCGCTTATAAAGACATGGATTTTAATAATAATAATAGGATGATGATGATAATGATATACAAAAAATAAATGGATTAAAACGTCGTCCATCGGTCTCGGGCCGTCGAGTCTGGAGCGGGGAAAAGATGAGCCGACAAATTAAAACGCCTTCCTCTTGATCCCATGGGCTGGAGAATGGCCAAGGTGTTGGGCAGGACGCCTTCCTGAGCGATGGTCGTCACGCTGGAGGGCAGCTTGTTGAGCTCCTCATCATTGTGGATGGCCAACTTCCAACTTCCAGACTAGCACAGTTCAAACGGGACTTCACTTTTATCCTCTTTTGCCGCCCTTCCATTATCCGAGTACCACGATCTATACTCCAATAACTTAATCCTTCTATCGAAAATTCTACTTTTGCTCATTCCACCAAACAAAAAACAACAAAATAATACTATTTGTATAAACATCTAACAAAGATAAAGAGCGTGGAAGTCTGGGTATTTACAGGGATTACGACTTGTCACAGGCTGGTTTAAGCGAACACTTTATACACATGTAACTTTTACCATTGTATCCATGATTGACAACGAGAACTACACAAATTTTGGAACTCATAATATATATTTATTTATTTAAAAGAAATATGTATATTATCGGGCTTATTGGTAAAAAGCAATATCTTCCATCCGACCAAAAACGATATTGGTCAATACGTTCGATACCTTATATAGCTTTTTGCTTATTACATTATATATTGTACATTATCAAAAGACTTAGCTTTTTTTTAAATGCATAATTATTAATAGTTTTCAATAATAACACAATTAGTCTTTTGTGTGAATATGAACGTATGTATCTTATAAAGGAATATATCTTTATTGATAGTTTTCCATCCTTGGAATGGGACATTCGGGTTTTTGGCTTATACAGGTATGTTAGTTTTCACAGACCTATCTTGGTATTAGCATATTGAATCCTTTTTTTGGTAACTAACTCGTAGAGCGCATGAAACTGGTTTTATTTTATAACGAGAACAGGATTTTGAAAGTCAAAGAAAGGTTTTCCAATGTCGTCTGCTTACGATTGAAGATTGCTTCATTTCATATGTTGTTTACATTCGTCTATAAACCCACAAAATATCTAATGTTTATTTACTCAATTATTTTATTTATTGTTTCGGCATTTACTATGTCGTAAGACATGTTAAAATGATCAAGGAAACACTTGTTTTCATACCACTCGAGTTTCACATTAATGACTACTAGTTATTATTATTCAGACCTGACGATGGAAGTTTGTCTTCCGAAACTAGTAGTCATTAATAAACTCAAGTGGTAAAAAAACAAGTGTTTCTTTAATCATTTTAACTCAATTTTTAACGCAGAATGAAAAAACAATTCGTAATAAATATATAAAAACATGATAAATTATACAAATTCTAAATGAAGACCCACTTGTTTTTCACCACTTGAGTTATGTTTATTTTATTTTAACGACTAGTTTCAGAAGCTGCAGATGTTTCCATCTACGGGTCTGAATGTAAACGATAAATAAAATATCAATTATGTACGTAAAAAAATCATTTTCTCGAAATGTATTTCACAATAAATGGTAACATTATTCCTATATTATGTCAAGATAAATTTAAATATTATTCTACATTATGTATTTTGATTGCAACAGTACTGGAAATAACTTTACAAGAATTATTTATTTCAAGATTTTTAATTAATATCTGAATAGAAACGAAGAAATTATTGTGAAAGAAATATGAAAATCTACGCTTTTACAGCTTACGACCCATCGTTGACTGGTTTTAGAGATCACTTTATTACACTGTGGGACATTCATCAATTGACTTTGCATGATATTTAAAATTAGATATTAACTGAAACTTGCATATGAAATATGAAACGTTCCAATTGAATGGAATATATTCAGATATACTCACTTTTATACGCAGTGTATGGTGATTACCTTAACCATCCAATGACTACCCCTTAAATGCTCAAACAACTATATACTCATCTCAACTTCCTTGCGTCTGTTGGGATATTGTATTTTTTCCATACTGATTTTTAAATAAATAAATAAACATTATACATATCGCTCACTCCTTTCAAGAATGTCATAAATCAAAAAACTTGATTTTTCAGGAGAACGTTTTTAAAGTTCAAACATAAAATACAATGTATTAAAAATAAATATCAAGCCACTTATTTAACTTTTTACTGTGCAACAGATCTTTTTAGGTAAAACCTGAATATTTTTTCTCCATTTGAAAAATATTTATCATATTTAAAAAAATAATTAAACAATACCTTTTCTTCAAAATGCAAAAATAACACTTTCTGCCCTGTAGCGGGTAAATATTAAGTTAAAATATGCCGCTTTTGCTGGGATATAGTACATTTTCTGGGCATTACGAAAACATGCACAACTCAAAATTGACGATTTTTGATTTATAACATTCTTGAAAGGAGTGAGCGATATATCATATAAAGTTCAGGAATCATGTTGTATGTGTAGGGGACATATTTTCATCTTAAAGTGGCATTTTTTTATTTTTCATTTGTTTTTTTTTTGTATTTTAAGTTCTTTGTTCATATAAAAATGTAAAGGGTGTATGGTTCATTTGTTGTTATCAATATCCTAATACAAATTTGAAAAATAAATGTAGTTCAATGATACGATAATTAAATTAAAACCCAAAATAAATTAATATTCACTTACTGAACTGTTGTTGAAACTCGAACTTATTTCACCCGGAATGAATAATGCTGCTCCTTTTATAAAACAAAACACTTTTTATACACTTTTCACTTATAAACAGTTTAAAAAACACTATTTTTAACACTATAGATTCCCGGTTATTTTTCCCTCAAAACTACGCGAATTTAAACAATGATGCTCTGATGCGGGCACATTTTAAGCATCAATCAATAACAAAAAACATTTACTGGAGTTACATGTGCACTATTTACAAGGGTAGTGTATTAACTATTTATTTATTATATTACAGCAAAGTATAACACTGAAAATATTTTTAAAAAATGAAGAAAAAAAATAGGATCGTTTCACAAGATTATAAAATTATGCGAAATATCTAAAAAAAAAATACGCGCAACACGCAGTAACAATTTAAACTCTTTATTTTTTATCCAATTTCTATCCTATAAAACACTTGTCTGTCCCTTATTTCAGTACGTGAGTTTTTTAATCAAATAGGCCAAAATTTTTTTTTCAGGATCATTTCACAAGATTATAAAATTATGCGAAATATCTATCATTTTTATTTTTGAATACGCAAGAAACGTATTAATAATTTAAATTTAAAAAAAATATATTTATCTTACTTTTATCCCCGAAAATACGTTTTTTGTTCTTTATCACAGTCCGCACGTTTTTGAATCGAAAATATTTAAATTTTTGGCCATTATTTTTCAGGATAATTTCACAAGATTATAAAATTATGCGAAATATCTACCATGTCATTTTTTAACCCGCAACACGTTGTTATGATTCGATCTTTGTTTCTTTTATTGTTTGCCTAATTTTATCCCCTAGAACACTTCGGCTGTCCAAACTTAAAACACAGTAAGGGACATTTTTTTGTAGTACTTTTTTTTTGTATTTTTGGACTAAGTAAAATCTACTTAGTCCAAAAATGCAAAAAAAACGTACTACAAAAAAATGTCATTTACTGTGTTTTGAGTTTGGACAACTGACTTGTCTGTCCTTTATTTCAATACGCGGGTTTTCTAATCAAAAATAGAAAAAAATGGCAATTTTTTTTCTGGATCGTTTCACAAGGTTATAAAATTATGCGGAATATCTATCATATTATATTTTAATACGTAATCTACGAAGTAATAATTAAAACTTATTAAATTGGATTTATCAAATTTTTACCCCGAATACACTTGTGTGTCTCTTATTACATTCCACGGGTTTTTAAATCGAAAACATACGAGTAAGTAATTTTTTACCGTTTTTTTAGATCGTTTCACAAGATTAAAAAATTATGTGAAATATCTATATAAAATGGATTTATCTAATTTTTATCCCCAAATACACTTGTTTGTCTCTTATCACACGATTTTTTAAATCGAAAACATAAGTAATTTTTTGCATTATGAAATTATGCGAAATATCTATCATATTATTTATTAATATGCAAGATACGTTGTAATAATTCAAACTTTTAAAATATTGTTTATTTAATTTTTATCCCCAATTACATTTTTTGTCCGTTATCACAATAAACGGGTTTTTCAATCGAAAGTATAAAAAATGGTATTTTTTTCAGGATCATTTCACAAGATTATAAAATTATGCGAAATATCTTTCATATTATTTTTGAATACTTAAGAAACGTATTAATAATTTAAACTTTAAAAAAATATTATTTATCTTTCTACCCCCAAAAACACTTGTGTGTCCCTTATTCAGTACGCAGGTTGTTTTTTATTATCTAAAATATAACAATTTTTTGTCAATTTTTTTTTTCAAAATCATTTCACAATATTTTAGAATTATCCGAAATATCTATCATATAATTTTTGAATACCCAAGGTATGTTGTAATAATTCAAACTTTTTTAAATACTATTAATCTAATTTTTATCCCCGAATACACTTCTTTGTCCACGGGTTTTTAATTTGAGTTTTTTTTTAATGTTTTACAAGATTATAAAATTATAAAGAATATCTATTAAATATACGCGATACGTAGTAATGATTTAAATTTGTTTTATGATATTAATCAGGTTTTTATCCCATAGAACACTTTTTTATCACTTATTTCGGAACGCGGCCGCGCGCGGATTTCAAATCGACCGACCACGGCTGTACGTTAACTATGAAAAAAAAATGCATCAACATTCCCATAGATTTCGTTGATTTTTTGTCGTTTTGTTTATGGTGCAGATTATCTAATACGCAATAATTAAAAATAATATTTAATCATTATTTGAATATTTGAATATTTGAATATTTATAATTCACATTTGAAGCACTAACTTTGTGATTTTTCATTTTATAATTAAAATGTAACTTCGTTTTAAAATCACTATAAATATTTTATTATAACTTAATTATAATGTCTACCGGATTCGAAGCTAACCGCTTCTTTATCTAGACTGATTAGTACTAATAAGTATTAATCAGTCTTGATAAAGAAGCGGTTAGCTTCGAAACCGGTAGACATTATAATTAAGTTATAATAAAATATTTGTAGTGATTTTAAAACAAAGTTCCATTTTAAGTATAAAATGAAAAATCACAAAGTTAGTGCTTCAAATATAAATTATAAATATTCAAATATTCAAATAATGATTAAATTTTATTAAATATTATTTTTTAATTATTGCATATTAGATAATCTGCAACATAAACAAAACGACAAAAAATCAACGAAATATATGGGAATGTTGATGCATTTTTTTTCATAGTTAACGTACAGTCGTAATATACTGATTTTAATAATTTAATTTTTAATAAAAAAAATATACTGATTTTAAAACAAAGTTACATTTTAATTATATTTAAAAATGTATTTACACAAATACTGGATTTAATTATTGGGGTATTTTTATCAAGATATACGAGTACAATACATGTCTGTGATACAAATAAAAAATTATTATTATTATTTATGAATAATGTACTTATCACAATCTGTATAATTTGCAAATAGCATAGAAACGTTTTTACTTCAAATATGTATAATACAAACATGCCAAAATTGTCAAAAATACCATTTCTTCAAAACACGTTCGTTCGTTAAATGTTCTTATGTTCGTTAAATATTGTATAACAATAATAATAATACTGTTTAAAGTCAATGTAAATATTATACAATAACATGCTTGCTCGTTACCAAATAATGACTTTTATTTTTAAGACAAATATGTATTTTTCTTATATCCTGTGTGAAAAATTCAATTTCAAAAATAAAAATGAGTAATTTTTGGATATATTTATATTAACCGTGGATTCTATCTATCAAAGCTATCTTCACAAATATAATTATATTCCAGTAGGGTAGTGTTAACAAAATATTATTATTTATTAAATCAGACATTGGATTATTCACCCAACGGATGAGATGTCAATTTAAACCTATAGATGACTAAACTATATTTGAAGATACAACGCCATTTGTGGATCACACAATATTGACATATCGCTCACTCCTTTCAAGAACGTCATAAATCAAAAATCGTCGATTTTCAGTTATGCATGTTTTCGGAATGCCAAGAATATGTACTATATCCCAGCAAAAGCGGCATATTTTTAACTTAATATTTACCTGCTACAGGGCAAAAAGTATTGTTTTTGCATTTTGAAGAAAAGGTATTGTGTAATTATTTTTTTGAATATACTTAATATTTTTGAAATGGAGAAAAAACTTGAGGTTTTACCTAAAAAGATCTGTTGCACAGTAAAAAGTTCAATGAGTGGCTTGATATTTATTTTTAATATATTGTGTATTATTTTTAAACTTTAAAAACGTTCTTACTGAAAAATCAAGTTTTTTGATTTATGACGTTCTTGAAAGGAGTGAGCGATATGTATGTAGTAGCTGTGCGGAATAGTGATTTATTGTTAAATGTCTCTTACATTCATTCCTAATAAACCAAACTTAAGTGTCACGTAACCGGTTCCTATTTTTAATAAATACTTTTGATAAGCTTCACGTTTTTAATTACGTAGTCCCCCAGACGAATGTTTAGTTATTAAGGGTTAAAGGTGTGTCAATAAAGTGATCACTTAAGCCAGCCAAATGCTAAAGCCCTAGGATGCTCAGACTTCCATCTTCTTTTATAAAATAGGGAAGAACGATACATATGGTATTTCACTTCAAGTGTAAATGGAGACACCTTTAAATTGTTAACGTATGATAAAATGTGAGATACATCATAATGTGATGGTTCTCCTTCGATCACGAACACTTATAATGACGATAGAAGAGTGCGACTATAGGTACATCACAGGTGTTTTTCTCAACACGTGGATGCCGTATCGTGCAATGTGTGGGAGAGAGATGACGCCAACACCAATAGTTTCACGGTCATCAGATCAATTACAAGAACATTGAGATAAATTATTGTATCACTTAATAGAGATATTAAATTAGTTACTAATTCTGTTGAATTATTTTCAGTCTAATTAACGCAAGGATTAATTGATAAACGAGGATTATTAGAAGGATTCTGTCATTCTGTCTAAAGTTTGACCGTTTAAAGATAAGTCTATACAAAAAAGAAAATACACCTATTTAAAACCTTTTTTCAAGTAAATTACAGTCGCTTAAATTACCGTCGCTTTTTACCCATTTGTGTGTTCAAAAATCGGGTCCAAAGTCTCTCTTCAATATTTAACGAGATTATGAAATATAATTTATTTATGTATAAATATGGTCCTCCTTGGTGTTTTTACATCAGTCAATTAAAGATTACACCATAAGTATTAACCTTTTTTAAATTGGAAAATATTCGTGACAAATTTAAATTCAAATTTAACAATGACGAGTGTGTTTGGAGGATACATTTTTAATAGTCCTTAATTTAAAAATGCAATAAAAATTCTAAATAATAAAAATTATACGAAAAAGAGCGAAAATATTATTTTTTCTCGATCCGGATATAAACGTTACAATTTATTTAAAAACGACTAGTTTCGAGAACATCTGTAGTTCTAAACATTTCATTTACATTTCATATATATAAATATTTTCATCAACTGGATAAAAATGCAAACGAAGTCAAACTATTTTTTTTTGGTTTTCACATGTTGATGAGAACATCTATAGTTCTCGAAATTAGTCGTGTTTACATTAATAAATACAAAAGTGGTTTTATACAGGTGTAATTAAAAAAATATATACATTCAAATCATGTTGTTATTCCACAATTTTAATGCTAAATCAAGAAATAATTTAAATATAAATTTAAATATAAGTATATTCTTCACGTATGTATGTAATATATCATAAGCATACATATAATATTTTGGTTTTTCCACTCAAAAGTGTACAAAAGCATGTCATATATGTAAAATTAAATATTTATTAAAAACTAAATCATCAATAGAAAATCCTTTGTTACAAGCTATAAAGTTTAAAACAAAATAAACAACGAAGGTCATATTGTATATTGGGTAACAAATTTTTTGTTTGTTTTTAATATTCCATCTACGTTTTATAATGTCATGTTGTGAAAAATTCCTCATAAAAATATTTAGTCGTAACGCTAAATTTACATATTTATGAACATAATGACATTTCATACATAATATTTAAATAAATATAAAAATCCAAATTTTGGGCACGATAACCGAATAAATTTTAAGTAAGCAGTCGTTACATGATGCTTGTAGGATTTATAGAAAAAATATATATAAAACTCGCCATAAAATGAATATGAATATGAAACAAATTACCGTGTCATAACTTACTAAATTTGTAATAATAAAATATTTTTGAGTTATTCTAATGCCAATAGAGGAAATATTTGGACATTTTATTCTAAACTTTTATTATAAAATATGCATATGAATGGTGGTACAAGTTTACTCAGCAACGAATTATAATTCCAACGTTTTATTTCAATGTTGATTCCACCATCTTGTTTTTATCTCAACAGCTATTAGAAATCTGGTATTTTCTTGGAAATTAATCCAAAAATACATATAAATAATAAATATTTTCATTAATTTATTATCAATATTTGAGTGCCAAACGATTTTCTCAAAATATTTATTAAATTTTTAACTAAAAGCTCATTCATAGATCTTTAAAAATAAACGATGTTACATTAGCTGTTGAAAATAAACTAGAACTGGAAGAAATTATTAAAAACTCGATAAACGGGGTAAAATAATAAAATAAAATAAATGTTGAAAATAAAAAGACATAATTAGATACAAAAATACTACGTATTTAGATACAATAATACCGTATTTTCCAGGACCATCTAAAAACACCTAACTTTGTATGTAATTTTATTAATATATTAGTAAGTATTGAAAAAAAACTTCCTGTTTTCTAAATTATCAAAAGCGTAAGATGTCATATCATATCTAATCATTAAGTTTTTTTTACTAACATCAATTGTGGACATTTATTTAAATCACAATTTTAAACATATTTAAAAAATTATATTGCAAAGACCCACCAAGCTACCTTGTGTGTCTTGTCGGTGGAGTTCTTTTTTAATACATTTTTGGTTGTTTTTAACCATTTTAACCTAATACACACACAAAAAGAGAGAAAAATTAAGAATATATACATTTTACAATTTTCATAAAATTAACTCTTGATCATTTACCTATTACTTTATTTTGCCTTAAGTTAAATCCTGATTTATCGATTTGTTGAAAACGTTATGTCATATTTTTAAAAATATTTTGTCGAAAAGGGATATCAGTTCCGATGTGCTGTTCAGCATACCAGGGCAACATTAAAAATTTTTCGTGGATTTATATTACCAAAGGCTATTGCCTCTATGTAATATTTCTTTTGTCGTTCGCAAGAATTCCAATTATGTTGTGAACCCAGCTTTATTGGACATTAAACGTCACAGATCATTTGGCTTCAACCCTTTGTGGTAAACATGGGGAATCGTGGTTACGAAAACCCAATTTATGTCCTTACCGATTTTGCTGAAAGGTTATTTTGTAGGACATAAAACACGTAAACTAATCAATGGTGTTCTCAAACTCAACTAGCCCTTCCCTTTAAAACATCATACCTGCCAATTTGAGAAAAATTAGATTATAAATTGTTGGTAAGGAATTAAAAACAAGCTTATCTGCATTTAAATAAGTCATCATTGTTATAAAATTGTTATAAAAATTATAAAAGTACCTACTTAAGACTCGTGTAATATTTAAATTCACCTATAGACGCTTTAAATAGGTCGAAAATATCGATTGGTCAAAAAGCTTTCTCTTAATCATAATCTCGGTTTTAAGGAAATCTGTTTTCAAATCAAAACATTATTATCAACTCTAACTAACTAACTGTGTCGGGCTGTGGTCCCGTGGTTAGTGTGGCAGACTCTTGAGTCAAAGTTTCTCGGTTCGAACCCACTCTACCGCAATATGATACCTATTTCTAACAATGAGCCGCTTGGGGTCACATAAATATTTTAGTATGAAATTGAAGTATTTTTGTAAATAATAAAAACACCAACTTTTCTCTTTTAAAAAGTAAAATAAAATAACTAACCATCACGCCGATTCCCCGCAGAGGTAGGCAGAGAGGGTAGAACGCCAATTTGTTTAAAAAAATAATATGCTCATGGACCACACAATAATTTGAGAGAGTAATATTGTGGCAACCCACACATATAATGTACATCGAATATGGCAACTCAAGCTCAACGTAGCGAGCTACCTTCACGAGACCAGAAAAGAACGGAACGAGCGAGCCCGCCACACTTCGTCGCCACCCGTCCTCAGATCGACACGTACTTCAACTGTTCTCATATTAGAGTCACGCGATTATCCTTAAGTATTTTCTTGATTGTAATTTGATAGAACTAAATAAATTTGTGTTAAAAGTAATCCGCTTTCATCTTGCTTCCCTTCTGATAAATTAAAGTGGTATTCAACTAGAAACCATAATATTATATCTGCATACGATAGCTGATACGAAATAAGTCATATCTAAACATAAAAATATTTTCAAATCTGTTAATTATAATTGCAAAACACCTGTCTCATAATAATAATAATTGAATGCATACATTCAATACGTTGCGTTGGCGTCGTATTATCATTGAATTATAATAATGACAATTTGCTATCGGAACAAGTTTGCGGTGAGGAATGATCTACCTGTTTCATCGTGTTATAGATTCATATTGAAAAACTGATTTACTGATCATATTGATCGACTGAACATGTTCATCATAAATAATAGATTTTCATATTTCTTTCACAATAATTTCTTCGTTTCTGTTCAGATATTAATTAAAAATCTAAGTTATTTCCAGTGCTGTTGCAATCAAAATATTGTAGAATATATAATATTTAAATTTATCTTTACATAAAATAGGAATGAAGTTACCATTTATTGTGAAATACATTTCGAGAAAATGATTTTTTTACGTACATAATTGATATTTTATTTATTTTTTGATATCTCATCAAAGATGAAGAAGAATATGGAAGTCTGGGCATTTACGGGTCTGACGACCGTCAGAGTCTGGTTTAAGTGATCTCTTTACACACGTGTTACATTCACCAATTCTACCCATTATAGACAACCACACTACTCAAATTCTTGGAAGTTCTATATATGAACCAATTTTTGTCTTGAATCCCTACAGCTTCACTAGAGGCATCTATTGGTGAGATAAAAATAATCTTTATTATTGAACAGAAATTCTTTTATTAGTATGTGAGGTCCGAATTTTGGATTATAATCACATATATGAGAAACGCCGGAAAATATCACTTTCATTTTTATTATTTTAGCTTATAATTTGACCAGTTAATTTTTTTACAACGTTTTGAGTGTGTCCAAATACTTGTTCACAAATCTTGATTATCTCCAATAGGAGTTGTTACAAAATGTTGTAAATAATACTTATATATGTGTATCAAAATGCAAATGTATACCAATCAATTTCAACAGAACAACAGAACTTAAAATATTTGGGAACCAAGTACTTAAATAACCTTCCTACGGATATAAAAACATTGAAAACATTAAATTTAACATTAAATTAAATGCTAAAAAATAAATTAAATGAATTACGTTCATGTTAATCCAACAAAAAAAAACAGAAAACCCAATTTTATTAAAATATTTAATAATTATAATAAAACCCTTACCGCACCCCAATGGTGCATAGGGCACTGCTTCATATAAACGCAGTGTTATCTCGATCGTTTACACATGAAGGAAAGGTGATCAGCCCTCCACTTCAGGTACCAGTCCAGTGTAATATTGAATAAATATTAGAGTGAAAAAATCACTTATATTTATTAAACCCCCTTGAGAATCGAACCCGGGACCTCCAGAACAGTAGCCGAGCATGCTGACCATTACACTACGGAGGCGGAATTATTTACTTAATTTATTTATATATATATATATATATATATATATATATATATATATATATATATATATATATATATATATATATATATATATATATATATATATATATATATATATATATATATATATATATATATATATATATATATATATATATATATATTTATTTATAATTTAAATCTCCTAATTGGAGATAATTCAGATTTTTAAACTAGTATTTGGACAATAAATTACATTTATTATTGATAAGTTGGCCAACGGTACTATGACCTGATATTTATTTTAAATGAAGTTGTGTCTCGCAGGCGTTGGGCCGTTATATGAATATAACAATAATAATAAAAGTTCGCACTTGTTGCTGTATATGCATTTAGCACTCTGGTGATTTATTGAGGAATTTACGCCGAGGAATTCACTTAATGGTTTGATTGCACTCTCAATGCAACATTACCAAGTAACAAGCTCCAATCATAAATTCACTAGGATAAATATGCGCCTTATCCTTGCGTTTCTGCGTTCCTGATACAAATTACCCAGTGCAAAGTGTAAAACTTAGTTTTGCATTGTGTTATGGACCAAAGTTAAAATCAAATTCCATTTTAAACGTCTTTATTATTCATTTGACATTTAAGCACTATTTTTTTTTTTTAAAATCTGATTAATGATGTTTGTAAAAACTGCTTATCCTTACCAAAACCTACATGTTGGGTTGTGGTCCCGTGGTTAGTGTCGCGGACTCTTAAGTTAGAGTTTCTCGGTTCGGACCCACTCTACTACAATTTGATACCTATTTCTAATAATAAGCCGCTAAGGCTCGAAAAATAGTATGATATTGAAATATTTGTGTGAATAATAAAAATACAAATATTAATATAATAAAAAAAACATCTATGATATCACTTTGATATCATAGATTATAATAAATAACCAGAAAACATTAAATTCTTCTTTGACACATATCCTCACCCAGATCACATGGTGTATAATCCGATACATGTGTGGTACCCACCACATTAGATCCATGCATGTCTTAACTTGATCAGAAATGGACTATTATCAATCGGGAGGAATATCTAATTTAACATACTCAACCTATAAAGGATTTTGTTAGACCGGTTTGTTTTTATAACAGCCAATATAATCAATATTTTCTTTTAGAAAATTCGCCTTCATAAAAATGCTGTTTTCGTAAGATCTTAATGAATGATAGTCTCACACAGTCTCCCACCCCAAACTTAAATATAAAGTTTGTTTTTATTTCTTAAAACATTCTAATTTTTTCGTACTTGAAAATCAAACAAATTACGAAAACAAAACATCTTTTAGATTTGGAGGCCAAAAATCTTTTCGGTTCCCGAAAGTCAAATGATTTTGTAATTCGTCGGACTGGAAATACATAAATTGCAGTTTCCCATTTTCAAGGATTTGCTTCTCATCGTAAAAGCAAAACAAAGAGCGCGTGGTTTATGGGACCGATTCTGGTCCCAGCTAAATTGGAGACAGTTTGAAATGAGATCAAGGCGAGACGTACTCTGACATATCGCTCACTCCTTTCAAGAACGTCATAAATAAAAAATCATACATTTTCAGTTGTGCATGTTTTCGGAATCCCCAGAAAATGTACTATATCCCAGCAAAAGAGGCATATTTTTAACTTAATATTTACCCGCTACAAGGCAGAAAATGTTGTTTTTGCATTTTGAAGAAAAGGTATTGTTTAATTATTATTTTTTAATATGTTAAATATTTTTCAAATGGAGAAAAAACCTTCAGGTTTTACCTAAAAAGATCTGTTGCACAGTAAAAAGTTCAATAAGTGGCTTGATATTTATTTTTAATATATTGTTATATTTTTAAACATTAAAAACGTTATTCTGAAAAATCAAGTTTTTTTTATTTATGACGTTCTTGAAAGGAGTGAGTGATATGTTAGATAGATACGTGGAGACATGATAGTAGTGATACCATCTCTGGATCGTTAACACGATGAATAATCGCGCAGCACAATTGTCCGGTGACAAATCGCATTTTCTTCTGGTGCTACTTGTATCGCTGACATTTTCAAAGGCGCGTCAAATACATGTATGTATTTGAAAAGCCGATAAAATGACATCTGATTTTTTTTTTAACTCAACCTAAACAGTACATATTTCCTGAACATTTTAGGTAGTTTAATGAAAAGTCCATGCTATAAAAAAGATATTAAGCAGATTCTTACCGTCTGTACCTTACCCACATCCGTATAAAATCATAATTTTACTAGCAAATCACCGTTTATACAATCCCCATGTCCTCAAAAACTGACACTGACGTATCATCATTGTTTAAGGAATCATTTCCCTTGATTTACCTAGTAATTTCATATTAATATTTTCAACACAGATTTTATTGAAGGAAATGGATCAGTTTTACATGATGGAATATAAATACAAAACAAATATTAATCTATATTTGAAAAAAAAGATTAACCTAATAATAATAGATTATAAATTATTAGTTAAAAGTTTTAAAACTAAAATAAACGAAATTATATCGAGTGCCATTTTTATGGGATTTTTAATGTAAGACTTAGTAAATACTACTATTTCTTAAAATCGATTATGACATGTGTTTCGATGCATTCCGCGTCATTTTCAAACACGCGATAATGATGCGGAATGCATAGAAACACGTGACACAATAAATTTTAAGCAATAGTGGTATTAAGTAATTAAAAATGGTCTTAGCACAATGTGACTGCCGAATCAATCAATGAAATTTGTATTTAAACCTGATTGTATCACCATTATCCATTTGATATAGTTATTTAAGATCCTACTTTATATGTACACGTATTTATATGTTAATGTATAGATGAAAATTTCTGCTTCGAACGTATTATTTAATTACGTTGAAATCGCCTGAATGAAAGTAATTTTACATTAAGGACTGGACGTATCGAAAGGAATGCTCCTACGCGTCATATTCACCAGTCGACATTAAGCCTATCTCATTATTTCTCTTATTCCTGTTGCAACGCAAACACTGAGATGTACTCCAGAAGTGACTCCTATACAAGGCTGTCTCACACTCCTATAGCGAGCATACGGTGGGAGGCTGTGTGGGCGACTGCACCTCTCCTTCTAACAACTGTGACCAACTATTCCTAGCCTATATTGGCAGCAATTTTCCGCTCCGATAGGCGGAATGATAACCATCTTTATTTCAACTGGTTTAATATACAGCTGTTCCGCTTTTATAATACATTCATTATCGTTCCATAGAGTTAATTATTGGCAATTTTTTACTTATTTACCTATCGTCGTCTTTATCAGATCCTCGATATGGATCAGAGATATGAGATGATTTTCGCAAGCGAAAGACTATAATTATTATCCTCTATTAAGTTAATAATAACTGTAAGCCAAATTATGCGCCTTTTATCTTTCATCTGGAAAATCACATTAGATATTTCAAAAGATATTGGTAAACTTCTAGTTAAGGCCCAATATACGATAAATCGCAACTTAATTTTCTTTAAACCAAGGTTGCATTTGACGTAAGTAATTTAACTTTTTGCTTAAAATACCGTATTTGTATTGAAAAAATAAGTTTTTCATCGGAGTAAATTTACGGTTTTGAAAAGAAAAAAGTTTTTGAAAGGTAATGAGTTCACTTTTTTTTCAATATGTATTCTTTAAAAAAATTAAGTTTTAATATATATTCTAAAATAATTGCGTGCGGAAGCACATCCGCCACCTAGCGCGGCCGTATGCGTTCTGAATTTTGCTAGAGATCTTAGCCTTAAAGGCTCATTTAAACATTGCATGTTACTCAGCGTTGTTTTAAAAAATATATAAAAATTATTTTTTCAATGTAGGTATATTCTAAAAAAAAAACAAATTCCAATGTATATATTTTTAAATCGTGCGCAGATATACGTCCGGTTTCCAGCACAGCCGATCGCATACTGAATCATCCAGATTGCGAGTTCCCATTAAATATTTGCTTCAATTTTTCTTGTGTTTGCTTCAGCGTTCATGTCCACGCCGCTTTCGCAACTACAAAATTTTAACTAATTCGATAACACAAAGCAGTGTCATTTTTGTATTACGTACCGGGTATTTTGTCCGAATACTCGATGTATGTAGGTAAAGTAAAGAATGTAACCGGCAGCCATCGGGCCGGTAACGGTCTCAGCATACCTGGGGCCTGTCTTGAAGCTGCTATTCCCATATGAGGAGTTAGGAGATCGAGTCTCTGACCCAAAACCGTTTCGCGAGCGGCGTTCCTGCACACCCACATTACTTCACGCAGACTTCCGGCTCGAGACGACGAACATTTTGACTCAAACACCGGGAATTGTACAAATCCTTTTATTTCGTAGAAATTAATTCCCCAAAAATATTTTGTTTCGTAACTGGAATGTCCAAAATCGTGACATTTTTGACAGCTGTTACAAATTTGAATTGAAATAAGGCACAAAGATGAAACAAAATCTCGCAGACTTGTATATTATTTCATTAATTGATTCGGCAGTCACGTTGTGGTAAAATCTATCCATTTTTAATTGATGTTTTACTTAGTAAATAACACTATTTCAGTGTTTCACTTGGTAAGTACCACTAAAGAGTTGTATTTACTAAGTAAAACGTTAATTAAAAATAGTGTATTATTACTTAGTTGGACATTGGTACCGCCTCCTTGGTATAGTAGTTTGCGCGTTTGGGTACCGTGCTGAGAGTCCCAGATTCAATAACCAGGGTAGTTAAAATAAATAAAGATTTTTTGCTATACTTTTTATATAATATCACCCTGCCAGAGGCGTGCATTCCATATATGCAGAAAAGCAGTGCCTATCCTAACTTACCCGTGTGACCTTTTCTTAATAATTGATATTGTTAAAAATACACTTTTCCTTCTAACAATAAATAAATATTTTGTTTATTTTTGAAATGCTTTATTTTATTAAAATAAAATAAATGCATTGGTAAATGTTACACGCTTGTAAAGTGATCACTTGAACCAGCCTATGACGGTCGTAAGCCCCGTAAATGTCCAACTTCCATGTTCTTCTTCGTCTATGTTGAGATGTCAAAAAATAATAGGAATTTATAAAATTTTATGTACTCACGCGTACAATAATTTGCATATCAAATATTAACATAAATATACTTACATACGAATTAAAGTCTACATTATTTTTTTATTTTATTTTTTAAACCCATGCCGGTATTTTTTCCCCCTTTTTTAATGATACAAAAATTATAAAAAATTATACAAAAGTGTTTAAATGATAATTAATGTAACAATAACGTCAGAACAAGGTTTTTTTTAAACTTCTTTTTTTTGCACAATTGAGAGTAGGCAGAATTGAGATGGCGTAGTCGGGATACCTGGGGTCAGCCGATCGGGCTACGTGGGTGTACATATTGTAAATAAAAACAGATCTAATGTATTCCACCTTTAAGGTTGTTAGTCGTGTCCCACGTGTCGGCCATTTATGACTTTTCAAGATCTCTGCCAGGTGGACCTAACCTTTTCTCGTTGTCTAAGGTCACTTAGTTACGTCAAGTTGTCGGTGTTTACTACAGATTTGTCATGATTGCACTATTAAATACATAGGAAGACTTAGTTCCCTTGACTTACTTTTGATAAGCAGAAATATGTTATAATATGGTGTTGATGCGATTACAATTAAGTAATACATTGAAATGCACAAATGGCATGTAAGAATGTCATCAACATTTTAAAATGATACAACACAGTATGAGAGTATAATTTGCAATTCATTTTGGAAAATAAACCTCATGTTATATTGTTTCAATGCAATTAATTAATTAACAGGAAATTTTCATTAAATTTTACTTAAGATATAATGGTATTATTTCTTATAATCTATTGTGACATACGTTTCGATGCATTCGCGTCATTTTCAAACACCGTATGTGAAGCTAAGTCTAAGCTTTAGAGTCCTTGGGACGTTGAAGGATGGAGAGGATTATTTCTTTATTTTAAGCAGTTTCTTTTTTTTATTTTGTTAAATATTTTTTGTTTATCTGGGGGACATAATGTTTTAATTGTAGTTTTTGTTAAAATATTTAGGCATTATATCGAAAATACTAAGTTTATAAAATAAAACAACTTTGTTTTAACCACTTTTTATCGGTACACTTTATCCAACCGGTTTCGACAAGAACTTTGTCATCATCATGGTTTATGTACTAAATTCTAAAACATTGAAATACTCATAGTTATTTGTTCTTTGATGAGATGTCAAAAAATATGAAAATAACTCCTGTAATTGGAGATAATCCAGATTTTGTGAACAAGTATTTGGACACACTCAAAATGATGTAAAAAAAGTATTATTAAATAATTGGTGGACTCATCCGCATTATATTTACTACAATATTGAATGATCAATTAATTGAGCATGTAAGTTTATTGTGACTTTTTTATGTGGAGAATGTTGCAACTAAATATTTTCATTTCTTATATCATGAAAAATAAATACAGAGGATTAATGTAATATTTTTTAGTAAAACCTATGGCCTGAGCTAGGAAACCATATAAGTAGACTTTGTGCTGATATCCTCAATACAATACGAAGTAAAGCAACTTTGTTAAATATCATTGTGTCTGTGGGATAAAATAATACTTATTTTATGGTTTACCGCATTTATTGTTATATATGTACATGTACATACACACTGAATTAGTGTTTGAACGTGAATGTGTGTGGAACAAATACGCGGCACAATAATAGCTCAGCTAATCTAGGCTTAACTTTACGAAGTTGTCCAGAGAGAACATAGCCATAAAGGGATTCATGCAGTACAACCTTTATTATGTACATATGTTGATTTTCAATCAGGTAAAATTGTAAACTTAGCGCGTGATCGATGCTACGTATAATATGTTTCGAACTCCATGCGTTTTAATTACTTGTAAGTAAAATTATATTTTGTAGGGAAATTTAGATCGATCGAATGTTCCCGATGGATTCTACGAGGTTCGAAAAATTCGTCTTGCTGAAAACTGCAAACGTTTTCCTGAATTATTTATCATTATTTTTATTAAATTAGGTCTATATTTATATTATTATTTACTTATTATTTTATATTAGTTCGGCCTTCAGCGATCCATTAAGATTTTTACCTTACTGCAAAATTTCCTCATAAAAAGAGATTTATCAGATTCTTACCCACTGCATTCTAACCTCATAAATTTAAAATTACTTGCTTTCTAGTAAATTACAGTCGCTGAGTACTCCATGTGCTTGAACTCGATATAAATGAATCTCGATTCGTTATATTTCAAGCAATCTCCAATGAAAATATGTTTTTTTTTTAATTAAAAACACTTTAGCATGGGGTACTGCATCGAATGGACGCAGTGTTATCTCACATTTGTGTCCCTTGAGGCAATATTTATAACATTATTTATTCAGTATTTTACTATGAAATATAAAATAAAACGAAATTGTCACAGATCTAATCCATTTGTCTCCTCGGTCCAAGGCAGCCCGTACGTCTTCAATATTTTGAAAAGTATATTATATATCACGTTCTTTTGTTTTAAAATCTTAAAACCTACTATATTAAAGGGCTGCGTGGGATATTACGAGATAAATAATGTATCTGTAATCTGTACATCGTTAGCGGTAGGTACCTACATTAACGTTGGTACCCTGGCTGACCTCGAACAGCAAAACAAACATTATGGTGTCGTGTCATGGCTCTTGGCGACTATACGATATTTATGGTCACATGGCTGCTTGGTGGCAGACTGACAACATACTGACAGGAAAACCGAAGGTATTAAAATATGCCCCACGATAATAAATTTATGTCGCCGTGTAAATGTCAGGATCTTCTCCCACCCTTTATTATCTTTAAAAGTGTTGGAAGTGACATTTTCAAAAACTTTGAATATATATTACCAAAATTAGAATAAATATACCAATCATTTACAACAGTAAAAATTGTAATACTTTTATTAAACAATTTATAACCTAGTATAAATTTCTACATCTTTCTAAATAGGTTTAGTCTTTCCAAAAAGTATCATTTTTTAATATCCGCCTCCGCAGTGGTCAGCTCATTTAGCTTCTGTGCTGAAGGTCCCGGTTTCGATTCCCAGGTAGGTCAAAATAATATAAGTGATTTTTACTCTAATATTTATATATTATCAACCTGGACTGGTACCTGAAAAGCAATGCTGACCATCTTTCCTTCTTGTATTATATTTAACAATAAAGATAACAATGCTTATATACGATACTGTGCCCTATGTACCATTGGGTTCGGACAAGCCTTAGAACTAGAATATACAGCATACATACACATGTAATTAAATAAATAGTAAAAATATATTTTAGTGAAAAATCACTGATATTTGTTTTAACCCTTCTGGGAACCGAACCCAAGACCTCATACGCGGTAGCCAAATGCGCTAATCGCTACACTACGGAGGCGTACTCAAACTTTAGACTGTCAATTATTATAATAGGTATTCCAAAATGTGTAGGTTAAAAACTGACATAATTACTGTTTACTACAATTATTTTTATAAAAAAACCTTTTAAAATTATTAAAAATGCACTAGGCAGCCAATAAATAGCATTTTTATGATGAGTCATTTAGTTATAAATTGATAATAAGAGTTTTACTCAATATGGAAGTGACGTTTCGAAAGACCATATCAACATTATTTTTCTCTGTATACCTACTTTTGTCTAACGAACCATCTGATTATTATCTATGGTTTTATCTTGTTTCAAATTTCAAATAAAGTTAAAAGCAACGGGTGATTTATAATGACGTTATCTTTCTTCACAGAGTTGACATCCCCAATGGAAGGGCTTACGGCACCACCCCACGCAGCCGAGTGGAGGTGCTCACCAACGGAGATGGAGACGGTCTAACATGGCTGCAGCGCCAGCAGATGAGGTTACGTGCGCATAAAGACGTCAGAATGCGCGCTGCCAGACTGCAGTTGGAGAGGCCGCTTCCAGTCAGGACCTCTGCCAGCCACAGGTATAATGTCTACCCAATCTGATCTTTCCTAGGTGAAAATCTATAGTCGAACTGACCAAACCATGCCTTATGTTTGATTAGAGGTAATATAACCTAACCTAACTTTTTTAAAAGTCTAATTAAATTATCATAGCTAACTATAGTTAGCTAAGATAATTATTGGATATGTCCTAGTGTGATTTATAATAAATAACATAAAAGAAAATCTTATCTAGCTTTGATGTTGTGACAAAATCGATTCTAAAAATATCCTATAGAGCTCCAGTGCTTACTTACCTGGAGAACTTGGCGGAAAAAAATAGTGAAAATTTATTCAAGGGTGGGTGTTCAGTGCTGCCAACCGAAATTTAGTAGATATGCTAGAAAGAAACAGAAATAACCTCATTATTTCAAACAGCTATCATCTATACACATTTTCTATGGTTTCACTATTATATTATTAAATTGGTATGCTCCATATAAATATGGAATTTATTTGATTAGATCTGGCAGAACTCTATAGTATATGTTACTATCCTTACATAACCTAACCTTGTTTTATTTGATAATCACCACTTATCTTATTTTCATGACAGAATTTAAAGCTGGTTTGCCAAATACAAATTAAAATTGTCTTGAATGTATCCATATTTTTACTGTAAAAAAACAGGAATCTATCGTCACTATTCTAATAATTTATTTCTTATTTTCTTCCAGATTTGATGGTTACACCAGTGACACAACGGCATTTGCCGATGATGATGATGACTTCAGCGTTCCCTTGCATATACAAACTATCAACAATCGCTCTCGAATCAGTCCTATCGAACCACTTCTGCCTAACAGGTATATAAACGACCTCTTGTATCATCTTTGAACATGATACTTAACACTAAAAGAAAGAAAAAACATGTAGAGTTATCAGTTAATGAGAGTTATGAAAAATATTCATATTTTGAGCAATAACATTTAATTAATGAAATATGTAATGTCACCATAGCATTGGTAAGGATTTTTTTCTCAATAATGATTCTTATCGGTTGTATAGATGGGTGAATGTTTTCACAAAATGGATATGGTGCATATCCGTTTTGCTCTATCTTGTCAGCCATGCATTTTGGGGTGATCTGTTCATTGTTGGTTTTTAGTCATATGTACGTGTACATCAAAGTAACAGAAATCAGTCTATTTATGTCATATGTTATGCTATTATTATCTTTCTTTACAATTTATCATGGCGACTCAAGGTAAAGTGACCTTTCTCTAATGTCGCCAGGACGGGAATTCTGACTGTATCCATGGTTGCTAGGTTGAAATTCTGAAAATACCGACTGGTCAGCCATATGCGTTAGTGTGTTTGTACTAGCCATCAGGTTAATATAATAATAATATAAAATATATAAAATAATATAATATAATAAAAGTAATACAGTAGTTCATCTCGTTACTTTCTTTTTGGGTATTACTAAAGTAATTTTGTTAGATAACTACGACATTCCCTGTCTCATATGAAATTCACTTGTTTTGTGTGTAGAAATTACAATAAATAGGTTGCGTCATTCGGCTACGTTATCCATGATTAATGATTACATGACTTAAAATAGACAAGTAACTAATAAATAGTAAAATGTGTCTTCAGCACATCCAGTGAGGACATACATACAGTAAATTTAAATAAATCAAATAAAGAAATATAATTGTACATTATGAAAGATGAAATATTAGCCATCATGTTCTCAGTTCATTTATTTCTTTCTCAGCTAAGACATCTGAAGTATTACTTCTTCTTCTTCATGGGCCCTCTGTCCTCTACTGCTGAATATAGGCCTCTTCCCCTTCTTTCCATTTCTTCTGGTCGGTTGCTGCTTGCAGCCAGTTTCTACCCCCACAGCGACTATATCGTCGCACCATATGTTTTGGGGTCTTCCAACACCTCTTTTGTTCTCTCAAGAACTCCATTGTGAAAATTTTCGGGTCCATCTTGTGGATCTTGCAATATGTCCTGCCCATTGCCATTTGAGTTTTGCCACGCGATCCGTGAAATCCTCTATTTTGGTTCTTTTCCTGGTATCTTCATTTTTTATTTTATCCATCAGACTTAAACCAAGCATGAATCCTTCCATGGACCGCTGTGTGTACTTGAGCTTCTCTGCATTTCTCTTTGTCAGAACCATAGTCTCTAGTGCATATGTGTTCACTGGCAGTATGCAGGATCCATACACTTTTCTTTTTAGACAGGTCGGAATCTCCTTACTCACCCAACTCAGTCCTATACTTCTTGGCAGCTCCGCCGTTTGGTTCTCCTTGGCCAGTTTTATCTTCTGTCCGAGATATATTTATTCCTCTAGTATTTATAAGTATTACCATGTAAAAAATATTGTATTTTCAGGACGTCATCACGAAAATTCATGAGCATGGAAAGGAGAGTGATGCGAGAACGAAGTGTTTCTCCAGGCGGACATGACATGCTGGACTCTCCTAGAGATATCGCATTGTTATCACAAAACGGAACCATGGTAAATGTTTATTTTACAATTGTGCTATAGTAATTTTACAACATAGTATTTTTTTATTTATTTTTTACTATTTCTTTAGTTAGCTTATATTACACTTAATACAAACTATTTTACACTTAATTTACATCATATATATATTTGCATCTTACACTAAACAAAATTCTTTCGGACTCTTTTCATTCTTCATACATTCAGGCATCTCGTCATATATTTTCAAACCAATTTTACATTATACAATTTTGCGACTCTGTTTATTTTTCAATCTTATTTTATCCTCATTTCTAGTACTGTTCATGAAAATTTTTGTTTAAAATTTTTTATCCTTAAAATATTTGGGTAATTTATTGTTAAAAAATTACCCAAATAGTATGCCTTAAAATATTTGGGTAATTTATCATTTAAAAATTACCCAAATAGTATGCTCATAAATAAATAAATTTATAATTATATATAGTGAAATAAAATAGCACGTTTGTTCGATTTGGTTCAAACGTGACTGTATACATACTGTGTTTATTTAGTAGCAGACTGCATATTTTTTGTGGGCGTTGTATGGGTGATTATTACAATAATTATTTTCAACCTTGAAAAATTATTCTATGCCATTTTTGTTTACATTGTGTAGGCATACTCGTAAACTTAATAGAGATATTATGTAAGTTATAAAGCAGACAATGCAAAGAAAACTTTTTATTTCATTTGTCAAGAAATTATTTATTTGAGTTATTTTGTAATGTGATCAAAAGCAGGGACATAGTTTTTAATTAGGGTAGGCAGTAGAACTTTTTTTTTAGTTGAAGTTACTTATAAATAATGTGTCATGGATATATGGTAAAGGAAATAAATGTTTCACAGATTCTTTCTAACTCTTATCCACACCCTATAGTGCAGAGGGCACCGCGTCATATTGATGCAGTGTTATCTTAATCATACCTACATGAAGGCAAGGTGATCACTCCTGGGCTTCAGGGACCAGTCCGGGGTATATCAAATAAATATGACAGTGTAAAATCTGCCTCGTAATGTAATGATTGTCTTGTTTAGCTACCGTGTTGGAGGTCCCACAATTTTTCGAAAATAATTCATAATATTCATCTTCTTCAACCCTCATCCGCACCCCAATGGTGCATAGGACACTGCATCATATAAACGCAGAGTTATCTTGATCTTAACACATGAAGGAAAGGTGATCAGCCCTCCGCTTAAGGTACCAGTCTGGGGTAATATTGATTAAATATTACAGTGAATAAAACACTTATATTTATTTGACCCCCCCTGGGAATCGAACCCGAGACCTCCAGAGCGGTAGCCGAGCGTGCTGACCATTACACTACGGAGGCGGACATATAATATTCATAATATTTTATAATTTCCAGACCCGAGAAGAGTCTCTGTCATCGTGGCGCAGTGTGTCTGTGAGCGAATGGGAGGGCAACGGGGAGGGGGAGGACTCCAGGGGGGCCACCCCGGCCTTCCCCACCACCCCCCGCACCCCCTACCCGCCATCGGCCACCCCGCCCCCGCCGTCACACTCGCGACTCCCACCGCGCAGTCCTTTAACTATGCGGTGAGCTGTTTTGTCACACGATATAGGTTTATCGTTAAATGTACAGGAATCTTCAAACATCAAAGTTTAACCCATTGCAACACAAAGTGGGGGAATCGCGAGCCGATGTCAATTTGTCACCGACTCACAATTTGATTTGTCAGTTTGTCTTTTAAGTGATTTTTTTTACATTTAAACTGAATGACAATAACTTTGTTTATAAAAATGACGTAAATAAGTATATTTCGGTTACTGATTTCATAATAAAATGTAATAATCACAATTTTAAAAAAAAGTTATGCTTTTATGTGATACCATTTTTATTTTGTGTGTAATTTAGTCTTAATGTTATTGTATTAAAAAAATGTGTCAAAATTAAATCGTGTGTTATATAAACGAATTATTTCATATAATTAAAATGTAAATTTGTTTTTAAATCACTACAAATTTTTAATTGTAACTTAATTATAATGTCTACCGGTTTCGAAGCTAACTGTTTCTTTATTGATTTTAAAACTAAGTTATATTTAAATTATTTAATGGAAAATCACAATGTTAGTGCGTTAAATATAAATTATATTATAAATCATATCATCTTTATTATTGGTGCAATGGGTTAAGAGAACTTACCCTAACCTCAAATTTTATGAGACCTACCCCCCCAGTATACATGAAAAATCACTAATGTGCATTTCATCCGAATATGTAATGGTGATTACGCGTCTCCATATAACCTATACAGATAGGTCTAGTAGTTGTAAACTTATGTCAGCTAGATGTGAAACCGTTATGATAGTCTTTTGTCATATGTATGAGGTCCTACAGTTAAATCCATAAAATTCATCAAAGGTTATCTATGAATTTTACCATACACAAATGATAAAAATACATAACCCCACAAAACATGACAACGGCTCTTGGGCAACAGTTGCGAGTTTTATAAGAACATCTACATAATAGCAATTAATGCATTTTAAGATGCATGATTGTCCCGTGTCCCAAACATTCACATCTCCATGTTCCACAACAGTCACTTACCATTTTAATTTGTTAACTCAATCAAACATTTTAAAATATTTTTAAAAAAGACATTTTTTTGTTGTTGATATTTTAAAATAATGGATTTGTCAGTTTATTTTAATAATAATCATTAAAAAAACTTATTGATTTTACTATTATTTTAGAGTTATTTTTTACCATCTTATTTGTGATATTTTGTCAAATAAAACGAGCAAATTAAATATCATACAAATTAATATTTATTAAACTAAAATCACTTCAATTGTTTCATCCATGAATTCCAATTTGAGATATAAATTCATGCGTTATTTTCATCTAATGCATTACAGAAAGGACTTTTCGACACTTGTGGCTAGAAGCCCCTCTTCGCCCTTACCGCATCCCTCGCCGACCACCCCAGTGTCTCCGGAACTACAGGATGTCTCTCCGGATCATGTCAAGTTTGTGCGGGATACTTCCAAGTTCTGGTACAAACCACACATCTCCAGGGATGAAGGTAATTCATTTATTTACTATACTTAGTGATGATTGACAGTGTGTAATATTTTTGATAATTATTTTCATTTAAAGAACTTATTGTTTACTATACTAAACACCGATTTTAGGCACTGAACTGAACCGATTTATCAGTTTACTTTGAAACACACACATGTGAAACTTTAGAAGATAAAAAAATATATGTGAATGCATCAACATGTTTGTTATTGTGATTTCTTATCATAGACAAATTTTTATTTTCTATATTTGTATACATACATATAAAGTCATTCAGGTGGCGGAAAATTATTTACCAGGGGATAAGTAAACTATCCAACGTTCTCATTGCATGTTTCTAGGTATGCCATGTGTCGATCGTACTTTTTGCCGACGTTTTTGTCACCATTACAGGGGTCATGTTCAAGTTGCTTTGACATTGAAATTATGTGATATAAAACAATGACTTATAAATGCTGACATATAAAATTTTAATCATTATTCATACCCGTATTTTGCAAATATGCTATCAGCATCTTAAAGGCCCCAAAAATCTATTTATGAAGATTTTTCGGTTGCTACTTCTCAACAACCAAAAATATATGTAAAAATTTCATCTAATTATGATTATTTTTTCTTTTTAGCTATCACATTACTGCAAAGACAAGAAATTGGATCCTTCATTATTCGTGATTCAAACTCTTTCCCAAATGCCTTCGGCCTCGCTTTGAAAGTAACTGCCCCTCCGGGAGGCGCTGCACAGCCATCGGATCTAGTTCGGCACTTCCTCATCGAGCCGACTTCCAAAGGAGTCCGCCTAAAGGGCTGCGCTGACGAGCCAGTCTTCTCATCCCTATCCGCACTGGTCTACCAACATTCGGTGACTCCTCTCGCCCTCCCGGCTAAGCTGAAACTGCCGGGATCTGACCCGGCGCCTCCTGTTCCCGGCGGAGCGGCCCGCGAACTCCTCGCAGCCGGAGCCGCCTGTTCCGTGCTGTACATCGGAGGAACAGGGTGCGAAGCCCTGACCGGGCCGGAAGCCATTTCTAGAACGGTCATGAAATTATTCCCTCAAAGGCCGGAACTCAAACCGGCCGTGGTCCATTTCAAAGTCTCGGCTCAGGGAATAACTCTGACAGATTCAGCGAGAAGATTGTTCTTCAGAAGGCATTATCCGACATCTTCTGTTTCATATTGTGGTCTGGACCCGGGAGACAAGCGATGGAGTCACACCACTGACGCTAATGGGATCCCTAGCTCTAAGTAAGTATAAACATTTAATTAAAGATATAAACTCTGGTCTACGCAACATCTTCCATCAAGTTTTATGTAAAGTCATGTTTGTAAGATGTTCTTTACTTTAGTAAGGAGGTATTCACTATTTTTAAGGGACAAAAAATAATGCAGTGTTTCCTCTTTCCCTTCACTAAGTACATTAAGTTAAATTAAATATTTTAATCATTTAAAACTCATACATGTAGATTGACTTTTTATTATCATCAGCAAACTATAAAAACTGAATAACTGATGAGTCATCCCTGAGAGGTTCTTTTTTTCATAGACCATTCAGAAAACCAAATTAGATTTAAAAACATGAATTTTAAAAATGCTTATACTTTGTTAATGAATTTCGATGGAAAGGAAAGATACGCATTTAATTTTAAATTCCTATTATTTTATCTGTTTTTTTTCCTTTGCAGTAGAATATTCGGCTTTATAGCTCGAAAAGCTGGAAGCACAACTGACAACGAATGCCACATATTTGCCGAGCTGGAGCCTGAGCAGCCCGCCACCGCCATTGTCAACTTCGTGTCCAAGGTTATGCTGGGACAGTCGTCCGCCAACCACATCATCTGACACAAGAAGACGTCATAGCTGGCACTGCCAAAACCACCCAAACACTCGAGAAAAATACCAACCATTAAGCTTAATTAGTCGTTTTAAAATTGCTTTTGTACCATACATATACGAGGGTATCGGGAGAGAATATCGCGATCCTATAACCAACCATAACCTAGTCTTTTTGTAGCCTTTATCCGCACCGAATGGTGCAAAGGGTGTATGCAATTATATGTGATACGTCCTGCGCTTCATATACCAGTCTATGGTGTGCCACATAAATATTAGTGTGAAAAATCCCTAATATTTATTTTGTTCGCCTGGGAATCGAACCTGGGACCTCCCACACAATAACCAAATTCACCAACCACATCACTATGGAGGTGGATAAATAGTCAACCTAGTTTAATCTGGATAACGAAAACCAATCTGTTTTATGGGGATGTGTAAGTAAATTCACGTCACATATGGATTCTGTTGAGATTGTATCTTTACAAGTGACATTTGCCTTTATCTTAGTGATCTTGTACACACATATTTTATTACAATAATATTTTCAAGTTAGCCTAAGTGGGTCGTGTTTAAAAATAGAAATCGTGTTTTGGTATTACGAGATTGAACATAGAAAGAAGAATATTATTTATGTATGAAGTTTAATCATCATAAAACAGTTGGATCAAAATATTTATTTTATATTGTGATGCTTTCTTAATATTATTAGCTTTTGTATTTTACGATAAGGTTAGGTTATGATTGGTTAGAAGATTACTATGTTATCTTCTGATGCCTTTAAACGATTGTTAAATTCTTGAAAGCTGATTCCCTCTTGTGCACTTATTTACTGTAATCGCAGCAGACATTTCACACATTGATTCTTCTCGTTGTTTGTACAATATTGGTGCTAGTGATAAAACAATGGTGCGTGGTTCAGGACAGCGCCCTTAATGTACTACTTCATTTACAATTCGTTTTATTAATTTATGTGTTGTGTAATAGAATTTATAAATGTTGAAATGTTTTAAGCATAACAATACATGTTTTAATATTATATTTTCAACTAATTCTGCAAGTGAAAACTCAATGTGAACATAGCGCTTTGGAAAAAGGTAAATCATATTGTTTTGGTACTTTTAGTAAAGTTGAGAGAAACTTTACTAGTATTTTTATATTAAAACCAAACAACATTTTGAGTTTTCACTGTGCATAATTTTTGTTTAAATTAAGTGTAATACATATATAATGAATATCATTAATTTTTACCACAATACAATGTGTATTTTTTTTCTTTTCTTTATTCTTGTTTCTAAAAAAAGTAGTATGAAAATATCTTTGCCGCTTTTTCATTAAGGAGGTCTAAAGATTACAAGATGTGAAATTTTATTAAGTGCGGAGAAAGATTATTTTTCATAAAAAATTAGATATTTTCTCTTGATGAGTGTAGTGTGAATAAAGTAAAATATTCTTTAAAAATAATAAAAAAAAAATTTCAAAATAACATCAGCTCATGTATTGTGGTTCAAATTGATTTTTTTCTATTTCATAAAAATTACATTAGATGTTTACTTGAATGTATGAAATAACTAGTCTTGTAAAAAAGAAAATAACAATTTTTATGTGTATCTATATAAATTATTTGTATTGAATGAACACTAGTCTCCTCTTTAGAGTATGAAATGAGTGGTGTTTCTGTGTGCAGTCATATTGTCATAAATTCAATTGGAAACTAACTTTTGTGCCTAGATGAATTAACTTATGTGTAAATTGTCTTAAGTCAATTAAATTGTATTTCTGTGCATAGGATTCGAGGAAAATTATATACTTCTGATACCGGTTAACAAACAGTATTTGTATGAGTAAACAATTGTGTAAGATATATTGAAATGATAAATTTTACACTTTCTAATCTTGATTTTTATTGAGATGAAGTAATCATGTTTTGTAAATATTCCATTTGACAGAACGATCCATATTTCACATGGAAATCACCGTTCTGTCCATCTATTGAAAATTTAAAAGAAGTTTATCTTAATTATGAATCACACAAATGCAAGGTAATCACTTTTTGGTGCGTTATAATAATAGTAAAAATATAAACAATATGCTGGCGATCCCTATGACTTTGTGCGTGGTAATTAAATGTTCTAGCAACTTTATTTGGTTGCTCTAGCAACTTCATTTGGTTGTTCTAGCAACTTCATTTAAACATTCATCGGATAGTACCGCAAAATAACATAAATAGACCATAGATACCTCATACACACACGAGCCAACTTTTGCATTAAAAGAACACATTTTCACACAATAATTGATGGCACATTGGTATCATTAAATTTGCCAATTTAAAATGTAGTTTTAAGAAGAAAAAAATGTTTGAAAAATGTAATCTAAAATATTGGAGAAATGAAACTAGAGATAAGAAAATGAATGTGGAGTATACCTTCGTACTTTAATGTGTACTATTTTGGTTTGCCTAAATAAAAGTGCCCTTAATATTAACTCACACAACTAGGCCTAACCAGCACATCTTTTGTAATAATTAGTGCTTAACAAAATAAATGTTTAAGATGTATGTATTCTACTTACCATATACATTTATTGTTAGTGTATTTATTGATTCGCAATAAATTCTACAGTATATTATTTAACAAATATTAAACCACCCATGTTTTATTTCAAATACCTTTCCCTTACACAATGAATGGCCGGCCTGGAACAAGTCTACGGTGCATTGAAAGCAAGATTTTAAAAAAATTTTGCACTTAAATAGAGATACGCGTGGTTATAATGCTTAAGTATTTTTAGTTTAGTACATAATATAATACTTTAGTAACCACAAAAAATATGTTAAAATTATTCCTATAATACCCGGGTTGACAATACATTTCTTTCTATTATATTATCATTACAAATACAACAATCATGCATTAATGTTCCCCACCACATTATACAATACTTTGTAGTCAGACACTTTATAACCAACACTGGCTTCTTTTCGACCATACCAAGAATACTGATACAATTCACCATATAAAAATATAGCTTGATTGATGAGTCTCTACAGCTATTCAACCTTTCATAGCCGCAAATAAATTATGCCGCAGTGCTCATCAGGTCAAAAGAAAATTGTAAAAATAAAAGTTTTCCAAAAAGTGTTTTTTATTACATTTATTAAATTATAATTTACTTACCAAATATGTATTATATCCCGCATCGATCGTTAGAGTTTCATTCTTGAGGTGAAACCAGTTTTAAATTTTCATTGTCAGACAGGGGAGTCACACACGCATCTTTTTTTTATAAATTTAATATTATAACTAAATAAGAAATAACTCTAAACAATTTTTATAGGATATCGTAATAATAATGGAAAATTATACAAAAAACACATAAAAATTGAGAAAGATAGAACACAGTGGGGATCAAAATAGCCAATCAAAATATGGAATATTTGTATTAAAAAATGGTAGACCTATAATATGACATCTGTATACTGTCAGCTGAAACAGTTTTCTAAATTTACCAATAAATCACTTAAAAGTATTTGGGAACTTTATAAAATACTTTGGAGAACTTCAACAGATGTCAATGTATGTATCATTTTCCCCAGATTGTCAATATGAGTAAATAAAAAGCCACCAAAAGTGATTCCGAGATATCTCCTCTATGGCAATACGGACACTCCGCCATTTACCGAAATATCTGGTCTCTGGCAACCACCTGGTTATAAAACAAAATTACCTAATTACCTAATTAAATTACCTAATAAAACTTGCCATTGGTATCTTGTTTCTCTGAACTATATTTTATCTTACACCCTAGTTGTATTGATATAACTTTTTTTTTATATTTATTTATTTATTAGAAAACCAACAGAATATTTACAAAAAAACGTAACGTAATAAAATTTAAAAAATGAAATTCCATTAACAGGTTTTCACTTAAGTACCCTAGAACGGGGCTACTTGAACTTTGATGTGCTACTTGAGCCCAGTACAAAAAAAAATTAAACCTGTCTTTTGGTCTACAATAATGAACGTATCGTGACAATAAGTGTCACCTGTCAGGGAAACAATGAATCATTTCGATACGTTCATTATTGCAGACCAAATACAGATCTAAATATTTTTTTTGGACTGGGGTCAAGTAACACACCAAGCACGTCAAGTAGCCCCCTTCTACGGTAATCTAAAAATAAAAAATAAACTGTCATATACATCAAAGTATAACCATATAAAAAATGTACATTAAATGTTTTTATCAAATAATAGAAATTTTCTTTATCAAATAGACATCAACAATATTTCTTTTAAATGTATTAAAAGAAACATTATTGATGTCTATTTCATTAAGTATTACATTGTACATATCGCATATCTTATATAAATAATAATAAATAAAACCCTTATCTGCACCCCAATGGTGCATAGGGCACTGCGTCATATAAACGCAGTGTTATCTTGATCGTTTACGCATGAAGGAAAGGTGATCAGCCCTCCGCTTCAGGTACCAGTCCAGGGTAATATTGAATAAATATAACAGTGAAAAAATCACTTATATTTATTTTACCCCCCTTGACATATATAGTCATATTTATATGTCCGCCTCCATAGTGTAGTAGTTAGCGCACTAGACTACCATGCTGGAGGTTCCTGGGTTTATTCCCAAGAGGGTCGAAATAAATAATAGTGATTTTTCAGTCCACTATTTATTTAATATCACCCTGGACTGGTACCTGAAGCACAACGCTGACCACCTTTCCTATGTGTATTTAACAATCAACATAACACTGCTACTATACACTTCAGTGCCCTATGCATCATTGGGTGCAGATAAGGGATTAGATTTATTAATATATCATTTTAAGGGAAATAGGTAATGACAATAAAATTTCCACTGTATGTAATTAATGATATTGTAGATATCACTTTAATTTTTATTTCCATTATTTTGTGTACATGTTATCACATTATATCTAATATCTTATATATATATTTTTAATAACTGTATTTGATTTTTTTAAATATCTCGCTTTTACAAGATATTGAATATTTGTTTAAATATTATTATATTAAAAGTTCCAGCCATTGAACTTATAATAAAATAATTATTTGTGAAAACCTACCAAAACAAAATGTTTGTGGAATATTATATAATTAGAACAAAACAAGAAAATAGTGAGAATAATAAAGCAATATTCACAAGCGAGAAACGTTAATAAATATATTCTCATGACAAAAATGTGCAGGTTTACATTGTTTAGAGTTTAGATTATATAAACTTATTTTAAGGTTATATATTTTATATTTTTTTCCAAAACATAGCCATAGTCCATCAAGGTCCTTAAAAAATCACAGTAGAATCGTTAGTCTGTATCACCTCGTCCAAACCTCAGGTGGCCATAGTCGTCAAATTGGTCTTCTCTTTTTCCAAATCTCAAATGTCCATAGTCATCCATTTGCTTCTTGCTGAGTTCTATAATGTCATCATCTTCAATAACGAATCGTTCCGGAGGTCCTGGAGATAGTCTCGCTCTGTACCGTACCCTTGGAGCCAATACCAACCCACCTCCCCGAGTTTCTATATTACTCGTCATCCCATTTCCTCCATTTCCAGATGGTTGAGTATCCCTGGCTTGCACTTCAGCAGAAAAATACAAAACTAATAGTATAAACATATTCAAATACCCTTGACTATTCATTTTATTTGATTGTTAAAAATGTTTGCCCGGGTAAGTAAGAACTTTTTATGTAATCAAGATTTTTTTAAGTAATGTTTTTTACAGCAACACTTGACAACTGTCGATTTATTTCACTTTGAAATGTTTTGACTTATGCTGTCTCGATTTTAAATTTCGCGACTGATAGTATTGTTACGGCTCAAACAATTGACGTTTCAAACTGGTTGACGCTAGAGAGTTGCTCTTCCGAGTGAGTTCCTTCTTGAAGATCCCCCTTTTATATGTAGACGCCTAAGGGAATACTAAATCCCTTAGGACTTAATATTCTAGATGAGTATTTTTGCTCCCAAATGAGACATGACAGATTTCAAATTATAACCGTCATCATTAATGCACGAGGAATAATGGTTCCTCTTTTGAGAAAAATATTTTCGTAACGGCGTTTACAGTCAGATTATTTATAAAACTAATTTTACACAAAGAAAATAAAAGCAAACGTTCATAAACATTTTACATAAAGATAATAATTTAATCACTAAGTAGGAACCTACGCTCCGTTCGATACGCAAAAGAGTAATTTGAATTCTATTTTCAAAATGTAATTGTAGACAGCTTTTGTTTTCATTATTTTTTCATACTTACCGGATATTTAATCTAGTGATTGTCTTTTTCTGGGTATATTTAAAACTTTTTTGTTGTTACAATTAATACATTTTACCGATTTGTCACTTTACATATCCACATTGCTTTTTATTACAATTTAAACGAGGTATTGGGTTCTTGTTTCAAGGCATATATATGTATAAGTAAAAACAGTACCACAAATTATTTATATAAATAATATTTGGTTCATTTAACTAATCTTTAAAACGTAATGTTTAGTTCCATAATTTTAAATTTGGTATTCGTGAAATCAAAGAACACTTATTATTTATTATCATAAGAAAATTGTGTGAAACGAACAAGAATTTTATTCGAGTGTCATCACAAGTACCTAAGAAAGACGCAAGTAGAAAATATATTTTTGAAATTATTTACAAATTTTCTTACATTATTTTAATCAGAATCTGACGAGAAACTTTTTTTTGTGATATGTTGTATTTTTACTGAAGAACTTTTACAGATTATTTATTATTAAATAAAAACTATTACATACATACATAATTACAGTTTGAGATGCAACGGAAATAATTCACACGAGTTTTTTAAAAAAGTCCGTTTCATCGAGAAAATTAAATTACGGACGGGGAGGAGCAAAGTTGGAGTTTCTGGAATAATGATTATGGAGTGGGTAGAATCTTATTTTTCAGTGCTTTCTGTATTAAATAGTCTATTCCGAGTTACGTAACGTCGCATTAGCTGGTATGGGTAAACCGAACTTCTAATTGCTGTAAATACCTACCTTGATATGTGCTACCGAACATGTGCGTGCCTTTAACGCTCTAAGAGTAAAAAATATAATTTATGACCATAAATACACGTACTTTTACAACATACTATATAGTGTAAAAAAATGGAGGTGTTTTTTTGTTTGATATTGCGCATCCGTATTGTTTGATATAGGCAAAGTTGGTCATACTGATGTGGTTAACGCGTGACGTGTTTATTTTACGACTTAACTACTTGGATATAGCTAGAATCACGGTTCCAGGTCCCTTAGATTCATCCACTAATTTTCGAAACATCGGCTCTGTTGTCAAATTGATCTGGCCAAGCGAATACACCAATGCTCTAAATTAGTTTGTCTCAAAGATTCAATTCAATATCGAAAAAATACTTTTCGTTCATTGTATAATGAATAAAATTCCGGTATTCTAGCAATGAATGATATTGTTTAAATAACAGACCACCTCGCAGCACGGCATTTCAGGTATTCATTATTTAGGGGGCATTGTATTGTGTTATTTTTACATTCTCGATATTCTTCTTTGATTATATATTTATGAGTTCTCTCAAATTGTTTTCATTTCAAAGAATGATATTAATGCAAATATCTTTTTCGTTTACATTATTACAAATGTAAAAATGAAAATTCATTAATACATTTTTCCTGTAGTTATTAATAAACAAAGATGTATATTTCTTTTATTTAAACAAATATTTTCCCTTATCATACAATATTCCAAAAAAATGTAATATGCTAGTAAAAATTTAAAAAAATTGAAATTAAATATGTTGGGAAATAGGTCAAGAATTACGGTTTTTTTAAAAGAGAAAAATCGTTATGAAACATTGTGAAAGTCATAAAGGGAAAGATTTTTGCCGACTTTGTAATGCAGACGTATGTTTCTAAACTTCTTCATCTAAATATGTTGAGATAACATTGTGAGAAAATGGTATAAATAATAACTTTAATACCATCGGAATTGATGTTTTCAGGAAATCCTAGTAATAAAATTTAATAATAAAGAAACATGCATTCATAAAAGCCTCTGTTAACCACAAATATATAAAAATATTTGCGACGTATGTGATGTATAATTTTTCCCAGATTCGAGTAATGTGGCTGTCAATCATAGGTAAAATGGTGAATGCTATGTATAGCAATATTGTATATTTATTGACACTATATTTGTAATCTTTTGAGATGGACATAATATGTGGTGTATAAAATAATCTCGCTTACCTGTAAACGACAGATCGGAAGACCTGTACCCAAACTCCCGTATTCCCATCACAAAATATTAAAAATATGGTATCAATAAATATTGTACTTTCATTTAAAAATATTGTTTACCATTTAGGTGACGTTTGCAATGTCAAGCCCTATTTGCTTTGAAGACATTACAATGGCTGAACTGGGTGACCCCTCCGTAGAATGTGAAGCGCCACCGTGCCCGCTGGCGGCATCAGCACCCGACTGCACCCTCGCCAGCGTCGGCCACCTGATCACCGCCACCGTGGAGCACAACAGGCAACTGCTCGCAGAGCTGCAGGCAAACAGAGTAAGGAAGGCCTAACTTCATGCCCAATTAGTCCGGATAAGAGGTTCCACTGGGGTCTAGTCTAATCGAGGCCTCTTCTCTTTAAATTTACGTAAAGTTTCTTCACTTGCGACATCTGTATTATATTATACTTATATATTCCACGACTAGATCCTTAGATCCGTTGATCTTAATGACAGTGGCGATCGAGTTAACACGGTTGTGCCCTATGCATAATTATGTAGGGATAAGAGTCAGAGTAAGATAAGAGTCCGCCTCCGTAGTGTAATGGTCTGCACGCTCGACTACCCTACTGGTGGTCCCGGGCTCGATTCCCAGGGGGGGTCAAATAAATATAAGTGATTTTTTCACTCTAATATTTATTCAACATTACCCTGGACTGGTACCTGAATCGGTGGACTGAACACCTTTCCTTGACACATGAGTGTTAACGATCAAGATAGCACTGCATTTATATGATGCAGTGCCCTATGCACCATCGGGTACGTATGAGGGTTTGAAGTTTGAAGTGAAGAGTCAGAAGTAGAAATAAATTAAGAAAAATCAGTTGACTACAGTCTCGTTGCTTTTATATTTGAAGTACCTTTTTTTAATACTTCCATACGCGTTTTAAGTTTTGAATGTTTGAGTAAGTTTATAAACAGAGAAAGATTCTGGGACGTATGGTTTCGTCTCTTCAATATTGATTTACGAAATGTTTAGAATTTCGGAAAACTGTGTCAACAAAAGAAATCTTATGTTTGTAAAACAATTAAACAACGGCAAATTTATTAACATTGAGCGCTTTTGCATACTGATGTTCATACCAACAAGAGGTGGAAACTTTACAACATCGAGAAATTTAAAAACAAATCTTGCTTGCCGTAATATTTTGGGAATTGTAAAAATATATTTTTGAAAGCTAGACAGACGGTGGAATTATGGTTTGTTATTCTATTTCATTAATACTATTTTGTTTGGGCGCGCTTTTAAATATTACCTACTGGAGGATTGTAGTAACATATTGTTATGAAAAAGTCATTTCATCTTCTTCTACCATCTCCTATCCGAGGTTCGCTTTTATTATGGCAGTTTCATCTTCTGGCGATCTGCGTAAAACAGTTTTGCCTCACTACACTCATACTAGTATATCAAGTTGGATAACCATTAGACGTCTTCCTACTACCTTCCTGTACCAACTTTTCCATGTTATTGTACATTTTTGACAAGATGCTGCAGCTTCCATATTCACAAAGCACTCATTGTTATTTTAACATACCTACTACTTCAATATTTGTGACTTACCTAGTAAACTTTGAAATTCCTTAGCGATTAAATATGTATACATCTGATTAATTTAGAAAGAAAAAGCCCTCCGCTCTTCAGTCGAGGCCCTGGAGAGCGGGTGGGCGGGGGCCATCCGGCAGTCGGGGCGGCGCGCCACGCTGGCCGAGGAGGGAGCCCGCTGCGCCGCGGCAGCCGCCCGCACACTGGCCACCGAGGGGGAACGCGAGGCCCAGAGAGCAGCCGAGGGGGCACTGCGTCTGCAAGTTGCGGTAATTTCAATACTTGAAATGTGTCCCTCAGGGTTCGTCTCTTGGACCTTCAGTATTATTTTTTTATTAAGGATTTCAAACAACTATTTTAACCAATTTTTCCGTCCTTACTTTTTATACCTCTACAATGCTATATTAAATTACGATTTTAACAAAGAAAAAATACTTTTAAACAGATTTTTTAGCCTTCATTTTATTTTCATGAATTATTCTGATGATTGTTGTATCACCTGGGAGGTTTTTAGGGTTAATTTTTATTTTAAGGAATAACCCGCCAAGCCTGTATTTTTTAGTCATATCTCCAGGTAGAAGATAGAATAGGGAAACGAGATATGATGGATACATAAATTTACATCTTCAATCATAAATAAATCATATTTTCACAATTTTACGATTCGTGGGAATTAAAACCATATCTCAACTTCCTCGTATACATAATTTGGAAATATAATATCACATCAAGGTGTTATAACTCAAAGATCTAAATTTGTGGGTTTGTGTAAATATCTCGTGACTTTGTAGCTGGAAGAGAACCAGTTGCTGAAAACCCGCGTACGTGACCTGATGATGCAGCTGAGTGAAAGCGAGAAGAAAGAGAAACAAGCACAGGCTGACCGAGCCACGCACGATGCTTGGAAGAGGACGATATCAGCCAAGCTAGAGGACTTTAATAAAGCCATGGTGGATACCCTGGAGTTAGTGAAACAGATTATACTATGAACGTATGAAATGCCACTTAAATATGAACATTGCTGACATGGTTGGCTCGTTGCTGACAAGGCAGTCATGCCGACTATTGTAAGCTGTTCCACCGCATTCCCAGATCTGATACAGAAGCATCTAGTCTTCCTGACAGACTTTCTCTTCCAAAGTAATTTTTTAAAACTAAGTTACGAAATTTATTGTATTCCGTTTTTACTGTGAATTAATATTTAAAAGCTTTCAATATCCCTATCTCTACCAATCTAAATAAATATAATTTTGTAATTCACCACCAAATTTTCTAGAAGTACCCCAGTGTAGGTAGTAAAAGGGATTAGTATTTAGTTAGTTCAGTTAGTCAGCTAGATCCGATTCCAACCCGACGTTGGCCGGTACACAGGCGCCTCCACAACCCCGACCAGCACAGTCGTGCCGACTGCATTTCCTGCCGTGAGCACAGATCTGCCAACTCGCATATCCTTACACTGAGCTTTCTAAATGACCAGTGTTGCCTTGTGCAGACGCCAGAAGCGCGCCGAGGCGACAGTGGCGCGGCTCGAGACGGAGCTGGGCGCAGAGCGGCTCGCCAAGGACCAGCGAGTGGAGGAGCGCGCGCGGTGGGATGCGCTGGAGGCAGAACTGCGCGCGCAGCTGGCTGCGGCGGCGCACCAGGCGGCCGACATGTCGGGTGAGTTAACACATCTGTATAGAGCCAATGCTGCGACTAAGGTATTAGTATATTCATATTTCTCTTTTGACAAAATTATTGTATGTTATATAATGTATATGTCATATCGTAGTCATACAGGAGAAAGTGACCAAGTGCATTTTTTTTTACAAAAACGTGATTATTGACTATTTGATATCTTACTAGCGTAATATTGCCCTGAAAAATCCTCAGGAATTATAAACTTGGAAGTATAATATATTAACTTGATTAAAATGACTAGCTGCATTGATGTTTATTTTCTTGCCAAGCAAAAGTGACTTAAATGGCCCTCCTGAACATTTTACGTTTTGTTAGTTGGTCACTTTCTCCCGTACGACTACTATATGACCCATACAGGCCTGCACACTTCGCCTCAAGGTTTGGAATAAAATAAATAATTGTTATTCATGATGTTGTTCACGAAATTAGCAGCAGTCGGTAGCCGCCTATAACCTACTTCGAAAGAGTTGTTTTAAACCTATGTCTGAAAAATAAATTGATAGATTTTCTAAAAAAAAGAGATTAGCCTGATCTTTATCCCCTGTATCACCATCACCCTCATCTAGTCAAAATCATCGTATTCTCTAGTAAATTACCCGTGCTCAGGATACCTGTGCCCAAAAACCCAAAATGAACGCAACCTTATACGTTATGTTTAACGATTTTTTTAAAGACAACTAAACAGCTACCTCTAGAATATTGTTTTTGGCCTATTGACTCACATGTTACGCATCTGTCAAAAATAATATTTTGTTTATATTGTTGGAAATACATTTAAACATTGTTTATTTTTTTATGATAGTATGATTATCTATTTACATACAAGTACTATTTCTCTTACAATATTAGATAAAAACAATGATACAACGGAATATTAATTGGTACGTTCCTTCATGTGTCAAGGTGTAGGTGTAGGTTTTTTGTTATGTTAAAATTAGTCATTGAACAAATTTTTTGAGTCCCCCAATAATTTATCATCTGTTGTTTTTTTAGCTACCATTGGCGTACTTTTAGCAAGAAATAATATTGAGAAGATGAAATAGAAGAAAAAATAATTTGAATTAGGAAGACGCAATAGAAGAAAAATAATTTTTGTCACAGTAGATTTTAAGAAATAGTGGTAATTACTAAGTAATTTTTTTAATTAAAAATGAAAAAACAATTAAGTACCTACATGATGTGTTCATGTTACAAAAGTACTTATTATCAATTTTATTAAAAGCAAATATTGCTATGATGCAATGAAGTAATTAAAAGCTTATTATTTTAAATAATAAGCCGTATTTGTTAGTAATAACTAATATGTAATTCAGTAAAATAATAATTAATTAATATTAATATGATTTAAATACGATTTTTGTAATATATTGTTTAATACTCGGATAACTACCCAACTATGTATTTCTGTAACTATGGATAATATAACTACTTATATGTATTTTTGAAACATTGTATTTTCTGTGTGAAATGTGGTGTTGGAGGCGCATGCTCCGAATTCCATGGACAGCTAGACGCACCAATGAGTCCATTCGCCAGGAACTACGCTTGGATGGCTTGACTGGCCAATATCTGTACCCGACGGATTCTCCAGTTCTTTGGACACGTTGCGCGTGGCAACGAGGATAGCCTGGAACTAGTTGTGATTGGTAGCCTGGAGGGAAAGAGAGGGATAGGGAGATCCCCGCACGATGGACCGATCAAATTAAGGCAGCAGCAGGCACCTCAGTGGTTGGAGCGCTACGTGCAGCGCAGTCAAGGGATAACTGGAGAAGAGTCATTGCTTCTGCAAAGGTCACAACCCTCAGCAATGAGGGATAAGACGGAGAAGAAGCATTTTCTCACTATGTAAATTATGTGTAAAATATGTTCTATCTACTTTTCCTTCATAAAGTTGTTACTAAAAAAATTATAAAACAATTTGAGAATTGAGAAATTTAAAAAATCAGAGTTGTTTATTTTTTTGTAAATACCCGTTCATACAAGGAACCAAAGTTTAGAAAATATTATTTTTGATGCTCGAAAGAGAAAGGAGAAATCCCATATTAAGATTGCAGATTGAAAAAAAAAGATTGCAAAAATAATTCTTAAAAAGCCCAGAACTTATCCATCAAAACTAGTATTCGAAGAACTTAATATACCAACTATTGAAGAAATTTTTAATAAAGCCGCTATCTTACAAACTTTTAAAGAAAAAACAATTGAAGTGCAAAATTCAAGTAACTCTAGATATTCTAATAATTTAATTTTGCACAGATGTAAAACAACAGCAGCGTTAAACCATTATACGTACATAGATAAAAAAAACTTTAATAAACTTCCGGAAAACTTAAAATCTATAAAAAATTATCAAACTTTTAAAACTAAAATTAAAAAATATTTAAGACTCACACCTTCCTAGACTCCATACCAAAGAATGTTTATTTTTAATTTTTAATTTACCTTGTTAGTTTTTAATTTAATTTACTTTGTTTTAATTTACTTAGTTTATAAAAAAAATAAAAATAAATGTGAAACGAACTCCCTCTCTAAACACAAGTATCTACTTTATTAGAGAGGTAGAAACGTTATATATAAGATGTTCTGTATATTTACCTATTTTGTATTTCAAAAATGTATTTTTGTAAAAAAAAAATAAAATAAAATATATAAAAAAAAAGAAGAAAAAAATTTTTGAATTGGCTCGAAATATTTATAAAGATATCATAAAAAAATATATTTATTTACCGACTATAATTTTCATTGTATAATTATTTAAAAAAAATATATTATCTATGTATATTATACCTAACTATAATATATAAGGCACTGTATTTATTCTATTATACAGTCTCGTCATAATCAGTGTTTTTGGTCTCTCGATATTATCAATAAAGACAATATATTTTCGTGTGTTTTTCTTTTCGATTGACTGACGCATAATCATAAAGTGTTTAAATAATCTCTTGATACTACTTTCCATAACTCCATTGCTATATTATCCAATTACAAATAAGATAATATTTTATTTCGCGAGCAATATTCACAAATACGATAGTGAAAGTTTGAAGTTAATAGTCATCAGTTATGTTTCATTTATATTTTACATCAGGACATTTTTTTTTATTTACTGGCAAAGCACCCAATTTTGGGTGATATCTGCAGGACAACATTTAAAAATAATACAAGTGTCGAAAAATGTGACAACCGACTTAAAAAATTTAACCGTGTTCTGCCGCCATAGACAAAGTAATAGAAAAACCAGAGACAAGGATTACCTTCGATCGATATTCACATAATTTTCCGTGAGTGAAAAATCGCATTTAAAAAATTAATTATAAAACAATTTAAACAAAATGATGATAAAATTAAATTAAAGAATAAAATAAAAGTTCATGAAAAGTAGAAATAAGTAGGCAATAATTCTAGGTGGCCAAGTGACGTCTTCAATCGAGTTTATATCGAGAACTGTAACCATCCTGATGTGACTCGAATGGTCTCATTAAGCTGATCTGGAAACCGATCTCCTGCATACCTACTGGAAGTCAAACGTACTAACCACGACACTATGGTTTTAGGCAAACTTTAGAACTGACTAAATGTTGGAGCCATAGTTATTTTTTTAAACAGAATGAACCATAATATTTACGTTAATAATAAAGTTTTCATAATATACATACGCGCAGTCGTGTTTTTTGTTTTGATAAATCAATCGAACAATATTTTTCTATAAATACATTCTTTGAATAATATTTTGGTTTACGCTCGACTAAAAAAAAGATGTGCACAAAAAATATTGATTTTCCTACATAGGGTTAAGTGACATTTATTGGACCATCAAACAAATTCGTTCAGACAATAATGATTTCCAACGAAACTGTGTTCAATATCAATTTATTTATTTTTTGGTGTATGAATTTATATTCAGTTAACATCAAACTATTATTACATATTTGGATCACTTTGCTTACATTAAAAAAAAACGAAAAAAATGTTATTAAAATATGATTATATATTAAAATTCATAACATTTTGGGTATATCCAAATTCATGTTCACTAATCTGGGTTTCTCCACTTAACCAGGAGTTATTTTTAATAAATATAACTCCTAAGCTAAAAACCTAGATTTGTGAACAAGTATTTGGATACAAAAAGTTGTGAATAAAATAACCGATCAAATTATAAGCTTTATAAAATTTTCTAATCATGTTTTCAGGCGTTTCCTAGTATGTGAAATAGTTCGGTAAGAGCGCTTGTGCACTATACGAAATTTTACCGTCCGGCAGTCCGGTTTTTTTTTTTAAATAAAAGAGACTACGAAAAATTAGCGTGACCGAATTTACGCGCACCGTGATCACGCACCGATCAAGTGATGAAAGGAAGACAAAAGCACAAGCCAATCCAAGCCAATTATCCGTTTTATTATGCTAACTGAAGTGCCGGACGGTAAATTCCGTGTAGTGCACAAACGTCCTAAGAATATTAATGCATACATTAAAAAAACAATAAGGGTTTCTGCTAAAATCAAAAACTTACAACACATGAAATGGCGTCAATTATATGATATATAAGGCAATAATAATAAACTAACTAGGCGTGAATCGTCGTTTCAATAATACTCGTAATATAATTTCAGTCACAATAAGTGGGTGTTGGATATAAGAATTCTGTACATTTTTAGCACCTTTTCAGGCCACCCGGCCTTGCAAGGAGACGTGAGTCGTTCGTGAATAACCGGATCTCAATGATCCGTTCATACACATTAATCAAATGACCGGATCCCAATTTAAAGTGATCCTCGTTTTCTCAGATTCATCTATTCACTGATTTACCAATGATATATTTACGAAATTAAATTTACTAGTTGATAATTGTCAATCCGTCATTTTAATTAAAAATTCTTCATACTCTTATTATTAGTCACATGCCCCTCTGTATGAAAAAATTGAATAAAAAAATATAGTTTCAAAGTCTAATTGAAAAATGGGTGAAAAAGGAATTGACTGGCTATATACTTAAGGCCTAGGATTCGTTAAGTCGCAACTCAATTTTCTCTAAATCCAGGTAACATTTTACGTAATAGATTTTTTTTTATTAAAACACTGTTTTTGCATAAAAAAGTTTTTCTTCGAAATAGTTATATAGTTTTGAAAAGAAAAGATTTATTGAAGGGTAAGGAGTTTATTTTTTTTCTATATAAGTATGTTCTAAAAAATATATTTAACAAACATTATTTTGAAAAATCAGGCGTTAACAGATATTGTGACCTTTCCGGTAGTCTCCGGTAAAATGAATTCTGTGTTAGCGAATATCCCTTTAAGTTTTTTTTAAACAAAAAAATGAGAATATTGTGTCACTTGTCGGCATATCTTCAAAAAATCTCTTTCGTTTCCAAACATTTTCAAGTGTATACACATCCTTTGAAACAGTGTAAAGCAGCTTGCTTGTCTTTCATTAATTTAAATTGTTTGGTTAGGTACTGGTAATAAAGTTTTAAATATTCACATATTTTGTTACAGAGTAAGTACCTAATGTGTACAGACAAAAAATGACGCATATTTAACATTTGAAAAAACTTAAAAAATAGCGCGAGATTATCCCTCGTTTTTAAAACTGGGCGCAAGCGCAAAAAATTGTATTTTACGAGGGAGCACAAAAATTGAACGTATATTTAAAAAGTTGTTTTTTGACATTTAAAATTATTTTACCGTAACATATACAAAAAGAAAAAGAAAATATATAAAAACGAAATTCACTTTTTAGTACTGTGCGCAAGCACAGCAGTAACAAATAAGCATAAGCATGACAATTTGAGAGATATTATTAATTCCGTGTTGTGATTGTGTTTTAGTCGAACTATTATAAATAGTACAATACAATAAAACATACAGTATTCCCGAATACTCGTCATCCGCGATTAAACAAAGAGGAAACTATCGCTGAAAAACTGCACCACTGATAAAATTATGCTAATCACGTGTGAAGGTTTGACAGTTAGGCGTTTTGAAAGCGAAATTATGAAAACATGGCGTTGACTTAGTGACGTACAAGATGGCACTTCCAATGCGTCCATCAGATCTAGGTTTACATTAAACTAGAGTTTAAGAAGATCGTGTTTGAAGCCACAATTCGAAGATTATAGTTAATTTGGTGTAGGTAAGGTACCTACGTTTGTTCGTTGGTGAACAGCTTATAGTCATGAGTACGTATTCTCAAACCCTTCCGTTAATGTTAAAATATATTTTGATTCTGAACTTCTAAAATAAATAATAACAATATGGCGCCGTTTACGGGTCAGGGTAAAAGAGATGAGTCACACACACAAACATAGCTCTCAAGTGTGGTACAATCCTGCATTGGTGAACAAAGATTTTGACACACTCAAAATATTAAAAATAAATTACATTTATTTTTCACGGCTTGTTAATGTCAATGTTTTTATTCGATTTCGATTGCCTCGTTTAAAACTTGTTTTAGGTAAAAAAAATATCATTTTAAACTTATCAATAACAATTTATGAATGATTTATATTACATTATACCAACAAAATTTATAAAATAAAAAGAAAAGAAAAGGAACCGACTATATAGGCAGTACAGTATAATGAGAAGTTTTGCAACGGCTGTTAACCCATAAAAAAACATTACAAAACTAAATAATCTTTAATATGTTCAGTTGACAATGGAAATTATACGAGTAGATATGTACCTTCAACCAGATGGAATTTCTACCTCAATGTTTCGATTTCGGTTCACAGTACAATTAAACTAAGTCAACAGAAATGTAAGAATGGGCAAGAACTTACGTCGATATAGTATAGTTAACATGTTAGCGTTGATCCTGGGTTAAAAATACAAGGGAGCATAGAAAAAACGTGTTATTTGAGTATTTTAAGTGTTAACGCTGTTGAAAATATGCTAAAAGTGTGTTACAATAATAATAATGTACTAAAAATGCCGCCTATACAATGCCTGCATTTCTCCCATTCTCTTATACGGCTGTGAAACATGGCACCTTACAAGGGGCCAGAGCAGCCGTGTACTGCGCTTTGAGAATAGGTGTGTGCGAGGGATTTTAGGCGTGTGGTGGTTTGACTTTGCGAGGAATGAAGAGATAAGGCGTAGGACGCAGCAAATCTTGGTCACAACTGTCGTCAAGAAAAGGGGATTCAGTTGGCTTTGCCATGTACTCCCGAGGGCCTTAATCAAGCTTGCTTCTTTTAAAATGCATCAGGTTCGCGCCACCCAGGACGACCACTGCTGACAATTGTCGTCAGTTCTCGTCTAAACTTCAGGACGCGGATCCGACTTGGGAGGATGCAAGGGAGCTAAATGCTGACAGAAAAGCCTGGGGACAGTTTGTGGACTCCAAATGCTTCACAAAGGGAGCGGATAAAAGAAGAAGAATAAATATTATGGCATACCTACCTAACACATTTACAGATTATTTTTAAAAATTATGGTTTTGAAATTTTTACATTAACGAATGGGTTTGAGGATAGGCCCAATGTTCAGTTCAAGAGCGTGGGTAGATGGTCTAACATTGTGTACCTCTGTGACGCCATAGAGAACACCTTTATACATAATGTTATTCTAGAAAATTTGCAAATTTGAATGGATCAGATGTTCTTGTTATTTAAAGTTATTTCTACAAATTATGCGTGGCGAAGGAGAATCTATAGATTTGCTATAAAACGTGGGCTGTTCAATTAATACGTAGACTGACGTCATAAAACGTTGTCGTGAGCCTCATTGCTTAGTCAGCTTTAGCCCATTGAGGTTCCAGAACTCGTGAGTTTTTGGCTAAACACTCGATCACTGTTCTTCACCACCTACCCTACTCACATGATATCATAGTCATTTACAGGGCTTACGACCTATCATGGACCAATAAAAGCAATCATTTTACATGTTACAGTCTGTTCACAGTTATTTTACCTCTAGTTTTTTTTAAATATTTATTTGGCAGTATAAATAATTAAAAAAAAAACTATTCATGTAAATTCATTTACATATATAATGGGATCATTCTCATGATGTGTTACTGTTGACTAATAAATTAATATGAAAAATCACAAGACTTTTGGTTACATTCTAATTGCAATCTGTAGAGAAGTAAGGGAGATTATTAAGGTTTAAACTTGAGATATTTTATATTTGTCATCCGGTCAGTTATGGGGCGTATTCCTTTATGCATCTCCAATAAAGAGTTGCAATAGTAGTAGTGTGGATTCGTTTCTGTGACGTCATTCGTTACCACCTTACGAAAACAAGGTTTTTACGAAGGCGAATTTTGCAAAAGAAAATAATGAATCAAAATATTTATTATCACTTCCTTTGTAGGTTGAATATGTTAAATTAGATATTCCTCCCGAGTGATAAAACCCCATTGCACTATTAACAGTCAGCGGAGGGCTGAACACCTTTCCTTTATGTGTTAACGATCAAGATAACATTGCCTTAATATGGTGCAGTGCCCTATGCACCATTGAGGTGAGAATAACCCTTATGGGTTTGAAGAAAATCGACATAAGTTGTTTCAAAAAGCTATCGTAGTTTGTGTCTGTCAAAACAATAAAGGAAAATCATAATATTATATCGGTGATAAAAATGTGACTTTTTTAATTGTTGAGTAATATATCCAAAATTAAACACGGTTATTCGATTGAATTCTGACGCGTGATACGTGACGCGTTTCGTCTTATTAAGACATTATCAAACACTGAGTGTTAATAAGACGAAACGCGTCACATATTATCATATACTGTATATGTAAATAAAAAAATAATTCAATCCAATAACCGTGTTTAATTTAGGATATATTACCCAACAATTCAATATGGAATTCTACCAACTGTCTGCAGTTATAATTAATCGACATTTTTTACAGGTTATTGAAATCATTGGAATGAGCTGGATGGAGTTTTTACATAATACTAACAAATTCATTAAATTAAAAAGCAAACAAATTCTTCCGAGTGAATTCAAAATAAACTTTTCTTAAGAATATTCAAAACAAATTCTTCTAAAGAATACTAAATACAAATTCTTCGATATAACAAACAAATTCTTGAAACATTCTAGCAAATCTTTCTCAAAACAACGTAACAACTTTATTTTGATAACACGCTTAGTTTAAAATTATAAATACAAAATATCGGCCTTGTTAGGGCAAATATTTTTGTATCAAGCTGTTCAAACACGTAATAATCGTGACAATGTATTATACAGTTGTGCCTCGACTTACGAAACACTCTACATAAGGACTTCTGGACATACGTACTTTTTGACACACAATTTTGAGCTCCTTTTACTAACATATCGTAGTCGTACAGTAGAAAGTGACCAACTAATAAAACGTAAAATGTTTCATGACGTAAAATCATTTAAGTCAGTTTTGCTTGGCAAGAAAATAAACATCAATGCAGTTTGTCATTTTTAACAAGTCAATATATTGTACTTAATATAAAATCCTTTGGGATTTTTTCAGGGAAATATTAAGCTAGTAAGATATAAAATATCCAATGATCACGTTTTTGTAAAAAATTATCACTTGGTCACTTTCTCCTGTATGACTACGATATTCGAGTTGTGAAACACAATATCTGCCGTACCTATGGATTGTATTTAAGAAAATTATTTGTCCTTCTCCATTGTGTAGTGGTAAGCATATTTGACTACTATGCTGGAGGTCCCGGGTTTGATTTATATTTAAATAAATATTAGCATTTTTTCACTCTATTATTTATTCAATACTACCCTGGACTGGTACCTGAAGCGGAGGGCTGGTCAGCTTTCCTTCATGTATTGACGATCAAGATAAAGCTGCGTTTATATGATGCAGTACCCTATGCACCATTGGGGTGCGAATAAGGGTTTGAAGATGAAATATTTATTTAACATTACCCTGGACTGATACCTGATGTCTAGGACTGGTCACCTTGCCTTAATATAATTAACGACCAAATTAACATTGAATCGATTTTATGCAGTGCCGTATGCACCATCGGTTGCAAATAAAGCTTAGTAGTAGCAGTAGTATGTCATATACACTAACTTTTATTTAAATTTCATACTATTTTCGTTAGCCTAAGCGACTCATCATCAAAAATAGGTATTAAATTGTGGTAGGGTGGGTTCGAACCTAGAAAACCTGACTCGAAAATTGCGACACTGACCCACGGGATCACAACCCGATACTTGTACCTGTGACCCAAACTGTACGCAAATATTTGCTTGCACGTGGAGCACGATGGGTTTCAAGGTACGAACCACGGTCATGAACGAATTAACTTCGTAAGTCGAGGTATCACTGTACCGAAATTTAGAAACGACTAATTATAAGCTAAAACAGTAATTCGAAAATACTTTTTATTTTTAAAAGTTAGGTAGGTACTTATATGTAATACATAATTTTTAAAATATATTTCTTTAACGTTATTTTATTGTTGAAAATGTCGCAAATGACAAAAAAATAATCTCTTTAACCTGATTTTAATTTTTTTTTTAATGATTCTCTTTTATCCGCCTACTCACCTAACTATGCATATTTCTCCGTGTCACGGTTTGAGTACCTATCCATCCCTGAAAAAGACAACGCATTCGTCGAAACCGGTTTGACAATAACACCAAAAAGAAATTCATTCAAACCCTCATCCGCACTCGATGGTGCATAGGGCACTGCATCATATAAAGGCAGTGTTATCTTGATCGTTGTTAACTCATGAAGGAAAGGTCCAGGGAAATATTGAATAAATATTATAATGAAAAAATCAATTATAAAGAACAAAAATTACAAATATTTATTTGACCCCCTGGGAATCGAACCCGTTACCTCCAGTACGGTAGCGAGCACGACTTAATAGTCGTGTAATCACTACGGAGGCGGACCAAAAATAAAGTGTTAATTTTTTTAAACCAGTTTAATTTTATTTTAAGTAGATTTTTATGTTTTTGTTTTAAACCCGGAAAAAAACAGGAAGTGCCTAGTTAAATATTTTGTAGATAGTATCCAATTTATGATTTCAATAAGCATTCATGGCGATACTAAAAGTGAATTTAATTGTTTCGCATGGTCAATCAACCGATATCGCAGAGTCTGCGAATGAAAAGATATAAAGATATCGCTCACTCCTTTCAAGAACGTCATAAATAAAAAAAAAAAGATTTTTCAGGAGAACGTTTTTAAAGTTTAAAAATATAATACAATGTATTAAAAATAAATATCGAGGCACTTATTGAACTTTTTACTGTGCAACAGTTCTTTTTAGGTTAAACCTCAAGGTTTTTTCTCCATTTGAAAAATATTTAGTAAGTATATTTAAAAAGAAAAATTAAACAATACCTTTTCTTAAAATGCAAAAACAACACTTTCTGCCCTGTAGCGGGTAAATATTAAGTTTAAAATATGCCGCTTATGCTGGGATATAGTACATTTTCTGGGCATTCCGAAAACATGCACAACTGAAAATTGACGATTTTTTATTTATGACGTTGTTGAAAGAAGTGAGCGATATGTACGAACTGCCTGCCTCAAATTGTAGATCTCACGGCACTGCACCATTCTTGGACCTTCGAAAAACAATGCAAACTTTCTTTTTTTATTTCATTGTAATTTTTTGCTTCTCCGAGCTAATTGTTCGTGTTTTCCTTTTCTCATTTCTCATCTCATTAGTCTGATAAGATTATTATTATTATTTCTTATTATTATTCCTCTTTAATACACCAAATTATTTGGAATTACTCTCACAAAACGCAATAAAGCACCTCCCAGCAAATCACAATTAACACTTACAGAAACTTACATAGATAAACTTACATACATACGGGTGGCGCAAAATTGATCACCCTATTGGAAAATGTTATAATTTTTGCAAATAGCATCGTACGTCAATCACATTTGATATTTGTAAACTAGACAGCTGCAGTATACAAACAAATTTATAAAAAGGGCACAAATGTATACCGATTCTAGCGGCAGTCACTTGACGGATATCATCTTTTCATAAAAAAAGTAAAAATCCAAATAAAGATTTTCATCGCTCTAAATATATTTTTTTTGATTATTTAAAAACTTCAAAAACGAAATTGGTTGATTAATTTTGCGCTACCTTGAATTTTATTGTACACTACAGTTGTATAGTTCATAAACGTCAAATATGATTGACGTACGACTTCGTTTACAAAAATTATAGCATCGATAGGGTGATTAATTTTGCGCCACAAGGACCAAAACACAGAAAAACATCAAACAAAACCTAACACATACCTATGTATTTTGATCAAAAAAACTTTGGTTATTATGCAATATTATGCAAGTTGTACAACCTGCTTCCATTTTCCATAAAGTCCTAAAAAAGAAACCAAGTATGAAAGAGTGGTGCACTGAAATCAGTTATAGCAAATAAAAACCTATCAGCGGAAGCTAAACTGGCAGTGCACAACGGAGTCCTGGTTCCAACTCTAATGTATGGAAGTGAAACATGGAGTTGGCAAAAGAAGGATGAAAGTAGACTGAATGCAGTCGAAATGCGATCTCTCAGAGAAGAATGTGTAACAAAACGATGTATGATAGATGTGCGAATAGTGAAATAAGGAAGGAATGCAAAGCTGAGATAAGCATTATCGATAAAATTAAGAAAGGTGTGTTGAGATGGTTTGGACATGTAGAACGAATGAGTGAGGAAAGAACGGTAAAACAAATTTATGAGGCGAATGTTAGCGGGAAAAGAAGCAGAGGAAGACCGAGAAAAACATGGCACGATCAGGTATGCCAAATACTTGAAAGTGGTCAGGTTAGGAGTCGTAACAATCGGCGGGTATGTATGAGGAGATGCATGAACGTGGAAGAGGCGAAGAATGTTTGCAAGGACAGAGTGGTGTGGCGCTCTATTCTCTCTGCCTACCCCTGCGGGGAAGCGGCGTGATGGTTAGTTAGTTAGTTAGTTAAGTATGAAAGAGCTATTCATAAATGGATAATGGAGGTGTGTCGATCTAAAATACATCGCATCTTTTTTTTGTTGTTGATAAACATGTATTACAAAAATTGTAATTGTTTAATAAATATATGACAAAATGTGCCTTCGGAACGCGAAAATTCAGTGAGAGCGCATTATTGTCATTTGAAATTATGTGTACGATTAAATATATCAATAAATAATTAATGATCAATGCACAACCCGGAGTTACGGGAAAATCAGTCAAATTGAGGGCGAATGATGCAAATTATGAGTGACGTAAATATTGTAAATTTTCATGTTAAATGTTTTAACATTGATTTTAATCAAACGCCATTTTTGAGTCTACTACACTGTATTTTATTCTTAAAACACTGTCACTAATTTATTTTCATATGATTTTTAACAATAAAATACAGTTTAGTAGACTCAAAAAATCAGTGTTTGATTTTAACATTTAATATATAAATTCAAATGGAGTTCTACATATTAAACGCCAAATCTATGAATAAACTGTCAATTTTATTGACCATTTGAAAAAATATATTTAAGAAGAATAACAGAAGCATAATTTTAATATTTATAAAGAAAACAATTGCCGTAATGATATATTAATCGTGGGAGTTTTATTTTACGAACAATACCCAAATTAATAAAATCATAATACATATTCTATATGTTCAGATAAAATTATGGGAAGATTTTCACTATTTTTTGTATTGTATTTTTAAAATTATCTGAACTGTAGACAATTTACTATTGTCTACAATAAAAAAAGGATCCAAAAACACAATAAAACGTGCATAAAATAACGTCGCATTTATTTTAAAAAAAAACAGATATTTTAATTTTTCTGGATTTTTTTACACACAATGGTATTTGCCCTGGGGCATTTGCGTGAAAATATCCAAAAATACAAATAAAAAAAATCAACGCTACCACATAAAAGATTCGTATTACAACAACATAATATCGTATCAAGGTTTTGGGCCTCACCATAGACCGCAACCTAAATTGGTCTAAACACGTTGACAACGTTTGCAAAAAAGCAGCTGGCATCACGAACAAACTCTTGAGAGCCGCCAAACCGACATGGGGAGCGTCACCGGAAGTTATGCAGCAAATATATATAGGCGCTGTAGAACCTCTGATAACATATGTCTCAAGCGTGTGGGTGGAAGCGGTTCGCAAGAAAGTCATCAGAAAGAAACTGGACTCCATGCAAAGACATATTGCTATCAGGTCATGCAAAGGATACAGGACAATCTCCCTTGTTTCAGCTCAGGTTTTAAGTGGATTTATGCCACTCGATCTGCCCTAATCCTCAGGGATTAGGGAGCTTGCTGAGGCATACGTAGTCAAGAAAAGCCTTATCTTGCAGGACCTGCCGGAAGACAGATTCTACCAGGGAGTCGGAGACTACTTCTCCCTCCCTCATCCAGCTGAACGACTTTCCATAGATCACGGGTACGATGACCAGACTCTACCTGGGACATTGCAGGAAGAGTTGAGGATCTTCACCGATGGTAGTCTCTTGAACGGCAAAGTAGGTGCAGCTTTTGTACCCTTCGATGGCGTGAGAGAGCTGCCTTCGAGGAAGTTGAAACTCGACGACTTCTGTTCTGTGTTCCAGGCGGAACTTTATGCGATCAAAGAAGCCTTGTTTTATGTTTTGAAAAAACCCCCCAACAGATGGAAGCAGATAACGATCCTGACAGACTGTAAATCTGGCGTCCACGCAATAGCGGACCGAAATTCGATCAACCCTATTGTCATGGACATCAGAACAGATATTCAAAAGTTAAGATGCAGACACCAGAATGTGTATATCGGCTGGATAAGGGGTCACTGCGGTATCCTAGGGAACGAAAAGGCGGATGAAAAGGCCCGGGAGGCAACACTCAAGAAGACTGCCCCTGACTATGCCAACTTCCCGCTAAGTTTTGCCAAAAGGAAAATTAGAAGCAGGACCCTCCAACTCTGGAACGATCGTTATTTGAACGAAACCACCGGAAAGGTAACCAAAATGTTCTTACCAACCATTTTCCATGCCTTTGATTTCAGGAGACTGCAGAAACCTGGCTTTGAGCTCACTCAAATCCTTACGGGTCACGGTGGGTTCATGAGCTACCTACATCGTTTCAAGATCTCCGAGATCGACAGCTGTACGTGTAATGATGAGACACCTCAAGATGTCCCTCACCTGTTGATGCTTTGCCCCCTTTTCAGCTTTGAAAGACAACAGCTGGAGGCGCGTTGCAGGAGCCTGGGTGAGGATCTATCCAACATCGAATCCGTGATAGTTCATAAGGAATTGTCACAAGAGGTAGTATCATACATGATAAAAATAGTGAAGGACATTGGTAACATAAACCAAAGTAGGACACAAAATGCCGAACCCTCTTCTAGTGGAATGGAAGGTCTGCTGATGACAGTCAACAGTCCGCCTTCTCCTGAGGAGTTTTACGTGGTTTCCTCCCAGCAATGAGCAAATGCAGAGAAGTTCCTATTTGACCCACACTAGATGATCCCTCCTGTTCCCAACACAGATTCAAATAAAAACATATTTAATTAGCTAGAAGAAACAAAAATCCACTAAATGATCTATAAACCTTGTACATAATAAGCAAGGTAAATAATAAATGCAATTCCCATCTAAAAAAAAAAAAAAAAAACATAATATCGAATGACAGAGGAAAGAACGGTAAAACAAATTAATGAGGCGAATGTATTTTGAAAAAGGAGCAGAGGAAGACCGAGAAAAACTTGGCACAATCAGGTTTGTCAAATATTTGAAAGCGGTCAGATTAGGAGTCGAAATAATCGGCGGGTATGTATGAGGAGATGCATGGAGGAGTTCCATTCCCTCTGCCTACTCCTGCGGGAAGCGGCGTGATGGTTAATTAGTTAGTTAGTTAGAATCAAGAGGAATATGAGCGGCCGTATAAATCCAAGAAATTTAATTTTAATTTAGTTTTATTCGTCCAATGGACCAATGCATAAGATGAACTTCAAAAGTATTCAAATGCCCGATCCTAAATCACTGTATGACGAATAGCCTTGAATCATTATTTTACCTGTTAAATAAACAAAACATGACACATGAGTTCTTGGAAAATGATGTAGTTGACATAACCACACCACACCTTGTATCCATCTAAGAACGTTTTTTCTTAAATGCATTTATCACCAATTATGAATAAAATACAAACTTGTTGTACGAGTATAACCAATCACTGTTACTTGATCTTATATTAGACTTACATTATGGAAAATTAAATAATATTTTCCTTTATTTTACCTTTTAACCAATTTTTATAGGTGGTTCCATTTCTTAAAGCAAGCAAATTTATTTTTATATTTATTTTATTTTTAAATGGTTTTTATTTGTCCGCCTCTGTAGTGTAATGGTCAGCACGCTCGGCTACCGTTCTGGAGGTCCCGGGTTCGATTCCCAGGGGGGTCAAATAAATATAAGTGATTTTTTCAATGTAATATTTATTCAATATTACCCTGGACTGGTACCTGAAACGGAGGACTGATCACCTTTCCTTCGAGTGTAAACGATCATGATAACACTGTGTTCATATGCAGCAGTGCCCTATGCACCATTGGGGTGCGGATAAGGGTTTTATTATTATATTATTATTATTTTATTGTAATATATTATCCGCATCATATATTTCTAAGTAGGTACACTGGATCGGATTAGTGGAGTGCTACCTTGAACGTTAATTACACGTTGTCAATATTCAGGTAGTGTATTGGAAAAGAAATAAATTTTTAACCGAAGCGACGAATTGGATTTTATTTTATATTTCGCAATCGAAATGCGTTGATTTATTCTTATTTTATCGCCTCCGTAGTGTGGTGGTTAGCGTGCTCGAATTCCGCGCAATCCAATTTACAGCATGTTCAAAATGTGTGATTTTTTAAACTAAGATTTTTAAAAATATTATCCGGTAAATAAAGCGCAGGACTGATCGTCTTGCCTCCATGTGATCAATGATGTAATGACGTAATGCCCTATGCACCTTTGAGTGCGGGTAAGGGTCATTAACATATTTGTGCGCATATTTACATGTACAATGCCTACATGAAAATATAAGTAATTGATTTGGAATTAACTTCGTTGAAATAAAAAATAAATACACACTTGTACTATGCCAAATTTGAGTTTACTTACACTTTTGAGAACTAAAGATGTTCATGAGAACATTGACGATAATAGGTGAAAATAGAAACTGTATTCTCATCTGTTCGGCTGTCCATACTTAAAACACGCGATATTTTTTTTGTAGTCCTTTTTTGCATTTTCGGACTAAGTAGAATCTACTTAGTCCAAAAATGCAAAAAAAAATAGTACAAAAAAATGTCCCTTACTGTTTTTTTTTTAATTTTGGACACCCGTGTTGCTGAGAACATCTGTAGTTCTGTAAACTAGTCGTGTTAATTAACTTAAAAGTGGTCTTATTATTTATATATGTAATTTTGAGTATTTTATTTTTATATGTCAATCGGTGTGTATGTATATCTTTCAAAAAGGTACGCTAAATAAAAAAATGTAATTGAAAAACTTTAGGTTGAATCCAAAAGTGCATGAGATATTATGTTCTACAATGTAGCGAGGTCATGTATTTAAATGGTCTCAAGATCAGTCTAAAAAAATGACAAGAAAAAAAGCTATCATCACGAACAGCAGCGGAAGCGTCCTCAGAAATAGTACAAAAAGCTGAATTTTGAACCCGCGAACCGCTCGCAGTTGCTCGACCAGTTTTTTGCCTATTCCGCCCAGTCCCGCCATTAAACCAAAACAAAAGGAAGTGGTCCGAATGTCACTTGAGCGAAATGGTAAAGCGAAAACTCGAGGCAAAATGGCGAGCCAGGCTGCTGGGGGGGCGTCCTCCCACACCGCCCCGCATACCGCGATACCACCTCCAGAACTATTCTCCGGCGGACTATACTTTATAAATAATAAAAAAAATCCGCATTCGCGTGTCGGTGCCGGGCTGCATGCTACGTCAGATAATATAATAATCGTCTCAGCGGTGAACTTTCGATCGTTCAGTGTTTCGTCCGCCATCCGAGCCGTTTTGGTAGTGATATCATACCATACCGGTCGCGGGTGCAGATCTCTCTTTTATTGCCTTCGAGGTGAGTTATATCGCCCGCCGCCCACTGACAGTTCGCGCTGCGCCGCTAGCGACACTCCTCGCCGTTCTGCGCTCCGTGCCGCGGGAACTCGAAATTTACACCGAAGTGTCGCTAAATAAGGAAATATCGCTATATTTGCGTAATTCATGATGAAATTTCAGTGCGTGAGAGTGTGTGTCGCGTTATAAGTGCTCGGAATTGAAAACTTGTGATAGTTACTGTACTTTTAAAATGTTTGTAAGTATAACTCTTATTTACTTAAAATTGAAGTAAAAAATGTATCGTATCTTCAAATAGTAGGTAAACATTTAGTAGGTAGGTACCTACCTATTTCCTATAACTTTAGTTTTCCAGGTGATTGGAGGCTAATAAACGCATCCCAAACATTGACGCAACCTATTATTATTATTTTCCATATCATTAATATGAAAGTGTGTTTTTTTAACAGTTTGCTTAGATATTTTTCACTTTGAAAAGTCAGATGTTTTTACATTTACAAAAATAAAATACTTTATCTGGATGGCATTTTTCGTCTTCTTAGATACATTGGCTTTTATAATAAAATTATAAAAAGTGTATAAATTAATAATAAAATTACTAAAAAAGGAATACATATATTAAAGAGTCACTTAGGTATATGGATTTCGCTACCCTACTGTGATATTCAGATATTTCCATTTGATATTTTTTACAATATCTTATAAATTATATGTTTACCTACCATTTTTTTGTGCAGCATATGATAGCTGTCTGAATAGTAAAAAAAGGAAAGAATGCAAGGCTGAGATAAGCATTATCGATAAAAACTATAGTATAAATTTGTGATCAGATGGTTTGGTCATGTGGAACGAATGAGCGAGGAAGTAACAGAGGAAGACTGGGCACTATCGAGTACTTCAAACACTTGAAAGTGGACAGGTCATAAGTCATGTATTGAGGAGGTGCATAAATGTGCAATATGCGAATAATGTTTGCAAAGATGGAATGGTACTACGTTCTATCACCTCTGCCGACTCCTGCGTGAAGCGGAGAGCTTGCTAGTTTTATTTTCAGGTAATGTACGGGAACATTTGATTTTTTACATTCTTACAAAGAATTCGCGGACCGTACATTGAGGACCTCTCACACTTTACGAACGCGTAGGTGTTGGTGTGTGTTTCTTTGTGTGATCGTAATTCGTTTGCATTATTAATGATTTGTTTCAAGTAAAGTATAGCGCGTGGGAGAGGAATAGTCATGGCCGAGGCTTTGTGGAGAAACATGCATAATTAAACGTAATATTACATGAAGATAATACGAGTACTATATTGATATTATGTGCGTACCTTTTTGACACTCGCTGAACTTCCAGGTTCGTAGCACGTCTTCGTTGTTCCGTTGTTTCTTTTAAAAATCCTTTTTTAGATGGGAATTGCTTTTATTATTTACCTTGCTTATTATGTACAAGGATTATAGATCATTCAGTGGATTTTATTTGAATCTGTTTTTATTTGAATCTATGTTGGGAACAGGAGGGATAATCTAGTGTGGGCCAATAAGGAACTTCTCAGCATTTGCTCATTGCTGGGAGGAAACCACGTTGCACTCCTCAGGAGAAGGCGGACTGTTGACTGTCATCAGCAAACCTTCCGTTCCACTAGAAGAGGGTTCGGCATTTTGTGCCCTAGCTTGGTTTGGGTTACCAATGTCCTTCACGATTTGAAAAAAGACCTGAAGTCAACTTAGAACTTCGTATTTGAGATCAATCGAATCTTTGTACACAATCACTAAGTTAAAATTTTTAAAAGTTAACGGGGCTTACGACCTGTAAATATTGCATTGGCTCGTAAATCATTACAGCATTATTGAAAATATTAATAAAAACGCTTTATAGAAATTTTGGGAAACAAATTATCTTATGGGTATCATTTGTGTTCTTCTCATTCCTGGCTCCATCCCAACTATCGTCTTTGCAGACTGTTGGAGTCAGTTCCCTCGTCCTCAGATTGTAGGTCCTTCTGTCATGGGCAACGTCGCCTAGGCCATGCCTTCGAATCATGTTTTCTTTCTACAGCATCCATGAATTCTTTGGTCTTTTTCTAGATATCTTTCGAGGAAGATCCATGGCAATTGCCTGGTTCACAATTTGATCGGGTTCTCTGCATCCTATGTGCCCATATCATCTCAATAACCTTTCCTCTACCTTACTATTGATGTATGTTACACCAGGCTCCCACGAATTCGTGAACTCTTTATTTTCTCTCTAAGGGACTCCAGCTGACCATCTAAGCATTCGTAATTCAACAGTTTCTAGTTGCCTAGAGTAGGTGTTATACCTACATTAACCAATTATGTATTAATCATAATTTTCTCTAAACTCAGGTAACATTTGACGTAATTTAATTTTTTTCTTAAAGCACTGTTATCTCTGCGTTATCACATGGGTTACAAAGCGACGGCAATTTACCGGGAAAATTATGATTTTTAATTGATTAGGGCAGTTTTTTTAACCTGATGTTTGCACTAAATACATCAGCACACACGTAGGTACTTATATTTGATCAAAGTTTGTTTAATGATCATCATAATAATATTTCACACTCCTTATTGAATGAGTAGGTAGGTAGGTACCCACACAATGTATCATATGATTAATAATTCAATGCATCAAAACAAATCACAGTGATGGGTTCCAAATAAAACATTATGACGTATTTAAAGCCCAGTATTTGATGAGTCGCAACTTATTTTTCTCTAAACCCAGGTAACATTTTAGGTATGAAGTTTTTTCTTAAAATACCGTTTTTGTGTTGAAAAAATAAATTTTTCTTCAAAATAATTATATGAATTATTTTGAAGGAGTTAAAAAAATATTTTTCCATACTTTTTGTGTATTTTAAAAACAAAAATAACCAATATACATTCTTTAAAAAAATCGGGCGTCGAAAGACGTGTTAGGTAACAAGAGGTCTTCGGTGGTTGGCCGGCGAATGAGTTCTGTCTTTGCGAATATCCCCTTAATATTATTCCACCGATTGTCTTATGTACGGGAGATATCGTGGGGATGACAATGAAGACCATAGACATCAACAAATAGAGCCGCCAATAATTTAGCAGTGTTACCAATATTAAAATAAGTCCATCGTTTCTGTGACGTCATTCATTACCAACTTACGAAAACAACGTATTTACAAAGGCGAATTTTCCACAAGAAAAAGATGAATGAAAATATTGATTATGTCGACTGTTATAAACACAAAACTAGTCTAATACAATCCTTTATAGGTTGAGTATGTTAAACTAGATATTCCTCTCGTCTGACAATGATCCATTGTATAAAAATTTTAATGAATTTTCATTAATTTATACAAGTATATGTATATATATATATACTACTACTACTACTACTACTACCATCACGCCGTTTCCCCGCAGGGGTAGGCAGAGAGGATGGAACGCCACACTCTTCTGTCCTGACATACACTCCTAGCCTCCTTCACATCCATACATCTAGTCATACATGCCCTCCGATTACGCAGACTTTTGACACCGCCAGATTTTAGGTTCTGATTGATCTGATCGTGCCAAGTCTTTTTCGGTCGTCCACGTTCTGTTTTCCCTCTCACATTCACATATATATATATATATATATATATATATATATATATATATATATATATATATATATATATATATATATATATATATATATATATATATATATATATATATATATATATATATAAATACAACAAGTATGTGTATATCTGCCTAATTACACGTATTTTTATACCTATAAAAAATATTATAAAATTTTCTCGGGTCACTGTTTGATACAAAACATTATTAGTAAGAGGTATTCATTCGTGTCATATGAATACTTGTTATAAATATATACAAAGTTTGTGTTCGATAAATATATAAAATCAGAACAATACGAGTATGTGTGGCTAATGAAAAAAAATATTTATAACAAATAATGTATACAGTAAGCTTGCTAAAATTAATAAACAATGTATGTAATGTATACGTTCGCCTCCGTAGTGTAATGGTCAGCACGCTCGGCTACCGTTCTGGAGGTCCCGGGTTCGATTCCCAGGGGGGGTAAAATAAATATAAGTGATTTTTTCACTGTACTATTTATTCAATATTACCCTGGACTGGTACCTGAACCGGAGGGCTGATCACCTTTCCTTCATGTGTAAACGATCAAAATAAAACTGCGTTTGTATTACGCAGTGCCCTATGCACCATTGGGGTGCGGATAAGGGTTTTATTATTATTTTATTATTATTATTGGATTTTTTTTCTTAAAATATGAAAAAAAAAATATATTTAACATAAAATATAACCTTCCAATAACTCTTTTATTTTCTAAACTATATATTTATTTCGAAGAAAAACTTATTTTTCCAACACAAAAACGGTGTTTTTAAAAGAAAAAAACGTAAAATTTTACCTGGATTTAAAGAACATTAAGTTGCTATTTAACGAATACTAGACCTTAATTTGAGAATACTCCTAGCTATGCGAAATAAAAAAAACTAACCCCTTATTAAATATAATAAATTATCATACGGATGTAATCATTGTGAATTTGGCTAACAGTTATAAAAATGTCTAACATATCGCGCGCTCAAAGACAAAGAACCTAAGTCAATTATTATTTTTCATAGATTAATTTACAATTTTATATCAGACATGGATTATTCACTCTTCGGATGATATATATCAACATTACAGGTGTTTCAACTTGACATAAAACATATCGTAGTAATACAGGAGAAAGTGACCTAGTGCATTTTTTACAAAAACGTGATCATTGACTATTTGATTTCTTACTAGCTTAATATTGACCTGAAAAAAATCCCAAAAGATTTTAAACTTGGAAGTATTAATATATTGACTTGTTAAAAATTACTAACCGCATTGATGTTTATTTTCTTGCCAAGCAAAAGTGACTTAAATGGCCCTCCTGAATATTTTACGTTTTGTTAGTTTGTTAGTTGGTCACTTTCTCCTGTACGACTACGATATATCGTTTTTGTATGAAAGAAGATGGAAGTCTGAACATCCAAGGGCTAACGACCTAAATGGGTGTAGGTAGATCTGAAATAGATCGCATTATTCGGCCATGTCGTATTTGATTGCGTGTTAAAAACAATTTTCTACCATATAGTTTTATAAATAAGTATCGTTTAAAAAATCTCAGTGAGCACACATGATTTCAATTGGTACTTACAAATTTTTAATGTATGTATGATGAAATATAAATAAATAAAGTATATTTGGTTGTGGTCCCGTGGTTAGTGTCGCGGACTCTTGAGTCAGGGTTTCTCGGTTCGAAACCACTCTACCACAATTTGATACCTACATATTTCTAATAATGACCCGCTTAGGCTCACAGAAATAGTATGAAAGTGTAGTGAAGTGAAGTATATTTGTTACCTGGTAAATAAAATAATAATACATAATTATTATACTACACAAAGACACGTGTTTAGTGATTATTTTTAAATAATTTTACTTTCCACAAATGTAAAATTAATATGATTTAATTCATGTAGACCGAATATTTTATTTTATATTTTACTTAATGTCTGTTAATTATTACTATTATTGTTTTTTTTGTTGCTTCTTTCTCCTCTTAAGTATGTATATCCTTCATTTATTGTTATAACAATGTATTTTGTTTGTTAGAGCTAAAATCTTAGGCTTAAAATCGGAAGCTTAGTAAAACAAAATTTAAAAAAATTAAAAAAGATACGTGTTTCGATGCACTCAATATCATTGTCAAACACCACCTGATACGGTATTATTTGTGATAATACTCAGTAAACGTTAAATTTTTAAAAGGAGATATTAAAAACACAGTGACTGAATCAATGAATGAAAATATATTATGTCTAAAATGAACAAGAAAAAACGTCGTCTTTAAAAATGGAAAATCTTGACTTGGTCCATTTCGCCTTCACGCCGACGACTTGTCGTCATTCGCTCTGTCGTAGGATGTAAAAAAATATACAAGGCGAAATTTTCAAACTGCCGCGTTGACTTAGTTTTTTTACGAATAATTATAAATATTTTATGTATACTAGATATGACTTGTGATAAAAGCAGGAACGGTTTTTGTATGAAACGTAATTTAGTTTTTTTTCACGTCGGTTTTTAGTTTTCTATTTAACTTCAAAATAGAAATCCACTTCGTCCAATAAGTTTTGTCATGTTTAAAGTAAAGTTAATGATGTTTTTATTTTTCTTCTCACCCTTATACGCACGCAATGGTGCACAGGGCACTCCATCATATCGACACAGTGTTATCTTGATCGTTAATTGCATGAAGGCGAGGCGATCAATTCTGCGTTTCTTGTACCAATTCCGGGTTATATTAAGACCCAGCATTCGTTAAGTCGCAACCTTAATTTTCTTCTAATCCAGGTAACATTTTCCGTAATTGATTTTTTTCTTTAAACACCGTTTTTGAATTGAAAAAGTAAGTTCTTCATCGAAATAATTATATGGTTTTCAATTATTGAAAGGTAAGGAGTAAAAAAATTAAGAATATTTTTTCTTTATATATTCTAAAAAACAAACAAAAATAACCAATATACATTCAATAAAAAAAATCGGGTGTGAATAGACATGTCGCTCACTCCTTTCAAGAACCTCATAAATCGAAAATCGACAATTTTCAGTTGTGCATGTTTTCGGAATGTCCAGAAAATGTACTATATCCCAGCAAAAGAGGCATATTTTTAACTTACTATTTACCCGCTACAGGGCAGAAAATGTTGTTTTTGCATTTTGAAGAAAAGGTATTGTTTAATAATTTTTTTAAATATATTAAATATTTTTCAAATGGAGAAAAAACCTTCTGGGTTAACTTAAAAAGATCTGTTAAACAGTAAAAAGTTCAATAAAAGTGGCTTGATATTTATTTTTAATACATTGTGTTATATTTTTAAACTTTAAAAAATTCTCCTGAAAAATCAAGTTTTTTAATTTATGACGTTCTTGAAAGGAGTCAGCGATGTGACCTCTCCGGTGGTCTCCGCTGGAATGAATGCGAATTAACGAATGCTGGGCCTTAAATAAATATAAGAGCAAAATCACAATTATTGGTTTTTACCTCCTGGGAATTGAACCCGAGACCTCCAGCACGGCAGTCAAACGCACCTACCACTACACTATGGAGGCGGAATGCTTTTATTGGTCCTATAAATAATTTGATTCAACAAAACAGGATTATTTTAAATGCTACACAAAGTCACTCATTTTATTTTATTATTGTACGAAATTAACTATTGTTTATGTATTATTGCAGAAGCTGTTGATTTGCAGTTTAGTGCTCGGATTTTTCATTCACCAGTGTGATGGGGGGTGAGTATTTTTTTAAATGTATACTATTACTAAGCAGTTTGATATTTCACATTTCTAACCAGGAGTTGACAAATAGTATTTTTTATGTACAGTGAAACCTGTATTTATCGTTTCTCGAATAATCGTTTTCCCGGATGTGTCGTTTATTTCTTCTATCCCGACTTGATTTCATACTAAACTAAATCGCATCAATCGTTTCTCTATTACCATTTACCGCATTTATCGTTCGAATTAAGCTGCACATTTGAAACATTTTGTCTGTTTTTTTACATTATTTCCAATTTTCTTACATTCAATGGCAACGTTTCTTACATTCAATGGAATAGAAACTATCGAAAGCTTGTGTAACGGATAACAGGAGAGGTCGATATTGATGAAAAGGAGCCGCTGCCTGTACCTGCATTTCCAGAAGCGTGCACACTCTTTGAAAGAAAACTTTCTACAACGCACATTCAATAACCAATGCTGAAAAAAAATACTATTTGCAAAGCTGAAAATATACTATTGACTTTCGAAAATAAAAAAGTTCAAAAACAAAAGTATTTTTTAAAATTCTATTAATAAATACATTTGCATCTGAAACATGTTTTCTTCTTAGAATTTTAGCTACAAATGGTTATGCAGATTGGGAGGAAGGTATCTTTACTCGGTCGTATCTATTTGCGTATTGACCTCTTAATCCCGCATTCATTGTTTTTCCGCATTCATAGTTTATTTTAATAGGTCCCTTTAAAAACGATAGATAGAGGTTTCACTGTATATTGTTTTTAAGTAGGCTGACATTTTGCATCCCTAACCAGGAGTTGAGAAAGAGTATTTTCGACAAAGAATAGTACATAAGTAGTAGTTCATCTTTGATGATAAATTGTCATTTGCAGCGCATATCAGTGAGATGGTAAACAAAGCATCTAATACTCTTGGTTTTGTGATTAGGGTAACAAGGGATTTTAAATCTATTGATGCATTGAAGTCCCTGTATGTTGCCTTAATTAGAAGTCAGTTGGAATACGGCTCCACAGTCTGGTCTCCTCATTATGCTATACACGCTGACAGCTGACAGTGTAGAGAGAGTACAACACAAGTTCCTTAGATACAGTAATTTTAAACTAAATATACCCATTGTTGAGTTAGATTATAATTGCATAATGAAGCGGCTTAAATTAATAAATCTTAGTGATAGAAGGGTAATTACTGATTTGGTCCTGTTATATAAAATTCTTAACAATTTTTTGGACAGCCCTGATCTCCTTAATCAAATAAAGCTTAGCGTGCGTCAAAGAGGTACTAGGCAAAAATCTGTATTCGCAGTATTTGTACATAATGCAAACTATGCCATGTTCTCTCCGATTCCGCGGCTTCACATGTTAGCCAATGCTTTTTAAAGTATGGATTTATTTAATATATTGTTGTTATCCTCTTTGAAATCTGTACTTTCTCAGCATTTCTTCTCCATGTTATAATGGATAAATTTAAACGTTGTGTTTCACTCTCTCTTGCTGCTCGCTGATAGTGTTTGAAGGAGACGTGTATTTACCAGCTCTTACTATTTGTTATTTTATTATGATTTTATAAGACTTTTTGTTTCTCTATTAGTGTATTCATTAGTGTATTTTTATATTAGATACTGTATATATGTATTATCTAAAAGGCTTTAGCCGTTCAATAAATAAATAAATAAATAAGTATATAATTATTAAGTAGGTCGACTTTTTACATTTCTAACCTGGAGTTGACAAATTTTACAAATTAGAGGGAAGAAGAGGGTAGAGCAGGATTGAGACCGATGAAGAAGAAAGAATTAATGTATCCGTTTTTTCAATCCTTCACATAGGACAACGGTATGACATAATGACATCACGTGTGACGTCATCGTAGATTTTAAAAAGCCATTTTAGAGATTACAATTTGCAGTGGTTAAAAGTTATCACATTGCGTAAACTTGCAATCTATTGGATGTTTCAAAAGATGACTTAAAAAATTGTATTTTTTAAAATAAAATTGTGAAAAAAGTCAAAAGTATGGGGTTGTAGTTCCATGGTTAATGTCGCAGACTCTCGAGTCAGAGTTTCTGGGTTCAAAAACCAGTCTACTACAATTTGACACCTATTTTTAATAATGAGCCGCTTAGGCTGACAGAAATAATATGAAATTGAAGTATTTTTGTGAATAATAAAAACACAAATATTTCTTTAATTTTTTAAAATTATAATTAAGAGGTTTCCCTCTAGTAGGCTGTGCTAGAACATATATTGTAGTATTTGAAAGCTGTCCCACTGCATTCCCAGATCTGATACAGAAGCATCTAGGCTTCTGACAGACCTTCTCTTGCAAAGCAATTATAGTTGTTGAACTAAGTCTGAAATTGATTGAATATGTGAAACAAAACAAAATTGTACCCCGATTTTACTGTGAATTTACATTTAAAAGCTTTTAATATCCCTGTCACTGCCAATCAAAATAAATACAAGTTATTAAATCCACCACCAAATTTTCTAAAATCACCCCAGTGTAGGCAGTGAAAGGGATTAGTAGTTAGTTCAGGTAGTCAACTAGATCCGATTCCGACTCGACGTTGGCCGGTACACAGACGCCCACACCCCCGACCAGCACAGCAGACAGACACGGAACAGTGAAAAGACATTTACAGAAAATGGTCAGTCAGAACAAATAGTATGTTAATCTTGATATTCCTCCTGAGTGATATGTCCATGGTGGGTGTTGTTTGCAGAGCCTTCACGATCCTGGCCGGCAAGGAGTTGCGGCCGCTGTCCGAGTACCGGGTGGCCGTCAGCAGGACGGCCGACACGATGGGGGCCCTGAACTTGGAGCTGGAAGGAAGGGGGTACAAGGAGGCTCAGCTCGCCACTCTGGAGCCCTTCTCTACCGCCATTGTCTCCTTCCAGGTATAGTAAAATACAACTTAGTAGACTCAAAAAAATCAGTGTTTGATTTAACATTTAATACATAAATTCAACTAAATATAACTAAATATTTTTTATATTACAAGGTGTAAAATTTGCAAATAAATAAATAGTAATTTTTTTTTTTGTAAATGCCCTGACTTCCATAATCTTCTTCATCTTTGATGAGACATTAAAAAATATTAAATAACTCCTATAATTGGAGATAATCCAGATTTGTGAACAAGTATTTGGACACACTCAAAATGTTGTAAATAAATTAACTGGTCAAATTATAAGCTATAATAATAAAAATGAAAATGATGTTTTCTGGCGTTTCTCATGTATGTGTTTATAATCCAGGATTCGGACTTCATACTAATAAAAGAGTTTCTGCTCAGTAAAAAGCTTCTTTTCATCTCACCAATAGATGTCTCTAGTGAAGTTCTAGTGATACAAGAACAATGTTTCAAAATTGGTTCATATATATAGAACTTCCAAGAATTTGAGTTGTGTGGTTGTCAATAATGGGTAGTATTGGTGAATGTTACACGTGTGTAAAGTGATCACTTCCATATTCCTCTTCATCTTTGACGAGAGGTCAAAAAATATGAAATAACTCCTATAATTGGAGATAATCCTGATTTGTGAAGTATTTAGACACTTAAAATGTTGTAAAAAAATATAAATAAATTAATAAGTCCTGAAATGGCGCCAACTTGATAATAGAAGTTTCTGATTGTTATGTTTGCAGACTGGAGCCTTGACCCAGGGGGAATACACGCTGACGGCGCGCTCTGTGTTTGGGGAAAACTTCCTCAAAACCGCAACCTTAACGGCACAGAACAAAACATACTGCGTCTTCCTCCATACTGACAAGAAAGTCTATGAAGCGGGGGATACCATCATGTTCCGACTGCTAGTTCTCAATAAGCATCTTAAACCGTTTGTCAACATGAAACCCGGAATGGTTTTAAAGGTAAGTGAAAAAAAGTTGTTTGTGAAATATCAAATATTGTCACTTTTTAAATTCAGGATAATATTTCGAGTGTATACTGACGAGTTTGTTCTGCATTCTTTAAAAACAAGATAAATATACATACATATGTCAATACAGTCGTAATCAAATATTGTCACTTTTTAAATTCTGGATAATATTTCGAGTGTAAAACTGCATTCTTTAAAAACAAGATACATATGTCAATACAGTCATCCGCCTCCGTAGTGTTATAGTAAGCATGCTCGGCTACCGTACTGGAGGTCCCGGGTTCGATTCCCAGAGGGGAAGTCAAATAAATAAAAGTGATTTGTTCACTCTAATATTTATTCAATTTACCCTGGACTGGCACCTGAAGCAGAGAGCTTTCTTTCATGTGTTAACAATCAAGATAACACAACGTTTTTACATCACGTAGTGCCCTATGCACCATCGGGTGCGGATGAAGGTTTGAAGAAGAAGAATAAATATACTGGACATTATACAAACAATATCATGTCGGGTTGTGGTCCCGTGGTTAGTGTCGCAGACTCTTGGGTCAAAGTTTCTCGTTTCGAACCCTACCACAATTTAATACCTATTTATAATAATGAGCCGCTTAGGCTCACAGAAATAGTGTGAAATTGAAGTATTTTTGTAAATAATAAAAACATAAATTATTCTCATTAAAAAAATAAATAAATAAGAATCTGATATTCTCCCTAACTGAATGTTATATTTCAAATTATTTTATTCTCAATATTATTAATATTTAAAGCATTTACTTTGTGGTTAGTCATTTTTACTTATTTATTTTTTTTTTACAAAAATGTTAATAAAAACAGTATATAACCACTCACCGAGATTTTTACGTTTACCGGTTTCGAGACGTACCCGTCTCTTCGTCAGGATTCGTCAGTGATTGTACCCGTCTGTTCGTCAGTGATTGTCCTGACGAAGAGACGGGTACGTCTCGAAACCGGTAGACGTAAAAATCTCGGTGAGTGGTTATATACTAATTTTATTAACATTTTTGTAAAAAAAAAAAAATAAGTCAAATTATTTATTTATAATACAACCTGCGTATATTTATATTACATTTTTTACTTTATTATTTAGTTTCCCAAAAGCATGGTGGGACTAACAACTCGCTCTGCATGTTTTGCATGTGTAGTGATAGTGTATGTGAATAGTACTAAGTGGGTGTGGTGTAGTGTTGTTCGGATGATTATTAAATTGTAGTGTATGTCCTGACGAAGAGACGGGTACGTCTCGAAACCGGTAGACAGAAGTAGTCGGTGAGTGGTTATTTACTAACATTACTAATATCAATTCAAATGTTTGACCACAAAGTAAATGCTTTGAATATAAATAATATCAAATTATTTATCTCTTTTCTATATAATCTACTCGACTGTACCCCAGAGTACCTGCGTAAGTTGACAATTTCATATTTTTTTCTTTTTTAGGATGGAAACAAACATGTACTGAAGCAGTGGGGCAAGTTGCCTCTAACTAAAGGAGTCTTCAGTGAAGAAGTTCAAATATCGGACTTCCCAGTTCTCGGAGAGTGGTCCTTCGAGGTCGAAGTCAACGGACAGATGTATGTGAAGACCATCCTCGTCGCAGACTATGTGATGCCAAAGTTCAATTTGAAAATTGACACTCCCGAGCACATATATTATCCGGATGGATCTATTTCTGTCACCGTGACTGCCCAGTAAGTCCATTAATATATATATATATATATATAGAATAAAATAAAAACAATGTAATTTTTTCCACATTAATATTATCTGACCAGCAACTATGTTTCGTTGTAACCGACATAATCAGACTGGTGTGAGGCTAGAAAAATTCTGTATAAAATTCTGTTATATACACAACAAGGCAGGAGTTGAAAACCATGATTTTATTTAATTTGAATTTAATTGAATGAGTTAAGTTATGGTAAAGGTTTTAGGCATGATTTGACATTGTATCAATAAATATTCAAATGTCTTAAATTTCAAAAATAAAATAAATTTTCTCACCCATGACACACCAAAATTCTATTTAGAATTCTGCAGCACATCAAAAGCTTATATATATATATAAACCATTGAAAAATGATTTAGTTATAATAGTTATTCTTAATTACATTTTCAAAAATATACAATATTATGAAAAGTATTTTGTAATTAGACGCGCTGTCATCAACGTACATTTTTATGCTCCTTATGATTTGGCTTTCCCCCTCCGTGTGCCGTGTTAGGTCCCCCAACGTTGGCGATCACTATGGCAAAGGCTTTGCGATCCTGTGCTGTCCGCAACACTCCTCCACTCCTTTCATCCCGGTCCAGTCGGGAATGTTGCGAAGGTTGCCAGGTCCTCGGCATCCATCTTTTTTCCCCACCATTATGATTTGCAGAATGTAGTATTTTTTATTAGTATCTTGCAGAATGTGGATTTGGCTTTGGTTTATGTAATTGCATACTTGATAGGTGAGGAATCATTTTTCAAGGCAATTCAGCGGCGAAGAGGTGGAGGGGGAGGTGACTCTGACGGCGTACCCGATGTTCTTCTCGGGCGTGATCCAGCCCGTGTTCCAGACCCCGTTGCGGCGCGTAGAGCACATGAAGGGGCGCCTGTCCCTGCAGCTGTCGCTGGGCGCGGAGCTGCAGCTGCGCGGGGGTGACGCGGCGGCCGGCCGGCGCCTCGTGCTGGAAGCCGCGCTTCAGGAGGCGCTCACGGGCCGGCGCCACAACGTGTCCGCGCTCGTGTGGCTGCACCGCACGCGACACTACATCTCCCACCAGGCGCCGCGCTTCTACAAGCCGGGCCTGCCCTACATAGTGCAGGTGAGATGCCAAGAAGGTGGAACCTTCTATCCATTCCTTCATTACGGTAACACGCCTCTGTGTTCTTATACAGGAGGGTTGGTAATATACACATTCTGAACACCCCCTCGCTACATTACTGAATAGGGGAGGGTTGGAAGGAGGAAAGTGGAAAACATTGGGTAAAACGGCGCACTAATTAATAAGTTAATTAAGTATAACGGAAATTTGCGTGACGTCTCCCACGAAATCCCACAAATACAGCAAAATCTCCTTCCACCTTAACAATACAGTAAAACCTAAGTGAGCAACCAAGCAAGTGTATGAAAATATCAAACCCGTCGTTAAATTAATCTTGTTTTAAAAAAACTTGTCAACATTTGGTGGACACTTCCGCAAAAACAATTTCATGGGTGATGTTGAATCTCTCTCTCTCTCTCTCTCTCTCTCTCTGTTTGTGTTATGTCAGGTCTCCTTGACGTCGACTGTCACTTGAGAGTAATTTTCCTTGTCTTGGGCAGCTCTAAACAGCACCCCGACAGTACTGATCCCCGTCCAATCTCCTATATTCTGGAGCCAGGAGATTTGTCTTCTGCCCACGCCTCGTCGAGCCTCTATTTTGCCTTTTATGATTAGGTGCTATTGCACTTATTGCTTGTACTTCTCACCTCTCAGCGCATGCCCTAGATAGGCACCTTCCGGACCTTGATATCAGTCAGCAACTGTCTCCCTGCTCTTGCTCTTTGGAGCACATTTGCATTGCTGACCATATCGGTCCATGGAATGCGTAGCATTCTACGATGAAGCCATATTTCGAATCCCTCTAGTCGATTCATAGTGCTGACTTTGAGGGTCCACGTTTCACTCCGTATAGAAATACTAACCAGACATAACACTTAACCATTGTCTGCCGAAGCTTCAGATTGAGGCTGTTGTTACAGAATATATTTGTCATCTTGTTAAAAACTGTACGAGCACTTTACTTCAGTTTCTAGGTTGACGTTTTCAACAAGAGCACTTCCCAAATACTTAAATTTCATTCATCTTTCTATACTGGCTCCATTTGATGTGAGATGTGCTTGTGCATAGTCCTAACGGCTGAATACCATAAACATATGATATTGAATACTATTTTATTTATCAGGCACAAGTATCCGACTGGGAGAACCTCAGTTCTCTGGAGGGAGGGCAGCTCACGCTGAAGTACAGTTTCCCCGGTGATGCAGCCCAGAGCTCCGAGGTGACGGAAGTCAGCCAGCCGCTGGGTGCTGATGGGAGGGTCACATTCACCATCTACCCCGATAGTGGCACCACGCCTAAACCTATGACCATCGAGGTGTGTAAACTCTTTCATTAAACACCATATTAGTAAAATATAATTTGAATGTCTAGAAAATAATTGTGTTGCCGATTTAAAGGATTGAACCCATCACCAAAATTATTGACTAATTTTGAATTCTAGGTTGCCATTGTCATTTTGATTGTAAATACATATCTAAAAAAAAATAATACTATCTTTCTTTCATCATAGATCACATTTAATGCGCCCCGGGTTCGATTCCCGCCAACGGCAATACGAAGTCAAGAATATTTATGTTCAATTAGTCCGGATGTTTGTATCGCATCTATCTTCCCTAGTTGATATCTCAAATATAAAGAAAAATATTAAAGTATGAGCATTTTACAGGGATATCATGGGCTAGTTTAAACACTTAATACACATGTAACATTCATCATTCTACCCATGATTGACAACCACACTACTCAAATTTTGGAATTTGAATAGTGTACATAGAAATTTCAAAGCTATATTTACGCTTTAATTGAAGACATCTATGTATAAATACCTTCCCTATCCTTAGTATCCTACCTGCGGATAAGCTTCTAAATTATGGGCTTTAAGGGTTATTCTTTAAAATAAAATAAAATGTACAAGCCAATCAGTACATTTAATCAAACCAGCTATACATATAAGGTACAAGCCTTGACCAATATCACTAGTTATATCTTTTTTTAAATAAAGAGAAATATTTGTGTTTTTATTATTTACACAAATATTTCAATTTCATACTATTTCTGTGAGCCTAAGCGGCTTATTGTTAGAAATTGGTGTCAAATTGTGGTGGAGTAGGTTCGAACCGAGGAACTCTGACGAACACGGGACCACAACCCGACACAAATCTTCATAATAATAAGGGCGTTTGTCCACTACACGGAATTTCACCGTCTGGCACGTCAGTTAGCGTTTTGAAACGTTGGCTTGAATTGGCTTGTGCTTTTGTCCACTTTTTTTTGGATCGGTGCTCTTGATCGGTGCGTGGTAAATTCGATCACGCTAAACTGTCGTAGTCGCTTTCATTTTTCAAAACCGGATGGTAAAATTCCGGGTAGTGGACAAGCGCCCTTAGCCTGCCAATGTACAAGTTGTTTAGTAAAATAATTTAAAAAATTGTTAATATGTTTTTTAAATTTTTTTTTAGCTGATTTACAATGATCTGAAGGAAGTTATAAGTAATATTCTCCCACCTTCAGAAGAGAGAGATAACTTGATTCAAGTGACTCTTCTGACCAGCACTCCGACGGTGAATGGCGAGGTGCATGTGCGAGTGAACTCCACCGCCCCCATGAGGACCCTGACCTACTACGTCCTGGGCAGAGGCGAGGTCATATATGCCAAGACTTTCCAAGTAAGGAAACATATTTCTATTTTGTAGCTTAAAAATAATTGCATAAAATAATCCACTGTTATAATAATAATTTTTACCATTATGCCGCTGAGGTCATTATGTGAATCTATGTCAGAATTGTGATACATTTTTTATTTGTGTTGATAAAAAAATTAAAATAAATCTAAAATGCCATAACTTCATGATATATTTTTGGATTTCAATAATTCTTTTTGTGTATTTTAGAGAAAGAATCAAAATTTAAATATCAACATTAATCAAGTAAAATAAATAAAATTTGTATTTTTTATTTACCATAAATGTAGAATATTAAATACAATGAACAAAACTATTTCCTTTCGTAAACTTTGTTTTTGTTTTCTTTGTTTTGAGGAATATCCGTAAAAATGTCATTGGGCAGAACTGGTAAACTGTCATCGGATGAAGAAGTTAAAACTCTTTTGTTACGAATAAGAGTATGACGCTTTCAACACTCGCACTGCTGGAGTCACTAATAGTATCAATGTTACTTAAATAGTCACTTGAAATGTCACTCTCCATCATATTGCCATAAGGATCAGAAATTTTTCATATAAATTTTATTATAAAATCGAAAAAGAGACCGTGTATGGGTAACCATTTGACGACAGAGAGCATCTGACCTTCGCTGAAGGTCAGATGCTCTCTGGCAGCTTCAGACAGGAATGGCGAGTCACGCGACAATTTATTGACGCCCTGTAACAGGTGTCAATTTATTGACTCTCCGCAGTTTAACGGTAAAAAAGATGGTGATACTGTGGAAATGAAATGAATGAATAAACATAAATATTTGATTATATTCCAGATTATTCCGGCTCGTAGGATGGATGAACTGAAGTTCCAGGCGACACACGCCATGGCTCCCGAAGCTGTACTGATAGTGTGCCACGTATCAGAATCCTCTGAGATGGAAATCGCCTCACTGCAATTCCAAGTCAAAGGCCTGCTTCAAAATAACGTTAGTCAAAATATATACTTTTTGTCTCACCTCAAAATTAGGCATTCTCTACGCACCAATGTATGCTTAGTTTATAGTAATCTTTTGGGTGACTTTATAGTACATGCAAAAAACATGAATCTACATAATGATATATTATTTATTGATTCGGCATTAACTTTGTGGATGACATGATTATTTTATTAAAATTAAACACTTGAAAACAATAATTTAATTTGATTTGTACCAGAAGATGAAAACATCTGTCGTTTTCGAAACTTGTCGTAAATAAAAATAAAACTCATTTAAGTGGTATATTCAAGTGTTTAATTTTAATGCATAATGGTAATTGACTAATATAATACAAAGTATTAAGATTTAATTTAAGATAATTTTTAACCCTTTGACTGATGAGTTTTAATGAAGATTTCATATGGAAAAAGAGCAGGTTTTATTTCAAATATTAAGATATGTTCAAAACATACAAAATAATACCGACATTAAGTGACAGACATACAAATAGAACCACCCTGCGAGAGTGCATCCAACTACCTCATAAAATAATACGGGAATAATCTTTTTTTGTATGCGGTACGGGCAATCGGGCAAAACGTTAGAGATATTAACTTTTAATAAAATTCTTTAACCTTTGATACAATAAGAGTTACAATACACACAACATAATAATAATTAAATATAAAGAAAATTCATTTTTCTTTTGTCGACAAAGACTATTAGCCCACCTAATTTCAAATAGCTGTATAAAACTTTGACCGATATCATTAGTTTGTTGTTGAAGATAATTGCTTTAAAGCAATAAGCTTGCTACTGCAATTTATACTGGTTATAGTTGTACCTTGACTGCCAACTATGAGATAACTCGCAGATTGCGTTCTTTGCTAGGACGCCGACTACGAGTTATCTCGTACTGTGTTTACTTGCCATATTCGTAAAGCTACAATGAAATTCATAGTATATCAGTGCTAAAATGGATAGATGGCTTCTGGAAAGAAAACAAAAAATCAATGAACAGAAAATTTATTAAAAAATGAACAGAAAATATAATTATAAGAATTTATTAAAAATCAAGAAGTAAAAGAACATTTTTACAGAATTGGAAAATTGCCTTGGCAGTCAACGTGTTAATAGATAAATAAATATGTAGATAATGAAGAAATCCAATGAAAACAATTGTCTACAATTATCTATGATTGACAATAGCTAATCATCATCTACATTGTGGTGATATCTATGGATTTTATTCATACACCAGACTTTTACTGAATCTTTTTGGGTAATGTTTGGAATGCGCAGTATTTGATGTATTGTGTTTACTCCAATATAATGCTATTATCAGGTGGAGCTGTTTCTGTCTCCGGAAGAGCCCGAGCCGCTGGGCAATGTGGACCTGCGAGTGACAGCTGAACCGGACTCATATGTGGCTCTCATGGCTGCTGCAGGTTCACCCATGTTCTCTGCTGCATCCGATCACCACTACCAAGCAGGCCAGGGAGATGGACTCTCCATGGAAACTGTAAGCTAACGGATAACTAAAATCCTCTGTTAAAAAAAGACATTTAATGTATAATTGTTAATATTTTTAATATTCTGAAGTGTGTTTGATTTTATAAAAATATTTTTATAGGTTTTGCGTGAAATACGATCATTTTCTCCATTCTCACCTGAGCTGCATGACCGGTTCAGAGAAATTGGAAATAGCGCTCCCGGGGAAACAATAAATGTAAGTGTCCCAAATTTTGAAATACAATATTTGTTAACTAACTAACTAACGAACCATCACGCCGCTTCTCCGCAGGGGTAGGCAGAGAGAATAGAGCGCCACACCACTCTGTCCTTGCAAACATTCTTCGCCTCTTCCACGTTCATGCATCTCCTCATACATACCCGCCGATTGTTACGACTCCTAACCTGACCACTTTCAAGTATTTGGCATACCTGATCGTGCCATGTTTTTCTCGGTCTTCCTCTGCTTCTTTTCCCGCTAACATTCGCCTCATAAATTTGTTTTACCATTCATTCCTTACTCATTCGTTCTACATGTCCAAACCATCTCAACACACCTTTCTTAATTTTATCGATAATGCTTATTTCAGCTTTGCATTCCTTCCTTATTTCACTATTCGCACATCTATCATACATCGTTTTGTCACACATTCTTCTGAGAGATCGCATTTCGACTGCATTCAGTCTACTTTCATCATTCTTTTGCCAGCTCCATGTTTCACTTCCATACATTAGAGTTGGAACCAGGACTCCGTTGTGCACTGCCAGTTTAGCTTCCGCTAAACTTTTAAATTTTAAATTTGTTAATTAATTTTATTATAATTAGTTAATTATATCATCTTTTTTTTCAGGAATTGGGAATCGTTTTTTTGACTGACTATAATTATGACCAAGGAAATCCGGAAAGTAAGTTTGTTTATTTTAATATAGATATATATATCATGGGTGGACTGGCAAAAAACCTTAACTCGAAAATATGCAATTTTTACTTTATGACGCAAATTATACAGTTTTTAACGTTATATAAACTGGCAAAATATACTAAGTAGTTTGAAAAGTCATATTTATGTGGTTTTAAAAGTAAATTCAATTTCAAGTTTAATAGCGGGTATTTTATTCAGGCTTAAAATTTTATTCAGCTTTAAATAACAGGGATTATTCAAACAGGGATTTTAGAGTTAAGGTTTTTTGCCAGTATACCCATGATATATAGTATGATATTCATATCGCTCACTCCTTTCAACAACGTCATAAATCAAAAAACTTGATTTTGCAGGAGATCGTTTTTAATGTTTAAAAATATAACGAAATGTATTAAAAATAAATATCAAGCCACTTATTGAACTTTTACTGTGCAACCGATCTTTTTAGTTAAAACCCAAATGTTTTTTCTCCATTTGAAAAATATTTAGTATATTTAAAAAAATAATTACACAATACCTTTTCTTCAAAATGCAAAAACAACACTTTCTGCCCTGTAGCGGGTAAATATTAAGTTAAAAATATTCCGCTTTTGCTGGGATATAGTACGTTTTCTGGGCATTCCGAAAACATGCACAATTGAAAATTGACCATTTTTGATATATAACGTTGTTGAAAGGAGTGAGCGATATGTCAGTATTTATTTTGTCTTCTTAAACTAACATAAATTAAACAACTTAAATACAATGCACATTGTAACATATATGTCTTTGAAATCTTTGTAGATCTCCAGATGAGACGTGATGACAGCAGTACAGAGAGCAGCACCCGCCCCCCCCTGGCGGGGCCCTACGCCTTCAGCAGACTGCCCGTCCCCCCTGCTCCCCGAGTCTTCCTCGGAGCCCTGCCTTCCGACACGTGGCTATTCTCTAACATCACTGTAGGGTAAGCTAACTTCATCATTCACTTACACATATTTTTTACATGTGTCATTAGAATTATACATGATCCGAAGCAGGGTACCAAAGACTCCTTTTATATTAGCAAGTACCGACCGAGTCATAGACAGTACGTCCACTCCAACACGCTGTCACTCAGCGACTGAATGAGAGGCTGGAAATCGGATCAAACAAAAGTCGACTAGTTTAATTGTCTCGCTCTCTCGTAGTACCACATTTATTAGAGTGAAAGAAATAACATGTCGCTAGCAGACAAAGAATTAACATGCTGATATATAAGTATGTAGATCGCGCGGCACTGAGTGATTATGATTTTTATCAAAAACTATATTTAAAAATCAATATGGAGTAAGTAGCTCTCATAATACTGAAGTTATCAAATCAAAATTCAAATTTTAATTTGAAACTTCAGTATTAATGGGGGATTTCGATCTCCATCAAAGTGATCCGGGCAGGCCGAGAGCCTATTGTACATTAATATTTACACAAATTCCAGGTCTGAGGGAAAGGGCTTGCTAGGGCGTCGCCTGCCGGCCAACCCAGGGGCCGGGTGGGGAGTGGGCGCGTGGGCCGTGCACCCCACCAAGGGGCTGGGCATGGCAGCACCGCGCGCCCCACGCGCCGCGCTGCGCCCCGCACTGCGTGCCGCCGCACCGCGCTGCCTGCGCGAGGGCGAGCTGCTGGCCCTGCCCGCCTCGCTCTCCAACCCCACGGCGCGGGAGGTGCAGGCCGAGATCACGCTGCACAACCTGAGACAGGAGTTCAGGTTCCACAGCGGCAACGAACTGGACACACCCAAAGGTGAACATATGTAATACGGTAGTTTCACAAATTGCGCGTTGCACAAATGACACGTTGCGCGTGGCAATGAAGATAGCCTGGAACGATTGGTTGTGATTGGTAGCCTGGAGGGGAAGAGAGGGAGAGGAAGATCCCCCACACAATGGACCAATCAAGTAAAGGCAGCAGCAGCAGCGGTGGTTGGAGCGCTACGTGCAGCGCAGTCAAGATATAACTGGAGAAGAGTCATTGCTTCGACAAGGGTCACAACCCTCAGCAATGAGGACAAAGATGGAGAAGAAGTTTAACAAAACGTAGATTAAGTTCAAACGTGTGAACATTTGAAGCAAATATTTATTTTATTGTTTTTACAAACTTTTTAACAGTTTTCACATTCACCCAATTTATTTATTTGAAAAAGGATAAAACGGGGTTTAAACAAGAGACATGGCTATAAAGTCATCAGTGCAATGTGATAACAAAATATTGTACATATACTGCTCATACTGCTAGGCGAAAATGTAGAGTTGAATTAGTAAATGAATATTATTTTCTTATACCCTTCTCCACAGGCTTGGAACTGTACCAAAGGCAGTCAGTATCAGTGCCACCCGGACATTCGGGAACAGTTGTGTTCTTCATATTGATTCCCACTTCTCAAGACGGCCCACGTATGACCACCCTCCAGCTTACTGCAACGGGAATGGGGCTAGCAGACTCCTATGAACAAGAAATGAAAATTTTGGTAACTTTCAAATTATTTTTAAGATATTCTTATATTAAAATGAATAAAAGTAAGTTAATTTTTTTTATTTCATGCATATTTCGCTCACTCCTTTCTACGACATAGTTTCAGGAGATTGTTTTTAAAGTTTAAAAATATAATACAATGTATTATATCAAGCCACTTATTGAACTTTTTACTATGCAACAAATCTTTTTAGGTAAAACCTGAATGTTTTTTCTCCATTTGAAAAATATTTACTTTATTAAAAAAAATAATTAAACAATACCTTTTCTTCAAAATGCAAAAACAACACTTTCTGCCCTGTAGCGGGTAAAAATTAAGTTAAAAATATGCTGCTTTTGCTGGGATATAGTACATTTTCTGGGCATTCCGAAAATATCTGAATGCACAACTGAAAATTGTCATTTTTATATATGACATTGTTGAAAGGAGTGAGCAATATGTGAATTTTCCGTACCTTTCCGCAAAATTAAATTTTACCGCATTATTAGACAGAATGCCAGAAAAAGACAAAAAACAATTGTCACAAATTTTATTTTTGTGTTTTTAGTAATACATATACAATTTAGTAGACTTTAAAAATCAGTACTTGATTTTAATATATAAAATATAAATTAAAATGGAGTTGTACAAATTAAATGTCAAGTCTATAAATATATACTGATGATTTTTTCAATGTTTTCTTTAGCCAGCTGGCGAAGAGGAGAGGTCAGACGACTCCGACATGCTGGACCTGTCCAGCGGCTCGGCTTCGGGCAACCTGTCGGTGGCGACCATGTACCGGCCGCGGGGCCGCGCCCGCCGGCCCGCGCAGGGCGCCGGGGGCGATGCCTACCGGGCCTCCGTGTGGGGCTGGCCCCTGGCCCCCGCGCTGGCGCAGCTCGCGCAGCGGGCGGAGCTGCCCCCGCCCAGCGGCTACCACAACATGATCCCTTACTTGGAGGCGGCTGTCATATTGCAATCACTCGATGTAAGACTTTAAAATATCTTCTTCAAACCCCCATCATCCGCACCCGATGGTGCATAGGGCACTGCATCATATAAACGCAGTGTTATCTTGATTGTTAATACATGAAGGAAAGGTGATCAGACCTCCGCTTCGGGTACCAGTCTAGAGTAGTATTGAATAAATACTAGAGTGAAAAAATCACTTACGCTTATTTGACCCCCCCTGGGAATCGAACTTGGGACCTCCAGTACATTGCATATCCTTTACTCCTGACCATTACACTACGGAGGCGGACAAATAACAACCATTTTAAAAAAATATATAAATAAATATATATATATATATATTTGCTTGCTTTAAAATATGGAACCACCTATAAAAATTGGTCAAAAGGTGAATTGAATTGAATCATAACACATTTCGGACGCATGTTTTTTACCCCTGCTGACTGGTGACAGGATTTGATAATTATGTGCATATAGTTGAGACCGTACATGAACAGCAGCGCTTATAACTAAAGCCCGGTGACATTTATATCTATAATATAATGGCACTTGTGCTGCTATCTGTGGTTGTATTTAAACACTAAAACCATCCTTCAGATTATTTTGCTGTTTTATCCTGTGGAATGGTCTGCAGCAACAAATGACACCTCCTCCTTCGCCACTCCAGTCTATTTTGCGAAACCATCTTCAGCTCCTCATACGTTGAACAGCCCATGTTCTCGTATAAGTCACAAAGATATTTGCAGCATGGGCTTTCATCTGGCGTTTGTTCCCTCAATCGTTCCCTATATTATTAGGCACAGGAAACCTGTCTCAACATGTGACCGATCTAATTGACGCGTCTCTTCGTGATAGTCTTCTCTCTTCCGTTATTCGTAGTACCTTGTCGTTGGAGTTGTAGTCTCTCCAGGATATCCCTAGCATTCTTCTAAAGGTCTCGAATGCATTCAAACCTATATCCATCATGGCCATCTTCAATTTTGATGCTCCAGCTCGGAACAGAGATTTGGTGCTTCTGCCAAACCATTGTCGTAGGTTTTTTAGCCATGATGTCCTTCGGCGTCCTTGAGTTCTTCGGCCCTCAATCTTTCCTTGTATGATTAGGTGGAGAAGACGATATTTTTCATTTCTCATGACGTGTCCGAAGTACATCAGCTTTCTCTGCTTGATGGTTGGTACTTTCCAGTACTTGGTATAAATAAACGATTCCTGTTTCTAGAGTTCAGCACAGCTCTCAGAGTCGGTGAGAGTTTCTTGTATGGAACTGATGCGCAAGATCTATCAGCAGCAACTGGCTTATCTTCAACCCGATGGTTCCTTTAGTCTCCAAAGAAACACTCTCCAGGAAGGAAGCGTTTGGTAAGAAATTTCAAATAACAATATCCTTTTTAATTCAAAGTTTATTAGTTAACTTGTTATCTATTAAATACTCGACTGCCCAATTGGCCTCCCGGGTTCGATTCCCGCTAGTTGCAAAATAAATTCATGAAAGATTTATTTTTTATTAGTTTAAGTGTTTGTGGAGTATTTCTCAAATCTATTTATTTATTTAACTTCATGTACGGGCTTAAAGCTAAAAAGCAATATCTTCCAACCAACCAAAACTTTCCTGTCCTTAGTTTCCTACACGCAGGTAGTAAATTCTAAAATAGGTTGAAGTTTGATCCACTTAATTAAATAACCGCTCGCAAAAAAATGGGTGGCAATGGGTGATGTGATGTTCTCACCATTAAAACAATGTAATTTTCTACATGAATATAATATTATTTTTAAACAAAATATAATTTAACAAACAACAATTTAAGTTGATTAAGAAATGTTTTTAATTGAAGGGTGACAGGATTCACGGCGCGGTGGCTGGGAGCTGGCATGGGCACGCCACGTCGCGACGTCGGTATCCCGGTGAGCGCGGTGCGTGACTCCCTACGGTGGCTGGCGGCGCGCCAACAGCTGGATGGGCACTGGAAGGAGACGGACACAACCACAAAGGAAGACTCGCTGCAGCAGAACGCACTGGTGCTCACCGCACTCACACTCTTTACTTTCCTTGACACAAAGGTAAATCCATTATCCAAGTATTAACATCAAGCTATCGTAACAATAAATTTATATTATATATTCTTTTTCTAACCCTTATCCGCACCCAATGATGCATAGGGCACTGTAACGTAGACACTGTGTCATCTTGATTATTACTTACAACTCCTGCCCTTCAGGGGCCAGTCCATATTAAATAAATATTATAAAGTAAAATCACTAATATGTATTTTTACCCCCCTCTGGGAATCGAACCCTGGACCTCCAAAACAGTAGCCGAGCGTGCTGACCATTACATTACAGAGGCGGACGAGGCAGGAACCTTTTCTAGTTGCAATCTCTTTCATTGCCATCTGTCCTTGCAGGCAGATTTATAATTTGAATACTTACAATGGCTGCATATTTTTGGATATTTTCACCCTATTATCTAATTCTCTAAGTCCCTTCTAAGTCTCCCTCATGGTCTAGTACCTAGAGGCATCTGACACAAAGCCATGTGTGAGGCACCTTTAAGAAGGCATTTATTAGACGTACCAGACCCAAAGACAAGATATATAGTATTAGAATGGTCAGGTCATATATCTGACCTTCCATTGTCAATTATTGAATAATGTAAATATTGATTACAAATTGAAGCAAGGCAAGGTGATCTGATGACAACTGTCAGCATCATGCTCGAGAAAGTTTGAAGTGGAAGTGGTGTTCCAAGATCAAAGATATGTGTATAAGATGGATGTTTTAGAAGAGAATGAAAGAATGATGGAACGTTACTGTGAATGCACGATATAGTGTGTTAGAGGTGCGAGCCATTCCTCATAGAAGTACGATAGTAAGTTTCGGCAGTCTGTAATAAAAGTATTGCTGTCATAGCCGATACCTCTTCATTACTCCCAATACTCACATAGTTGGATATGGATACAAAGATGGATATTTTTGAAAAGTACATAAGTATACATATAAATATTATGAATTATCGAAATACTTTTAAATATTATGAATTATCGAAAAACAAACACTGTTCACGGTTATTGGATCCACATATAGATGCAATACTATGCGTATCTACTTCAAAAATGCAAGCTTATATAAAAATACTTGCAAGTCAAAGGCAACTGCAATAATCTCATTGATTCTATTGATTACAATAAATGTCGTAAAAATATGCAATAAACGTTTTTTTAAACTAAAATATTTTTACGTAAATATAGTAGGTATACTAACTGTATAACGTGTGGTCTAAGTGTGGCCCGCACTAATCCCCACGTTAAATATTTGGCCCTTCTACAAAAAATGGTTGCCGACCCATGCTATAGACCATTTAGCTCAAAATTTTCAATCCAATAATTTTTTGTTCATGAAAAGCTCATTCTAGATGTGTTCATCCTGCTTTTCCGTGTAAATATTAAGAATAAGGAATATTCCGGATCATCTTAAGCCGACTGTAATAAAAATACCCTTCTTGACAATGTCGAAATGTGATAGCTATTTATGTGTTATTGAGCTAATAATTGTAGAATATATTACAGCACCTGACGTTGGAAGAGTACGGCAATGTGATGGACAAGGCGCAGGATTGGCTGGCGCGGCACGTCTCGGAGGCGAGCACGCAGGGCGCGGCCACGCTAGCGCCCATCGCCGCGGCTCTAGCGGCCGCACGCCACCCCGCGGCCTTCCAGGCCACCAACATCCTCAACAGCATGGCCAACACGACAGGTAACTACTGCCTAGATGACCTGATAACTTTAATCAGTCTCGATCACTCGGAAGTTGGTTTCGGTAGGCAGTACATATTCGGGTTCCGAAATTCTCAAAATTAGAAGCAGATAATCCCTGGGAATTTCAAGATTTCTTCTCATCTCCACGAACATAATTTTTTTAAATGTTTTTTGCTGATACTTTGTGGAACATTTTATAAACTTTTGTTAAAATAAAACTCCAACATTGTTTTAAACTACTTTTATTTAGGTACATTTTTCTAACCGGTTTCGACAGGCACCTTGTCATCTTCAGGGATGGATATGTACATTTTATTTATCTTTTTTTAAATCCTTGCCCTCGTGACTGCGGATGATGGTTTATTTCATGGGCATGGCGAATGATCTCTCTCTACATGGAATGATCTGGTTCAGGGTTTGAAAATAAATTATTAAAAAAATATACTACATAAGATTTAATAATGAATACTCCAAAAAGTCAGCAACAAGGAGAAAAATATAAAAATAAAATATAGTAAATCAGTTTTTCAAATGTTTGTTTAAATAATAAAAAGGTAATGTGCAAATGATGATTTTGTTGTTTCCCCAGATGGTGTCCGGTGGTGGGAGGTGGAGGCGCCCAACCCGCTGCGCGAGAGGGGCCGTGGCGGGCGCGGCGCGGGCACGGCGGCGTGGGCCGTGCAGGCGCTGCTGCGGCAAGGGCTGCGCGCGGAGGCCGCGCAGCTGGCGCGCCCGCTGCTAGGCGGCCTGCGCGCGCGCGTGCGCGGCGCCGCGCTGCTGCCCGCGCTGGCCAGCTACGCCGCCTCCAACCCGCCGGCGGCCGCCGCCACCGTGGAGTTCCGCTGCCCCGCCGGCAACGACACCACCATGCTCAGCGTCAACAAGGGCAACTACCTCCTGGTGCAGGAACAGCAGGTACTGTTACCATACTTGCACCAATATGGGCTACTCTCACTTTTCTTTTGTCTCAATCCTGTAGATTGGTCTGCAGCAACAAATGACGCCCCCTTCGAAAACCTCTTCAGCTCCTCATACGTCGAATAGCCCATGTCCTCATATAAGTCGCAAAGATATTTGTGGTGTGGGCGTCCTCTGGCGTTTGTTCCCTCTATTATTAGGTGCACGAAACCCTCCTATCTCAACATGGGTTCCTTCTTCTATCCACATATAATTAACATCTTATTCTTCCTGGCTCCATCCCAGCCTATCGTCTTTGTAGACTATCGGGATCAGCTCTCCTCGTCCTCAGGTTATAGGTCCTTTTATCATAGACGTCACCTAGGCCATGCTAATTTCGGACCTTTTCCTTGGACGAACTTGTTTCCTCCGCTTTACTTTGCTTGCCCTTAGAATCCCGCATGCTGGCCCTGACATACTGTCAGTCTCTGGATCATCGAGAAAAACATCACCCTCTCTGCCAGACAGGGCAGTGCATCTTAGCGTTTGTTTTTCCATTATGTTTTGGGTTATTTGACTGTATAATAAAGCTAACTACATATAATTAAGGAGCATATAAAATTGCAGATAAGTGTCAAAGAAAGTAAGAGATTGAAAAAAAGCTAGGAGATGCCACCATCTGAAGACGCAACAGATATCAAATGTTTATTGTGACTGCAGACAGTAGGTAGAATTCCATATTGAACTGTTGGGTAATATATCCAAAATAAAACAAGGTTTGTTGGATTGAATTCTACATTTATTTATGTAACTAATTTGATAATGTTCTAAGAAGACGAAACGCGTTAAGTATTAACATATACATAAATAAATGTAGAATTCAATCCAACAAACCTTGTTTTATTTTGGATAAATTACCCAACAATTAGATATCCAATGGTCAAAACTGAGAAGAAAACTTTGACATATCATATACTTCATAAGTTTCATGAGTTAAAAAAATTATGTTATTAATATTTGTGTCAGGTACGTGACAGGCAGTGTTCGGTATTTGCACACGGATCGGGCGTGGTAGTGGCGTCACTGCGCTCCACACGACGGACTAACGTGACAGCGCCGTGGCCGCGGTTCACTCTGGACCCGCGAGTGGATAGTACCTCTACCACGCACTATCTCCAGCTCACAATCTGCGTGGGGTAAGTCTGCACATCATCGGGTCGGGTATTTATCAAAAGGGATATCCAGGCATTCAAAATCTGCAATAGGCTCTGTCTACTATGTACAATGTTTTGGCCAAAATGAGACATTGATTGTTTTCTAATATGGCAATACCTTCTCAGCATCCTCCATACATTGTCATCCTCCTGTCCAACTTTCAGGAAATTCCCATCATTTGAACTCCCATCGTTTCTGCTAACTTACTAAATACAACCGTAAATGTTGTAGACAAAGTTTGACTTGACTTGACAAAGATTGGTTGTCAATCATGGGTAGAATGGTGAATGTTATACAGTGTATCACATGAACCAGCGAATGACATCACGTAAATACCCAGACTTCCATATTTCCATCTGAATAGACTTCCCTATCTATTGTACTAAAAGTAGTAAATTATATTCCAGATTTGTACCTGAGGGGGAAGAAGAGATGAGTGGACCAGTATTATTGGAAATGAGATTACCATCAGGATTTGATATTGATATTGACCTGCCTGCATTACTAGTAAGGAATCAATTAGTTTTTTTTATTAGTATTATTTACAACTTTTAAGTGTTTTTTTTTAGTTTTTTTGGTAATTTAGTAATTGGCGCGTAGCGCTACCATTTACGAAGGGTTAGATTCCTGACCGGGTCTAATTGAAATACAACTCTTAATGTTTTACCATCATTTTAATGTCGCAACGTAGTATCCTGAACAATGTAAGCGTACAAAAATCTTGTTGGCAATTAAATAGGCGATGTGTAAAACTGGTCCAATTTGGATATTACTCCAACCTTTTTGGACAAGAAATTTGTCATCTTCAGGGACCCATAATTTACAATATGATAATGACTAAAGCCTCCCGCTTATTGTTCATGTTTCTACTGATATTTTTTTTACTATAAGAAACAGCTCCTACCTCCATTGAAGGATGAACCTTCAACGTCCTAAGGACAAAACTTTAAAATTTGGGCTAAGCTTACATACAGTGTTTGAAAATGATGCGGAAAGTATCGAAACACGTGTCTCAATAGAAATAGTAGTATTTACCAAGTAAAATTTTAATAAAAATGACTACACACACCAGCTTCCTCCACCTTAGATAAAGTAATTTTTCAAAAATTTATTTAACGTAATATCATTTGTTTTAGTCATTTTTTATTTTATTTTTGCATACATCAAGTATTATTTTTGTACGCCTCCAATTTGTTTATGATTTCAATCCTATTGAATGTTTGTTTCTCTTACCAGGCCAGTGGAAAAGTTCGGTCGGGCAATGTAGGCGAGACCTTGCACTTAGTGCTGGCTCCCTTGGGCCCCCGGGAGACTTGCCTGACCCTGGGAGCCCCGCGACGTCACGCCGTGGCTGCCGAACACCCTGGAGTCATCAACGTCAGAGACTTGGACGATGACAGTGAGTAATCATTCAGAAGGAGACTTCTAATTCATTCTCGCTGTCTTCTTGAGGTTGGCTAACTTTAATTTTTTTTGGGTAATATATCCAAAATTAAACAAGGTTATTGGATTGAATTCTACTTTTATTTAAATATACATATATTAGGTCTAGTAAAATCCGTCGTCTGCCTCCGTAGTGTAATAGTCAGCACGCTTGGCTACCGTTTCCCAGGGGGGGTCAAATAAATATAAGTGATTTTTTCACTCAAATATTTATTCAATATCACCCTGGACTGGTACCTGAAGCGGAGGCTGATCACCTTTCCTTCGTGTGTTAACGATCAAGATAACACTGCGTTTATATAATGCAGTGCCCTATGCACCATTGGGGAGCGGATAACCTGCCCTGAACAATGACTTGGTGCTGCAGTAGGAACAACCTTTAACATTATGATTGGTATTATTTCACGTATCTCTCCCTCCAATAAGTATTATATGTTCAAATAAAAACTAACAATGATTTTTTTTATTAAAATATTATCTACCCACACTAAATAATGCATTGTGTGCCACATTCAGATTAACACGGTGTTAACTTGATCGTTAATTATGAGAAAAAAAGGCGTTCTACACTCTAAGATTCTTGGATATATTTGGTGGAATACAGATGACGTAAGTGTAGATTATACATTCATGAAAAAAAATTAGACAATAACAACAATAGGGTAACTCAAGGTTACATGCTCGTACTTGTAATTTAAAAAATAAAAACAAAAAATATATATCTAAATTAAAAATTAAAGCAAATAAAAAAAAAAATGGGAACATTTAGAATTGTAATTTTTTTTAGGTACGTTTCCAAAATCATAGATTTAATGTTTTTTGGCAAAATAATTCATTTGTTTGCGTGTTCCTAGCCCGACGGGCCCGAGTGTTCTTCTCGGGCGGCGGGGGCTCGAGCCTGTGCGACGTGTGCTGGGCGGAGCGCTGCCAGGGCTCCTGCGCAGACCCCGCGGCCCGCCCCCCTCCCGTGCAGCCCCACGGCCAGGTAGCCACCAGCTTCTTCCCTGACGAGGACAGCCAGGAGGAGTCCTCCACGTCCGCAGGGTCCACCACGCCCGTCACCGGTAAACCGATTGCTGCCTCTTGCGTAGGACTCGCCGTGCTGCTAATTTCTCAATACCTTCATTGAATTCCTTCACATGTTGTCTTACGAAAGAAAATTGGAAAATTGTATTAAAAATGTACAAATTTACTAACTAAATGTTGAATTCCACTTACTCGTAAAACTATGTGTATTGACTCTAAGCAGCAAGTAGAATGCAAGGGCCTTTTTGACTTCATAATGGACCGACATACTTCGATAACAATTGTATTTGCAAAAGAAATATGTATGTCACAAATATTTTTTTTTTCTCTTTTAAAGTGCTAAATTTAAAAATAAAATAAAAATCATCCATGAAAAAAGGTGTCGGAACATCGTTCCACCGCCGTTACATGATAAAAAAAAAGCCTTGGCTCTACATTTAGACCAGTATTCATAAAACATTATCTCAGAAATGTCAGAGATTGTTTTGATTTCTTCTAGGCATATTTCACACAATTCAATTATGTTTTTTTCTCTATAGAGCTTACGCATGGTAAGAAGAAAAACTATTTAAAAAGTCAGCATTTAAAATATAAAAAAGTTCACATATTTTAAAATGTAACTACATAATACTTATATATAGCTCTAAGTCAGTTGTATTTTATCTCCAATCAAGCCTGTGATTTAGTAGTGTTCCACTTAAAATGAAGTGTAAACATGATTTAAGGGAGTAAAGTACAGTTATACCGAGGTATTTGCGGAGTTACATTCCCGCCAATGAGTTATGTTTCTATGAGAACAAAAATGCCTGAATTTTATAATAAGTAGTTGAATTTAAAATGGCCTTTGTTTTATCATATAAGTTGTAATCAGAAATATTGTATCCTTGAAACAGTATTGAAAGATAATTGACCGTTGAAATCTATGTCTATATTTTGTAAAAATCTACTATGTTCATATTGGAAGGTTTGATACATTGTGATATTTTAGTAATATTATATCGACGGCCCCTACGTAAAGTACTCAAATCTGTTACTTTACAGGAGAGAGCTTAGAAGATTTTTTAAACGTATTTTTTAAAATTAATTAACGGTTTTATCTGAAATTCTAAACTAGTATTATACATTCAAATACACGATAAAATAATGTATTAAATCGTTTTAAAACTTTATGCTTTGTCAAAATTAAGTAGTTAGCATTTTAGGAGTTCAGTTCATTTCGAAAATTCGATGTAGATAGCGTCTTATACGCCTGAAAACTAGGCGTAATTTATTTTATATATTATTTCTGTTTGTTTATATTCGTAGATATCGGTCAGTTGATAACATACACCAAATATCTCAAAATTGACAAAAATGAAGTTAGAGCACTTTACGCAGGGCACGTCGATATTATATATATTTTTTGCTGATACTTTGTTGCACATTTTATAAACTTTTATAAAATAATACTAGAACTTTGTTTTCAGCCACTTTTATTTTTGCTACTTTTTCAAACCGGTTTCGACAAGCACCTTGTTAATATTTGGGAACAGATGTGTACTAAACTTAACACAGAGAAATATTGAAAGTAAGGTAAGTGGGTGGGATAGAGGAGTGGGTAATTAAGTGAGGTTTGAAGTGAGGGGCGATGGAGGCTTGGAGTTTTTATTATTATTTCTAGGAATAGAAAAATAATTTTAAAACAGGGCATTACTTACATTTGTTCGGTTATGAATAATGTGAAAATTTGTTTTTGATGCTTTTTTAATTTCTGAAATCTTTAAATTATGAAATGAGTTAACTTTTTTTAGAATAAAATATTATTATACAAAATCATTATTATTTAAACTTCTCACATGTTCTTTTACTCTAATGTTGAAACGCATTATGCATTGTCTGACCTATATAAAAAGCGGAACAACCATCTCAAGAAGGTTTATACATTCTTGAATGACAAGTTTTTTTATATGGCCTAAATTTTAAAGCATAGAAAGCTAGTTTAATGTCAATTGAAATCGGTTGGGATAAAAGTACCAAAAATAAAAGTGATTCAAAACAAAGGAGTTATATATTATATAAGAATATATTGTCAAATTGCCATATTTAATAAACGTTAATTGTAAGAAATACTGTTTTGAATAAGAATATTAATCATAATGTGTATAATTCAAATTTTAATATTAATGTAAATAAAAATTAATAGAAATAAAATGAAAACTAATCAAATTAATAATGGTGAAAAAATTTGTTACAATAGTGTAATTTATATATATATATATATATATATATATATATATATATATATATATATATATATATATATATATATATATATATATATATATATATATATATATATATTTATGGCATTCCATTTAAAAACAAAATTATATAATATATTCTGAAACAAATTAACTTTCTACTGAACATTATCGCATTGATTTGCCGATTTTGTGCTATGGAAGATTGACTGTGTAAACCATGGACTAAGTACGAATAGCTTTTTATAACATAACAAATTAGTCTAACATTTAATTATAAGAGTATTTAAGATAACAGTTTTGTAACAACTTACATTATAGGAGAATAATAACATCTCACTTTGTTGTATGAAGTTAGTATGTGTGACTGTTCAAATTTGTATACCAAAAGACTGTGCACATTGGACAATAAGGTTAAAATTAATAAATAAATTATTAATAAAAAAATATTATTTTTACTTACTTTTTTCAAAACCTTCATATTGGAGATAAAATAATAGCTCCCAATTTACGCTCGAGTATATTGTCTTCAGCATGCAGGGCTATATCTATGAGTGTGCATGTAGCTGAACATGTTAATTTAGGACCTAATAATTGGAGCACACACTGCGCACTCCGTGTCCTTGTCGCGGAGATAAAATACTTGTCTTTTAAAAGTACAGTGCCAGTTCGCTAATCCCAACGTAAATCATGCAGCGGATAGTTCAGATTAGGGAATCGTTCGGATTATTGAGTGTTTTGAGAAAAATGGGAGAAAAAAATGGAAATTTCAGTTTCTGAAAGAAGCTTTTCATTCTATATTTCTTAACAAACGTAACTGGTGTTCAAAGGTTAAATCATTTGTCTAAAAAAAAATCAATTCTTCAGTGGTCTGGATAACTTCTTCAGCCCAGTTCATGGCTATGCTGAAAGCTTTCACGGCTTCAAAAGTTGGAATTTAGCATTAGCTACTCGCTTCCATCAGAGCCGTGTTATTCGGAGCGGAGCACGTTTTGGATTTTGGAGTGTTTGGATTACATAGTGAGCTAGCACCGTGATAGCGAATTGCTACTTTTCAGTTTTAGAGAATTCTATTTTTTTTTAAAAATGAAATGGGCACAAAGACATCAGAATCCCACCGCCCGAGATGACCACATCCCTCATCTTAACTACGGGGACGGAGCTGGAGGCAGTTTGCGGATTCTATATGCTACAAATAGAGTGGATATAGACTAAAAAGACAAGTTTTATAAGAAAGAAGAGTTTAAACCAGTGGTTTTTAACCTGCGTCCGATCGAACCCCAGGGGTTCGGTGAGTAAGTCCCCCGGGTTTGACGAAGGTTTTAACATTTTACGCAATCTCTGTGAGCAATGCTTTTCGATGATGCTGGATATAAAAACGAAGAAAGGGAACAGACTTCGTTGCGAAAATGACATGAGAGTGGCACTTGCCGCGCATTTCTGAACTGGTCTCCGAAAGGCAACAGCAGAAGTCACACTGATTTGCAGTAAATATTCATTCTTTTATTTTTGTTTTTATGTGAAAATTATGCTGTAATGGTTTTGTTTTTTTTGTTTTTAATGGTTTTGTTCATTTTGTGCACCTATGTATAAATATGTTTTGAATTTGAAAAAATTAATTTTATTTTTCCAATAAGGGTTCGGTGAACCCGCATATGAAACTGATGGGGTTCGGTACCTCTAACACGGTTAAGAACCACTGGTTTAAACGGTTATCAAATCTAATTTTCATCAAAATTTAGCAAAATAATTTTATCTAATTTTTGTAAACATTCCTGATTTTTTATATTTTTATAAAACCTCTCAAATGTTTTAAGCGTGTTCTCTTTGGAAATGATGCACATATTAGTCACAAATTAATAATAAAAGGCATTACATTTTTTATTTTTTTATGTACATAAATATAAATAATTAAATACATTTACATATCGTAGTCGTACAGGAGAAAGTGACCAACTGACAAAACGTAAAATGTTCAGGAGGGCCATTTAAGTCACTTTTGCTTGGCATGAAAATAAACTTCAATGCAGTTAGTCATTTTTAACAAGTCAATATATTATACTTCCAAGTTTAAAATCCTTTGGGATTTTTTCAGGGCAATATTAAGCTAGTAAGATATCAAATAGTCAATGATCACGTTTTTGTTAACAAATGCACTTGGTCACTCTCTCCTGTATGACTACGATATTATATCATGTGATTTTAAGATGTCTTACAATTAACACGATTAATGTAATATCACATATTAATTTGATTTCACCAGGTCCCACTACAGTGAGAGATAATGTTATCAGATTACCCAAATCATTTTCAAAACATATTGACTATGGTCTTATGGGAATAGTTTCATTTTTAAAAGTAAATAAACTTTAAAATACATTTATCTGCATGCACAAATCCTGTTAAAATTTTACTTTGTAACCTGAAAAAATATTATTTTACTATTATTATTTTATTGGTTTAAAGTGAAACTTTTTATGGCGCGGTAGAGCGAATTGGCCTGGGTCAGATGAAAAAGTGAGATTCTTTCCCTTCTCTGAATTCAAGTGGCAGTTGAGAAGAAAGAGTGGAAGAATCATTTATACTATCACCGTCGCATACGTCATGGATACTCTACACCCATGCACCACGTGTACTGTGTTGACCTTTTAACCGCGTAGAATTTATTTCCGAGAGAACCCGTGCACGGTGGTAATGTGTCATTTTTTTAATTATTACTTGTGTCGTGTATTTAGTTAGGAAACAATTTATTTTACTGAGCAAAAACGTTCAATGAGATTCCCCTAAGATAAACCATGTACATACTGCAGCATTCAATCCACCTACACAACCAGGTCCCTGCAAATCTGACAACACAAAAACAAAATAACGTGTGTGGTTTGCGACGAATTTATATGTTTGAGACATAAACATGAGGTAAAAAAGTTTTACTGTCCAAACTGTTCACACAACGTTATGTGATTTTTTATATTGTTTTTCACTGTCTGGATTTTTTTTAAACATTCTTTGTTTTTTTTCCCATAATATAACGACAAATTATAAACACGCTGTGTAGTACGCTTCTTTCTCTCTCCTCACCCCTCCCCGCACGCATCATTTCCGGCCGAAGCGCTACTACAAGTAGTGTCCAGTGATATTTGAACTTCATGTGGAATTGAATGACATTTCCACAGAGAACTTATTCGCAACTATGTTTTTTTTATGTAGATGTTGTGTCAAATAAATATGTACAAGGAAGATTGTTTTTTCCAAATAAAAACAAGAACAATTGGTATTTTTTTTCTTAAATTTTCAAACAAGTAAATAAAACTAAAGTGATTCAGAATTGTTTTTCGTGGTAAATACGAAAACATGGTTCCAGACACAATCCTGGTCCGTCTGGACATTGAAGACAGTAAAATATGGAGTATTTTCTTGTCTTTTTTTCACTCCAGCAATATTTGCACCGTCTTGTTTTCGTTGTGCCGCGATCGTCTTTCGGGCAAAAACTTAGGAGGTGTGAAATAATTTCCTGTCTCGGTATTTGCATCGGAGGAGGAGGGCCGAGGAGTTTTTCAATAACTTGAAGTCTGAAATCGTATAGACTCATTTTCTTCTCGTTATTCATATTATATAAGTAAAAATAATTTAACAACATCGTCTGAAATAAATGTATGCCTAGTTTCTTGTACCACCGCAAAGTTTTCCCTCTTATTGGGTAGTACGCTAACATTTGGTCGTGGAATTCAACACCACTCATGAATTTATTGTACTTTATAATCATTTTAGGCTTTCTTTACATACGATTTGTTGTTTTCGTTAGTTCTCCATCGAATTCGGAAGATATGGCCAACACTTCTCGGCGATCTTTCCACTTGGTTGTGCAGATACCTTTATCAGTATATTGACTCACAGACTCCCCAGTTTAAAGTTTTTTTTTTTAATACTTCATCTGGATTAAATTTCCTGTTAGCTCGCAAAGTACCCGTAACTTATGTTTTTTGGCTCAATAAGGTTTCTACCAGAGGGACACTATTGTAATAGTTATCCGTAAACAGGGAGTGACCGACTTGGGTGCTCCCTTCCATGAGCTTATGGACAACTTTACTGGTGTGATCCTTTCCACTCAACTCCTGGTCGGCTGAACCACCGTACACAATTATTTTTGTCTGTAAGCATGAATGTGTGTATTTGGCCCGTACAGGTATGTTAGAGTCGCACTTCATCGCACCCACTTCAAGGGTTTACACTTAAAATATTGTTTTTATAATATAGCCGAACACACTTTAAATATACAGACATATACACAGACTCTAGCCGAATAATCACTCTATAAGGGATTTAAATTTATTATAAGCTCTCAAAAGTGGTTTTTCGTGATTACATTTGAAAGCACGGTTTGAAACATAGCGAAACATTGCACTCAGAACACATCAATTTGGTCACCTTACGTCTTTTGCTTTTAATTTTGTACGGACACATACGCGTGCCACATTCAATGTGGATTTTTACACATAGCAGTTTTCGAAATGTACACTTTTTGTTGTTTCAAAAACTCTTTTGGGATCTTAAGGATTTATCAGCAGATGGAGGATTAGACTTTTTTTAATTTACACTTTCGTGGTCTTACAATTAACTGTCTAATTATGTACAGCCAAATGAAGTTCAGAAAGACTTATCTTTTTTTGCATTATAAACATATACAAAATATGCGCATTTAGTCAATATAAGTTTATGAAATTAAACGAAACTTTTTTGTACCACTTCATTGATTTCCTCATACAGCTCAATCCACTTAACATCATATCAGCCTTATCAACAAGTCCCATTCTTTTATTGTAATCGATCACACAATTAGGCTTTTTTATAGGTTCACCTGTTGACCTGTTGATTTTTCCCTGTGCAGCCTTGTGATTCATTGTGAAGAGTGATCAGTACGGGAACATATCTTCGGTCACACCACTTGAGAGCCATTAAGAAACCACTGCTGAATGATTTTATCTCACCTTTTTTTACTACTGCTACTACTACTACTACCATCACGCCATTTCTCCGCAGGGGTAGGCAGAGAGGATGGAACGCCACACTCTTCTGTCCTGACATACACTCCTCGCCTCCTTCACATCCATACATCTAGTCATACATGCCCTCCATGCATTCCTCCTTTTCATGCATTTGCTTACACACACAATGTCTAGAGCTTTGCTCTTCATACTTTCGCACAACTCATTCATCTTCTTATCCATTCCTTCTCGGATATTCCACGCGCCTATGCGGCATTCCATCTTCCTCTTTGCACCCCCGCGAGAGACGCTGCATAGTGGGTGGTGAGCCTCACTGCTACGTAACGGCATTCTCTCGCACAACTTTTATCAACTATTTACACATACTTGAACTTATAAATTCATTCTCATTATAAATACACTAAAATACAAACTACATGTACTAATATATGCTTAAAATTATATAAAAAATTACACAAAAAAATTAAAAATTCAAATTATCCACTTATCATTTAACACTTTGAATATACTGTTTAAGTTTATGATCTAAACTAAAACTTCACAGGAAACTATAAAATTGTTTGTTTATTCATTTTTTGTTTATTTATTTTAATTTATGACGTTTGGTCCTTGTCACGGTCATCAGCGGAGTAAGGGCGGGGGTGTGGGGGGGGGTCTATACTGGGCACACGTGTATCGTCTCCATTCCTCTCGGCGTTCCATTTCTTGCACCCTGTAGCTTCGGCTGTAGCGACGGATTGTAGATTGACACGGTTTACACTTTGCATCCCTTTCCAAATATGGTGATATCTCCGCTTTCGCTGGCGGTATCCCTGATGTTCGGATTCGGAAGGAATTCCGGGAACACACGTAAGGCTCAACTTATTGGTTCAGAATTATGGAACATATAATATGGAACATATAATCCTTCCCTTTTCACCACTACGATAAGGAATCTTTACACTTTTTACTACTTCATATTAGCACCAGACACAACACTTATACATATGCAAAATTTACGGACCTAGGATGCAAATATATGACAGAAATTAAATAACTGATGGAGCAAAAAGATTTATTAAATTGTAGCAGCCTTTTTCACTTTTTGCGGACCGTCTCGCAACTATTAGTTTATCTTTTAAAAAGATGTCTAAATAGTCCAAGACTAGAGTACCAGTTATTGCAAAACAAACTGGGTCTTTTACCAAAGTAATCATTCAATGAGGTGGTCACCACTGAATCAGATTCTTCTTAGTTCATTATTGCGCATAATTTCTGTTCCTTTTCCTGTATAGATTAAGAAATTTAAATGTATCCTGTAAGTACATCACGTAACATAATCGTTTTTACCCCAAAACCGTGCCGTTTAGATGGAATTTACTTCTCAACCTTTAGAGCACTTGGTGAAATTTCGATAGCTGTTCTCCTAGAACTGCATAAATATTGACATTCGGAATGCTTTAGTAAAATAATTGATTATGGATAAAATAAGATACTAAACAATTTTTTTTTAAATATCCAATGAAATATTAAAACATAATCTTTGTAAATTATAAAACATATATATTTAATATTATAAAATGTTTTTTTAAAGCATTAATACAACAAAAACTACTTTATTATGTGGCATCCACCAAAAGAAGTACTCATATCCAATTATTATATCGAAGGAAATGAATTATCATAAAAATTCTTTCACATTGTCCGAGAATACACTTATCACAAAGATCCTCAAAATATCAAATGATTGTTTTAGTAATAAATTTTGTCAATTTAAAATAAACACTACAAATTTTTGCCACTTACACACACAATCATAGAGCCCTGTGTCAACATACAATAAAGTGACTACACATTGGGATTGTACAAATTTAAAACTTTTGCATTGTGTGATATATTTTAAAACACAGTGTTGGGCACATTGGTGCCTCACATTTGTCGTTGTGATGTATTGTTACATACATAACATTCCCGGAATACCGATTTTCTTTTTGAATTGGGAATCAAGGGAATATCAGCCAAGAAATGTTGTGCGGTTAGTCTTGTGGCAACCCACACATCGACTATGGCAACTCAAATCGAGTGAAATAGCGAGCACCCTACACGAAGCCCGCAACGAACGGAAGCGAGCCCGTGACACTTTGTCGCCGCTCCTCCTCAGATCGACACGTATTTCAACTGTTCTCATATTAGAATCACGCGATTATTCTTAAGTATTTTCTTGATTGTAATTCGATAGAACTGAATAAATTTGTGTTAAACGTAATCCGCTTTCATCTTGCTTCCCTTCTGATAAATTAAAGTGGTATTCAACTAGAAACCACAGTCTCAACGGATAATCACTTGGTCGGCTAGCTCTTGGTTACCTTGTTTTACTGTGTCGATGAGGAGTCCAGTTCGATGACGATATTCGTCAATGTAGCATATTTTACCTTCACTTCTTCTTTGAAGTTCTTTGTTAAGCGCCATATTTCAATCAAACAGTGGAATATGAGCATGTAATGTCGAGAGACCATGTGCATGCAGATCTGTGTTGCGTTTCCTCTAGATAACCGCATCGATATGATTCATGTCCTTTGGATTTGCTTTGCAAATGTTGCATGTCTGGGATGATTTACTGTCAGAGAGTGCATAGCTGCTTTACCATCTAACATTGTCTCCATCAGTATGTGCTCAACATTGATAATTTTATCTTCAATGTTGATTCGCGTTGGAGTTAGAGCCGAGATTTGTCTACCAATATAGTTAGACAAGCTCTGCCGGAGAATGTGTTATCACCAATGTCTTTGTCCGCTTCTTCTTTGCCGATGAACTTAGCTCCACGAAATGCTTTTTTCGACGTGCTACAGGTCGAGGAAGTGTACCACCAGGTTGTAGAGGTGTAACCTTATCATCACCCTGTTTTTGCGCTGGCCAGAGCTCTTCTTCCAGCCAGTCCTTGTACTTTACAACGAATGGATCTTTCTTACGAGCTGCACTCCATCTTCTCTTCAGACCAGCAGCAAACACCTGAACTTTATTATAGATGGCCTCTGCTGAAAGCCTAGGCATTTGAGACACATAGTTTACCATGCAGGCAATGGAAGATCCATTATTCGCTTGGTTGACAATATCATCACGAAATAAGAGATCGAAAAGGTAAAGGCGTGTTGTTATGTTTGAGAGAGACAGATATAGAGCACGAGAATCGCACGGACGAATTATCAACCTAAAGAAAAATCAATTATCTGTTCTTTTATTTATTGTAAAGTTACAAATTATAAGTCAGATATTTCAACAGACGTCATAAGACCAAGCTTTGACGTATTATTTTATCCAAAGTTCCACACCATAAACAATTACTTCCGAGTTGAATTGAGGTTTGAAATTTGGAGCAAACTAAAAACACATATGTTTATGCGAGCCACGTATGGGGCTTGTTTTGTGAAAAATGTAGTTATGCGAGCCTCGGAGAAGGGGTTAAAGTGTTTATATATAAAGTGTTATTATAACGGTATAAATATATCCAGATTTTTTCTTCTTCAAATAACAACATTGAAACTAGCAGTCTAAAATATCCCTAAAGACAGAAGAGTGTTGCGTAATATAATGATATACTTATATTCGAACCAGTAATACTGATCCATTTTCTATTCTCAAATATATAAAAGAATAATATGGGCGGCTTGTAATTTTTGTTGCTTTAATTTATTTACTATTTTTTTTTTTTAAATGATACCCTTTCACAGGTAGCGACAAATTATTCAGCGTGGATATGTTTTGAAAATGATCTAAGCATGTTTAAATTTTAACCTCCATTTAGCTGCTAAATGATAAAAAAAAATCACCATTTTGGATCAACTTTATATCCAGCATTAAAAATTATGAACACCACCGACTCATACCTATACATCAAGTGACTACACCATTTATGTATTAATTTTAAATCAAACACAGATTTTTTGAGTCTACTAAGTTGTATTTTATTAACAAAAACACATAAAAAATTATATTGTGACAATTGTTTCATTCGTTTGATAATGCCCTAACAATTGGGACATTCGTTTGATAATGCCCTAACAAGGTGAAACAATTGTCACAATATAATTTTTAATGTGTTTTTGTTAATAAAATACAACTTAGTAGACTCAAAAAATCTGTGTTTGATTTAAAATTAATACATAAATTAAAATGGAGTTCTACAAATTAAATGCCAAATCAATAAATATGACTACACCATGTTAGCATGTTCAAAGGTGGGGACTGACCGGAGCATTTCGTCGTAACGTAACGTCGTAACATCGTTCGCAGCGAGCATCCGACTTCGGATGGAGCACTCGGAATGCTGTACTGACTATACAAATGCTCGCATAGTAACGTGTTACGTTACAACGAAATGACTCCGGTCAGTTCCCACCTTTGGATGTGTGTCGGCACACAGTTTTTGGATTCAATCCGACATCACGCTACTAAATGAAGGTTAAATAACAATCAAATTTCACTAAGCACAGAGAAGTTAATTTTTCTTCTTCTTCTTTTCCACGGGGTCAATCAATCCATTTTCTTCTTGATATTGTCGGATCAATCTCTCTTGTATTTCTGCCGTACACGGAGTATACCGGCTGTACTCCATACTGAATTCTCCCTTTCCTTGTGTGGTAGACCTGTCGACACACAACACCGTATGTTACAATTTCCTTCTTTTCAGTGATACTTCTACGTCGTGCAGTGTTATCTGGATTGCAAATAACATGAAGGCTAGCAAGAATGCGTCAGTAATGCTAACACACTTTGGTTATACTGATCTTAATTTTATTTTAAATTACATTAGTATGTGATAAGTTTTTCTTTTGAAAAGTAATAACCCGCAAAGCCTCTATTTGAGGCTTGTCTGCAGGTAGGATAGTAAGGATTCAATTTTTTATTCATTCAAACCCTTATCCACACCCCAATGGTGCATAGGGCACTGCGTCATATCATATAAACGGAGTGTTATCTTGATCATTAACACATAAAGGAAAGGTGATCAGCCCTCCGCTTCAGGTACCAGTCCAGGGTAATATTAAATAAATATAAGAGTGAAAAAATCACTTAAATTTATTTTGAGCCCCCCTGGGAATCGAACCTGGGACCTCCAGAACAGTAAACGAGCGTGCTGACCATTACACTACGGAGGCGGACACTTTGGTTGTACTGATCTTAATTTCATTTTAAATTACATTAGTGTGTAGTAAATATTTTTTTTAAAGTATAAAAATAACCCACAAAGCCTCTATTAGAGGCTTATCTGCAGGTAGGATAGTAAGGATAGGGAAGATAAAAGTGAAAAATACATTGCAAACTCTTTATTTTGTCTCTAAGGGACACTCCTGCTCACCATCTAAGCATTCGAATTTCAGCAAATTCTAGTTGCCTAGAGAAGGTGCTATGCATCGTCCAGCATTCGGAGCCATATAGAAGCGCTATAAGAAATATCTCATGTACAATACCTAAGGTGTCCGGCGAATCCGAACATGTCGCTGAGCGGCACCTCCCCGTACATGGTGGTCCAGCCCTCGTAGGTCTCGGAGCCGGTGATGATGCCGCGCCGCTTGTTGAGCAGCCCCATCACGGAGCCCTGGAACTCCTCGGGCACCGTCACCTCCACCGACATTATGGGCTCCAGTATCTGCCAGACGCCGTTGGCAAACACTGAAAAAAGAACACCATTTACATTCACACGCTATATTTACATAATAAGTAAGATATTTAGCCATTTAAATTAACTAATATCAAAATTATTTGGATTGGCTTGGTCATTCACTTCACAAGAATCTCCAGAGATGGTGCTCCGACTTGTATGTGAATGATAGCTATTTATAGCTATTCATTGCATATTTATAGAAGTTTTTAAAATCATGGTCAGTTCAATCATAGATGGAATAATGATTGTTACACACTTCATAAAATATCCAAATTTATTATTTTTAAACTAGCTGGTAGGTTGTAAGCTCTGTCCCGATTAAAGAAATGGTCTCTCTGAGATATTGGCAATATCTGTTCCAATTATCGGTAGCGGGATTCTGTTGAGAATATTTTGGCACAGTGAGGATGAGAGTTGTGGTGGTTACCGTCCTTGACAGCCCCCTGGGCGGCCTGGAAGAAAGCCCACTCGCTGGAGTCCACGATGTGGTGGGCGCCGTCCACGAGGCGGAAGAGTATCCCCGACAGCTTGTGTCCCGAGAGCAGCCCCTTCTCGCACATGGACAGGAAGCCTTTCTCCACTCCGGGCACAAACGGCTTCGGAATGTTAGTCCCCACCGTCTCATCCTTGAACTCCAACTCTGAAATGTTTTACTTTACCATTAGCACCCAAGACATGTTACTTGTTGTAACAAAACATGTTATTTTCTGGCGTTTCTCATGTCGCTCACTCCTTTCAAGAACGTCATAAATCAAAAAACTTAATTTTTCAGGAGAACGTTTTTAAAGTTTAAAAATAGAATGTATTAAAAATAAATATCAAGCAACTTATTGAACTTTTTAGTGTGCAACAGATCTTTTTAGGTAAAACCCGAAGGTTTTTTCTCCATTTGAAAAATATTAAGTTTATTTAAAAAAAAATAATTAAACAATACCTTTTCTTCAAAATGCAAAAACAACACTTTTTGCCCTGTAGCGGGTAAATATTAAGTTAAAATTATGCCGTTTTTGCTGGGATGTAGTACATTTTCTGGGCATTCCGAAAACATGCACAACTGAAAATTGACAATCTTTGATTTATGACGTTCTTGAAAGGAGTAAGCGATGTGTGTGATTATAATCCAGGATTCGGACCTCACATACTAATATAAGAGTTTCTGCTTAACAAAAAGCTTCTTTACATCTCACCAATAGATGTCTCTAGTGAAGTTCTAGTGATTCAAGAACAAGGTTTCTAAATTGGTTCATATATATAGAACTTCCAAGAATTTGAGTAGTGTGGTTGTCAATAATGGGTAGAATTGGTGAATGTTACACGTGTGTAAAGTGATCACTTAAACCAGCCTATGACGGTCGTCAGCCCCGTAAATGCCCAGACTTCCATATTCTTCTTCATCTTTGATGAGATGTCAAAAAATAATACCCTTTACAATAATGTATTACTTCAGGTCTAAATATAAACACACTCATTGGTAAAAAACAAGTGTTTTTCTTTTACGAGTGAATGCCGAAACAATAAATAAAATGTATGACTTAAAGTATTTAATGTAAAATCAAACACTGATTTTTTTAGTGTACTAAGGTGTATTTTACTATTAAAAACACAACTTAGTAGACTCAAAAAATCTGTGTTTGATTCAAAATTTCATACATAAATTAAAATTTAATACACAAATTAACATTTAATACACAAATTAACATTTAATACACAAATTAACATTTAATACACAAATTAACATATAATACACAAATTAACATTTAATACACAAATTAACATTTAATACACAAATTAACATTTAATACACAAATTAAACGCCAAATAATACACGGCGCATGTGGCGTGCTTTATAAGTATACGCGAATGTCGGAATGTGTTTACTCCGCCAGTAGTGAGCAGATCGTCTTATGCAGCGGTCGTGTCGCTACGCTAGCTATTGCGGATAAATATCTGCAAGTGCAATGTATTTTTTTAAAATATTTTTCAGATAATTACCAGAGCTAACAAAATTGTTACATTTCAACTTCAACTATGGTCAATAAAAGCAACATTTAGGAATATTCCCATTTTTAAACCACATTTTCATATGGTGTACAAAATACATATCACGCGGAGGTTTTTAGGAGATTTTCATATGGCGTACAAAATACATAGCACGCTGAGGTTTTAGCACAGTAAGGGAAGGGTTAATATTATTAATTGAGATGAGGTGACAAGCCAACCTGTGTTCCTCTGTACAGGAAGTGGTTCAATGACTCCCGTGACGCGACCAAACTGTCCGGCACCTCCCGATTGTTTCTTGTGGAGATAGTCAAAAGCGCATTCTTTTAACAATGTTTCTCTGAAACGCAGAAACTCTAATTATCATATAGGTATCATTTATGCATACGTACGCATACGCATCATAATTGCCTGCAGACCAAATGTCTGCATAGCTCCCATTCTCTTGTACGGCTGTGAAACATGGCACCTTACAAGGGCCCAAAGCAGCCATATACAGCTCATATACAGCAGCCATATCAGCTTTGAGAATATGTAGATGCCTGCGAAGAATTTTAGGCGTGCGGTGGTTTGACTTCGTGGGGGACGAGGAAATACAATGTAGGACGCAGCAACCCATGGTCACAACTGTCGCCAAGAAAAGGCGATTCAGTTGGCTAGGCTATGTATTTGGCACGCCTTCCGTGAGCCTCAAACTAGGCTCCCGCTGCACAGGAAGTCCACCACTGACAATCCATCTGCAGTTCTCATCTGAACTTCGGGACGCAGACCCAACTTGGGAAGATGCAAGGAAGCTGGCGGCCGACAGAAGAGCCTAGAGGCGGTTTGTGGACTCCATATGAGCGGATATGAATAAGTATTGGATTACTTTGTTTAAATTATAATAAATAATAACCACGCTGGTAAATAATAGTAACCGCTCTAAAATGACAAGAGCCGCTGCCTTTTTTAATTCTGGTTTATATTTGGGTTTATTGGGGTCATAAAGCAAATATAAAAAATTACCTGTAGGCCACCTTGGGTTTCCCCAATACCACGGGGCAGCCGTATTCCCTCTCCATCCGCTGGGCATATATCTCCAGGTGCAGTTCTCCCATTCCGGAAACCAAGGTCTCTTTATTGTCAGTATCGTATTGGAACCTAAATGTAGGGTCTTCTTTGGTAAACCTAAAATTAATTAAGATACTTTTCATTTCATACTCTATTGACAGAGCAATATTTTGCAGCAGATAGATGGCAACATATTCATACAATGTACCACATCACTGTGCTGGATACACAGTGGTGCGGTAAGTTGCACCACATATGGAGAAATTCAGATTTGATAAACATAGAAGAATGCTCGGGATATCCTGGAGAGACCACATCTCGAATGACGAGGTACTATGATTAATCGAAGAAAGAAAGCACCTACTTGCGACTATCTCCAAGAGACGCGCCGAATGGATCAGTCACGTGTTAAGACAAGAGGGTTTCGAGGATCGAGGGAATAAACGCCAGAAGACGCCTACGCCGCGAATACCTAAGCACCTTATACGAGAACATGGGCTGCTCGACGTATGAGGAGCTAAAGAGGGTTTCGGAAAATAGACTAGAATGGAGGACATGATATCTGTTGCTGCAGACCAATCCGCAGTATTGAGACCAGAGAGAGAGAAATACATTCTGCCAGTAAATGAACATCAATATTGCTTCGGTTATCAGAAGTTATAGTTGTATTTACAATTGCCACTTTGTATGTCTCTCACCTCCTCCGTGATACCCTTGCCAGCCCATCCCTGCTTTTAACCGAGGAAAATAATAAGTATTCATTACTTAATGACCATTCATTCTGGCTACTAGTCACATGGGCATTCATACAGGCTTACCGACACAATCCCCTCTGTATAAGAACCGATTATTTCTACATTCTATAGTTAACCGGTTAACTGCCAAAAGCGTCTTAAGACGCATAATTTTCTGTGAACGGAGCGCCGCTCATACAAAAATTACGTCTTAAGACGCGCTGTTTTAAATGGGCTTTTACTAAAGAAAATCAATTTACAAATAATTGAACGCACAGTGACATCTATTGAGAATATCTTCGCATACTTAGAATTAAGACAGAATTTGTTTTTACCACTTAAAACGTAAATTAAAGAGAGCTTTGTCGTCGGAACAATTAATGGCGCTCAGGGTTGTCCAATAATCCCCGCATTGCCGTCACTGCCGAATCTGATGACAGTGATTTTAGTGTCCATTCTGATTGATGATTTTTAATTTTTAAATCATAGTGTGTGTGTGTGTGTATACTTTTAATATTAAACTAACATAAACAATTACTTTTGACATATTATTTAGTTTTCATATTTTCTACGACAAATTTTGTGACAACCCTGCACCAAAAACGATTAATTTTATGATTATGGATAAATGACTGCACGACTGGCGCGTTCTTCATTTATTTGGTAAGTTTTATAAATAAACGTTATTACACTTTCAATAACAATATGTTTAGGTTTTATTTTTGTCGTAAAATTCGCGGCGTGCTGGGTACCGCCATACATGTACCTACCGGCAGTTAAAAGGTTAACTGTAGGAAAACAACACATAATATTACGTCATGTTGTCAACTTTTAGGCCTTTAGCTCCGAGTGAGCGGCCGTTGAACTATGTTGATGACATCAGAGACGACAGCAGTCCCCGCTTACCGATTGATTTGCTCGGAACATGGTCATTACATCAGAGACGACAGCAGTCCCCGCTTACCGATTGATTTGCTCGGAACATGGTCATTACATCAGAGACGACAGCAGTCCCCGCTTACCGATTGATTTGCTCGGAACATGGTCATTACATCAGAGACGACAGCAGTCCCCGCTTACCGATTGATTTGCTCGGAACATGGTCATTACATCAGAGACGACAGCAGTCCCCGCTTACCGATTGATTTGCTCGGAACATGGTCATTACATCAGAGACGACAGCAGTCCCCGCTTACCGATTGATTTGCTCGGAACATGGTCATTACATCAGAGACGACAGCAGTCCCCGCTTACCGATTGATTTGCTCGGAACATGGTCATTAGGTGAGACAAAAAGTAATAACAATACCTAGAGATAGCTTTGGACATGTTATCCCTGTGCTTGGTATTGGCCGGCTTGATGGACATGGAAACCACAGGGTCCGGCACGAAGATAGACTCCATGGACAGTTGCAACTTGGGATTCATCACAAATGTATCTCCGCTGGCGCAATCCACTCCAAACAGGGCAAAGATATCCCCTGCCATCACTTCAGACACCTCTTCCATGTTATTCGAATGCAGTCGGACTAGCCTTGAGATTTTTACCTGAAAATATTCAAAGCGAAAGAGCAGAATAAATAAACGAACACTGAGAAAATGTCAACCTAATATTTTTAATAACTGCGAGGGTTGTGGTCCCATGGTTAGTGTCTCGGACAGTCAGAGTTTCTCAGTTCGATCCCACTCTACCACAATTTGATACCTATTTCTAATAATGAGCCGCTTAGGCTCAAAGAAATAGTGTGAAATTGAAATATTTCTGTAAATAATAAAAACACAAATATTTCTCTTTTTTATTTTTTTTTTTAATTTAAAGTCTAACAACAAAGTATGGGTAGTTGGTAGATTAAATAGTTGCAGTGATAAAGTGAGCTTATTTTAGGATTTAGAAAAATATAACCTCGATTATATAATCTCGATAATATATAATCTCGATTTGAGGCACACTCGATATAACAGAATTAAATAAATCGTTGGAAATCATTGGTAAAATTAATAAAAGTTTTTAAGTGACACATAGTACATAAATCTTTCAACATTGACTTATTGGGTAATTACGCAAAAGTACGGCTATCAGTCCTGCGCTCCTGGTAGTCGGATTTAGGAATGGATAAATGTATCACCTTTTTTCCCGTTCTGACATTATAAATGTATTCCCCTTTCTTGAGCATCCCCTGGTAACATCTCATGTAGGTGAGTTGGCCGTAGTTGCCCAACTCCAGCTTGAACGCTAGGCTGACGAAAGGGTGCTCATCAGATCTCTGGGAGCTGAGGACCACCGTCCTGGCTTCTCCCTTCTTCTCTCCCTGGATGGCCTCGTTGGTCACCTCTCCGGGGTGGGGTAGATAGTCCAGCACCGAATCCAGCAGCGGCTGGACTCCCTTGTTCTTGAGAGCGGTGCCGACCAAAACGGGAGTCAACGTCCTCTTCAAGCAAGATCGTCGTATCGCACCCTTTAAATCATCCACCGTTACCGGTTTATCTTCTAGGAAGAGTTCACCTATAAACAAAAATGTAATTTACTTGTTTATTCATGCCTAGGCGGCTTTACAAGCACAGCTATAGTTCGATTATATGTGTCTTCTTCTTTTCTCTTCTTTAGCCCTCTGTCCTTCACTCTTGGATATGGGCCTCTTTAGTATCATTCCATTTTTTTCAGCCAGTTTTTACCCCCCATTACGGTTATGTCGTCGGACCGTATTTTTTAGGTCTTCTGACGCCTCATTTATTCTTCCAATGTCTCCATTTTAACCTGTCCGGTAGTATGGCCGTGCATGTACGGTCATACCAAATTTTCCTCAAAGGAGTACCGCCGTACATGTACGGCCGATACAAAATTTACAACAAATTTTATGTTTCCATAAATTATGTTAATTGGTATAAAACGAAAAAAATATTCAAGAAAATATATTGCTTATAGCATTGGCTATGATATAAAATTGTGAAAAGTAAAAAAAAAACTCAATCCCCAGATACAGTTTTATCCGCAAGAACTCACTCCCAGACAGGTTAAAATTTTAGGGGGCCAACTTGTGTATAATAGAGTAAATAAAAATTATAATGAATTAATTGGGCGCAGATAAGGGTTGGAAGATCATGAATAGGCAATAGGTATTTTGCACGCACAAGAGATGAAATGTATATGGCAGCTCACCAAATTTGTCATCGACATTAGAGAGGTGTTCTATGAGCTCTTGTCTGTAGTTCTCACATTCCGCTTTCATTTCTCGGGGAATTTCTTCTCGCTTGATGATTTCTCCGAAGCTCCCTTGGAAGTAGAGGGCTTCGTTACTCACGAGATCTATAATCCCTTCGCATTCTTTCTCCAGCCCGATTGGCAGCTGGACAAAAACTGCATTATGCTTCAGTTTAGACCTCATCTGGGATATAACTCTGCAACAAAATGTTTTAATCATTGTAATCATTGTAAAACATCCGGAATACGTCAAGAGTGGCATGGACGCTCTCCTCGACCCCCTGTATCACCTACTTTCAAAGGTATGGGAAGAGGAAAGGTGCCCGAAGGATTGGGTAAACGGGGAAGTTATAGCCCTCCACAAAAAGGGTGATCCGCTGTTGTGTGATAACTACCGTGGCATTACTCTTTTAAGCGTTCCTGGAAAAATTCTGGCACAAATAATTTTGGCAAGAATCCAAAAACCAATAATGCAAGTCCTCAGAGAGAACCAAGCGGGCTTTCTACCAGGCAGGGCGTGCGCTGACCATATACATAACTTACGATGCCTGTTACAGCAAAGTAACGAATGGAACTGCGCCCTTGCCTGCTGTTTTGTAGACTACGAAAAAGCTTTCGACAGCCCGCATAGGTCTTCTCTTTGGAATATCATAGAAGCATATGGAGTTCCTGTCAAAATTGTGGCCATTATCAGGGCGCTTCACACTAACAGCGAATGCTGCGTTAGAATAGATGATGTGTGCAGTGAACCATTTGAGGTCTCTACTGGGGTGAAGCAAGGCTGTGTACTAGCCCCATTTCTCTTCATCATCATGTTTGACTTCATCCTACGAATGTCAATTCCACCGGATCGAGGAATTGCAGTGAGTCCTGCTCAGAAATTATGCGATTTAGAATATGCGGACGATGCAGTTCTAATAGATACATCGATCGGAGCCCTGCAAGATATAATTGACTCCCTCCAAATAAACTCCGCTCGGTTAGGCCTAAGAGTGAACGCCAAAAAGACCAATGTCATGTGCAACTCAGCCTGTCCGGACCGAGATCAACATCTTACTTGTGAGGGACGAGCGCTCGTTCGAGTCGACACCTTCAGATACCTTGGAACACTCATGGTGGAGGATGGTAGTGTCCAGAAGGAACTGAATGTACGGCTCGGAATGGCAGGAGCTATATTCAATAAAATGCGCAATGTCTGGGACTCACTGCTTTACTCGACAAAAACCAAGTGTCGTCTCTTTAACGCCTGCATCCTCACAGTGTTGCTGTACGGATGTGAGTCGTGGCACCTCACCAAAGCTCAAAGCAAGAAACTAGCAAGTTTTGAAAATAGATGCCTGAGGCGAATACTGGGTATAAAGTGGTATGACTTCGTCAGGAATGACGATGTGAGGAGAAGAACTCAACAGCCCCTCATACTGGAAGTCCTGAAGAGAAGAAGGTGGACATGGTTGGGACATGTCCTTAGAATGCCACCTGAGGGCATCAACCCCTCATGTCTCTTCTTCCAACCCCGAGGATTCCGGCGCCCCGGAAGGCCGCTGACGACCATTCACCGACTATACTCAGCGGAACTTCGAGACGCCGGACTGACCTGGGAGGAAGCCAAGGAGATGGCGCGTGACAGAGTGACTTGGAGACGACTCGTGTTGGCCATATGCTCCACCTAGGGAGCGAACATGGAAAAAGAAGAAGAAGAAAATTTCAGGTTTTTTACTTGTAGATTCATATTTATGGGGAAAATACAATTATACTACTACTACTACTACTACTCCGCAGTGCCTCCGCCTCCGTAGTGTAATGGTCAGCATGCTCGGCTACCGTTCTGGAGGTCCCGGGTTCGATTCTCAAGGGAGGCAAAATAAATATAAGTGATTTTTTTCACTGTAATATTTATTCAATATTACCCTGGACTGGTAACCTGAAGCGGAGGGCTGATCACCTTTCCTTCATGTGTTAACAATCAAGATAACACTGCGTTTATATGATGCAGTGCCCTATGCACCATTGGGTTGTGTATAAGGGTTTTTATTATTATTATTACTATTATTATTATTACTACTACTACTACCATCACACCGTTTCCCCGCAGGGGTAGGCAGAAAGGATGGAACACCACACTCTTCTGTCCTGACATGCACTCCTCGCCTCCTTCACATCCAAACATGCCCTCTGATTACGCAGACTTTTGACACCGCCAGATTTTAGGTTCTGATTGATCTGATTATGCCAAGTCTTTTTCGGTCGTCCTAATTCTGTTTTCTCTCTCACATTCGCCACATATATTTTCTTAGTCATTCTCTCGTTATCCATTCGCTCCACATGTCCATACCACCGTAAAGAACTCTACCAAATCTTTTCAATTATTCCTTGTTTAGCCTTACATTCCTTTCTTATATCTCCGTTTTTAATACATACAATGATTTTCTACACATTCGTCTGAGGGAGCGCCCTCAAATACAATTATATATATTTAAAAAAATATTATTATTCTGTCCAGGAGTATGGTCGTCCAAATAAAACTTTCCTCAAATACAGATTTGTGAGAGTTTCCTCAAATACAGAGGCGTGCACGATCAGCCGCACTTATAACTAAAGCCCGGTGACGTTTATTTATAAAATGGCACTTGTACTGTGGTTGTACATACTTCAACACTAAAACCATACTTCAGATTGTATTGCAAATAGCATTTTACTTAAAAGAAAGTTTGTGTGATGTCATCGTAATGATGCTTTCAAAGAAATCCCACGAAACAAAACATGTATAACTACTACTACTACCATCACACCGTTTCCCCGCAGGGGTAGGCAGAGTGGATGGAACGCCACACTCTTCTGCCCTGACATACACTCCTCGCCTCCTTCACATCCATACATCTAGTCATACATGCCCTCCGATTACGCAGACTTTTGACACCGCCAGATTTTAGGTTCTGATTGATCTGATCGTGCCAAGTCTTTTTCGGTCGTCCACGTTCTGTTTTCCCTCTCACATTCGCCACATGTATTTTCTTAGTCATTCTCTCGCTATCCATTCGCTCCACATGTCCATACCACCGCAAAGAACTCTTCCTAATCTTTTCAATTATTCCTCGTTCAGCCTTACATTCCTTTCTTATATCGTCGTTTTTAATTCTGTCATACAATGATTTTCCACACATTCGTCTGAGTGAGCGTATTTCAACAGCGTTCACTCTGCTTTCATCCTTCCTTTGCCAGTTCCATGTTTCGCTTCCATACATTAGTGTCGGTACTAGCACACCGTTGTGAACCGCTAGCTTGGCTTCCATGGACATATTCTTATTCCCAATCGCTCTGTTAAAAGCACCATTTATTCTATTCCCTGCATTCACTCTTCTCTCAATATCCTTATCCACTTTTCCATCCATGTAATAATGTTGATATAAATCATGTTTACTGGTCTAAAATTAAATAGTAAAATATAAAAATTTCAATGGATTCTTCTATTTTCTAGTGAGCGAGTTTTTCTAAGATAGCAGGTTCAGAACACAAGTACAAATGTACCACATAGTTTATGAATCTACAATATTGTGCAAACAAAAGATATAGCTATATATCGAGATGATCTTAAGAAAAAAATTAACCCATTTGCATAATTTTCTTTTCCCCAATTTTATCACAGTTAACCTTTTAAACGCGTTAACTTTGTTCCTAAGAGACGCTCGTGCGCGGCTGTATTTCGCCGTTTTTTAAATTATTACTTTTATCATGTATTTAGTTATGAAACGATTTATTTTCCTAAACAAAAACGTTTGATGGGATTCATTGTGCCTTTTTGGTACTCTATAATACACGTGTGTCACATTATTCTTGAAATATATCGTAATATAAACAAATTAGATCGTAACATAAATAAATCAAAGCACGCATCGTGTGTCACTCTTACCCACTGGCGATGCGTAGCGTCGAGATTGAGACAGATATAGGGCATGATTATGGCGCGGACTAATTACCGACCGCTAGAAAAATCAGGGATCTGTTGTTTTATTTATCCTTGTGATGTTACAAATTATTAGTCAGATATTTCAACAGATGTCATAAGGCCGAGGATTGACGTATTATTTAGTTCCACACCATGAAAAAATCCCTCCAAGTTGAACTGAGGTTCGAAACTTGGAGCAAAGTAATAACACATACGGTTATGTCAGCCGCGTATGGGGCATGTTTTATTAAAACACATACGGTTATGCGAGCCGCGTGGATCCGGTTAAACACTAAAACCATACTTCAGATTATATTGCATTTAACATTTTACTTAAAACAAAGTTTGTGTGATGTCATTGTAATGATGCTTTCAAAGAAATCCCACGAAACAAAACATGGATAATGTTGATATAAATCATGTTTACTGGTCTGCAATTAAATAGTAAAATGTAAAAAAAATTCAATGGATTCTTCTATTTTCTAGTGAGCGAGTTTTTCTAAGATAGCAGGTTCAGAACACAAGTACAAATGTACCACATAGTTTATGAATCTACAATATTGTGCAAACCAAAGATATAGCTATATATCGAGATGATCTTAAGAAAAAAATTAACCCATTTGCATAATTTTCTTTTCCTCAATTTTATTACAGTTAAGTGCTATTTAGAAAAATGGCGCTAAATAAAATAATCCAAAATAATAATTATCATTATGAAATAAAGTAGGACCTCTAAATGCGAATTTACTCTCTGTTCGGACTAGTGGAACGTTCAGATTACAGTACAGAGAATCTGTAAGACATAAACAGCGCGGCTGTCCAAACTTAAAACACAGTAAGGGACTTTTTTTTGTAGTAGGTTTTTTTTGCATTTTTGGACTAAGTACAAAAAAAACGTACAATAAAAAAAATGTCCCTTACTGTGTTTTGAGTTTGGACAGCCGAGCGCTTGAATGGGGAAACTTGCTACTGCTTCAGCGTCAAACATTTCTTCACTTTCGGTGTCACATTCTTGTGTTACTTGCCTTATTATATCATCGTCTCAAGAAGCGGGGGAGGGATGATTGTGGGTTTGGATTATAGAGGTCCCGCTGTAATGGATCATTCTCATGATGTGTTATTATTGGCTAATAAATTCATATGAAAAATCACAAGACTATCGGTAACATTTTTATTGAAATCTGTAGAGCGAGATATGAAGGTTTGAATGAAAAACCGACACCGCTATACGTCATCGGGTGTGCTATGTTCCTTTTATGTATATAAATTTTTCTCCTTAAAAGAGCTGTACTAGTAGTAGTGTGGATTCGTTTCTGTGACGTCATTCGTTACCGAAGAAAACAACATTTTTACGAAGGCAAATTTTGCAAAAGAAAATGACAACATTTAATAATGAAAATATTGATTATATCGGGTGTTATAAACACAATCGAGTCTTATACAATCCTTTATAGGTTGAGTATGATAGATATGAGATATTCCTCCCGAGTGAGTGAGTACCTTTTGGGATCGGCGCCGAGTCTGTCCAGCTTGTTGATGAAGGCCACGCAGGGCACATTGTACCGCTTCATCTGGCGGTTGACGGTGAGCGTCTGGCTCTGCACGCCGCCCACCGCGCACAGCACCAGCACGGCCCCGTCCAGGACGCGCAGCGCCCGCTCCACCTCCACCGTGAAGTCCACGTGCCCCGGGGTGTCGATGATGTTTATGTTGTGGTCCTTCCAGACGCTGTACGTGGCGGCCGACTGGATCGTGATACCTCTCTGCCGCTCCAGTTCCATGGAATCCATCGTCGCTCCCACATTGTCCTTGCCTTTAACCTAAACAATCGAACGCAAATATAAAAGTGGGGACTGACCGGAGCATTTCGTCGTAACATCATTCGCGGCGAGCATTCGTCTTCGGATAGAGCACTCGGAACGCTGTACTGACTATACGAATGCTCACATCGTAACGTGTTACAATACAACGAAATAACTTCATTCGCGTGCCATGCAAAATCGTATCGGGTGGCACCTATGGCACGCTGGCCATAGATTCGACATCCCTGCCCTAGAGCTTATTTGGCCCGTAAACCATTTAGAAAAAATGTATTACACACTATTTTAACCTTTTAAGGAGAAAAATTTAAGTATGGAAAGAGTTGTATAATATTTGTAATATTGCAATCGAGCTATCTCAAGAATAGCTAATTTTACAAAAGTAAAAAATGGTAACACTTTTTTTATTTGTGGTGTTAAATTACGCGTACTTTTAACATAATTGAGCGCTACTCTTGCGAGGTTAGCTGCAGGGTATGCATATTGTACATACACACATGATGAAAGTAAGTTTCTGTTAGTGCTGCCAACATGAAATTTTGAAAACTTGATCCGCAAAAACCGTACACTTGAATTTTGTAAATGTCAATACATTTAAGCTATTTTGCAAATTCCCATAGTTAATCGTAATAAGCACAAATGAATTGCTTGTAAAAAAATATTACACTAACCCATCCGCATATCAGTTCCCGCAAGTAAAAAAGTTGCCCCGCTCCCCAAGCGGGGCAACTTTTTTACTAATTGTCAAACAATGAGGCGCTAATATTTTGCACCTGATAAAACGAGAACAAACATAGAAATAATCTTTAAATGCAGAAAAAGGTAGCACGCGCTAAACAGTTTGATTTTTGTGGTACAAATCAGTCTGATCAACATAACGCTTGCGTGGGACTCATACTTTGAAGCGTCAAAGGCGTTCAAATTCAACCGAGTTATAAAAATAAAATATCTCATAAAATTATTACTTTCACCGTTTTACCAATAAATATGGTACATAGAACTTTGTACTATGCACGTATTTTATTGTGTGTCTAGATCAGAAATGTGATAAATTAACAAGAAAACTTGAAAAAACAACTCAATAAAACATTATACCTGGGATGTAAAGTTTTGATTTCTAACTGATTATAGTTGATTTTTCAATCAAAAGGGGCATCTTTGGTCAAGTGTCGTAAATAAATATGTAAAAAAATTATAAGAAATAATGCATTATGAAAAGTTTTCTTTACTGATTTGTAGATATCACACTTAGTATCTTTATAATATGAACCACCACGGACGGAGGCGTGGTTTAAACCGCGACTAATGAGCGAATGTAAAATTTTGTACTCTAGTACTTTTGGAAGAAAATACTTGAAGCGTACCTACTGATGTGCTAGTTTGAGATAAATATCACTTAGCAGATATATATTTGTAGGCGTATATCAATGAGCGTAGTCTCATTCAGAACATAGCGCTGTATGATAGTGCTACACACTGTGTGGTAAGATGTAGCAGACCCCCAAGAAGGCCACCTAAACGGTGGAGAGATAGTTGGTCTTCCACCTCCCAGGAGCAGACTGGAGAATGACAGGACATAGTCCTAAATAAAGGAGAAGAAGAAAAAGACACTGTATGGTCTTATCGCTGATATCAGCGCAACATACCTGTTTTATATATTTTCACCTGGAGGAAAAAAATGTGACGAAATATTTGGGTTTAGTAGCAGACTCCCAACTCACATGGTCTGAACACATTAACAGAATATTACATTGATTGCAAGGTATTCTCTCTTCGTTGATGGTTCTATCAATATATTTTGCTATGATACATTCCCACCTTTGCTGTATCTGGGGTTCCACAACAAAGAAGAAAATTTCCAAAACACAAATAATACAGAATAGAGCTATAAGAAATATATTTCGTCTCGGCACTCATGTAAAAGATATTTATTTGAGGACTAATATAATACCTTCCGACATTCTAACGTATGAGATTACAAACAAAATGCTTCAAATAATGTTTAAAACGACTCACAGCAACACCAAACCGATTTTTAACAGAGAAATTCATCATTACATATAATAATCGAGGACATGATAAAATAAATGTGAAGCCGATAAATACAACTGTTTGGAGTAAGGTCCTAGCAATATATTCCCTATACCCAAATTAACAAGCTGCCTGACATATATAAAATAGAACCCAGTCAGGGATCCAAAATGAATGAACTGAAAAAATGCTTCATGGAAAGATATTTGTGTTAGTGATAAGTTATATTTTCTCATTTGTTTCTTTTAAACATTTGCCATACCTTATGTTTTTTTTATATAAAGGTATACTTCTTCTTCTTCTTCATCTTGTTGTAGGCCTTGTGGCCTGTTTTTAAGAGGGATTAGCCTCTTGCGATGTCGATTCCCAGCTATCGACCCATCTCTTTGGTGGTCTACCATGGAATTGGCCATATAGTGCGATGTGGGGGAGTCTGGATGGTTCCATTCTCCTCACATGCGCATACCATTGTCTCCTTCGTTGCCTTCCCCACTTAACGACATCTTCGATCTCGTATATAGGTATACTTATTTACTAAACCCATTTATTGTTTTATATTTTACATTTTGGCCTGTGTTAGTTTTGTTCAATTTTTATATATTATTTTTTTTACTTTCTTGACATATTTTTTTTAAAAACAACCAAAAAATTTTATTTATTGTTTCGGCATTAACTTTGTGGTAAGACATGTTACAATGATTAAAGAAAACACTTCGTTTTTTACCACTTGAGTTTTATTATAGACTACATGTTTCAGAAGTTAAACTTCCATCATTCAGGTCTGTATAATAACTTATTGAATAAATAACTATTATTATAAATATTTATAATAACTGTAATTGAGTTATTATACAGACCTGAATGATGGAAGTTTAACTTCTGAAACATGTAGTCTATAATAAAACTCAAGTGGTAAAAAACGAAGTGTTTTCTTAAATCATTGTAACCAAAAAATTGTTTGTTTTCACCAAATATTGTCAGGTATGCAACCTGACAAAAATTTGTCAGTGTATCCGGTACGCATTAAATATTTTTGGAATAGATATCTTTTCTCGTGCGCGTAGGTCATACGGGTTAGCGCGGAATGGTGAAAAAAAACCGCACGAATCACGTACATTCGATACGAATGTGTAGGGCTAATTGTGTTTCAGTCTTGTTAACCTATGTCCCAAAATAAGTCTTGGAAATTTCTCACAGGGAATATTATGTATGTAATATGTTTTAAAATAAATACATATTGAGCGGATACAGTCAATGAGCAAAAGATAAACTGCTTCCGTGTTTTTTTAAATTACTTTAATTTTTATCTTATCATTAATGTAATTAACCCTTTTAAGAAAGTACATAAATTATTGTCATTGCTTAGCTCTGGTCATAATATGTAAAAGATATACGTAAGTATAAGTCTTCTCCAAGCAGATATATCAAATATATGTGAATGGGGAAGACAAAACAAACTAATGTTTAATGTTTCTAAGTGTTCAGTCACGTCTTTCACTAGGGCCCAAAACACTTTATTTTATCGCTACAAAATGAACGACCAAAATCTGATGCGAGCATCGGATGTTAGGGATCTGGGCGTTAGATTTGTGAGCACCCTGACATTTCACGATCACATAGAGGCAGTCAGTGGTAATGCATTGAAAATGCTAGGATTTGTTCTGCGTACTGCCAGGGTTTTCGAAAATACCCGCGTGCTGAGAACTCTTTATAACTCCTTGGTGCGAAGTAGACTCGAGAGTGGCTCGATGATCTGGGGGCCGCACGAGCTTAAGTACTCTCTTATGGTAGAGAAAGTCCAAAAGAAGTTTTTGAGGTATCTCTACATGAGAGAGTACGGCTATTATCCTTGGCTCTACCCGACCCAGTTTCTCCAGGGTATGCTTGGCTACAATAGTTTAGAGACTAGAAGGAATGTGTATTTAATTACGCATTTTTATCGATTGTTGCGCGGTATGATCGATAATCCTGAAATTATCCGGAGCATTGGTCTGTATGTTCCCGATAGTTACCTGAGACAACGTCGGCATAGATTGTTTCACATTCCTATACACAGGACCAACCTGCCGATGGTTATGCCTGTAGGAAGAGCTACCGCTATGTTGAACAATATCACATTGGATATTGATCTGTTCCATGTGTCCGAAGGAGTTTTCCGAAGCGGGATTCTTCTACACCTTTAAGTCTTCTTGCTTACTTTTACTTTTAATATATACGCCTTGAATATTGTTTGTTATGTATATATTATTTTTTTATTGAATAAATTGAAAATTGAAATTGAAATTGAAAAAAAAAGAGAGAAAATATACCTCATGCATAGATGCAATACGACCAGTATAAAACAGTATCCTTTCTGTAAGTGTTGTCTTTCCCGAGTCTATATGGGCTGATATTCCGATATTTCTAATTTTTTCTAGAGGTTTGTGTTCCGCAAACTTCGAATACGATGACATACATCTCTGCAAGATCTATAATAAAAAAAACATTTCAAAATAATCACAGATAGAAAATATATTGTCAATCAGAAGAGTTTATATCACTTTCCATTCAAACTTTTCAGCATGAGAGATTTTACGAGGTTTCAAATAATTTACCGGCAAAAATTGCACTCACCTGTCTTTGAGAGTTCTCTGAAAATAGTGTTTTGATGATATTTTGTTTACGTAACATGCATGAGATAGTCATATTTATGTAATAATAATTTATGAAACTTAAGAATGGACTTTATAGGTTAACAAAATTACGGAATATGTAGTATTTGACAAGCGGACCACAGATTCAGATTATATCACAGATATCTAATTATATTCCATAGACTAACGCGTACAGCTACAAAATGTGTCCAAAGATTATATACGAGGATGTTTTTGGCAAGAATAAAAAAAGAAACCGTGTCGGTATACATATACACATAATTTTTTTTAACGTATTCCCCATGAAATAAAGGTATTTCACCTTTCCCTATGCACTTAGCCGTTATTTGCATCGGAAAATAACGCCGCGATTTTAAAAAGTAATCCAATACGAAATAATGTAACTCCAAGGTCATTCATATTGGTCATAAAAATTGCTTTCGCCAATAATAGCCTCCAGAGTTACCTCCATTAAAATCATTTTGGTGTTTATTACGAGAGACACCCGCAGATCACATAATTTCGGCCTTGGAATAAATAAATATGGCGGTGTCAAAAGTCTGCGTAATCGGAGGGCATGTATAGTCATAGTCTAGTCAGATGTTTGGATGTGAAGGAGGCGAGGAGTGTATGTCAGGACAGAAGAGTGTGGCGTTCCATCCTCTCTGCCTACCCCTGCGGAGAAACGGCGTGATGGTAGTAGTAGTAGTAGTAGTAGTAGTGGAAATAAATGCATTTCTTTTCAATAATACCAGGTACCCGAAATAATAGCAGTAAATAATGGTAGGCATTTCTATAATTACATACTATGTGCCCAAAATAGTAACTATTTTTTTCTGACTACTGTTAGAGCCCATTACGACTAAATTGTTTTAGGTAAATCCATTGAAAACGTAGTTTGCCAAGCAGCACCTCAGCCTCGGTCAGGAGAGTTCGGAGTCAGTACCGACTAAATCAGTGGGAGACTCAAGGACTCGTCCGGAGTCTGGAGTAGTTCATCGTCAGCTTAAGTCGAAAAACCGGGAGTGAAGTGCAAGTAATAGTGTACCGAAACACGAGATAGCCAGTGCTACGTATTTAAGGCCACTAAGGTGCCGTCTTCATCATCATCTGCTATCAAGGAACGCTAGTTTCCTGCACCGCCAGTCTGTGCCAACTATGGCCCAACTATATTTCCGAACGCGAAGGGACCGTCATTACATGTATTAAAGACATCCATGCGTAGTTTTTGTTTCGAATCATGCATTCGGGATTCCAAATTAAATTAAGCAATATTTAGTGTGACAGAGAGTTAGATATCTCAAAAGAAACACAGTACAAATATTGATTTTTTTCTTCTATTTATTTAAAATTTACATCATCATTCATTGGTAATAATGATATTGAGGCTTCACGATAATAGTTTCTTCTCTCCCATGTAATGAAATCTGCCTAATAAATGTGACGCGTCCTCGAAATTTCACTCTCAATTTTTGTCCAAATATCGATTGTCGAATCGCTACCTAAGAAGTTTTATTTCAAAAACATTTTAAATGAACAAAGAGTATCTCCTTCCATGGGATAACACCCAAATAAGAACAATTTAATAGATAGATATCCTTATCGTATAATATGGCACGGTATTTTAGCTTTATCGTATGGAACGTATGCGATAAGGCTAATACTACCCTATAAGATGCAAACGCAACCATTATTTGGGGAATACCGGACCTCTGGACAAAACTTTAAAAATTTATTTGGGTTGTCAGTTTACAAACTTTCCCAAAAAATGGGAAATATTTTAAATTGTGACAACACAAAAACAATAAATAAAACAGTTGCAGCCGACACAACAATCAAACAATGTCAACAATCATTTAAACTGCAATAGTTCATTAATTTAATTGTTTAAAAAATCGTAAGAAGTATTATATATTAGTAAATGTTAACGCTCGTTATTTTAAAATACCTCTACATAAATTTAATTTTAATCGTGACTCGATTTCGGGGTTAATATTAGTAATATAAAATACATATTACAGAGATATACTTTTTCCGTTTTCCAATATAAATAAATACATTTATCGGTAAAAAGGATTTTTGAACTATGGTATTACTATTACTTGCAAAGAGCTGGTACCTGATAACCTGATACCAATGCGAATTTAGTCTTTCACCGGGTCGGATCAAATTAGATACAGTCTTTAGTGTAATTAGTGAGTTTTTTTGTAATAATCGAGTATTAATTCGTTTCCTTGCTCAAATTGTTTCACATTTTAGTTGCTCTATAGTTGACCAAAGTGTAAGTACCTATTGATTTATTTTCATTTTTAAATTGTGTATCACAATATATTGTAATGTAATATATTTTATAATAATTAAGTGTCTTTTTTAAATATTTTATGTGTCGGGTTGTGGTCCCGTGGTTAGTGTCGCGGACTCTTAAGTCAGAGTTTCTCGGTTTGAACCCACTACCACAATTTTATACCTATTTCCAATAATGAGCCGCTTAGGCTCACAGAAATAGTATAAAATTGAAATATTTGTGTAAATAATAAAAAACACAAATATTTCTCTTTAACAAAAAAAAGTTTATCTTCCATTGGGTTTGCGACAGTGGAAGTTGAAATGGAAGTTCGTCAATATTTTACTATAATTGGATTTGATAATTTTGATAACCCCATTTACATATTATATTTTTTTTGACATCTTATCAAAGATGAAGAAGAATAAGTCTGGTCATTTACGGGGCTGAAGTCCGTCATAGGCTGGTTTAAGTGATCACTTTACACACGTGTAACATTCACCAATTCTACCCATTATTGACAACCACACTACTTTCATTCTCAGAAGTTCTATATAGTTTTATATATATGAACCAATTTTGAAACATTGTTCTTGAATCACTAGAACTTCAATGGACACATCTGTTGGTGAGATGAAAAGATTAATTTATCTTAAAGATCTTCCTAGAGTTTGAGTAGTGTGGTTGTCAATAATGGGTAGAATTGGTGAATGTTACACGTGTGTAAAGTGATCACTGAAACCAGCCTATGACGGTCGTCAGCCCCGTAAATGCCCAGACTTCCATATTCTTCATCTTTGATGAGATGTCAAAAAATAATATAAAAATAACTCCTGTAATTGGAGATAATCCAGATTTTGTGAACAAGTATTTGGACACACTCAAAATGTTGTTATTATTTTACAAAACCTATTTTTTTATAAAAATATACATATCTACAAAAAACAAGATAGGTTATCATTTATTTTACATACACACATACACCTGCACAGCTCCCTCCACAACAGAGTGATTAGTAATGAGACTCAATGAATCACTGAAAAAAATTCCCATTGACAATAATGATTCTCAAATTATATTTGGGTAGGTGAGCAGAAAGGCAACATTTTTGGAACGCATTTTTATACTTAGTTTGTTGTACTTCTAATGCGGATGCAATAATGGTATAAACATAATACCTACCTTCTTCTCGCAATCTTTGCATGAAAGAATGAGAAAAAAGGTTGTTATCCAGTGTATATGTAATATATTACGACCTGTCTCGGAGATTGGTATCGAGGAAATCAGATATAGCGATCGCACACCAGTCAGTATACCGCAAAGCCCGCGCTAAATATGTTTATAATAATTTTAGATAATTTATTTAGAGCTATTTTCCTAAAGTGCACTTCGCAGTTATTAGTATAGTCCTACGCTCCTTTGATAAATAATAGATCCTTATTTGCAATTCAAAAGTTTCAATGTGATCACGGATAAAACACCTGACCAGACGTCAGAGGATCCACATTTGAATCCTAAAGGTGGAGACTGACCGGAGCATTTTGTCGTAACATAACGTCGTGACATCGCTCGTGGCGAGCATCCTAAACTATGGATGGAGCATCCGAAACTATCGGTGTACTGACTGCCTGAATGCTCGCATCGTAACATGTTACGTTACGACGAAATGCTCCGGTCAGTCTTCGCCCTAAAGTTAAAAAGTCACTTAGAGTTTTCTCTCTTTGTAAAATTGTAAAATAGAATTATATATTGTTAAGTAAAATAAATTTTACTGAGAACACCCTTGGTTTTTTCTTATCTTTAGGAAATTTGAAATGTTGCTTCAAAATTTGTAGCTGCCTTTTCAAAAAATACTCAAGCGAGAGTTACTTTTTTAATTTCTGAAGTCTGACTATTTATTATTTTTTACAGATAAAATGGCCGATGATGATGATGACACCATACAGCGAGACCTTCCCGGGTCAAGTGGTATGTGAGATTACAATTTTATTTGTGAGTTTTAAAACACGAGCCACTACAATAGTAGTGGAAGAAAAATTCTCTTACTGTACGATCCACTATAAATGTGGTGTGGGTATCATGTTGGCCCTCGTTTGGGTCCGCTGCACTTTGTAGAGGGTACGATGAAAGCCATCCAATACAAATCAGACTTGGAAAACCACGTCATTCCAGAAATTGAGAACATCAGTCGACATACTACCGATCCTATATTCCAAGACGATTCTACACCTTGCCATAGGGCACGTACTGTCAGTCAGTAGAGTACTTTTTTGGACAATGTATAACAAAAACCAAATGACCCGACATACGAGTAAGAGATGTTGTTGATGCAATGTGAAGTGAATCCTTTAACCTTCCAGTAGGCGCGTTATCATAAAATTTATGACAAATGCACCTTATCGCTTCCTCCACCCTTACCACTTAATTGCAAGCATCGAGCTCCGAGCTGTTCGAGGGTCAGTGTCTCTCTAAACTACAGACGTACCTAGTGTGCTAACAAGTTTTTGTTTTTCATTGAAATTTGGAAATTTCATTTGAGCGTAAATTTAAAAAATCGCTCCTTAAAGTGTAAAAGTATATGGAAATAAACAAATTTTCCTATTTATTTTTCATTTAAATGTTATTTATTTTAGACGTGTTTTAACAGGAAAACATGTCATACCAACTGAAGAGAGGAGAAAACAATGGAAGATAAAAAGTCACTAATAATAAACTCACTAAATGAGATGACAATATTCATTCTGACAAATAGGTCAATAAAATATTTTGTTTTTAAATATTAACATAATAAGAGTGTTGTTTCGGTTTTTATTTGAGAAAGTCAAATACATTATAGCTATTTCATAACATTTATATACAGAAAACCCAATTTACATACAGAAAACTTGATGATATAAAATTAATGACACGCGCCCGCTCAAGGGAAATTTCTCAACGCGCCCGCTGGAAGGTTAAAAGTTTCTTCATTGATAGGTTGGTGTTAGCTACGTCATTGTAAATTATATAGGTATAAATGAATGTTGCCCTGCAAAGGGCATTTGAATAATAATTTGTATTTGTCAAGGTAAAGCTGCCACTCCAATAAAGAAATGTTTCGCTTTCGGGGGTGGCCGCCTTAATGTAATGTTGAAATAAGATAAATACGTAAAAAATATTTGTAAACATGTCATGGGGAAATTGGCCACGCGCACTAAGAACCTCTCGCCACGGGCATGGAATCCTGACTGAGCTAGGCGCGGCGTCTTATACGTAGAGCGCATGACCTTATTTACGTCACGGGCAGCCGGCCTGGCCGACTTCGACGGACCGCGCTTGTTAAGAATATAAGAATGATGTACATTGATGAATAAAATTAGTTCTCTTCGACTACTGAAACTTGTCTTTCACTTCTCCGCTCCCGACCTTCGAGACCTCGCCGCAGCACCAGCCTGGACCGCTTCGCCTCTCTAATATAGTAAAAATCATAATAATCAAACAATGGATACAGAAATTATGAATGAATTTGTTAATTAGTTGTATTTTTTGCTATCAGTACAAATTTGCTTGATCTTTCAAAAATTAGTTGGTTAATAAAGTGTTAATCAACATTAATAATGTACTATATAAGCATAGTGTGAGTGTATGTGTGCCTGAATATTCGAGTGCTATTACAAAATTCATATAATTAGAGTGTTAACATGATTACCACAAGGCATGAGCTATATATTCTTGACGTGCGATATTTTTTTTTACAATAGGACAATGAATAAAAATTCTGCGAGTGATTATTTTATGAACAGCGCCATTGTAACCCTTTCAATGCCGGAAGGTATTAATATGACCGTACCCAGCAGGCTGCGATTTTTTCAACAATATGTGAAAGCTTTTAAGAAGATGACTATAACTTTGATAATATTGGTAAATTGTAATATTTTAGTGTTTCTTGATTTTCCTAATTGATGTCTCTATATATTCTAATTAAAAAGAATGCAATTGGATTTGATATTGGCTAGTGACAAGCTCAAACGAGAGCGCGTTTACTCGCTCATATTGTATGGCCGGCCTGATGAGCGCGAAATTGGAGAGCGCGTGAACACGCTCGTGGCAGAAAACCGGTTAAAGGCTATTTTCATTTATAAATTCCGTCTTACACATAAATTTACTATACAATCATAATTTAGTTACATTTGAAATCTGGTGGAATGCACATTGATAAAATTTCTAAAATGTGTACCATAGAAAATCAAACATATAAATCCTAGAGATTTACTTTAAAAGTTAGTTTTAATATTATGAAATACACTTATTTACCAAAAATTTTGCAGGTGCTGGTCGAAAAAAATATTCAAACCACAGAAATCGAAAGCCAACAACTCAACAACAACCAGCTCGCCAACACTCAAATATGAATCGTCCTTTTGGCAATCATTTTAGGACACAAAATACTACTTTACAGCGCGTGAAATCCTTGTCACATTCGAATACACATTTGTTCGACAGGGTTTATGTAAATAAAACACTAAATCCTCAAATGTCTGACATGGACCATAAAACTCAACAAAAAAGAGACAATCGGAGATTTGGAAACCCTCCTATTTCTCAATACAGCAGTAAAGATGTTAAAGGAGATGGTAATCAATTACAACCGGCAAACTTTAAGAAATTTCCTCCCGGATTGCGATACAAGAAGCTGACAGAACTCACCCAGTTATATCCTGAAGAACTAATTACTAGATTATCATGCGAAAGTAACAATTTGAATGCTTTTCTGGAAGATAAGAACACTAATCCAGATTTGATAGTGTTGTTCGTTTCATGCTTATTTAAATTAAGTACAGCGCAGTTAGATTTATCAAAGACTAAATTACTGGTCACTATTTGTAAATCTAGCTTTATGGATGTTTTGCAAAAGTACATTATGGGATTACCATATGTCAGGATTGTAAAAAAAAAAGATAATATGCTCTTCTGGAATGACATTGAGCCTTTTTTTATGAACCTATTCAAGTTTTTCGATGTTTTTATTGACTTATCACCTAGCACGGCTGTTGATGTGCTCAGAATACTACTTGACAGTATTAAGTCGTCTTTGGAAGGCCTCCGGATTCAACAAAAAGAGAGGTTCTCCGATGAACTCCAAACTATATTTCTTGAAGTACAAACCAAGTTAGCAATTTGCAGTGAAGAAGAGGAAAAGAAATTGGTAATAACATAGTATCTGTGGTTCTTTTTCTATATTTGATAATTGTCAATTTACTTTTCTTAATATAGAAGTATTTTTAGTACATTAGTAGTAATACATTTACAGTAGTAGTACATTTTAGTAATAGTAGCATTTCTTATTTTCTTAATTCTTTTAATCTCTTTTTAATTAATGTTTTACTCAGTTAATTTGTGTGGGATGTGAAGAAGCCACAACCTTTTTAATAACTAATTATTATAAAATAGGTATCAAATTGTGGTAGAGTGGGTTCGAACCGAGAAACTCTGACTTAAGAGTCCGCGACACTAACCATGGGACCACAACCCGACACTATTAACTATCCTATATTCTGCTTCATTGCAGGGGTAGGCAAAAACACTATCTTTTCAAGCATTCTTTGCCTCTTCGACATTCATGAGTCTCCACATACGTAGCTGCCGATTATTCAGACTCTTAATCTGTCTCAACCTTTTTCACATCCTTAGGACGTGTACCATCTAATCATTGAATTAGTTAATCAATTTATTTTTGACAATTTCAGTTCATAATATGCCTTTAATTTTTCAGGCGGTTCCAGTACGAGGTGGGATTACCAATAGTAATAATGATAATAATGCTAATGAAGAACCCCCAAACAACTTTCGTGACATAGAAATTTTCCCAAATAAGGATGAATTGTTCCACAAACCAAACTTCCTTCGCCCCAACATTGTGGCTGGAGCATACAGTAGTGTGGACCAATACTTGGATATACAGTTTCGCCTTATGAGAGAGGACTTCATAGCCCCTTTACGAGACGCCTTGAATACGTACCTCTCATCTTCGCAAAAAGTTAAAGTCAGCGGAGCTAAGTAATATTTTTGTAAATCTGAATTATTCATCTGATTTTTTATATCAAATCTTCACTTAGATCAGGGCTGTTTGAAGCACGGCTGCTTGCGACCCGCGGCTTATATTTTTGGAGCCCGCGATGTGTTTATTCTACCGCAAACATGACGATTTTCCTTTTACAAAAAATATTTCGTAAAAACTAATGTTGATGTTTTTTCCACCGCAAATATGACAATCTCACATTTACAAAACATATTTGGTAAAAATTAATGTTGACAGAATTGTAAAAGATAAACCGATTAAATGAATTTTATTATTACAATGATATCTCCGTATTTAAAAAAAGTCAAAGTATTTGTTTCTGCGGCCCTTCGATCTATTTAGTTCTTTGGATTGGCCCAGGATTGTATCTGGTTTGGACAGCCCTGACTTAGATGAATAACATCCTAAAGACTGTTCAGGTGTGATCGCACATTTACGGGATGTGATTCAATCTCAGACAGTGGAGAAGTGGGCTATAGTATGGCGTAGACCAAGGGTGGCCAACCCGTGGCCAACGGTGTCTACTTGCGGCCCGCGAAGCAAGTCACACATTTTTTCCTTTAGTGTACACAAAACCACCAAATGAACATTCTATCGTGCGTAGTTCGTATCATATCCCATATATGGGAGTATTTCACTATCCTGACAATTTCGAGACCCATAATGGCGTTAAGTAGTTAAGACCTTGGACTAAAGAAGAGAAGAGTAACAGAAGAACTGAGAAGTTTTTAAGACAGACCAGGCATGGGGAACCTTTCTATTTCAAAAGGCCACATTCACTTATCTCATTCAACATGAGGCCGCAGTAAAGAAAACTTTGACACCCCCACTATAAACTAAATATTTTAAGTATATCACATTATAAATTGTTAAAAATTCAATTAAAAAAAATATGGAAGCAATGCCTATTTACAAAAATTGGCATCAGTCGAAAGGCCGCACTAGAATAGCCAAAAGGCCGCATGCGGCCGCAGGTTCCCCATGCCTGGTGTAGACAGTGGTGGGATTCAGCAGGTTCGCACCGGTTCGCTAGAACAGTCCTTAACTCTTTGTTGTCACATAATATTTCGATTGAGATAATGTATCAGAGCAATCTTCTCAATCAGAGTGAATGATCTGTTTATGTGCAGAATAAAAAAACAAATAAATGAATAAATGTAAAAAAAAAATCTAAAGAGGGGGGGTAGGGGTAGACCTTAAGGGCGAACCGGTTCTTGAAAATTTTGAATCCCATCACTGGGCGTAGATGAAAGATAAACAACTGTACAAAAACTCTCCGGACCCTCCGGAGACAAGTAGTGTGCATTTTGAATAGTCTAAACAGTTGGCTTAAACCTTTGAGGAGACAATTATTCTCTAGTTTTATTCATGACCATCAGTATCTTTTCATAAAATAATGCAATTTATAGCCAATTTCTAGAACTCAAATCCAAGTAAATACAATATGCAAAGTGACAAATGTTCTCTACTTCCTTTAAAGTCAATATCCTCTTTCAATTTACATAATTATGATAAAAAATAGGATCTAGGGTTTTTTGTGTTAAGCAAAATACACAAATTTAATTCACCTAATTGATGTATCTTTTATGCTCTTATTTTCTTTCAAATTTGCAAATGTCAAATTTTGTAATAGTTGGTGTTAGAGGAATTTCAGGTGACCGGCGTACGTGAGATGCATTCTATTTCTCGTAACTCTCCTCCATTGGTCCCTTTACTTTAATTTTTATAATCTTTGATTTCATAATATTTTTTCACAAATAGAGAAATACATACCTACTTATAATTGGGGTGTTTTTGTACATTTGATTTTAGTTATTATTTTTTTTTTAAAAGTGACATTTGTGTTTTTATTATTTACAAAAATACTTCAATTCCATGCTATTTCTGTGAGCCTAAGCGGCTCATTATTAGAAATAGGTATCAAATTGTGGTAAAGTGGGTTCGAACCGAGAAATTCTGACTCGAGAGTCCGCGACACTAACCACGGGACCACAACCCGACACATTTTAAATCTGAGATTGCCATGGACATTTTACAATTCATTTACTATGTCTACAACTGTGCTGCATTTTACAGGTTCTATAATAATGCCAAGCTCTTAAACTATAAATTGAACAACGGCTATCTAGCTGTAGAGATATGTTTCGATAATAGAGGCGCAAAGAGAAAAGGGAAGAAAGTGATATATACAAAACGTTTCATGTACGGGTCACTTCTCTGCCTGACATGTGATAATTTCAGCACAATAATGTTCTGCACTGTGATTGACAGAAAGGATATTGAGCATGGAAAGGTAAGAGACATGGCAACTGAAATATATTTAAAAAGCTGCAAACCTCACTATTGTCACGTTGTGAATGTAGATAAAAGTTTACGACGGACCGCATGCAACACCTAAATGCAAAGCCCATAATAAAGCAAACCACTTATTTTTTTGACATCTCATCAAAGATGAAGAAGAATATGGAAGTCTGGGCATTTACGGGGCTGACGACCATCATAGGCTGGTTTAAGTGATCACTTTACACACGTGTAACATTCACCAATTCTACCCATTATTGACAACCACACTACTCAAAACATCTCACCAATAAATGTCTCTAGTGAAGTTCTAGTGATTCAAGAACAAGGTTTCTAAATTGGTTCATATATATAGAACTTCCAAGAATTTGAGTAGTGTGGTTGTCAATAATGGGTAGAATTGGTGAATGTTACACGTGTGTAAAGTGATCACTTAAACCAGCCTATGACGGTCGTCAGCCCCGTAAATGCCCAGACTTCCATATTCTTCTTCATCTTTGATGAGATGTCAAAAAAATAATATGAAAATAACTCCTGTAATTGGAGATAATCCAGATTTTGTGAACAAGTATTTGGACACACTCAAAATGTTGTAAAGTAAACCACATTGGTGTCGCAACTAGTTTACGGTAAACCCTGTAGAATTGTGAGGATTGGGCGCTTCATGGAATTGAGAATAAAGTAAAACTACTAAGGAACATAATTTTTTTACTAAAAAATATTTATTTACAAAAAATACTTCTTCGACTTTTTATATCAAGTCATAGTTTAAATAGGGTCTTGCCATGTGGCTTGGGCCTCAGCAGGGAGCTATAAGTGCTAGAAACAGCTATTCTAAACTTATAAGTGCATATATGAGAGGCTTTTCCAAAATAAGCATTTCTTGTAAAATATGTTTGGTACTAGGCGCATTCTGACATATTAATCTAGTGATCCCATGTCAGAATGGAAACTTGTTGAGAACATCAAGGCTTTCTGAGTCATGGTGACCAATTTTTACATTGATAATGTGGATTCAGTCATTTAAATCTAAAACAACAAAAAAATGGCCAAGAGCAAGTTTATGGGCATGTAGGCAAGGTCTATTCAAGGGCCATCTTCTGTGATTTCCTACAAAAGGGATTCACTTAACTCAGTATACTATACTTCACTGTTGTTAGGTCCACTATATTAATAGCATAGCGTTCTGGAAAGTTCCACACATTCGATTTTTACTGCAGCAAGATAATGCGCCACCACACACGCCTTATTTTAAAAAAAAACTGCACACACGCAACGAAATGACCGCCAAATTTTCTGCAGGGAGTCCGTCAATGTTAATATTTTTGTGTAAATACACTATAAAAACATAATAAGTGAATTTGTCGAAAGTTTCACTACAAAAATAGGCAAAAATATGTTTTTTTTTGTCAAAAACATTGTAATGTAAAATAATCCAGCCCGGGACGGAAAAGATGACACTTGTAATTGAGCAGCTTAGAGGTTAACAAAGAGATTAGCGCGTAATATTAATTTAAAAACATTTTTTTTTCTTTTGACTTTGAAATAAGGTCGATGCAGGAAGTTAAAATACCCTTCCCGTCCTTAAGTAACAATCGACCGAATGGGTAGAAATACCTTTCCCGTCCTTAGTGTGTTAATTTCTTTACTGTGTTTTCTTACCTGGTGTGTATGTAGATTTTATTTAAATGTTATAGATTTCTGTGGAAATGGCCGGTGGACCGATCGGTGAGAACATGTTTGGACAAACCTTTTTACTGGTAGAGAGTGAGACATACTTCCCGCCATACTTGCATGTCCTAAAGGCGCTACAGAACCCATCTCTAGCTACCCACTTTCCGTTTGAAGATTACATCATCAAAGTGCAAGTATGACAACTGTGGTCCATTCTTATAAGTTTATTTCCACTCTATCTGGATTTACCTATGTCCAGTAGGAAATACCACTGCCCTGTAGAGGCGGGGGGTGCTGGAGGTCCCAGATCATTATTGTATGATCCTTTATTTGTATTTAACCATATCAATCTTTAATTTTTTTCTCTCAATACTGAAAAAAGCAGCAGTTGTAAAAAAGAAACAGGTTTTTTTATGTAAAGACAAAACAAATAATAATTACAAAAATTCCAGTAAAGTCGAAACAGAGTAAACATAATCTTGCTAATCTATGTAACATATATTAAAAAATACCTTATAGGGTGCCTGAAGCGTACGCAATAAGGTAAGGAATTGCTTTTGTTTTATGAGGACGCGTACGGAATATAGGTTAGCATTATCCAGCAGGTGCTCTGCGTGCGTATTATATACGTTCAATGAGGTAGGGCGGTTAAAATTGGTCACCCCACTAAAATAAAGAAAAATTTCTCTCTGCTAATTCATATAGTTCGTCTTGTTATTATAAATTTATTTTATGTTGCATTAGTTGTAACTTCTTTTTATATTGTTTTTAATGTGAAAAATCAAATATTCTTACTATCTTTATTTTACAAGTTACAATATATATTTTTCTTTACTCTCTGTGACCTTTTTCCATCTTACTGATAACATTTCAAAGCAATTGTCAAAAAAATCTTGGGCTTTCATTAGAATTGTTCAGTTATATCCCTTTTCACATCATCATTGCTAATGTATTTTTTTCCTTCTAAGAAATGTTACATTGAACAAAATACTGGTAGTCCGAAGGAACAAGGTCCAGAGGGTATGATGAATTCCAAAAATATTACATTTTTATTTTGCTGTATGCGGGCGAGCCTTATCATGTGTAGCAAATATGCTTTTTTTTTCGTTAAAAGAAGCATATTTGTTACTATAAATTATTAAATATAAAATTTTATAAAAGCATATTTGTTACTAGTTTCGGAAGCTAAGCTTACATTTAGACCTAAAGATGGAAGCTCAGCTTCTGAAACTAGTTGTCACAAAAATAAACTCATGTGGTATAAAAAAACAAGTATTTTCTTTAATATTAAGTATTATCTTTATGCATTTTATTTTTAGTCTACTGAGCACTCTCCGAAATATTTACAAGAAAAAGAGAAATATTCAATTTTTAATGGACAAAATGTGAATTTGGATGAGAAATTAAATCTAAGTTGGTCTAGTAAGTGCGGTTTGGATAGATCGCAGCACAGAGCATACTTAATGGCACTATTTAGAGAATTTGTTACCATCCAAGGACCACCCGGAACTGGAAAAACTTACATTGGCCTCATGATTGCAAAAACTCTATTGAGAAATTTATACTTGGATTTAAACCCTTTTCTAGAACCATTTTCTCCATTATTTTCTCCCATTCTTGTAGTATGCTATACTAATCACGCATTGGACCAATTCCTGGAAGGATTACTGGACGTAACAAAAAAGTTAGTCCGTATCGGAGGGCAATCTAAAAATGAAAATCTTAAAAAGTATAATTTGAATATGTTACGGAAATTTACCAATAAAAATATGCATCTTAAAAATGCTGTGCGGGATTGTTTGTATGGTATCGAAGTCAACCAGCTCATTCAAAAGTCTCTACAGTCCAATAAGCACATATTTGATCTAAGGCAAGTTATATGTTTTCATTGCCAATACGGATTGAAAGTTACTCTACACTTAGGACTGCCCGATAGTATGCACAATTTTTTAAGTGAATTCAAAGACGGAAAAAGGTCGGCGCTAGTTAACTGGCTTTTGCTTACCGACTTGCGCAATGACAAAGGGCATGATTTTAAATGTAATCCATCAGAAGCAAAGGCGACAGGAAGTAACGGGGATGAATCCAATGATGAGGACGCATCGAGTGGGGAAGATGAGTTCTACGAGTTGGACGGCGATGATGATGATGTACATCGACCTGTCATAGCCTTCATAGACAATATTAATAATATAGAAATCAATACAAAAATATATGAGTATTCCTGTGAAGACATAGAAAGTAGCATTTCAAATTTGGAGGCAAATCCAGAAAATTGGCAAAAATTGGATGATTTTCATAATGAGCTGGAACATCTAAAGGTTGGTGCTTAATTTTGTATTTTTACCTATACTAATACAGATTTTTTAAAAGTACTTACAGTGTACTACAGTAAGAAATATGATAAATTCTGTTTGCAACAGTGAAAAGAGAAAAGTATGAGGGTCATTCGTAAAATAAGGTTCTTATAACCTTAAAGATTCTTTAAAATAAGGGTTATAACTTGATGATGTCACAAATTGTCCGTTGCTCATGGCGTTTAAATATCGACTGTTTGTCTTTATTGTACATACTTGTATAGTGTATTAAGAAAAAACTCTATTACTTATAAATACTTACAGTTATCGACTTATAAGATGTTAAGATGATAAGGTAATTTGTGAATATTTAACAATAAATGTATAGTTTTCTTATTTTTACTTTATAAGTATTATTCCTTATATCCATTATACTTGTAATATAATTTGTTTTATTTTCCCTTATACTTGTAATATGAGATATTTTATTTTCCCTCATACTTATAATATATTTTTATTTTCAAGTATCGGTTAAATAGGGGCAACAACAACTATAGAGAGCTACGTCATTTTCCTCATCATAACAATGCCCGCTCGTTTCAACCTGAAGAAAGATGGGCCTTGTACTGGAATTGGGTAGAACTAGCTAAGGAAAATCTGGTCCAACAATGCAGTAAATCCATTGTAAGTTTTTATTTTTTAACCTTTTCATTTCATCATTAGGACCGAGTTCGAGAAAATACATTCAGCTTGGGAGGATACATAGCCTTCTATCCTACTGAATGTAAGGCATTGTTCCGCAAAGTGTGTGTCGCGGCACACTGGTGTACCATGGTGAATAGTTGGTGTGCCGCGGAAAAAGTCTAGTTTTGTGAAAATAACACAATTGCTCCAAATTTTGATTGCCTGTGCTCAGTTACGTAGGCTCGCATTTCGCATTAAACATAATACATATGTTAAATATGTTACCATAATATGGTAAATATGCGCCTCTGAAATGTCTTAATTTGGTAGGTGTACCTTGAATAGAAAAAGTTTGCGCAACGCTGTTTTAAGGGATATCAAGTGGAATTTTAATATTTTGGCAAAGTGCTGTATATGTGTCTGTGCCATGATATTCTTATTGCGTGTTAGTACACTTTAGAAGGATAGCCATATGAAAAGTAAAAGCAAGTAGATAAAGATATTTAAAATAGATAATATTTATAATAGACCTCCAAACAAACAATCCAGCAAGTGATGATAATTATTGATTCTATATTACATATTATAAAAGTTTTACTATAAGTTTAGTTTCCTTAATATAATTTGTGGGCAATTGCTAATTTCTTTTTATTAATAAGTGCATTTTGATGTTTATAATATGGACCATTCTGAGAGATCAAGTCTAGGGGTTAAAATCAATCATTCCATTTTTGGGATAAATTTTACGAGAATTCCATAATATTTTTTTTGTAATTTTAGGCAAAATACTCAGAGGAAAAAAGTACTTATGAGGAATTGACACAGGCATTGGATTTGGATACTTTGAGGAAATCACATGTAGTCGGAGTAACCACTTCTGGTGCGGCCAGACTTCAGTCCCTTCTCAAATCACTCCGCTCGCCAATTGGTAATTTAACGCAACTTTTTATTACACAAAGAGTATACGACAGTCCATACGATCCTAAAGGAACTGGTGGACAGACACAATCCAATTACATATTAATCACATTCTAATAAAAAGATGTTCTGTTTTCAGTCATTGTGGAGGAAGCTGCGGAAGTTATGGAGTCTCATGTTGTAGTGTCACTCACCCAAGACTGCCAGCATCTTATTATGATAGGTAATCATTTTATTTATACTAGCTTATCCTGGTAACGCTTTGATATTACTAGATTTCGAGTAAATATTATGCCTTTATTGTTAAATATGATTTCGGGCATATGAGCGCCACAGCTAGCTCCAATGAAGCGCAATCCAATTTTTGACAACTTTATCGTGCAACTAGGGGCCGTATATCGGCAAAAACACGGCGAATGTTGACTTCTAAATGGTCCAACGTATCTGGTTTATCAGCATAGACTAGTGACTTCACATACCCCCAAAGAAAGTAATCTAATGAAGTGAGATCACACGATCCAGGCCAGTTCACAGGTCCATTACGTGAAATTATGCGCTCACCAAATGTTTCCCGCAGTAAATTGATGGTGGCACCTGCCGTGTGGCATGTTGCGCCATCTTGTTGAAACCACAGCTCTGTCACATCAATGCCATTCAACTGAGATACAAAGAAGTCAGTAATTATGGTTCTGTAGCGCTCTCCATTGACCGAAATATTCTGGCTTTACCTCCTCCACAGTGGCAAAACGCTTTCCTCTCATGTCCCTTTTGAATCTGAGGAACAAAAATACATCACAAGGGGTTAGATCCGGCGGGGTGAACAATTGGTGTCATGCCGTTTTTGGTCAAAAACAGCTTTATGGAAAGAGTGGAAGAACCAGTTGTTGTGCGCTAAAGATTTGCCCTTTTCTTCCAGAAACTCTCCCTTAATCTTTTCGAAACCTCCGAGTAAAACTTCTGATGAATAGTTTGACCCGGGGGAACGAATTCCGTGTGTACAAAACCCCTGCAATCGAAGAAACAAATTAGCATTGTTTTCATGATTGACTTCACTTAGCGAGCTTTTTTGGGATGAGGAGAGCCGGTGTCTTCCACTGGCTTGACTGCTGCTTTGTTTCGGGGTCGTATCCATAACACCACAATCCATCACCAGTAATCACCTTGGAAAAATATTCAGGGTCCTCTTTGAGCTGATTCTGAAGCTCAAAACATGCCTGAAGTGGATGCTCCTTTTGCTTGCCTGTTAGAAGGCGAGGGACAAGTTTTTGGATAAAATCCTCTAAATTGAACTTCATGATATTCCAGATATCTCACAGAGTTGATCAATGGTTCAGCGACAGTCTTCACGAACGAGATAATTGATTTCGTTGATGTTTTCGTCAGTCTTGAGGGGCGTCCTGTTGGGCGTCCGGGGTTGGTCTTCATTTGACATTTCTCCATTTTTAAAATGTGAAAACCACCCGTAGACTCTGGTTTTATTTAGGGCAGCATCCACATAAGCAGTCTTAAGCATTACAATAGTTTCCGCGGCCAATTTCCTCATAACAAAACAAAATTTCACAGCCGCGTGTTGCTCTCCACAATTAACTATCACGTTTTCAGCGGAATGGAAAAAGCTGTTTCATTAAAAAAATCCCACAAATGAACTGATACACTCACAGTGACAGAACTTTGCACACTAACTCAGGAGACTAACGGACACCGGATCAAACAATGGGTCTCTCCACTCTCCCTCCCCATCACAATTCCCGTTACTTTTGGGTCCCCCCCCCCGTATAACTTTTCTGGGAGTATAATGATCGATGTCCGACTTTCTCTGGGGGCTCTTTTAATATGATTTTTTGATTTTTTTAAATAATATCTATGTACATTTTTTATTGTTTTTAACCATTTTAACCTAATATACACACAAAAAACCGTAAACTATTTTACAATTTTCATACAATTAATGTTAAAAAAATTAAAAATTATGCTCACCATCTCTAGGTTTTATTTTATGACAAAATTACATACAAATATCCACAGATGTTTTTTCTATACAAGTTACATCTTTGATACTTCTTTGAGAAAAATTCACACCGACGTTCATTTACCTCCATACTCCCGAAAAGGTAATAATGACAGCTTTATTTCAGGTGATCATCAGCAGTTGCGTCCGAAAACGGCTACCTATCAATTGGCAAAGAAATTCAACTTGGACATTTCGTTATTTGAGAGGATGGTGAAGAACAGTTCTCATTGCTACCAGCTGGAGGTCCAGCACCGCATGCGCCCTGAAATAGCAAGCCTCATCACTCCCGCCATATACAAGGACCTGCTGAACCACAGCAGTGTGCTGGAGTATCCGCACATTGAGGGTGTTTCCAAGAGCCTATTCTTTATCAGCCACACTGTCCCAGAAGCCAAGGTATCTCATGTTGGGTCTTCGAAGGATTATGTTATTGAATATTGGCAATGATATCAAATACATTGTCTTTTAGACCTAAATCTTCTCAAAATCCTCAAGTCAACCTATCAGTTTGCATTATCAATCTGCAAATTTGGGGACACTACATTTAACTATCTTCCAAATTTGTTGTTTTATGCAACTAATAAATAATCTATATGTTGAAGCGAGCTCCCAGACCTCGGCTCCAGCACGTATGGTCCTGTTTGGAGCTATTATTAGTTGTTATTAGCTGTTATAGCACTTTATCTTTTTTCGAAACTAGTCGTAAATAAAAATAAAACTCGATAAAGTGGTAATTCAAGTGTTTAATTTTAATAAAATAATCATGCCATTCCACAAAGTTAATGCCAAATCAATAAATAATATAGCTGTTATAGCATTATTTATATGTATTTAATTTGATGCAAGCATTCAGGCATTCAGTACAGCGAGCCGAGCGCTTCATTCATAGTTTCGGATGTTCGGTGATGCTCGCCGCGAGCGATGTTACAACGTTATGTTATGACGAAATGCTCCGGTCAGTCTCCACCTTTACATGTGTCTCAACAGACACGAACCATCTATTTTCCAAACAAAGAGAATATGAGAAGTCTCAGTATCCCTGGGATTACGACCTGTCACTGAGCAATGTTTAACATTCTTCACATTATTGAGTATCCATATTGCATTAATTTTTGAAAGTTTTATATATGCAATGTTGTTATAATAACATTTGCAACATAGTTGTAACTGATAAATATTTACAACATTTTGAGTGTGTCCAAATACTTTTTCACAAAATCAAAATAATATTTTCTAGCATTTCTCATGTGTGTGATTATAATCCAGGATTCGGACCTCATGTACTAATAAAAGACTTTCTGCTCAATAAAAAGCTTCTATCCATCTCACAAATAGATGTCTCTAGTGAAGTTCTAGTGATTCAAGAATAATGTTTCAAAATTGGTTCATGCTGGTTTAAGTGATCACTTTACACACAGGTAATATTCACCAATTCTACCCATTATTGACAACCACACTACTCAAATTCTTGGAGGTTCTATATATATATATATATATATATATATATATGTATAAATATATATATATAAATATGTATAAATATATATATATATATATATATATATATATATATATATATATATATATATATATATATATATATATATATATATATATATATATATATATATATATATATATATATATATATATATATATATATATATATATATATATATATATATATATATATATATATATATATATATATATATATATATATATATATATATATATATATATATATATATATATATATATATATATATATATATATATATATATATATATATATATATATATATATATATATATATATATATATATATATATATATATATATATATATATATATATATATATATATATATATATATATATATATATATATATATATATATATATATATATATATATATATATATATATATATATATATATATATATATATATATATATATATATATATATATATATATATATATATAGAACATCCAAGAATTTGAGTAGTGTGGTTGTCAATAATGGGTAGAATTGGTGAATGTTACTTATGTGTAAAGTGATCACTTAAACCAGTCTGTGACAGTCGTCAGCCTCGTAAATGCCCAGATTCTTCCAATTCCGTATTCTTCTTCATTTTTGATGAGATGTCGAAAAATAATATGATAAATATTTACTTGACAAAGTTCTCAACAGATGGCACCACCGAGTGTTTGAATAAATGAAGATTGCCAATAATATTACATATTTATATGATGTACCCATCGTACTTGCAGGTTGAAGAAAATTCCAGCCGACTTAACGACCACGAAGCGAAATTCATTATCCATTTAGCTAAGTACCTTATCCAGCAGGGATATAGCCCGGATGAAATCACCATTCTGGCTGCATATTCCGGACAAATGTTTCATTTAAGAAAGGTAATTCTTTTCATACTACTATTTAATTTTAAAAAATCCACATATCAAAATAATTATTTTATCTTTGAATGAAAATTTATCATTATATTAATACAATGCAGTTCCACCAAAAAATATCAGTTACATAACTTAAATCTGATATTAAAACACACTCTGTTTCTATACGCTTTGAAAATTTCTTTGGGTCCAATTTGATACCCATCCATCCCAGAAATAGAGAATGCATTTGTAGAAACCGGTTGGAAAAATATGTAGTAAAAAAAATTTTCAATTTCAAATCCTTATCCCCACCCCTATAGTGCATAGGGCACTGCATCATATAAACGCAGTGTTATCTTGATCATTAACACATGAAGGAAAGGTGATCAGCCCTCCGCTTCAGGTACCTGTCCAGTGTAATATTGAATAAATATTAGAGTGAAAAAATCACTGTTATTTATTTGACCCTCCCTGGGAATCGAACCCGGGACCTCCAGTATGGTAGCCGAGCGTGCTGACTGAAAGCAATGTTTGTGTTTTATAAATTTTTGTAAAAAGTTTGTAAAATGTTCCGCTAAGTGTGAAATTTCCATTTGATAAAAATTTATCTGTTTGAAAATGCCATCGCAAAGCAATAAAATTGTCATCATAAAATAATTAATGAAGTAGATTCATGAATCCTGTTTCAAGTCACGCAGGTCGGCGCTTGTTACAATTAAATTTGGATAGCATTAGAACTGTCCATCCTCTCTAGGTACATATAGTAAATATCTGTTCTGACCTATGCAGCATTAACTTTTTTTTTAATACAACGTATTTGATCAAAGTAATGTCTAGATATGATTTTAATATGGAAATGTTCTGAAAAATTTAATTTAAAAAAAAATATGCACAAAAAAATATGGAATAAAAACAAAACTGATACCATAGAACGGGGCTACTTTGATGTGTTGAGCCCAGTACAAAAAAATATTTAGATTGTGGTATCGATCGAAGTATCGTGACCATAAGTATCACCTGTCAGGGAAACAATGAATCATGTCGATACGTTCATTATTGTAGACCCAATACAGATTTTATTTTTTTGTACTGGGTTCAAGTAATAAATTAAAGTTCAAGTAGCCCCGTTCTACGCTATATAGTGTATGAAACTTTGGCTTAATTTAATTACACATCAAGTCAACACTGCGCCATTACAGTTCCCTACGAATCAACAGGTGCAAGAAAAAGAATAAGAATTTTAAAAATCTCTAATGTATAGAATTTATTTTACAAGATGCCAATTTTGTAGTGTACTTGTCAACGTTCTCCATGGCGGATGTCCCTTGTAGATATATTTTTATTGAATAGTCTATTTTACAGTTGCGGCAGGGTATATCGGCGCTGGAGAATGTGCAGATCCAGATTTTGGATAACTTTCAAGGCGAGGAAAATAGGATCATTCTGCTCTCCCTGGTCCGAAGCAACCCGGAAGAGAACATTGGTTTTCTTTCCACGGACAATCGAGTCTGTGTGGCTCTTTCCAGGGCCAGGGAAGGTCAGTATTTGCTCATAAAATTCAGTAATGAGGTTTTCGCTTTAAATTTTTACTTTAACCGTTTAAGGAGCGCGCCCAAATATGTTCGGGCGGCTATTATGTTCAAAAATACGCACACCCGAGTCAACTCGGGCAAGCTTTACTTTATGGTATGCGATGTTATTCTACTTAGTACTGCGCAGTGTTTTGAGTGGTAAAGTAGTGTGTTTTTTGTTTGAATTAAGTGATTCAAATTCGATTGATTTTATTGGTAATCTTTTATAGATTTTATACCCTTTTATAATGAGTGATCTTGACGATCCAGACTTAGGACAAAGGTGGGGACTGACCGCAGTCATTACGTCACACGTTACGATGCGAGCATAGTCAGTACAGCATTCCGAGTGCTCCACCCGAAGTCCGATGATTTTCTAATGATGCAACTAATTGTCGGTATAAATCTGTAATGTGTTATTTTTAGGATTTTATATACTTGGCAATATGAGTATACTAATGAAAAAAAGTCCTTTGTGGAATTCCATAAATAATACTCTGACTGAACAAAATTCTATTGGAGAAAAATTGATTCTGAAATGCCAAGTTCACAAAAATATGTATACACCGGTAAGTACTTTTTATACTATGCTAGTATTTTTACTCAGCTACATCTGTGATTTGGATTGTTGTACCATTTTATAGAATCACTTAATAATACTCGTTAACACCTTAATGACCGGTCCTGCGTTTTCGCGGAAATTCAAACTGACCGTTAAGCCGCTTGTGTACTACACGGAATTTTACCGTCCGGCAGTCCGGTTTTGAAAAATGAAAGCGACTACGACAGTTTAGCGTGATCGAATTTACGCGCAATGTGTTCACGCACCGATCCGAAGAAAGATGAACAAAAACACAACCCAATCCAAGCTAATCATCCATTTTGTATGCTAATTGACGTGCCGGACGATAAAATTCCGTGTAATTCCGCGTAGTGTGCAAACGCCCTTAGGATTGGTCCCGCATTATCACGGGTTTATAAGTAGTCGAACTCAATGACATCTATTCAGCAAATCAAGACACTTGTTCATTCGAAAATAAATTCACGCTACTTAAAAAGGTTCAAGTCTTAGCCACGAGTTGATTTCATGAATATTTGTATCTCATATCTAAAATTTTATGACTATGAAATTTTACCTGGATTTGGCCCTTGAGTGTCTATTTTTTTTATGGTCCGACTGAATTTGTTTGGATATTTTTTCAGAAGATCCTAGTGATATTGAGAGAAGTGACAGTGATGTCGATAGTGGTTCTGAAATAACTTGAGAAGCTATAAGTGGTCCTCGGGTTATGTGAATGGTTTTTTAGTGATTCTGATGATGATTCTGGCGGGGATGTTGATGATATGGACTGGTCAGACACCGACACTCTACGAATCAATCAGAGCTTTTGTGGAACTCCAGGAGTTAATAAAATTCCAGAAAATGTAGATGGCTTTGCCTCCATGTTTATCACAGATGAATTTTTGGACAAAATTTCGTATCAACAGTATCGAACATAATTAATTTAAATGAATTTTTTTGTTGTTGTATTTTCGTAAATAGTTTAGTACAATCTTTTGTTTATTAGTTGTATCACAAATTAATATTTGATATAATCTCATTTGGGGTCAGTCAAAGATTTTACTCTTATTGGCATCTATTATATAAGGTTTTGGCACGTGGATGCCAATTTTTCGTCTCGAAACCATACCTGAATTATGGACAAAATGAGCTTTTTCACCGTAGTGCAATCGATTTTGCAGAACCGATTCTTACAGATTGCCGATAGATTTTCAATTAGGTTTATGTCTGGCTAAATTCTTGACCAGTCCAACACAGTTCATTGTTTTTGTATGAAAAATTTCATAATTTTTTTGGATTTGTGGCAGGGGTGACCATTACCATTTGACCTTCGTTTTTGTATATCTAGTACATAGTATCTTTTCCAGTAGAATTGGGTGATACTTCTCGCTATTCATCATCTCAGTCACTGAAAGAAACAGCCCTAGTCCATAATATGAGGAGCACCCCAAAAACATTTTTTTAGAGGGTGTTGAAAATACAAAAAAAAGTTTTTTTTCAGTTGATCTGTTCGATACTGTAGGTGTATATCTCATACATTTACATGCGGTCATTGAGGTGTTTACATAGATTATTTAATAAAGTAAACAGCTTTCGTATTGTGGATTCTCTAACTTTGTAAAATGTTCCCTTATATCAGATTGGTAACTACAAATCAAGATTTCATATTGGACACTGCCACCGAAATATCAACATCTATTTTAAATACTAACGTCTAGAATGTACTATCGATAGTAACGGATGTCACGAGTCGCTCCTATTGAAAAGCTTTAGATAGGCATTTGGCGGACGACCTTTCATACGATTCGACAACAATTTTGTATGTTTTTGACAAATGGTTTTGGATTAATAAGAATAATCCCAACATTCATTGAGAATGAAAACCAATTGGAATTGTGGTATGTATCTTGCATTTGTTTAGGTCCAAACAATGGAAGACTGCTCAAGTGCCGGAGGGAGGCTGCATCAAGCCTTGTGGCACTCTGATGAAGTGTGGACACCAGTGTAAGAGCGTATGTCACCCATATGACCGATTGCACGAAACTATTAAGTGCAAAGAAAAATGCTCTAAGTAAGTGTACAATGATGCATTACCGTTCAGACAAATATCACTATCAAACAAATCGATAATGCACGCTGTAGTGACTTTTAACAGCCAATAACACAAAACACAAACAACAAAAAATCTTATTTTTTGGTGAATCTGCTTGAAATTTATTCATGGAACTATTTATAAAATACCGTAAAGTGGGTATACTTTGCACCATGGGTGATACTTTGCACCACCTTCTGTAAAGAAATTGTAGAGCTGGTCATCTCTGATACATGTCATTTTTCATTCTACTTTCTATTGTTTCTGATAGATGGCACTTCAATCTACTTTTTAGTTTACAGAAGTAACAGTCGGTCGCTATTGCTTCAATGCGTTTTTCCTGTCCGAACGTAAAGAAAGTTTTCTGTCTGAAAATTGTGTCCGAAAAAATCCAGTGGAATCAGTATACTGAAACTAGTTACAACAAGTGAGTGGTCTCTAAATCATAGGTAGATAGGCCCTGCTTTTCTCAAATACTGTATTTTTTAGTTACGTTGTCAAGTTTATGTAAAAATAATATTTTTTTAAGAACTGACTTGTATTGGCCACATTTGGGGTAACATTGCACCAAGTGCAAAGTATCCACAAAAGGCCATAGTTAATTAATTTGATGAAAAGTCTTAAAACGGATAATACAACTTGACATGTTTGCTAAATATCTATTGGTTTTGTGTACTTACTTAATTCCTGATGGTATATTTTTTTCAAAAATGTCAAGAACACACAAACAGCGGCCTTATGCCGGACGATACTGCAATTTTACACCGAAGAGAGTGGAGCAGTGTGTGGAGGTCATTCGAAATGGTACAATCAGTCAAAGAAAGGCTGAAGAAATTTTCAAAATCCCCAGAAGGACGATTAACTATAAGCTCAAAGGTCAGCACACAAAACCTGTGGGAAAACCTCCGATATGTGACAAGTGCGAAGAGCAATCCTTCGTAAACTGCATAGTAGACATGAGTGAGTACGGTTTCCCAGTGAGTGTTTTTAACATTCGCTACATTCTAATAGCCTATTTGGATAGATTTGGCAGAAGAGTACGAATATTAAAGAACAACGTACCAGGCTCTAAATGGATAAGATCATTTTTGCAAAGACATAAAACCTTGACTGTTGCTAAAACTAGTCAGTTGCTTAATCGGTTGCCATTAAAAGCGTATGACGATGACGTGCGCCAGAGTTTTCAACAGTTTTTGGAAGAAAACAGATTCAACCCAAAGAATTCAGTCTTAAAACGCAGGAAAACAATACCGATAGAACCAGGTTAGAGCATTGCTCACAATCCAAATGTCGAAATGAACGTTGACGAGACACAAATGCTACCTGAACCAACTACATCAATGATCCCACCTTCCACATCGAAACTTCCAGCATATCTAGCATTAACTGATTATAGTTGACACGGAAGCTTTGAGGAAGAGGGAGAAGAACAAAAACGATGACTGAAACCAGTTATCGTATTTGTTCTTCCGTTTCATTAGGACCAGTAAAAAAGAAGGTGGGAAAATATGTCGTATTTCATTATGAAGGAGAAAATTTTCCGGGACAGATTTTGGAAATAAAGAAAGACAGAGCTGTTAAATCCATGCAGGAGAGTCTCAAAACGTGGAAGTGGCCGATGAAGGATGACTTTCTTCAATATTCTTGGAAGGATGTAGCGGGTTCCATAAAAGAACCGAAAATGCAATCCAAAAGAGGTTTCTTTACCGTCCCGGAACTTGACCATATTTAGACCTAATTTAATTTTGATTCTTATTACCTATATAGTACGATATGTTTTAATATCCACCTTTTATTTTATATAACTTTAAACCTTCAGTATTGAAAAAAAAAACATTTTTGTTAGATTTTTCAATATTTAAAAAAAAAAAATTCTATCAAGTGTCTTATTTTTCCATAATTATACAATATTATAATCTGCATTTAGTGAACTGTGAGCCAAAACCCTTCATAAGGTGCAACAAAACTTGTAGGATAGCCTTTACTTTGCATAAATTTGGATTCTAGTACGAAAAGTGTAGAGAAAATATCATGGTGCAAAGTTGTACTTTACCCCGGGATACTTTGCACCAAAATATAAATATAAAAAAAAATACAGGCAAAATAGATAAAAATTTAAAAACGTATCAGACATGTTACAGGTATATGTGTTATTACATTGCAATAGTTGAAACCTCAGAAAAAGTAAAAAACCTGATCTGAATAGACAATTTTTTGAAAAAATGCAGTATTTTGGTGCAATGTAAACCCACTTTACGGTAGCTATTAATATTTAAATAATGGATGTGGTAGATATGATTTTTATTGTCATTCAGCCATAACATCCATGGTTGCATGGCTCATGACAAACTATAACTAACAAATACCTTCTTCTTGCCTTGTGGCCTGTATTTCAGAGGATGTTGATTGCTATGTTGATTCCCAGCTGTCAATTTATCTCTTTGGTGGACTGCCCGGGAGTCTGGGTATTAGAACATGGTGGTGGATTGTACACACTACATAGTATTAACTTACATGTCCCGCTGATAGTGATAGGGACTTCGAAAGCATTATTATTTTTTTTAATCTTTACCGCAAAAAACTTAATAAAGGTTTTTTTTTAATGGATGTGTCCGAATGGAAACCAAGAGATTCTATTGACCTGAGAATGTGACGGGAGCTTTCAGAGTGTCCACCACCCTTATCATTGTTCTCCACATTTATGAAAATTTTAGTATCTTTATGCACAACAAACTCTTTATGCACAACAAACTTTTTATGCACATTTCAATCGAATCAAAATAATTATTTCAGAATCATCTGTGATCTTGGTCATGAATGTCCATTGAAGTGTTATAACAAGTGTCTCCCTTGTGAGATAATAGTTAAGAGGATACTAAAATGTAATCACGAGGCTTTTCTGAAGTGTTTCCAGAACTATGAAGACTACAATTGTAAAATTTTATTTGATGTTTTGCTGCCAGACTGCGGACATCTGGTAAGTAGCCTCCACCTTTATGGAAAATACAAAAGATATCTGATTTTAATGAAAGTGATTTACAACATTTTGAGTGTGTCCAAATACTTGTTCACAAAATCTGGATTATCTCCAATTACAGGAGTTATTTTCATATTATTTTTTGACATCTCATCAAAGATGAAGAAGAATATGGAAGTCTGGGCATTTACGGGGCTGACGACCGTCATAGGCTGGTTTAAGTGATCACTTTACACACGTGTAACATTCACCAATTCTACCCATTATTGACAACCACACTACTCAAATTCTTGGAAGTTCTATATATATGAACCAATTTAGAAACCTTGTTCTTGAATCACTAGAACTTCACTAGAGACATCTATTGGTGAGATGTAAAGAAGCTTGTGGTTGTCAATAATGGGTAGAATTGGTGAATGTTACACGTGTGTAAAGTGATCACTTAAACCAGCCTATGACGGTCGTCAGCCCCGTAAATGCCCAGACTTCCATATTCTTCTTCATCTTTGATGAGATGTCAAAAAATAATATGAAAGTGATTTATATTTAATTTTTTTTAAAGTGATTTGGCAATAAAGATGAGTGATGTTATCGTTAGGAAGATGTTTGGGAGTCTTCACGTTTAAAAAAAACACATCCAATTGCGCGTCATTAGTGTGTAGGTGTAAATTTGCAGGACACTTTTTGATTAGTTGTACCTATATTACTTGACGTTTTCTAGCGCTTCCCATACAAAGTTGCTTGCCTCCATAATATCTCGAATGAACCAATCATTTAATCATTTCAATGTATCCATATAATGATCTCATCTGTTGGTTCCTGAACCGAGAGGTTATTTTAGGACAGATTGTATTGGGATTTTTTTTTTTTTGAAAATGTTTTAGATTTGTCTCAACATGTTTAAATTTGACTAAACAGAGCCATACAAATACAAGCAAATAAGTTAAAGATTTTCAGTTCAATTATATACAAACACAACCATGTTTACAATATTTTGAGTGTGTCCAAATACTTGTTCACAAATCTGGATTATCTCCAATTATAGGAATGTTACACGTGTGTAAAGTGATCACTTAAACCAGCCTATGACGGTCGTCATAGGCCGTAAATGCCCAGACTTCCATATTCTTCTTCATCTTTGATGAGATGTCAAAAAATAATACAACCTTATTTTGCTGTTTTAAATAATTTTATTGAATAATTCGGCACTCTGTGGTAGTATCTCTCCATTTTTTAATTATATTTTACTTGGTAAATATAACGATTTTTTAAAAATCTATTGTGCCATGTGTTTTGATGCATTAAAAATCATAATTAAATACCAAATATGAAGTTTAAATTTGAGAGTTTAGAGGTAAGAAATAGGTAGGAGTTGTTTCCATTTTTTTATCAGTGGGAACATGGACAATATGGCTTTAATCTTAGCTAAAAATAAGAAATATAATATCTTTTGAATAAAGATATTATTATTCTTATTTTTATGGATTTTGAATGTTTCAAATAGATTTGGTCATGTCAAATTTAATTAAACTTTTTATTTTACTTTTATTCGTAGGGAAAAAGAATATGCTATCAAAAACTACAAGATGTAGTGTGTAAAGTACCCTGCGAGGACAGATTGGCGTGTGGTCACGCGTGTCGTCTGATTTGTCACAAGAGGAAGGACCCCGATCATCTACAAGTAAGTTTTGGAAGGCCCGGTGTGTGTGTGTGGTATTGTGCGGGAAGCCAGAATAGGATATTTAAAGAAATGCTTACTTACAGTTTGTTCATTGATATATGTTCTTACACTTTAATTACTATTGATATTAACTATTATAATTTATCTGATTGATTATGGAACTTTGAATTAAATATGAAGCTAAAATATACGTCCTTCAGCAATCAAGCGATACAGCGAATCTCGGTCGCCGCGCCTCGGTTGGCCGCTTTTGTTGAATCCGCTCGGGTTGCCAACTTGGTAGCAGCAGTAGTTCAGTGTTGCCAACTTGGTAGTAGTAGTAGCTACCCGCCTACAAAGTTATATCAACCACGTACTGTAATTAGTTATTTTGTCATGTATCATTTCAGTTTTCGTTGGCATTTTGAATTGTAGTACACCACCTACCACCTGCAATCGATTATTTACCCACTACTGGTTTATTATGTAACAATACGAGTACCAATCGTGCTAATGGAATTATATTTTTCAGTATACCTGCACAATGCAATGCGCCCGCAAAAATAAAGGATGCACACAAAACCACGCTTGCAAACTGGATTGTTACGTTGATTGCGTTGAGTGCACAATAAAGGTTCGAGTATTTAGCTTTATGAATAAAATATCTTTAAGGAGACACCGACTGCGGCGTAGTCTGATAGATATTCGACTGCAAAACTAGCCACCAATTGCAATATAAATTCAAGAAAGATTTCATTTCTTTTGGTCTGGATATTGTGTTGTTTTCCTCTTTGATCCTTCAAACATAATTTCATCTAATATAATTTGTTATAGGTACCTAAAACACGAAGCTGTACCCATGTACAGCATGTGGAGTGTTATAAGGATGTTAATACTGTTCCCTGTAGTGGGAAGTGCAAACGCGTCCTTAAATGTGGACACTTTTGTGGTCAAATGTGTAAAGATCCATGCGACAAGTTTGGCTGTAAAGTCAGCGTAAGTATTAAATGTGAATGTATTGTATTGTTTGTGTTATAGAACTTGATTCAGGAGTTTGGCACAGATCTATCACTATTTATATGATCATTTCACTTGAACAAGTTTCAAGTAACACTGTGCCCTCTGCATTTCTAGTCAGGATTCTGCCGGTAGTCTGCCGGATGCCGGTAAGACTGGTTGAGATCGTTTCGCTAGTTGCCAGCGATTTTTTCAAGTTTTCAGATCATAAATCATCAAGTTTTCGTAAATTCTCATTGTGTCCCTTTATGTTTACAAAATTTGAATGTATGTAAATAAATATAATTTTTAAATAAATATAATATAATTTTTTTTATTATACTTTCTTTTATTTATATTTTCTTGATCGCTTAGCATTTCTTTTCATAATAAGAAGCAAAATAATCTGCGAGGGGTGATGCGGCTCAGCTTCACTCTGTTTTTCTGAGGATGTGATGTCTTCTCTAATGTAATCCTCAAATCTAAATTTGTCCAAAATTATAGTGCATGACACCGACGTGGTGTCACCAGCATTTGTCCGATAGTATTGTGTACGACGCCGACATGGTGTCACCGGCATTTATCCGATAGTATTGTACACGGCACCAACATGGTGTCACTGGCTTTTGTCCAATAGTATTGTGCACGACGCCGACTGGTGTCACCAGCATTTGTCCGATAGTATTGTGCACGACGCCGACATAGTATCACCAGCATTTGTCCGATAGTGTTGTGCACGACGCCAACGTGGTGTCACCAGCATTTGTCCGATAGTATTGTGTACGACGCCGACGTGGTGTCACCAGCATTTGACTGATACTATTGTGCATGACACCGACATGGCGTCACCGGCATTCGTCTCTTTGTTTTTAATAAAGAGTTTTATCTTTCACTATAATGTACAACTAGCAGGGAAAAATTCACCAATTTCATTGATCGTTTTATTAGTAATTTATTTTATCAGAATTACGGATTACTTTGGAAATATGTAAACATTTATTTGGAAGCTGGTGTGAGTTTGACTTTAAAAATATTTCAAGATTTTGTCCTTTCAATTTCCAATTAACGAATTTTCATAGTGCATTATTCTATTTTTTTGAGGTTTATTTAAAAGAAATGTTTTTTTTTTAATAAATAGGTTGTCAAAACGAGAACCTGTGGGCACAACATAAAAGTAGAATGTTGGGTCAACCCAAATGGAGTGAATTGTAATGAAAGATGTTCAAAGATGTTACCTTGTGGACATCGCTGCCCAGATTTATGCTACAAAGTGTGCAGTGGGTCCAAGTGTCGATCTCTTGTGGATAATCCATTCCCTGCGCTATGCGGGCACACCTTCAAGATTCCGTGCTATGAAACAACCTCTGGTAAATTTTACTCTTTTATATGATTGTACAGTAGACTCGATTCACTAGAATGGATGGTTAATAAATTTCTCAGATAATCTAATTAACCCATCGGCCTATCACCTGCCAACCGTTGGCGGTAGGTATCTTTTTACATTTGCAAATCAGCCACCGTTTAAGCCACGCCCCCATTCGTGGTAGTTCATATTATAAAGAGACTTTCGTGTGATATCTACAAATCAATGAAGAAAGCATTTTATAATGCATTTCTCATAATTTTAGTGCAAATTTACTGACGACACTTGACCAAAGATGTCCCTGTAAGGATAGAATTATCCTTTTGATTGAAATATCAACTAAAATCAGTGAGAAATCAAAACTTTACATCCCAGGAGTAATGTTTGAGTTATTTTTTCAAGTTTTCATGTTGATTTATCACATTTCTGATGTAAACACACGATAAAATACGCGCATAATAGTTATTTGTACCATATTTATTGGTAAAACAGTAAAAATTTTAATTTTATGAGATAGTTTATTTTTATAACTCGGTTGAATTTGAACGCCGTTGACCAAAATTCAAACAGTTATAGTTTCATTACTATGATTAATAGTGTTTTTCATTTTAATAATATTTTTTACGTTACTTGCCAAAAAAATCATACAGTTTTTAAAAACACTATGACTAAAAAAAAAATTTATATGAGAATATAAACTTTTTATTCGTTTCATTTTAACCAGTTTACTTTTACTACCAATATTTTGAGTATGTTGAGTGCATAGATTTTTAATTCAATTCAAACCCTTATCCCCACCCCAATGGTGCATAGGGCACTGCATTATATAAACACAGTGTTATCTTGATCGTTAACACACGAAGGAAAGGTGATCAGCCCTCCGCTTAAATCATAGATTTACTAAAGACATATGTGTGCCCATTACAGATGCTGAGATTGGACCCCTGATTGCCATGAAACACTGCAAGGAGCCTTGTGGGGTTTCGCTGCAGGGCTGCGAGCACGCGTGCCGGGGGAACTGCGGGGAGTGCGTCGGGGGGCGTCTGCACCAGCCCTGCGCGGAGCCCTGTGGAAACTCACTTGTCTGCGGACACAGGTGATTGTACGCCACTCGCGGCGAGTGGGTGACTTTATGAGCATCTAGTGTTGTATTCCGAGTGGATTCTTCACATTCACATTTTTCACATTTTTCGCATTTTTCTGGTTTAAATCATATTTTCATAAGGTGTACAAAATACATATAACCATTGCATATGTTTTTAGCACCCTAAGGGAAAGGTTAACTATGTATATAAAATTAAAATTAAAGATATTGTTTCATCGAGATATTATGAGTTATATTATATTTTTGACATCCCAACATAGATGAAGAAGAATATGGAAGTCTAGGCATTTACGGGGCTTACGACCATCATAGGCTGGTTTAAGTGATCACTTTACACTAACTCTACCCATGTTTGACAATCACACTACTCAAATTCTTGGAAGTTCTATGTATATGATCCAATTTCGAAACATTGTGCTTGAATCACTAGAATTTTCACTAGAGACATCTAATGGTGAGATGAAGAAGCTTTTTTGTTGAGCAGAAACTCTTATATGATTTTAAATGGTCAACTAGACAGGTGATGATATATCTAGCGGTAGAATAAATTCTTCAAGTAAGCTTATTTCATATTTTGTTACTGCGGGAGTGATGTGCATAGAAATGTTTATTGCAGTTGTGCATCTCCGTGTCGTGAGGCGTGTCCCCCGTGCAAGAAGAAGTGTGAAGTTCGCTGCGCTCATTCCCGTTGCCCCCTAGACTGCGGAGTTCCATGTCCGCCATGCAAGGTGAGAACTTGCAGTAACTTGCGTGAGACCAATTGTCCATTATATCAACCCCAGCTCTTATCCCGTAGCTATTGTCTGCAATATATAACTGAGATGACCCTCAGATTTACAATTTAAGTCCCTTTTTTTTGTCCGCCTCCATAGTGTAATAATGGTCAGCACGCTCGGCTACCGTACTGGAGGTCCCAGGCTGAATTCCCAGGGGGGGTCAAATAAATATAAGTGATTTTGTCACTCTTATATTTATTCAATATTACCTTGGACTGGTACCGGAAACGGAGGGCTGATCACATTTCCTTCATGTTTTAACGATCAAGATAACACTGCGTTTATATGATGCAGTGCCCTATGCACCATTTGGGTGCGGATAAGGGTTTTTTTATAAAGTATGTGGGGTAGAGTCTGGTAATTGTTTTTGCTTGTGGTAACACATGTAGTACTTTTTTTAAAGCTGTACGTATATCGCTTACAGTCTTCATATACTTACATGCCCTGGGATAGGGAATTTGAAACCATTAGCAATCATTTTTATCTTTGATCGCTCAAAAACTTTGCATGATTGGTTTGCAATACCGATAAAATATATATTTTTTTAATGGATGGGTCCAAATGGAAACCTGTGTATAGCTACGTTCATGTTTAGCTGAGTGAATCCTGTCCAATGGCTTTTATTTCACCAACTACGCAGGAAAGTACATCCATGTAATAGCCGCAAATAAGCATTATTTAAAAAAAAAAAATTATGTAAAATTTGATTAGTAATATGGAATGAATTACCTCTCCTTGTCAATAATGCACCTTCTCTAATAACTTTTAAGCAACGTCTGAGACATTACAATCTATCATTGAATCCTAACTGTCATCAAACCTCCTCCCTTAGTTTTTCCCTTTGCCTCCTTCCCTAAACTCTCTTTTTTTGTTTGCCTTCCTTATCATCAATTTGTAATTTATGTTTTTTTTAATGTTCAAGTACTATCTCTGATTGCAAACAGCTATATGTATATGGTATCGAACGTTTTGACCAATATCACTAGTCTGTTTTTGGTTGGTTGAAGTATATTGCTTTTTAGCAATAAGCCCGCCAATGTACGCATTTCTTTTCTGTATATGAAGTTTAAATAAAATTAAAAATAAATGGATCCAAGATGGAATTATGCTTTTTTTTATGCGAAGGTATTTTTTTATTCGATAAGGCAATATTCTGTTTAAAGACAACAATAGCCATACTGTGGTGATACCAGACCTGTATCAGATATTTAGACACACCGACTAAACCTGGAAAGTAGGAGGCGTTACTTTATAATTCTTGCTAATTATTGATCTTTTGTTAAAGGAATTGTGTAACCGAAAATGCATCCATGGAAAGTGTACTGGTTACTGCGGAGTTGAATGCAATATCCCGCAGTGTTCTGAGCCTTGTACGAAGGTAATGAAATGTAAACACCCTTGCCGGGGTTTGTGCGGAGAAGTGTGCCCACAAATATGTAATTCCTGCAAACCGGACCAGTTCCCTGAAATATTCTTTGGTACTGAACATGATGAAGATGCCAGGTAAATATTGCGTACTACACTCACACAGGGTAAAATAACTTTTATCCATTTTTCAAAAAAAAAATTGGGTTTTTACTAAAAATTGCTTTTTACTTTTTTTGGGAATGCGGCTAAAGTATATAAGCCTATTAGGTAACATAGTTTATTCCTAAAACATAATTATAATAATAACTCTTTATTCCAGCTTGACTAAGTGGTGGGTGCAATACTTAGTCAGCCATAAATGTTTTACAACATTTTTTTATAAAATGAAATCAAAATTACAATAATAAAGAAATAAAAAATAATAATACTCATTTCCTATGTAAGCTCACAAGTAAAGTCATTCACCTAAGTAACTCTATTGTTAACTTAGAATCATTGAATTTTTAAACTACTACTATTATTATCGCACTGTTTCCCTGCAGGAGTACACAGAGGGGATGAAACGCCACTCTTCTGTCCTGACATACACTCCTAGCTTCCTTCACATCCATACACATCTAGCCATACGTGCCCTCCGATATGTGTAGACCTTTGACACCACCAGATCTTAGGTTCCGATCGATCTGACCAAGCCGAGTCTATTTTGGCCGTCCTCATTCTGTTTTCCCATCCGTTTTTGCCAACTGACATTAACTGGTAAACTCACTAACAAGTAGGAATAGGCCATAAAACTTATTAAGTTGGAGCTTATAGGTGTTTCCAAAGTTGTAGCTAGATTTCAGAGTTAGATCTAAGGTAATTTAAAAAATGCAAATGTGGCTTTTTTAGAGCTTGACCTTGTTTAATCCACGGTATTTTAAAATAATATTCACATGAAAGAATAAACTATTTTATCCCATATAATTTATATTTGAAGCACTAACTTTTTGATTTTCCATTTTATAATTAAAATGTAACTTTGTTTTAAAATCACTATAAATATTTTATTTTAACGTAATTATAATGTCCACCGGTTTCGAAGTTAACCACTTCTTTATCAAGACTGATTAATACTCAATTAATATTTATCTGTCTTGATAAAGAAGCGGTTAGCTTTGAAACCGGTAGACATTATAATTAAGTTATAATAAAATATTTATAGTGATTTTAAAACAAAGTTACATTTTAATTATGTTTTATCCTAAATCAGCCTGTCATTTACAATGTGCTTTTTAAATGTTACAAAATTGTACAGCAAAATAAAATAATCTCTTTTTACTATCACTCCTTAGATAGTTTGTTTTGAAAGAATTATAAAGAAAATAAGCCAAAATGACCATCAGTTTGTACATGAAAGCATGAAAAACAATACTGTTTTAAAATATGCAAATTTCAAATATTTTTTTTCTTAAAATTTGTTATCTTCAATTTAGAATTTAGGAGGTTTTACTGTACACAGATAACAAGTCTGATTTCAGGTTCATTAAGCTGATAGACTGCAACCACGTACTGGAAGTGGAGAGCTTGGACACGTGGATGGAACAATACTTGGAAGGTAGCGAAATAAAAGTACCCTCGTGTCCGCATTGCAAATCTCCCATTGTCAACACTCCGCGCTACTCTACAATTGTGAAAAAAACCAGGCAGAGAGTGGAAGGTACCAAGCAAAAGTTATTTGGTAATGGCAATGAGAACCAAATGAAACTTGTTCAATTGAAAGAAGATGTATCTATCCTCATTAACAAACATCGTCTACTGGGGAGTGTCCGAATCCAAGGTAATTTTTTTCTAAACTTTTTATTTTTAGCTAAAATCTTTTTATACATCTTTATAAAATTGGGGGGATTTCTCCGCCTCCGTAGTGTAATGGTCAGCACGCTCGGCTACCGTTCTGGAGGTCCCGGGTTCGATTCCCAAGGGGGGTAAAATAAATATAAGTGATTTTTTCACTGTCATATTTATTCAATATTACCCTGGACTGGTACCTGAAGCGGAGGGCTGATCACCTTTCCTTCATGTGTAAACCATCAAGATAACACTGCGTTTATATGACGCAGTGCCCTATGCACCATTGGGGTGCGGATAAGGGTTTTATTATTATTATTATTATAAAATTAATTAACTTTGTTTTCACAACTTTTTTTATTAATACAATTTAACCTACCGGTTTCGACAATACCTTGTCATCATCAGGGTTTATTTTAAATAAAAAACATTAAAATACTCTCACCAAAAACTTCCACACACTCCATAAAAATCCTAAATGTAGGATTTTTATGGAGTGTGTGGAAGTTTTTGGTCGTCAGCCCCGTAAATGCCCAGACTTCCATATTCTTCTTCATCTTTAATGAGATGTCAAAAATAATATGAAAGTTTGATTACAATAGATCTATAAAATTTTTTTTAAGACAGACCGATTTTGATATGTAACAATAAGTGATTAATCCGCCTCCGTAGTGTAATAATCAGCACGCTCGGCTACCACCCTGGACGTCCTGGGTTTGATTCCCAAGGAAGGGTTAAATAAATACATATAAGTGATTTTTTCACTGTAATATTTATTTAATATTATCCTGGACTGGTACCTGAATCGGAGGGCTGATCACCTTTCCTTCATGTGTTAACGATCAAGATAATACTGCGTTTATGTGATGCAGTGCCCTATGCACCATTGGAGCGCGGATAAGGGTTCTAAGAAAAAAATAATATTATCGATAATTATATGAAATCCCCACTTAGTTTAAAAAAGAAGGATAATATCAAATGTCAATAATTAATTATTTTAGTGTTGAGACTTTTTCTTATGTATGTGCTAAAATTATTGAAGACTTTTTTCATAAAAGGTACATCTAGAATCGAGTGTAACCTCGAAAACAATAGGTTTTTACCACTTTTTTATTAATACAATTTAACCTACCGGTCTCGACAAGAACCTTGTCATCATCAGGGTTTATTAAATTCTAAAACATTAAAAACATTAAAATACTCACACCAAAAACTTCCACACACTCCAACCTACCAGTTTTGACAAGGTTCTTGTCGAAACCGGTAGGTTAAATTGTTATAACAAAAAGTGGTTAAAACAAAGTTCTTTAATTTTAGAAAGTTATAAAATGTGCCACAAAGTATCTGCGGAAAACATTTAAGAAAAAAATGGGTTTTTACAAAAAAAAATATTATTTTTTGACATTTCATCAAAGATGAAGAAGAATATGGAAGTCTGGGCATTTACGGGGCTTACGACCGTCATAGGCTGGTTTAAGTGATCACTTTACACACGTGTAACATTCACCAATTCTACCCATTATTGACAACCACACTACTCGAATTCTTGGAAGTTCTATATATATGAACTAATTTAGAAACCTTGTTCATGAATCACTAAAACTTCACTAGAGACATCTATACATACTAATATAAGAGTTTCTGCTTAATAAAAAGCTTCTTTACATCTCACCAATAGATGTCTCTAGTGAAGTTTTAGTGATTCATGAACAAGGTTTCTAAATTAGTTCATATATATAGAACTTCCAAGAATTTGAGTAGTGTGGTTGTCAATAATGGGTAGAATTGGTGAATGTTACACGTGTGTAAAGTGATCACTTAAACCAGCCTATGACGGTCGTAAGCCCCGTAAATGCCCAGACTTCCATATTCTTCTTCATCTTTGATGAGATGTCAAAAAATAATATGAAAATAACTCTTGTAATTGGAGATATTCCAGATTTTGTGAACAAGTATTTGGACACACTCAAAATGTTGTAAAAAAAATATTGTTTTCAAAAAAATATACCATAGGAACTTTTTGTTGCGACACCACACCACTCAGCTGTATATCGTGGTATATCGCTCAGGTGCTATATCGACAGCCGCATTTTTGGCATAGTATACCAAAGTTGATATAATGATTCTCAGCACTCTAACAGTTAAAGTGTTCTATTGATTTATTGTTATATGAGTCTTTCCATTGTGTTGTTGCTGAATGTGAACGCTCAAATTTGAAAAATTATGAAGTATTATGAACAAACACTAGTAATTAAAAAAATATATGGATATTTTTTTTTTAAAAGAGAAATATTTGTGTTTTTTTTTATTTACACAAATATTTCTGTTTCATGCTATTTCTGTGAGCCTAAGCGGCTCAATATTAGAAATAGGTATCAAATTGTGGTAGAGTGGGTTCGAACCGAGAAACTCTGACTTCAGCGTCCGAGACATTAACCACAACCCGACACAAATAAATGCTATTGTTATTATCACAACATCCATTAGCGACATAAATATTTTCTTGGTCCTGTGATGATTTTGTATTTGTGATGCACATTTTAACATTCTTTTGCTCTTGTTTCAGTACTTGAAGTGATTCAACAGTTAAAGGATACAATTGACTCTAATATGGCTCTGTACGAGAAAAATCAGGTATTCCGATTGAGCATACTCGATTTAAATAAGCTTTCATTCATGTATGATGTTGCAAAAAACGTTATGGAAGCATTAACAGACTCAAACCCTGTGAAATCAAATATACTCGACATACAACTAAAAAATATATTACACGCTCTCAGCCAAAAAGGAACAAATGTCTCACAACAGCAATTGAACGATATGAATAATGAAATATCGAGGTTTGCGAGAATGATCGATTATTTAAATATTATCAACTCGCCATCATTCAAGTCTTCTAGCATCACATTTGCTAATGGCTTCCAATATTTGAAAGACAATATTATTTACTCAATAAAACCATTGGACTCGGAGTTGAATAAAGCGCTACTTAAGAAAATTAATGAAATTAGACTGAAACTACAGTTATTGCCTATAACACAAGAAGAGAAATTGATGGTTGTAAAGGCTATGGGATTCAAGCAGGGACATTGGTACTCATGCCCTAATGGCCACCCATACTGTATCGCCGACTGCGGGGGGGCGATGGTAGTCAGCAAATGCCCAGAGTGTGGTGTGGATATCGGTGGAACAAATCATACACTAATTTCTGGCAACCGAGTGGCCACTTTTATGGATGGAGCTCAACATGGCGCATGGTCTGATGCAGCTAATATGAATAACTATGAATTCTAATACCTACAAGCTTTGTCTAAATATAATAATATCATCTTTTATTCTGTAAGCTAAGGGTGAAGCCTGACCGGAGCATTTCGTCGTAACGTAACATGTTACGATGCGAGCATTCAGGCAGTCAGTACACCGAACCGAGCGCTCCATTCATAGTTTCGAATGTTCGGTGATGCTCGCCGTGAGCGATGTTACGACGAAATGCTCCGGCCAGTCTCCACCTTAATAAATTAAACAAAAATATCACGTACAATTAGTATTATTTATCTATTATTTTTGAAATTTCACAAAATAATATATAAAGGTGTGACCTTATTATTTTAAGTTTGATTATTATTTTAAGTTTTTAACATCATTCATATGAAAATTATAGGATTTTTCTGCCAAATAATTTTTATTGCATAGCTGTCCATTGTGTTTTTAAAGAGTTTTATATAGAGTGGGTTCTATCAATACATATAATGTTAACAGTTACTGCCTTTAACAGTTTTAGAATCATAGGTGATAAGATGATCAGCTTACCTTCAAATAATTAGCAATCAAGTTGTTCACTGTATTAATCTGATGCAGAGTCATGTGCACCATTGGGTGTAGATGGGGGTCAGAATAAGATTATATGCACTTTTTTTATATTTAAAAATCAAAAATATATATTCACTACATTATGAACATTTGTAATATGTAATCTAAAATGTTTTACAATATTTTTTTACTTAATTTTTCATAATATTAAAGGGTTTTAATAAAGTTATTTGTTTTTATTTTTTACCAACTGAAGTTAAGATTGAATAGATGGAATTATAATTAATATTTATGTACGTACATGCGTATACTTTTTTTATTCGATCATATTTTACTTACTCATCCGCTGGTATTATAATTGAAATATATTTTAAATAACCCCATTATAAATACTAGTGGCCTTTAGAATGATGAATACATCATTCTAAAGGCCACTAGTATGATGAATGATGAATGATGTTCACAATGATGAATGATGAATCACATGATGTATCACAATGATGAATGATGAATACACTTTAGAATGATGAATACATTTCAGGCTTATTACTTTCTTAAAATATTATACCTTATGTAATAAAATCCGCCTCCGTAGTGTAATGGTCAGCACGCTTGGCTACCGTTTTGGGAGGCCCCCTTCCCCTTTTGAGGTTCGATTCCCAGGGGAGGGTCAAATAAATATAAGTGATTTTTTCAATCTAATATTTATTCAATATTACTCTGGACTGGTACCTGAAGCGGAGTGCTAATCACCTTTCCTTTATGTGTTAACAATCAAGATAACTGTGTTAACATGATGCGGTGCCCTATGTACCATAAGGTGCAAATAAGGGTTAGAAGAAGAAGAACAAAATTGAATATTTGTAATAACCTCAACCTCGGCCTCGACTAGACCATTATTATAAAAACACAACATTCCTTTTCCACACTAATAATTGCAAGCAAATTTGTGCACAATGATATCAAAATCTATAGTGTGCCTACATTAACTATGCTCTTTTCTTTAATACATATTTTATTGTAGTTCTATTTATTCCTGTATTTTTGTTTGCACTCGATGGTGTGTATTAAAATATCAAAAAAATATCTCAATTTAAAATCACATGTATGCAAAGTTGATAAGTTTTATGTTTGACTGTTTTTCATTTGTTTTTTTTTATGCTTATGGCATTAAGGTGGCCTGAACTAACATTAAACTTTTATCAATATTATTCATTTCCTTTGGTTACCGAAATCCGATATATCAGCTTATGGTACTCGAGCAAGAAATACCGGATCCTCTGATCATACTTTATAAAAGTATCAGAAAATTAAAATTAAAAATATTTTTTCATGAGATATGAGTAAACACTTATATTATAAGCGCCCTTGAGGTAGTATTTTACAAAAATGGCGCTATATAAATTATCCAAATTTATTATAATTTTTATATTTATTTTGAAATCTCAACAAAGATGAAGAAGATTATGGAAGTCTGGACGATTACAGTGCTTACGAGCGTCATAGGCTGGTTTAAGTGATCACTTATCAGTTTCATTTTGGATAGTATGTCATGGATTCCTTCAGGGTTTTGCGAAAATTGCGATTTACATTGTTTTTTCTTCTTCAATAAGTTATTCATCAAAATTAAGAATAATTTATGATTTACATCTTACAATCACATAGTTGTACATAATATTACAAAAAAATCACATTTAACGAATTTTGTTTCCGCGTAACGTAAATTGTGAAAAGCTGTGATACTATTCAAAAAGATTTTTACTTGTCAAGGTTAATAAACAATATACAATAATTATATAAAAATATACTACATACACTGCACATCTAAAAAGATAATAAAAAATTGTTAATGACTCACACCCCTTTCTGTATTCCTTTCAATGCCGGATGTCTGTGTCGTCGGAAGGGAAGGGTTAATAGAATTGATTGACATGAAAATTTTAGTTGTTTACGAAACAAATCCTAACATTTTAAGAGCCTTGCTAGTAATTTCATCAATATGATAGGTAAAAGACAGTTTTTGGCCAAATAACATCCAAATCCTTAATTACTGAAACCTTTGACAAAATATTACCAGCAATTGGTATTCAAAAATAAGGGGCACTTTAAATGGGTCAAAATCCATAATTTTGCAATCGTCTATATTTAAAAAAAAAAATTAAGCTTACACCCATTCATTTAGAGCGTCTCAACAATAGGTGCGTTTGAATAGTCTGGTAATCCTTTATTTTGAAATAGGTTTAATTTTTTTTATATTACAAAGAAAAACATTTTTATTTCGATTATATCGTAGGTAGGTTTTAAATAGGTTTATATTGATGGCAATACCAAATAAATATCCAAATGTTGGCTCAATGTAAATTAAAAGCTGTAATGTTGGTATTACTGTTTTGTTTCGAAATCTTCGGTTTACTTCAGTTCGAAATGCAACATGGCCGCGGTCGCGCCGGGTGTTAACGTCAATATGAGTGGACATATACAAAATCAATTGACTAGATCTTTAGAACGAATATTAGAAGACGCTAATTTAAGTGGTGAATTAAAGTTAAGTGGAAGAAAACTAAAAGATTTTCCTAAAACAGGGAAATACAATCTAAGTGATACCGTTATAGCTGGTAAGTTTTCTAATGGATAATTTAATAAACGTCTATGCACCCTATTAAATTAAGTATCAATAAATAATTTACCTTAAATTAATTTGACTATTGTGATAGTATTTTAATTCATGCAGGTCTTTTTATTTAATGAAAATTGTGTTTTTCACAAGGCTTTCGCGTCGTATGGTACCAATGAAACAAATTAATATTATCAAGAATCGTCGCATTTTATTATTTTAAGTCATTAATGTTTTGGTAACAATTTTAACGGTTTTTGCATTATCTGTGAATAATTCAACTCGACGAAAATATGTATTAGTTTGGCTATATGTTTTAAATTATGATTGTTTATGTTTTTATGTGAACCGCTATAACCGTGTACAATTTGAAATTTGAAAATAAACGTCAATAAAAAAATCCCATTAAAAAATGTTTATTTAGGATATACATAGAATTTTGGTTAGTGATTTAAAGTCGTATCCAAAGGTTTCGCACTACGGATTTGTTAATTTTTTTTATCGTTCTTGTATCCATTTGTACAATTTGCATTATTAGTTGAAAAATTGACATTTGTTTTGTGTCATACATTTTTGTCTGTTGGTTACACTAACGTGGCTTGGTGAACGGTGAAAGATTATTTCATAATAAATAAAATGCCCCGCCTCCTTATTTTTATTTTTTAATCGACTCAAATTTTTCATCTAAAGGATTAATTCGGATTTGCAGAAAATAATACCGCGTCGATTGATTTATGGGGCGTTTTAAGTTGGGAGATCATTAAGTTTGTTCTAAGGGTTGTTATAGGTTTAGTGGTGTTGCACTAAGGTTCCTCAGGACTAATTTAGGGTCAAGCATGTCAATGGAAGACGCATTAATGGTGGGGTAATCCGGATATCCCGTAAATAATAATAAATAAAAAATTAAGACATTCATAATATTCTAACATAAAACCATACCTTACATTTTCCTATTTTTTCACTGAAATTTCCTTTATGTTTTTACTTTAATATTTTTTTTCCAAAAATGTTAGTAATATTAGTATATAACCACTCACCGAGATTTTAGCCTAGCGGTTTCGAGACGTACCCGTCTCTTCGTCAGGACAATCACTACAACAGCATGCAAACAATACTACCCGTCACCCCCATAGCACTATTCACACACTTACAACAATACAAAATGTTGATCACATACAATTTTGGTCGACCCTGGGACCAACATGCACTAGGGGTTGCAGAACTAACATGCATTTAGAGCCGACGTCTGACATGCACTAAAAAAATATAAAAGTAAAAATGACCAACCACAAAGTAAATTCTTTAAATATAATAATTGTATTGAGAATATCCTTTTAATTGTATTGAAAGTGGTCAGGTTAGGAGTCGTAACAATCGGCGGATATGTATGAGGAGACGCATGAACGTGGAAGAGGCGAAGAATGTTTGCAAAGACAGAGTGGTGTGGCGTTCTATTCTCTCTGCCTACCCCTGCGGGGAAGCGGCGTGATGATTAGTTAGTTAGTTAGTTAGAATATCCTTTTAAGTGTTCGTAAAAATAAATAAGTTCCCCGTTCTCTGTTCCTGCGGAGTCTTCCCTGTTGGTAACTAGGAGTCTGTATTATCATGTATCTTTTACAATTCCTTAGTTCTTCCAGGCTCTATCCCAACTTCTCGTCTTCGTAGACTGTTGGGGTCAGCTTTCCTCGTTCTCAGGTCACCTAGGTCATGCCTTCGAATCATGTTATCATTATGTAGCATCCATGAATTGTTGGTCTTCCTCTAGATGTCGTTCGAGGAAGATCCATGGCGATCGCCTGGTTTACAATATGTTCGGGTTCTCTGCGTCCTTTGTGCCCATACCATCTCAATCGCCTTTCCTATACCTTACTATTGATGTCAGTTACACCCAGGCCACGAATGCGTGAACTCTATATTTTGTCTCCAAGAGACTGCAGCTGACCATCAAGGCATTTGAATTTCAGCAGTTTCTATTTGTTTAGATTTATATATCGTCCAGCATTCGAAGCCATAAATGAGTGCGAGTCTGACAATTCGGCTGTCCAAACTCAAAACACAGTAAGGGACATTTTTTTGTAGTTCTTTTTTTTTGCATTTTTGGACTAAGTAGATTCTACTTAGTCCAAAAATGCGAAAAAAACGTACTACAAAAAAATGTCCCTTACTGTGTTTTAAGTTTGGACAGCCGAATTGTTTGGTAGGCTTTTCCTAGCTGAGGTTTTTTTTAGTTCTTTGTTATTGATAAGAAATTACTAAACGGATTGAGACATACGGGGGGGGGGGTCTTGATTAGAGTAATAATTTAAAAATATATCGTGGGTATACTGGCAAAAAACATTAACTCGAAAGTATGTAATTTTGACTCAATGATGCATACTATAATGTTTTCAACGTTCTTTAAACTGCCAAAATAAACTAAGTAGTTTTGAAATGTCATATATGTGGGTTTAAAAGTAAATTCAACTTTATGTTTAATAGCGAGTATTTTATTCAGGCTAAAAGCTTTAAATAACAGCGATTATTCAAACAGGGATACTATAGTTTACGTTTTTTGCCAGGATACCCAAGATATATTCTTTAAAAAAATCGGGCGTAGAAAGACGTGTTACCTCTTCGGCGGTTGGCCATGGAGTGAGTTCTGTCTTTGCGAATATCCCCTGAACAGATAATTGGGACAGATTTTTAATTTCGAGAAAATGTCGAGTTTGTGAGAGAAACGCAACTCAATGGGGTAATATCACTCGGGAGGAATATCTAATTTTACATACTCAACCTATAAAAGATTGTGTAAGACTCGTTTTGTGTTTATAGCAGCCGATTAAATAAATATTTTCATTCATTATTTTCTTTTGCAAAATTCGCCCTCGTAAAAACGTGGTTTTCTTAAGTTGGTATCGAATGACGTCACAGAAACGAATCCACACTACTACTATTACAGCTCTATAAAGCAGATACATAAAAGGATACGCCCCATAACACACCCGATGACGTAAAATTTTATGACGTGTTGCGGTGTCCGTTTTTCGTTTTATTAAAATATCTAAAGTTTAAACCTTACTTCTCTACAGATTTCCATTAGAATGTTACCGATAGTCTTGTGATTTTTCATATTAATTTATTAGCCAATAAACCAACATCATGACCATGTTTATAAAAATTATCAAACCTTTAAAACTAAACTTAAAAAACATAAGACTCACCCCTCCATACCAAGGAATATTTCTTTTATTTTTAATTTACTTTTTAAAAAAATGTAAAACGAACTCCCTCTCTACGTTATATATATATAAAACGTTATATTTGAAATGTTTTGTATATTTACCAACTATTTCGTATTATTTAAATATGTATTTTGTAAAAAAAAACATTTATTTTTATTTTTAAAATTGGAGTCGTGGATATCGCTAAGCTGGCAGAGCACTAAACAAGGGATAGTTTCTGTACGATATTATTATATTTTAGTTTCTGGTCATTCACTGTCTCGAGTCTAGACTACCCTTCCGTAGCCTATGAGGGTTTTTGACCCTTTGGAGAAATACTCTCACAGCCCCAATACTTTCGCGCGGGTAGACGATAAATATTTTTTCTTAAACAATACAGGCGAACCTCAACTTTCGCACATGATTGGTTCCTGAAAAAGTGTTTAATGTTAAATGTTCGAAAGTAGAGGGATGTTAAAAATAAATTAAAAAAAACTCCAAAAAATTACTTTAAAATTTGAATATTTAAAAATGACTAACTAAGTACACGTTAAATAAAAAAAAATATTTTCTTAATAAACTTGTCGAGAGTTAGTTGTATTTTTCAATATTTTTTTTCTTTATAGAGAGTTCTGACACTTGAAGTACTATTATGGATCTCCCTACGCACTTGACATATCGCTCACTCCTTTCAAGAACGTCATAAATCAAAAATCGTCAATTTTCAGTTGTGCATGTTTTCGAAATGCTCAGAAAATGTACTTTATCCCAGCAAAAGAGGCATATTTTTTATTTAATATTTACCAGCTACAGGGCAGAAAATGTTGTTTTTGCATTTTGAAGAAAAGGTATTGTTTAATTATTTTGTTGAATAAATTGAATATTTTTCAAATGGAGAAAAAACCTTCAGGTTTTACCTAAAAAGATCTGTTGCACAGTAAAAAGTTCAATAAGTGGCTTGATGTTTATTTTTAATACATTGTGTTATATTTTTAAACATTAAAAACGTTCTCCTGAAAAATCAAGTTTTTTGATTTATGATGTTCTTGAAAGGAGTGAGCAATATGTGTTCTCCATTCGGATCACATTCGTTCATAATTTTTTTAAATGTCTTACGATGCGTAAAAGCTTCGTTCATATTTTTTATTGTTAAGGTCTTGATGCTTTATTCAGGTTTTTTTTCCTCACTTTCAATTTGTATATCATTTTTATTCTCTTATCGGTCCATTAGAAATTCATTAACATATTCACTGTTAACATCTAGGTTTACTTCGGTTCGTAACAAAATATTTTTGCATTATTCCCATTTTTTTTTAATGTGCGAAATAGCGAATTGTGCGAAAGTCGAAGTGCGAAAGATGGGATATAATCTCGTTCTTCCCTACTACTGGAACTCTTTCCGTCCAATATTTAATTTATACTAACTAACCATCACGCCGCTTCCCCTCAGGGGTAGGCGGAGAGAATAGAACGCCACACCCTCTCTGTCTTTGCAAACATTCTTCGCCCCTTTCTGCATCTCTCCATACATACTCTCCGATTATTTCCTAACCTGACCGCTTTAAAGTATTTGACATACGTCAAATGTATGACGGCGGGTATGTATGAGGAAGTGCACGAATGTGGAAGAGGCGAAGAATGTTTGTAAAGACAGCGTGGTATGGCGTGATGGTTAGTAAGTTAATTAGTTAGATAATAGTAACTTTTTATTTTGAAACATGTTATATTACCTAATGCTGGCACATTTCGACGCTCGTGAAAGGTTACCTAGTTCCACGGGGGATGGTTTATTTACGGTGTCGTCTTCAGGTGTTGTTGGTACGAGTGTGATGACGTATTTTTGTATGCCAAGTACACGCCAAATGCGGTTCCCTCGGCCACCCCTCACCTTCAAATGTCACCCCCGCTGGCGAAATCCGGATACCTCCGCACTGCAGATCCAGTGAAGGTGAAAGTTTACCTCTTTTTCCTCATTATTCTCAGCTCCGTCTTCGTATAACTAATCCTGCTAAGTATTCACGCAGGTATCTACCTATCCCCTTTTTACAAATGAAACAGCATTTGCATTATCTAAATTACAACTTCAAACAATAATAACGCACATATTTCAACAACTCGTGTTAAAGGAATCATCACCAATATTATGAATACTTGTGTTGGCCGTGTGCTCCACCTAGGGAGCGAACATGGAGAAAGAAGAAGAAGAATACTTTAAAAACCGTCAAAAAACACGCTAAGAGTGTGTGAGAAATGAAGGCTCTAAGGAGCATGTCTGGCAAGAGTCTACGAGATAGAATAAGGAACACAAGGATATGAGAAATATGTGAGAGACAAGACGTCGTTAGGTGGGGATGACAGCGCAGATGAAAATGGCATTCGCATGTGAGGAGAATAGAACCATCCAGACTCCCTAACATTGCACTGCACGGCCAACCATTTCTTTAAATGTTCAAGTACTATCTACCTTCCGATTGCAAGCAGCTATATACAGGGGTGGGCTGCCAATTTTTTAACAAGGGGCTCGTGGGTAGTGGGAGAAGGGGGTGGGGGAGGTGCTTCATTTTGTTTTACAATCCAACAAGGGCTCGCCGGCCCAATTCAAATTTAACACGGGGCTCGCACGAGCCTCTCTGAGCCCCCTGCAGCCCACCGCTGGCTATATATGGTATCAAACGTTTTGATCAATATCACTACTCTATTTTTGGTTAATAACACCCTTATCCGCACCCCAATGGTGCATAGGGCACTGCGTCATATAAACGCAGTGTTATCTTGATCGTTTACACATAAAGGAAAGGTGATCAGCCCTCCGCTTCAGGTACCAGTCCAGGGTAATATTGAATAAATATGACAGTGAAAAAAATCACTCATATTTATTTTACCCCCTTTGGGAATCGAACCCGGGACCTCCAGAACGGTAGCCGAGCATGCTGACCATTACACTATGGAGGCGGACAAAATTTTTGGTTAGTTGGAAGATATTGCATTTTAGCAATAGACCGCCAATGTACTTATTTCGTTTCTGTACATAAAGTTTAAATAAATGAAATAAACATATGTTTTGAATTTGAAGAAATCATATTTTATTTTGCCAATTAAGGGTTCGGTGAGCGCGCATATGAAACTGGTGGGCTCCGGTACCTCCGACACGGTTAAGAACCATCGCTGTCCACAATATGTTGCCGCGTTCGGAGACAAACATTTCGGTCCGTTATCACATCACCGGGCCGTGTAGCTATGGGCCAATACCGTTGGCCGGCCCAACTCTAACATTTCTGTGAGCAGTTGTACATATACCTAGTGTACAATAATAATGTTGTATACAGTTAACCCCCCTATAACGTTGAGACAGGTACCGCTTTAACGGAGGGAATGTTATAAGGGTTTATGTTTTAGCCACCCTACCTTCGGCTTATTTTCAGGCATATTTTTTTATAAATTGGCAAAAAAATCACAACGTGTGTCACAAAATATTGTCAGGTATGTAACCTGACAAAAATTTGTCAGTGTATCCGGTACGCATTAAATATTTTGGGAACATATCTTTTCTCGTGCGCGTAGGTCATATGGGTTAGCGCGGAATGGTGAAGAAAAATCACGCGTATCACGTACGTTCGTATGTGTAGGGCGGTATTTTTACATTTTAACAAGCGGAGTTGACAAGCGAGTCATTATTAAATATATATAAAAAAAAAACAATTTACGCGATCCCTCAGACGAATGTGCAGCAATACGATGTGTGATAAGGAAATAATGCAAGGCTGAGATAAGTATTATCGACAAAATTAAGAAAGGAGTGAGGAAAGAACGATTAAACAAATTTATGAGGCAAATGTAGTTGGAAAAAGAAGCAGAGGAAGACCGGGGAAAACTTGGCACAATCAGGTATGTCAAATACTTGAAAGGGGCCGGAGTCGAAATAGTCGGCGGGTATGTATGAGGAGATGCATGAATGTGGAAGAGGTGAAGAATGTTTGCAAAGAGAGGGTGATATAGCGTTCTATTTCTCTCGTGCGGAAGCGGCGTGATGGTAAGTTAGTTTTTGTTAAAATACAATTTTTAAAAAATTACCCTACATTTTATTATTCTTAACATTTACAGTAAAATCGGGATTCAATTTTGTTTCGTTTCACATTTTCAATAAATGTCGCAACTTAGTTTAACGTAACAAAAAATTACTTTGCAAGAGTGAGTCTGTCAGGAAGCCTAGATGGTTCTGTATCAGACCTGGGAATGCGGTGGGACAGCTTTCAATATACAACATTCTCTCCGATAACGCGGTACTTGTCTCGACGTTATAGGGGGGCTTACTGTAATTTGGCGGTGCATGTAGTGTAGTGTAGTGCGTTCTCCGCCTCCGGTCGCTGAACCGGGCAAACGTTTGCACCGAGAGCCGAGCGAAAGCGGAATCAGATGGAACACCTTCACTTGTCGACAAAGGTGCACGTGCTTTCCTCATCCGTGATCGTTACTCGGGATTCGACTGACGACAAAACGGGGACCCTTTTCGGCAGAACGTCGTATCTGCCGATTTTAGAACAGCATTTTAAGTGTGTCCAAATACTGGAAATTGTAAAAGAAAAACACTTGTTTTGTACCACATGAGTTTATTTTATAAAATGATTAAGGAATCTCTTGTTTTTATACCACTTGAGTTTATTAATGACTACTCGTTTCGGTAGCTAAACTTCCATCGTCAGGTCTGAATAATAACTGATATTATTTAGACCTGACGATGGAAATTAACTTCCGAAACTAGTAGTCATTACTAAACTCAAGTGGTAAAAAAAAAGTATTTCCTTAATCATTTTATAAAATAAACTGATGTGGTAAAAAACAAGTGTTTTTCTTTTACAGTGTTTGTCTTACCACAAAGTAAATGCCGAAACAATAAATACAGTTTATTTTATTATGACGACTAGTTTCGGAAGCTTTGCTTCCGTCTTCAGGTCTAAATATAAACTGTTTTAAGTTTATATTTAGACCTGAAGATGGAAGCATAGCTTCTTAAACTTGTCATAATAAAATAAACTCATGTGGTAAAAAAACAAGTGTTTTCCTTTTACAATTTCATCATTTCTCACCACAAAGTGAATACCGAAACAATAAATAACATATCTAAATACTTGTTTACAAATCTGGATTATCTCCAATCTGCAGCTATTTTTTACATTATTTTTGACTCTCAACATAGATGAAGAAGAATATTGAAGTTTGAACAAAAACACATAAAAAATATTATTGTGACAATTGTTTCGCCTTGTTATGGCATTTTCAAACGAATGTCGAACGAAATATTCGTTTGAATATGCCATAACTAGGCGAAACAATCGTCACAATAATAAATTTTTATGTATTTTTGTTAATAAAATACAACCTAGTTGACTCAAAAAATCTGTTTGATTTGAAAATTAAAACATAAAATGAAGTTTTTACTTATGACCAGAAACTTTACACCTTACGGCATTTTATAATGAACGCGAAGTTCATTTCACGGATTTAAATTTAGACAGCTTGCATATTTGTGTTCCCGTTCAGCCGATTTCCTCAGTATCTCTTCATCTCGCCCCTCTTCATCTGCGATCACGTTCTGGAGCGTGCTGTTTATCGGCTACGATAGATTAATGTCCAGAATGCCAACAGCTACCTGGCACGTTATGTAGGTATACATTTAGTTTAGCTGTGAATGAGATGCATCTCTCTGCTCCATGTCGCCTTTTTAGTGCACCAACGCATTAACGTTTGGCGTTTCTAAACGCCAATCCAAGACAGTCAAAATGTTTGTAAATGCATAATAGCATAAAGCTATTTTTCACGCTTAAAGGTGGAGACCGATCGGAGCATTTCGTCGTAACATAACGTCGTAACATCGCTCGCGGCGAGCATCAGCGAGCATCTGATGGATGGAGCGCTCGGCTCGCTGTACTGGCTGCCTGAATGCTCGTATCGTAACATGTTACGTTACGACGAAATGCTCCGGTCAGTCTTCACCCTAAGGGGATATTCGCAAGCACAGAATTCATTCCACCGGAGACCACCTGAGAGGCCAGAATATATTGTGGGTATACTGGAAAAAAACGTTAACTCTAAAATCCCTGTTTGAATTATCCCTGTTATTGAAAGCTTTTAGCCTGAATAAAATACCCGCTGAAAACTAAAAGTTGAATTTACTTTTAAAACCACATATAAGTATATGACATTTCAAAGTACTTAGTATATTTTGCCAGTTTATAGAACGTTGAAAACTTATAATACTGCATCATTAAGTCAAAATTGCATATTTTAGAGTTAACGTTTTTCGCCAGGGTACACGATGTATAGAAAAAATATTTTTATAATTTTTTAACTCCTTACATTTCAATAACTCTTTTCTATTCAAAACCATATAATTCTTTCGAAGAAAAACTTATTTTTTCAATACAAAAACGGTGTTTTAAGAAACAAATCAATTACGTAAAATGTTACCTGGATTTAGAGAAAATTGAGTTGCGACTTAACAAATGCTGGGCCTTACTCATGAATTACCTACATGAAATTATAGTAACTAAACATAAAGAATAAATCCACCCACGAGTAGGCATAGGCTATGAAACTTAAAAAGTTGAAGCCTGAGTAGGGTCATGATAAGCGATGTTGCATAAGCCGTGGATAGATTTCAGAGTCACTTGGACGTTAGGTAATTAAAAAATAAATAAAAAAAAAACCAAATGGACTTACGAGTTGAGTAGGTTACATCTCGCAAAGTTGATGACTCATGCTCCCTCTGCTCGAGATGTATACAGAATTAGATGGAAAATCCCAATTAAGTCCGTTTGATTACGTGACACACTTTTGGTTTGTTCGTCAGCGCTTTACCAGTATTTCGTCCGCTCCATATTGCGAATCAACTTTGCGCTATAAAGTAGCTTTTAAATCGGATCAATTCGACCGTTTTTTCTCCTACAAACCCGTATACGGATTCAATAACTGCATTAGTGAAGTGAAGTCTTTTCGGAGACTACGCTTATATGTGCAGTCAAACTATCGTTGAACACCAGCAATCGTGAACTACTGCTATTTATATTATTTTGAGAAATAAAAAAACTTTGTTTTTTGATCCATTCACATTTTTATTAAAAACCAACTAGTTTTCCTCTTTCAGGGTTTATTTTATGACTAAACCCTGAAGAGGGCAACAGATTGTTGCCGAAACTAGTTGGTTTTTTATAAAAAATGTGAGTGGATCAAAAAACAATGTCTTTTTATTTCTTAAAATAATATATCACTATGATCCACAAAGGAATGCGTATTTGATTACGCATTTTTATCGATTGTTGCGCGGTATGATCGATAATCCTGAAATTATCCAGAGCATTGGTCTGTATGTTCCCGATAGTTACCTAAGACAGCGTCGGCATAGATTGTTTCACATTCCTATACACAGGACCAACCTGCCGATGGTTATGCCTGTAGGAAGAGCTACCGCTATGTTGAACAATATCACATTGGATATTGATCTGTTCCATGTGTCCGAAGGAGTTTTCCGAAGCGAGATTCTTCTACACATTTAACAAGAGTCTTCTTGTGTAATTTTTAATTTGTTTTTTTAATGCCTTAAATGTTTGTTTGTAATGTATATATTAATTATTGAATAAATTGAATTGAATTGAATTGAATTGAATTGAAAAAGTTAATGCTTTCAATATTCAAAATATACTGCTATTTATTTGAACACTAATATTATACATATCTTTAGGCATTCTCCCGACATATGAAATTACAAATGCAATGCTTCAAATATTTTTTTAAACGACTCACAGCAACACCAAACGAAGTTTTAACAGAGAAATTCATCTTTACAATACACGAGGACATAATCAAACACATGTGGGGCCAATAAACTCAACTAAGTTTGGAGTAAGGTCCTTACAATACATTGTCTATATCCAAAATAAGAAGCTGCCTGACATATATAAAATTGAATCCAGTCAGGGATCCAAAATGAATGAACTGAAAAAATACTTTATGGTATTTCTGTTAGTGATTACTTATATTTTCTCTTCTTTCCTTTAAACATGCTTCTTACCTTGTTTTTTTTATATGCCTATTTACTGTACCTTTTATTGTTTTACATTTTCCGTTTTGCCCTGTGTTTTCTTATTTTTTACTTTCTTATCTGTTTTTCAGTCTTGTTAATCTTAATCCCGTATGTAATATCGTAGTCATACAGGAGAAAGTGACCAAGTGCATTTTTTTAACAAAAACGTAATTATTAAGTATTTGATATCTTACTAGCTTAATATTGCCCTGAAAAAATCACAAAGCGATTTTAAACTTGTGAGTATAATATATTGACTTGTTAAAAATGACTAACTGCATTGATGTTTATTTTCTTGCCAAGCAAGAGTGACTTGGATGACCCTCCTGAACATTTTACGTTTTGTTAGTTGTTCACTTTCTCCTGTACGACAGTGATATATTTAAATAAATAATAAATAAATGAATTGTCCCCCGGGGACTATAAATACGGGGCATGAACGACTAGTTCGCCTTGGAGATGCGTCAGTCGGATCCGAGACTAGTGACGTCGGCGCACATTGAGAACGGTTCGTCACAATCGATCATTTGTGCTGTACTCTCGGTTTTGACCGGAACTCTGCTGGATACGATTAGTAGTTTGCACATGTCTGCGCAGAGCCATCATCATACAATGGCCGGAAAGCGCCGTGCGAAAGGATGAACGCTTTGTTTTAAGCTCGAACAATGATTTTGTTTTTGCTTTCGTGCAAATTTATTCCCGCGGTGCAGCAGTGTTCGCAAATTGCACCTTATGCTAATTCTGCTGCAGCAAATGTAACCTTTCACAATGAAAATTGAAAGGTATTTGAAATTTCATACGAATCTTTTGAGACTTTAACCAATTTTTTAATCATTCACCGATACTTTTGGAATGCGTAAAAACTGCATAATTAATACTTTAGAACTTAATTTATTATTAGATTGAAACCAATATTTTTAGCTTTTCCACTTCTTTTTATTTGACCAGCGATCGGGTTTCGTCGTTACCGACATCATCAGACCAGTCTGGTCGCTGGTCAAATAAAAAAAGTGGAAAAACTAAAAATATTGGTTTTAATCTAATAATAAATTAAAAATGCAATTCCATCACGAAGTGTCAGTGGATAATATAAATCTACTTTAGAACTTATGTAAAATTGATTTTTAAATATGTAATACAATAATTGTTTAGTTAAAATCTAGACACACATGCTGATTGTCAGCACAAAAGCGTGTTATTATTGAGCAATTGTTACTTAGTTCGATTTTCGAGCATGCTACCTGCAGCTACTCTAAGCGCGTATGAACAGGTTTGTTTATAAGCACGCTATCGATATATGTTAACAATGTTTCTTTCAAACAAATGTATACAGCTAGAGAGCATGCTCGTCTTAAGCATGCTTAATCATTGCCGTGTGTATCTGTATCTTTATACATAAATATATCACCGTTCTTTTAGATGTAGTTTCAATCATCTACTTTACATTCCGCCTCACGTACGGCACGCTCGGCTACCATTCAGGAGGTCCCGGGTTCGATTCCCAGGGTTGCGCCAAAAAGATGATTTTTTCACTCTAATAAGCGGAGGGCTGATCACCTCACCTTCATGTAATAACGATCAAGATAACACAGCGTTTATATGATGCAGTGCCCTATGCACCATTGAGGTGCGGATGAGGGTTTGAGGAAGAAGAAGACTTTTCATTCCCACTGCAGTTTGCAATACACGTTTTTACTTCACTTCAATTATATATAAGCATTCGACCAGTGATTCTAACATTTTTTTTATTATTATTTATATTATTTATTTATGTTAGTTATATTCTAACATTTTTTGTGTAATAATCGACGTTATTCGCTCGCTGCATGCTCACCGGTTCAAAAACAGGTCCACTGTGAATTGGCGTTTATCTAGGCGTGTGGTATTACAGTAATATCTCGTTGATTCTCGGAAGTGGTACGTCGGCCAGCCGGTTCTTCCTGCGAGCCGGGTGACAGAACCTGTTCCGTCATCTGCCTTAAATAATAATTGACACTTTTAGCTATTTTGTATCTTCGCTGATATTTCAAGAGCTGTCAAGCGTGAAGTTGCTAGGGGGAAGAGTGACTGCTAGCTTGAATCAAACTGGTATACACAACACTGGTCTTTATACTTCCATCTTTAATAGTTTTTGAAATCCTTTTGAATGGTAGCATTCTCAAAGCTATAGAATAAAATAACAACTACGTATGTAATCTTTTCCACATGCATTTTATGCATCAGACTGGTCTGATGATGTCGGTTATGACGAAACCCGGCTTTGCTGAATCCATTTTTCAAGCCGTCGCGACGCGTCGCACATAAGGAACGAATGACCAGTCCAGGGCGCAAATATTGGGCAAATATTGGGTTGTATTTAATATTCTGATAGGAAAAGGATATAATATGCCTTTTTAATAATTATCTTGCAAAAAATGCCCAATTAGGGTTATTTGGGGGTTGGGTTCTCATAAATACTTATGAAGAAAAAAACTTATTATTATACACGAATAGAGAATCAATTTTATATAAATTTGATTCTGTATTTTAATGTATATGTACATATTATACAATTTTGATAAAAATTCTACCTCCTCATTATCTACATCATCATAATCATCATCGTCATCATTAGACATTTGATACCGATGCCTTCGTCGTAACACAGAAATACCATATTTAAAGGTTTCTTCATTACAGACTCTGTTTTTTTAAGTTTTTTAATAATAATAATAAAACCCTTATCCGCACCCCAATGGTGCATAGGGCACTGCTTCATATAAACGCAGTGTTATCTTGATCGTTTACACATGAAGGAAAGGTGATCAGCCTTCCGCTTCAGGTATCAGTCCAGGGTAATATTGAATAAATATTACAGTGAAAAAATCACTTATATTTATTTGACCCCCCCCCTGGGAATCGAACCCGGGACCTCCAGAACGGTAGCCGAGCGTGCTGACCATTGCACTACGGAGGCGGCCAAAGTTAAGTTTTTTAAGATTGTTTAAATCATTAAAAGTAGCTTTACATACATTGGACGCTTGCGAACTTGAGGTATTTGTCAAAATCTTGACAACTTTCCCATCCAGCATTGTACAAATAGGAATATGTTTGAATTTAATTACACTCAGACCTCGCTGTGCGTCGTTGTTTTTCAAATTATTAATTCAGAGAATTATTTTGAAATTTTCTAAAAGGTTATTTCTCGTTTTGTAAATTTAAATTTTGTTTAAATTTCGGGGAATCTTTTGGAACGTATCTACGACGCAAAGTGAGGTTTTAGTGTACTTGAGTGTGGCGTTCTATTCTCTCTGCCTACCCCTGCGGGGTACCTTATCGTAAAGATGGCGTAATAATAATACGGTTTTAATGGTTAGATTTCGAAAAAAATGTATCATCGCGGTAGTAATGAAATTATATATTTATGTTTTTTGAACACTGTGTTTTATTTTAAACTGATTACGCCTGTGGTAATACGTTATAACCTTCTTTGTTCTGTTGTGATTACTGAAATTATCACATCTTGTGTAATGGCAATAATTGAGTTCTTTGAACTTCGAGCTTGAATTGCAAAATAGCCCCGTAAATTTACTTTTTTTTTCCTTTATTTCCCTGACATTATTATTTTAATGTTTGTTTACTCCTTATACATATCGCTCACTCCTTTCAAGAACGTCATAAATCAAAAATCGTCAATTTTCAGTTGTGCATGTTTTCAGAATGCCCAGAAAATGTACTATATCCCAGCTAAAGAGGCATATTTTTAACTTAATATTTACCCGCTACAGGGTAGAAAATGTTGTTTTTGCATTTTGAAGAAAATGTATTGTTTAATTATTTTTATAAATAAATGAAATATTTTTCAAATTTAGAAAAAACCTTCAGGTTTTACCTAAAAAGACCTGTTGCACAGTAAAAACTTCAATAAGTGGCTTGATATTTATTTTTAAAACATTGTGTTATATTTTTAAACTTTGAAATCGTTCTCCTGAAAAATCAAGTATTTTGATTTATGACGTTCTTGAAAGGAGTGAGCGATATGTTGTATGGGTTAATAGTTTTGTTGTTAACTTAGAGACATGCAGTGATTCACGCTACTGTCATACTGGAAACGATTGAAATACTTTTTGAGGTTGTTCAACTATTTAAAATACACATACTTATGTGTATGTACAGTGTAAAATATTATAAATTTATCGCATTATCTTTTTGATGTTACCTATACAGAAAAAAATCCTCTTATTCTCTGATCGACAATTGGTTTTAAAATACTAAAGTCTTTAGAAATAAAATCCAGGAGCGAAATTATTGACGCGTTATCTTTTTGCTGGTATATTTATAAAAAAATGGAAAATAGTAATAATTAATAATTGATTTACTATTCAAAATAGAGTCAATTTAAGTTGAACAAATTTATGAGGCGAATGTAGTTGGAAAAAAAAGCAGATGAAGACCGAGGAAAACTTGGCACAATAAAGTATGCCAAAAACTTTAAAGCGGCCGGGTCAGGAGTTGTAATAATCGTCGGGTATGTATGAGGAGATGCATGAATGTGGAAGAGGCGAAGAATGTTTGCAAAGACAGAGTGGTGTGGCGTTCGATTCTCTCTGCCTACCCCTTCGGGAAAGCGGTTTGGTGGTTAGTTAGTTAGTTAGTTCATTTAATATTTTTATTTGCCGTTTGAACAACCTCGACAGGAAATGATCGTAGGTTTACTAAACATTTCCTGACGTCACAGTGAAGTCATTATTTGATATCGTGAACGCAGCGAAAAGGTCACTGGGGTATACAATATTATACACAGTACGTATCTAGTTACAAAGAATACAGTTAATATCATTTGAGGCAAGTCTGGTTTTTGTATTAATATTACTCCATATTATAATTTCCGTTCTTAGAGTCAATGCCGAGACATTCTTGAAAGCGAGTAATAAATATAAAATAAACTCATTCAGTACGTGACGCGTTCCGTCGTTTCGGTAATCCATATTTGAAATGGTCGAATTTTCTTTGTAATTGGCGGGAATCGAACCCGCGACGCTAATTTCGCAGTCTACCCAACTGCCACGGCGCCTGTTTTCCTCCTTAATTCTAAAAATTGTAGATTTTATTCCTAAAACAAACAATAAATAGATTTGCAATGTTTTTAAATATTATTAATTGACATCTCAACATAGAAGAAGAAGAAAATGGAAGTCTGTGCATTAACCCATGATTGACAACCAAACTACTCAGATTCTTGGAACTTCTGTTGTATATAGAGTATATTGGTCATATTCGAAACATAGTGCATAACATGATGTCCGCCCCCGTAGTGTAATGGTCAGTACGCTCGGCTACCGTTGTGGAGGTCCCGGGTTCGATTCCCAGAGCAGGGTCTAACAAATATAAGTGATTTTTTCACTCTAATATTTATTCAATATTACCTTGGACTGGTACCTGAAGCGGAGGGCTGATCACCTTTCCTTCGTGTGTTAACGATCAAGATAACCCTGCGTTTATATGATGCGGTGCTCTATGCACCATTGGGGTGCGGATAAGGGTTCGAAAATGATGTCAAAAAATAAAATACTCTAAAATATAAATAAAATAATATATAATAAAAAATATATAAGACCAACTCGTATAATTGGAGATAACTCAGATGTATGAAAATGATTTGGACACACTCGAAATGTTGTAAATCTATGTTGATATCGCTCACTCCTTTCAAGAACGTCATAAATCAAAAATCGTCAATTTTCAGTTGTGCCTGTTTTCGGAATGCCCAGAAAATGTACTATATCCCAGCAAAAGAGGCATATTTTTAACTTAATATTTACCCGCTACAGGGCAGAAAGTGTTGTTTTAGCATTTTGAAAAAAAGGTATTGTTTAATATTTTTTTAAAAATATACTAAATATTTTTCAAATGGAGAAAAAACCTTCAGGTTTCATCTAAAAAGATCTGTTGCACAGTAAAAAGTTCAATAAGTGGCTTGATATTTATTTTTAATACATCGTAGTATATTTTTAAACTTTAAAAACGTTCTCCTGAAAAATCAAGTTTTTTGATTAATGACGTTCTTGAAAGGAGTGAGCGATATGTCAAAAAATAATATAAAGAATTACTCATAATTGGAGAAAATTCAGATTTGTGAACAAGTATTTGGACTCACTCAAAATGTTGTAAATGTTTTTCAATATTGTAGTTTTTGCGTACTAGCACGATAGTAGCCTAGCCTAAAAACGGAGTGAGTATTATACAATTGTTATCAACGGTCCCATTTTAAAGTCACTTTCACTCTTGAATGACTTCACAGAGCGAGTAAAATGTTGGCAGTTGTAGAAAGTGACGTAACAAGCTTTGTGTCTGTAAATAGACCCGCGTTGGCATTCCGACCCCGCCGACCTGGTCCTCCTCCGCCCATCGGGTGCAGGCCGGGTATTTATACCGAATGCCGACCGGTCAGCGCTGGGCGCTGCAGTTCGCCAGCCTTCAATCGGGGCCGTACGAGATGCAAGAGAAGCGCGGAATGCCTCGGAGGTGTTGGATGTTTTCGAATTGTCACCATTCACCAAGAAATCCACAAGATTAAATCGCTCCAATGGCCTCTTAGAAATAAAAAATATAAAAGACACAAACATTCTAAAAAATAATCTTAACGAACACTATAAACATATCGTAGTCGTACAGGGAAAAGTGACCAACTCGCAAAACGTAAAATGTTCAGGAGGGCCATTTAAGTCACTTTTGCTTGGCAAGAAAATAAACATCATTGCAGTTAGTCATTTTTAGTAAGTCAATATATTATTCTTCCAGGTTTAATATCGCTTTGGAATTTTTTCCGGGCAATATTAAGCTAGTAAGATATCAAATAGTCAATGATCAAGTTTTTGTAAAAAATGCACTTGGTCACTTTCTCCTGTATGACTACTATATACAGACTTTACAATAAAAAAATTAAACTAAAAAACTCCCTCGCACTGCATAAAAATATGTGTTCTCCAATAATATATATTTTTTAAATGTGTAACCTGTCACTAAAAAAATGAAGAAAAAAGACATTTTACGAGCACAAGAGCTCAGTCTCTTTTTTAGAGAGGCTCAGCGCAACTAAAATTATAATATTGTATAGTCGAAATGTATAGAAATTGTATTAAATCGTATTTAAAAAATGTAACTTTATTTTTTTAATAGTTCGAGTGTCTCCTTATAGAGAGAGAAGAGAAACACAAATATATTGCCCACTTCTCGGGCTTCCATGCGTTGTCCTAGGGCTTCTAGCATCCTATAGAATATCTCTCCAGCGCCCACCGGGGGGCGGTATCGACCCATCGGAGGATGTTATAATTTAGATTGACTGATTTGTACCAAATGCTTTTAGTATAATGTTATCGCTCGAAAATTTGTAATTAAATGTAATAACGCTGCCGCAATGTAAGCCTGAGATTTATAACATCGTCTTCTTTTTGTGAATCCGTTACTCTGAATAATTTTAAATGTCAAATGTATAACAGGGATAATTTGTCAATGTTCATAGCCAGCTTTGAATTTCGCTTCTCTAGTTTCATGACTAGGTCATGGAGTCTTTACATACAATATGCGTGTCTAAGTTTTGCAATATTTAAGGCCCAACACACGACAAATACTTGTTTAAAAAACTGGATTATCTCCAATTAGGAGTAATTTTTTACATTATTTTTTGACATCTCAACATGAAGATGAAGACTGTTACAGTCAACAGTCCGGCTTCTCCTGAGGAGTTTTACGTGGTTTCCTCCCAGCAATGAGCAAATGCTGAGAAGTTCCCGATTGACACACACTAGATTATCCCTCCTGTTCCCAACACAGATTCAAATAAAAACATGTTTATTTAGTTAGAAGAAACAAAAATCCACTTAATGATCTATAATAAACTTTGTACATAATGAGCGAGATAAATTATAAATTATAAATGCAATTCCCATCTTTAAAAAAAACATAGATGGAGAAGTATTTGGTTTGTGCGCGTTGCTCCCATGTGGACTCGGCGTAGGTGTGGGGTGTAAGTCTATTTTAGCACTTTCAAATTTCGCACACATGCTGCCGGTCTGGTCGTTTTGCGATTGCGTCACTTTTGCTTTGGACATTTCTCCAATCCGAGCCATGATGGACGACGTATGTATCTCTGATACTCTTCTTCTTCCTCTGCTTGGTGTTGGCCTTGTGGCCTGTTTTTAAGAGGGATTAGCCTCCTGCGATGTCGATTCCCAGCTGTCAATCCATCTCTTCGGTGGTCTGTCCGGGAATCGTCTACCTTGGGGTTGGCCATGCAGTGCAATGTGCGGGAGTCTGGATGGATCCATTCTCCTCACATACTCATACCATTGTCTCCTTCGTTGTCTTCCGTATCTAACGACATTTCTGATACCTTATCGGAATATGACTCTTGCCACATTGTATGATCTGCGGGCCGACTTCTAAATATAGCGGCATGATTTATGTTAAATATCTACTACGTTTAATGCGTTCTCTCAAAGAATGAGAGATTATATGTGTCAGAGCTGTAGTTTTCTACAAGATGGCTGAACATGCCACACAGCGGGTGCCACCATTTAATTTCTTGCGGGAAATTTGAATTTGTATTAATCTAAAAAAAACATTTTATAGTTTCGTTGCGGTGTCCTATGTACCTACTTGCCTGAAGCATGTAAAAATAAACTGAAGATTGAATGTAGCTACATTCATCAGTTGTAAACTTCCGCCTCGTAAAGATGTTTGTACAATATGTACAAGTTCCGAATACAAAAATACAAGGTTTATGAGTCATACTATAATTTCAAACACCACTCTAAAAACGTTTTATTGTTATTGGGTATTTTCTGGGACCTTTTTCGTTACCGCTCGCCGCATGTCATTCAAGCTTATTCTAATATTTCTTCTCAATACTTTGAAATGCTAAGCCTAGATCTAAGTATTAAGTAACAGTCCTACATTCCTTTTAGGTTTATAAATGCATATTGGATTCTGGGCATCTAAAATGAGTCACTGAATTTTTAATAAAAAAGAGACTCTTTATTCCTGATTTAATAAAAAAAAACATGGAAATAACGATATAATATTATCGCATAAGTGAGAGAGGCTACATATAAAAAGCTAAAATTAATAAAAAAAATACTATGGATTAAAGATGAGAAAATAATCAATTATAAAAGGTGTCTCAACTTGAGATATCCGTCATTTTTATACGAAAGACGATGGATTCTGAGCATCCCAGGGGTTTCTGCCTGGCATTTGGCTGAATTAAGCGATCACTTTATACACTTGTGTAACATTCACAATTCGGGCCGTTATTAAAATTATCCATATTGTATATATTTTTATAAGATGTAAATAGATATGCACTGGATTCCTTTCATATATTAGTTATACTGTATATGTATAATCTTGAATTTAGTCTGACGGTGGTGTCCTTAGTTGAGAATTTCAATATTATTTTTTGACATCTCAACATAGATGAAAAAGAATATGGAAGTCTGGGCATTTAGCGGGCGGCTTACGACTGGTTTAAGTGATCACTTTACACACGTGTAACATTCACCAATTCTACCCATGATTGACAACCACACTGCTCAAATTCCTGAAACTTCTATGTTCATAACATATATGGTTCAATTTCGAAACATAGTGCTTGAATCACTAGAATTTCACTACAGACATCTATTGGTGAGATGAAAGAAGCTTCATATTGAGCAGAAACTCTTTCATTATTTGGACACACTCGAAGAATTTTAATAGCTTTCTTCAATTGAACATATGGATGGATCGTCTCAAGTTGGTATATATATCTTTAATATTACTACATATATTGACATATCATCTAATGATGAATAATTTAGTGTCTGGTTGATGATGCATTAAGGATGGCATATGGTGTTTCTTTAAAACATGCCCAATATGGTATACCACTGTTAACACGTTGTCGGCGGGACACGGCATTTGCCGTTTTTCGCGGACTGTCGGTCAACTGCGGGACACGGCAAATGCCGTTTTTGTCGACTGTCGGTTATCGGCGGGAAACGGCAATATACGGGTTTGTTATCAGCGTGAAATAAAACGCGATGAAGGGTAATCTGCTACCTGGGTGCTAGGCGATAGTCTGTTGACGTTATTTGAGATGTCTTGTCCAGATTGGCTAGTGTGTCGCTTGTAAAGGCATCCCCAGAAATCTAGAGTTTTTATGCGATCTCAATCTCAAGTTAAGTTTGAGCCATTTCACGTATTGGACTAATTTTCATACCGCTCGCACTGTTTTGTTTACTGTTTGGTATGTTATTATTTGAAAATATTAGCATTGTATAGGGAATGATACCTCGGAGGGGAAGACTATTTTTTTATAGTTTACAATGCTTCTAAAATTGTGAAATACGGAATACTTAATTAAAAATTATGATTATAATTTATTTTTGATGATCAAATGTCATATATGATTTCTTTGAAATTTTCAATCGAAAATATTATTTGGTTTAGAAATTGTGTCAATTTTAAGAAAGAGATATATTTTTGCGCTAATCGCGAAAAACACCCGCTATAGGCTAGAGTCTATTGTTCGAAGAGCCCGACTACAATGTGTTATAAGTTTTGTCAAATTTGGGATGTATAATATCCAGGTAGATTATTGTATGAATAATAGACACGCGACTTTCTTCAGGAGGACAGCAGCGAGGTTCAAAATACGTTGCGAGATTTTATCGTTTGGTTCTAAACTTTTTTCATACATAACATAGTTTTTATGGACCCAGGCGACCGTAACACTTCAAGGGGAGATATAATCTGAATTCTTACCAAAAATGAATACAATAGGGCAGGGATGACAAACCTGTTTGAGCCTGAGTTCTAAAACAATTTTTTTTTCAATAAAATGTTGCCGAGCCATATGCCATGGAAATAAAAATGCATCAAACGTTTGTGTAACCTCAGATATTTCATAAAAACAACAACAAAAAAGTACTTATTAATACAAAATAAGAATAAAAATAAATAAAAAAAACTTTACAACATTCTGAGTGTGTCCAAATACTTGTTCACAAAATCTGGATTATCTCCAATTACAGGAGTTATTTTCATATTATTTTTTGACATCTCATCAAAGATGAAGAAGAATATGGAAGTCTGGGCATTTACGGGGCTGACGACCGTCATAGGCTGGTTTAAGTGATCATGTTACACGTGTGTAAAGTGATCACTTAAACCAGCCTATGACGGTCGTCAGCCCCGTAAATGCCCAGACTTCCATATTCGTCTTCATCTTTGATGAGATGTAAAAAAAAAACAAAAAAAAATGTAGAACCCTTTAAACTTCATTAGTAGTGAGATTTTATTACAAAAAAATCATCTCGGGGGACTAGCACCATGCGAGAAGTATTAAACAATGCGATCTATTTATGCATGTCGTCATATCCTTCGTTACCGTTGTTTGCGTAACTATTGATGAACGAAGAAAAAACACATTGCTATTTAAATGTGTTTAGAATTTTTTTATACTATGTCAAAAACTTTTGAGAATTTTTTGCATAATCACTTTTATTTTATCTCTTCGCGCGCCATGCAAAATTGTCTCGCGTGCCACCTATGGCACGCGTGCCATAGGTTCTCCATCCCTGCAATAGGGCGTTGTTTGTAGAGTTAAGCGTAGTCATATGGTATACCACATCTTGGATTGAATAAAATCTTTGTGTTTGCAAAGGAACAGGTTGACTTTTTTGTCCTGTTGTTATTTTTCTTATTTAAAGTTAATTCTTTTATAAATCTTACCTGGATTTTTATTATAAACTAGCTGTAACAAATTAGATGGTTAAATGGAAAATAAAGAAAAGAGAAAACACACATTTCTAATGTTCAATTTCACAATATTTGTGGGTGTATAATATTTTAGCAGTTGGCAAGAAACTACCTATTTTGTATGAGTGATGATTAGTATTGCGTGTATTGTTGTTAAGTTCAACAGATGGCGCTGCTGTTGCGATAAAAAAAATGTACAAAAAACGTGTTTTTCAAGACATAGGTAAAACGCCTGCCAACCACTCCACCGACGCGACACACAAGGTGGCTTGGTGGGTGTCTGGAAAAAATATTTTAATTACTATATAAAATATTTTAAATACTATAAACATATAAATTATTTTTTAATTAAGTGTATACAACGTATGTAAATAAAATTATAAAAAAAAACTGTCACCTGTAACTCTAAAACATAAATTTTTGAATAGTAAATGTAAATATGCAAACCTTTGACAAGTACCATAATACCTGTGCATACCCCCAGACTTCCATATTTTTTTATTAATTGATTCGGCTGTCACTTTGTGATAAAATGTATACATTTTTAATTTAAGTTTTACTTAGTAAATACCACTCGCTTAAAATGTACTGTGACGCGTATTAGCTTCACATACGGTGTTTTTAAATGCGGTATGCATCGAAACGTGTAACAGTAGATTTTAAGAGATAGTGGTATTTACCAAGTAAAACATAAATTTAAAATTCTATATTTTTAAATTTCTATATTGATATGCTAAATGTACGGATACGTATATTTAAAAAAAATGCAATTTATGTCAGAAAATAGATTTCCCCAGTATAATTTGTTGTATGAAAGAATGCAAGTCTGAGATAAGCATTATCGATAAAATTAAGAAAGGTGTGTTGAGATGGTTTGGACATGTGGAACGTATGAGTGAGGAAAGAATGGTTAAACAAATTTATGAGGCGAATGTAGTTGGAAAAAGAAGCAGAGGAAGACCGAGGAAAACTTGGCACAATAAGGTATGTCAAATACTTGAAAGCGGCTGGGTCAGGAGTCGTAATAATCGCCGGGTATGTATGAGGAGATGAATGAATGTAGAAGAGGCGAAAAATGTTTGCAAAGACAAAGTGGTGTGGCATTAGATTCTCTCTGCCTACCCCTGCGGGGAAGCGGCGTAATGGTTAGTTAGTTAGTTAATTTGTTGTATTTTGCGTTATCCACTGAACAATTCAATTGGTAAGCTGTATAGTGACGATGATCCCTATAACAATGGACGCTTCGATAAAACATTAACACTCTCTGTTATGAAAACACGATATCGAGAATTCACAACCACATCCTTCGCGTCAAGGTTTTAATCAAATGACGCACCGGTTAGTTGTTTTGCAATTATGCATGTTAAATACATTTGCTAACGCAACGTTCAGCTAAGTTTCAACAAACAATAATAAAAAAAACATTCCATTGAACTTATCAATATAAATATATATATGTACATGATTTTTAACCCTTAGCCCTCGAATGCCGCCATAGAGGCGGCATACGCGGTCTGCCGTATTACTCGAGTGCCGCCGCTATAGCGGCACGAAAGTAATGAATTCAATTGTTTTTTATTTAAATATCACTGGTACCTGAAGCACGGGAGTGATTATTGCATCAAATGTCAAGATAATGATGTGTCGATGCTATGCAGTGCCCTATGCACCATTGGGTGCGGTTGAGGGTTAGAAGAAGAAGTAGCGTTCCTTTTTCTTTTTTTCTGGAGCTTTGATGCAAACTTTATCGAATATGTACCTCTAATGTATGATATAAGTATGTAATATGTAAATAATTAAAAAAATATATACTTATACACTATATTTATAAGCGTTTTTCGTCATTTCTGGTCCCTGATAAAAAAAATATTATAGCTGCTTTTGAAATTATCCCCCTTAACTATGTGTTAGATATTCAAACATGCGTTTTTTTTTAAATTTCTTATCTCTCGTATATGAGTATTGATACGAGAACGGTCATCTTGCCAGTAGTTACTCTCGCACAAAGGAAATGCACCTAGAAATACCACGAAATACTTTGGTCCACTTATCCACGGGATGTTTCATGTATTTTATTATCAAGCGATGGGAATCCATCACTCAATATCTTCACTTCTTCGTTGAGTGCTAATTCCACTTCAATCGATAAAATGTTCTCCGTCTTGAGTTCTCCAGAACGTAATTCATTTTAGTGAGAGAATCAATGTCTTCTTTATTCAGATACAAACCGATAAAACGTTTTTTTTTAACGTTTTTTATACCCGCCTTGAAATTTTTACGTAAGTCTGATTTGTAAATGTATTTTATTTATGTATAAACAGAAACACATCAAACTCAATCTAACATATCGATCACTCCTTTCGACAACGTCATATATCAAAAAACTTGATTTTTCAGGAGATCGTTTTTACAGTTTAAAAATATAATTAAATGTATTAAAAATAAATATCAAGCCATTTATTGAACTTTTTACATTGCAACAGATTTTTTTTTATGTATAACCTGAAGGTTTTTTCTCCATTTGAAAAATATTTAGCACATTTAAAAAAATAATTAAACAATACTTTTTCTTCAAAATGCAAAAACAACACTTTCTGCCCTGTAGCGGGTAAATATTAAGTTAAAAATATGCCGCTTTTGCTGGTATATAAATACAGTACATTATATATATATATATATATATATATATATATATATATATATATATATATATATATATATATATATATATATATATATATATATATATAGTACATTTTCTGGGCAATCCGAAAACATACACAGCTGAAAATTTACGATTTTTGTTATATGACGTTGATTAAAGGAGTGAGCGATATATAAAATTAATTTAAATGTAACTAAGTAACTTATTATGTTACTTTGTAAGTAATACAGTGTAACTATGTAAGTAAAAAGCAACGTAACAAAAAAATGAAATAAATAAAACTATAATTTTTAATAATTTATAAATTACTAATAATTTATACAAACTTTTATAGGAGGAGTCATGCTATAAGAATTTGTATATTTTTATGTATTTACCATTCTTGTATCTTATACTGTTTGATTCCTGAATAAATAAAATATTCAAATGCATAGTACTCTGCTATATTAAGCATCGCGACGCCTTTTGTTGTCTGGGATCACCGTCGGGACGCCACGCGCAATATGGTCCGAATTCTGATGTGTCATTCATAATAGTTTTTTTGTGTTTCAAGTACGCTTGACAATTTGAATAGTTAATTGCTAGTTTATTTTATGTTAATGTGTTTATAGTATAGAATTCCCAGGGTATGAATTTTGTTTTGAATTCATGTTCTACTTAGTAAATACCACTATTTCTGAAAATGCTTTTGTACGGTGTTTTTTTGTTGCTTCATGTACGGTGTTTGAAAATAATGCGGAATGCATGGAAACACGTGTCACAATAGATTCTAAGAAATAGTGGTATTTAGTCAGTGAAACTTTAATTAAAAATCGATACCACAAAGTGACTGCCGAATTAATTATGGAAATCATGAATTTTATCTTGGATGGCTGAAACCTGACGCCTTGTGAGACAAGCTTGATAAAGCTCTCGAGAAGCATGCCAAGTACATAGTCTCTAACCCAGAGTTCCGCAAACTTTTTCTGTTCAAGGTACACCTGCCAAATTTCAAAGGTACACCAAAGAAAAAAACTTTATTTAATATTAATTTATTCTTAAAAGTAATATAATGCGAAAACATACACATATGTATAACATATTATGTTTAATGCGAAATGTGATTCTGCTTAACTGAACACAGGCGATCAAAATTTGTAGCAGTTGTTGATAAAGCTGTGTTATCTTCACAAAACTAGACTTTTTCCGCGGCACACCAACTAATCTCCACGGTTCCGCGTGTGCCGCGGCACACACTTTGCGGAACACTGGTCTAACCAACAAAATCAACTTTTCTTGACTTATTTTCTTATGGTTATCATAAGAACACACATATTTATATTAGTTTAAAATATAACTAAACTATCTTACCATTACGTCGCTTACCCGCGGGGAAGGGGGGGGAGCTGAGAGAATAGAACCCTCGCCAATCTTTCTTTGCAAACAATCATCGCCTCTTCCACATTCGTGCATTTTATCAAACATACCTGCCGATTATTCCGACTCCTGACCGACCACTTTCAAGTATTTGAAACACTTGATCATGCTAAGTTTTCCTGTCTTTTTTTCCTCTGTAGATTGTTTAAAATAACATTTTTACAAAATAAGACATTTAAAAAAATATTTTATATAGGATATATATTTCTAATCCGACTAGGATATACATTATATACTATTGCGTATTTTAATGAAATATTTCCCGTTCTCATTTAATTTTAGTGATTTTCTTTGAACGCATCTCCAACGATCTCTCTATTGTTGATGTCTTTGAAAAAAAACCAACGTAAATATTTAAAAGCGGATTCAGCTGAGTGCTGTAGTGAATTTCAATTAATAGCAGAGTTTCAGAAAGGTCGTAAAGCTTAAATACTGAGAAATACTAAAAAAAAACTGTTTATTTTATTTCAATATAAAAATAAATCCTTGTATGAGGCCACTTTTATTTCGTGTATTATAATTAATGTTAACACGTCTAGTTTCGAGAACTAAGATATTTTAAAAACTAGTCGTGTTTACATTAATAAACTCAAAAACTGGTACAATCGTGGTATTTTATTTTTATATTTAAATCATCTTGATTGCCAAATCAATAAATATTATATTTTCTATTATTAATGACATATACATATAAATATAAAAAAAAATATCAAAAATAATATAAATAATGTCAAATTACTCTTGACTACAGTCTGTTCACAGTTAATTAACCTCTATTTTTTTAAAACTATTTATTTGGCAGTATCAATAATTAAAAACAAAAAACAAAAAAAAAAACTAAAGGTAAAATAACTGAACAGGCGCAGTAGTAGTAATTTTATAAAAATTAAATATTTTGTAATAAAGAAAACCCTTATCCGCACCCCAATGGTGCATAGGGCACTGTGTCATATAAACGCAGTGTTATCTTGATCGTTTTTATACATGAAGGAAAGGTGATCAGCCCTCCGCTTCAGGTACCAGTCCATGGTAATATTGAATAAATATTACAGTGAAAAAATCACTTATATTTATTTTTACCCCCCTTGGGAGTCGAACCCGAGACCTCCAGAACGGTAGCCGAGCGTGCTGACCATTACACTACGGAGGCGGACATTTTTGTAATAAGTGTCAATAAAAAAAATTAAACAATACATTTTCTTGACGATTTTTGATATATGACGTTGTTGGAGGAGCGATATACATATACCATATGGTAGATAATCAGTACTTGTTTTAATATTTCAGATCATGTTTTAAGTTAAGTTTTGAAAGTTCACGCCTGAGAACGCATGTTAACCGAATTTCAGCAAAATGTTATTTAACTTTTTTTTTGTTTTTAGTGTAGCCCTTCCGCATTAGGAATATAAGAAACGCGGGAGTATATTTCGGTAATGTAAACGTGACGGATATAAATAGACTCCGACCAATCTACTCTGGAGCCGACGGCGTGTGGCGTGGAAGGCAAATGGTTCCATTTAATCCGTACTGATAGATGATATCCCAGCTCTTCGCCGTGATCCGTATATTATTTACTTAAAAAAACATAGGCGCTCTGGGTGAGCTTCGGTATCTTTAGGATTTTAATTGTTTTCATTGTATTAATAGATTAAAAAAATAATTCTGGATGATGTAATGATTTTTTGTACTTCGGGTGTGGCGTAATTGGTGTTCGTCGTCCTCATAACACTTCTGATTCATTTTCCATTAATGTAAAAATATTTCTTTCATCTCACCAATAGATGCCTCCAATAATATTCTACTGATTCAAAACACTATGCTTCGTAATTGAACCATATATGTATATAGACGTTACAAGAATTTGAGTACTGTGGTAGCGAGTGTTTTTGCCTAGAATTTTCACTCATGAATTACATGAAATAATAGTAACTTTAAACATAAAGAGTAAAATCCACTCACAAGTAGGCATAGGCTATGAAACTTATAAAGTTGAAGCTTGAGTAGGGACGTGATAAACGGTGTTGCATAAGACGTAGCTAGATTTCAGAGTCACTTGGACGTTAGGTAATTAAAAAAAGAAAAGAGTAGTGTGGTTGTTAATCATGGGTAGGATTGGTAAATGTTACACGTGTGTAAATTGATCACTTAAACCAGCCTATGATGGTCGTCAGCCCCGTAAATGCCCAGACTTTAATATTCTTCTTCATCATCTTGAGATGTAAAAAATAATAAAATAAATCATTTATTGATTCAGCAGTCACTTTGTACTAAAATCTATCAATTTAAAAAAAACTTTTACCTTGTATTTGAAAATGATGCGGAATGCATCAAAACACATGTCACAATAGATTTTAAGAAATAGTAATATTTACTATGTAAAACTCAATTTAAAAATAAATAATATTAGTAATAAAAATTATCATTTTCAGTGGGTATTTTGTTATACAGTATTTTGCTATTGTAACATCTTGTAATTTATGAGTAGGAAAATATCAAACACTGTTAATTTTACTTCGCGAGATTTTCTGTCGATTTCGTCCGTTTTTAAACTTTCCAAAATTGAGTGCAAAAACAGTTATTATATTGGTTGTGAAGATATCTTGAATACAGTATCAATCATAATTTGTTCGATATAAAGCGGAGTATGATACACATACTTATATTGTACAAAAAAATACGTAAGCTGTTTCACCCCAAAAGATAATATTTTTCACATAGTCAAGGACTGATTAAATTAAATTCAATGCTCTTTGCATCATGGGGTGTGAATAGGTCTATTTATTTAAAAATTATCCAAGATTTCTCTAGGATTTTTATCGTTTTTTTTACGTATAACGCATATCATTCATATCGCTCACTCCTTTCAAGAACGTCATAAATCAAAAATCATCAATATTCAGTTGTGCATATTTCCGAAATGCCCAGAAAATGTTCTATATATCCCAGCAAAAGCGGCATATTTTTAACGTGTTTACCCGCTACAGGGCAGAAAGAATTGTTTATGCATTTTGAAGAAAAGGTATTATTTAATAATTTTTAAAAATATATAGTTAATATTTTTCAAATGGAGAAATAACCTTCAGGTTTTACCTAAAAAGATCTGTTTCACAGTAAAAAGTTCAGTAAGCGGCTTGATATTTATTTTTAATACATTGTATTATATTTTTTTAACTTTAAAATCGTTCTCCTGAAAAATCAAGTTTTTTATTTATGACGTTCTTGAAAGGAGTGAGCGATATGTGGTACGTACAGAATAGTTGGTAAAATTGATAATGATCAGTATTATTGGAATCTTACGGCTGGAAATTAGTTTCAAAATGACGGAATAAAATCACTTTTTATGTTACTAATACGAGTATTCTTTGGTTTGTGTCGCTCAATATGGATTCGTGTATTGGAAACTTGAGACATTGGCATTGTCACCAATTTACCACGGCCCATTGTCGCGTCGTCGCGGCGATTGCCTTCTGCGCCCATTTTCGCTGCCTGGAAATTGATTTTGGCGACGGTGACCCAAGACATAATAAAAACTCCAACATTGAATACAGTCGTACCCCGTTTAGCGATATTTCGACTTGCTACATTTTCAGTTTACGAAACGGAACGTTCAGTTGAATTTGTCATTTTTTTCAGTACCCTTTCAAACGATCTTTTTTATTGCTATATTTCTTTATTGTTATATTAATTTTTATATAACAAAGATCTAGAAGCTTTAAGTTTAAATGTCATTTTTGGCATTAATATTTACTTAGGATAAACACCCCGTTTACTTTCACTTTTAGATTGGTTTTCAATTAAAATACTCTCCATATCTAATATAACATTTTTTTATTGTTGAATAAATTATTTTTACCTCTTTCCTATTTTCAAAGGGTTTCCTAACTCTTTAAGGTAAAATATGAATCGTAAAAAATACTATTTATGACAGTTATTTCACCTATTTCTCTACTACATTTTGTAGTACTAAAATTGACTTAATGATATTTAAAGTTTTCTAGGCTAGATATAGGTACGAAGCTAAAAACATATATTACCAGTCAGAAAAATAACACAAAAGCAAATAGAAAATCAGTCCCAAAAACGGTGTGTATTTTAATTCAATCAGTTGAAACATGTAGGCAAAATCATCATTGCTAATATACGCAGTTTTTTTCCATAGGTAATGATTTTTCATGCGATGATATTCGAGTTACGGCAGTCATTTGTAATCTCAAATGTAAGTCCGGGGTATTCCATCAGTCTGCTGCGACTTCGGAGAACATTAAACATTATTTATTCCAACGCGAGTGACGCTCTCTGTGTGCAGTTTGCAACGACATCGAATCGCGGTCATTGTCATAATCCGTATCCATTGTCGCGCCGATTACGCTACGCACCCGTTTTGTCCGCTAGGAAATTAATTCCGTTAAGTTGTTTACTTGGTTGGGTAATCAATTACCCGCGCATTTCTCTACTCGGCTGACAGATGACGGCCTGTCATTGAGATGAATTATCTTGCCCGTTATCTAAATGTGTGTTCCCACTGTTCACTACCGAGATGTCGTACGTACATCGGACACCGTGCTGTGCCAGTCGCCAGTCGCTACTGCTATCGTTCAATTAATCCAATAACTGGAAATGGCATTATTACGAACTGTGAAATATTTCGGACCACGGCACGCGCTTTTTTTTACTAAATTAATAGAGAAATTGAACATAGAAATTTAAAATCTTAGGTCGTAGACATAGTAATTATTTTTTTAATGTTACGATTTTAAACATATTTATATTATAATAAATTTTCAGATTGGATATTTCCAGAATTTAGTAGGAATATAGAAATTATTGGATTAAATTACAGGAATTACTGGACAAACACAATAATATTTCGGCTGTCCAAACTCAAAACACAGTCAGGGACATTTTTTTAGTACGTTTTTTTTTGCATTTTTGGACTAAGTAGATTCTACTTAGTCCAAAAATGCAAAATAAAACGTACTGCAAAAAATGTCCCTTATTGTGTTTTAAGTTTGGGCAGCCGATTTACCTTTGGAGGTATGTATTGTGTTTTTAATTATATATTCATAAAACAATTAAGTGATTAAGTTCACTTCAATTTTAGCCATTCCATTGGCACAAATATTTTAATTGAAAGCGTTATAATACATCAAAATACTTTCAAACGGAATTCATTTAGTTGAAGCGAGTTTCAATTACAATTAGTTTATAAACATATTAGTTTTATAAACCTTGCGCATAACGTTGATGTTTCTACAAAATTTTAGAAAACAGTATTTTAAATACCTCCAGTTTATTATCTAAGGAAATATACAAAAAATCACATCGACAGGAAATATAAATCTATAGACACACAGAGACGTTTTTTAGTTGTTGTGAAAATTGTACCTTTTTATACCTTTCTATACACGTTAAATAGCAATTTAATATTCTTAAAACACAGATTACATTGACGTAATTTTTTTCTTCTAAAACGCCGTTTTAGTATTGAAAAAATAAGTTTTTCTTCGAAATAAATATATGGTTTTGAATACAAAAGAGTCATTGAAAGGTAAAGAGTTAAAAAAAATATAAATATATTTTTTCAACATACCGTAGAAAGGGGCTACTTGAACTTTGATGCGTTACTTGAGTCCAGTACAAAAAAAAATTAAATCTGTATTTGGTCTACAATAATGAACTTATCAACATTATTCATTGTTTCCCTGACAGGTGATACTTATTGTCACGACACTTCGATGGATACCACGATCTATTTTTTTTGTATTGGGCTCAAGTAACACATCAAAGTTCAAGTAGCCCCGTTCTACGGTACATGTATTCTAAAAAACAAAACAAAAAATTGTTTTAAAAAAAATGACGTGCTGCGTTCAGCAAAGCCGGACGCTTAATGAAATCTATTATTGCAAGTAAGGCAGTTATATGGTATATCTTGGTTTTTGGTATCATTCTTCGCTTTATTTTTAAAACCTCGAGTTTGGATACTATACTAGGTCGTAATTTCCAAAATGTCGTAATCCAATATCTCTCTGTCAACCGCCATTTCTCATTCCATTCACTTCGCCCACCTGTCCTTCGCCCACATCTTCTTCGCCCGATCTGCTTGATTGGGAGCAGTCAATTTACCTGTTTGAGTAACTCGCAAATACTCTATATAAATAAGCGATACCAGTTTCCTAATACCGACAATATAAATCCTCGTAGTGAATTCGAGCCAAAAGCACTCGTACATGCCCAAAAACGGATTTAGGCGCCTGTTCTCTATCTCTCTCTCTCTTACGAAACGCGTTATTTTCAGTTTAAGATATTTAAGATTTAGAACAAACGAGCATATACATTTCGGCGGGTATGTATGAAGGGATGCATGAATGTGGAAGAGGCGAAGATTGTTTGCAAAGACGGATTGGAGTGGCATTATATGCACGTGATGGTAAGTTGAACTTATTAGTTTATTAAATTTACATTTTTGTTATATTATTTTTTTACATCTCAACATAGATGAAGACGAATATTTAAGTCTAGGCATTTACGGGGCTTACGACCGTCATAGGCTTGGTTTAGTGATGAAATCACTAAAACAAGCCTATGACGAACTAAAGAACTTTAACCAATTCTACCCATGATTGACAACCACACTACTCAAGTTCTAGGAAAATACTATATCCTTCTTCATCTATGTTTAGATGTCAAAAAATAATTTGAAAAATAGCTCCTATAATTGGAGATAATCTAGATTTGTGAACAAGTATTTGGACACACTCAAAATGTTGTTACATTTTTATTCATTATCGATTTGTCTTATTTTTGCTACCAGGGATGTAGGGATTCTTTTGTCACACGTTGGTTAGTGTTAGATTTGGTCTTCGCTTCGGCTTATATAGCCTTGCGTTTACCTGCCTATTGGCCGTGGCCAATAGACTCACCTTTTGATTCGGATCACGTACGCGAACCTGTCAGTTTTTAGTCACAATCGCTGGTGCGTTTGGCCTTCCTAATTTGTGGCGTTTTGTTGTCCATCACGAACCGTTTTATGACACAAAACGCGCAAGGAGCCGGAACACTTTATGGTTTCAACGTTTTTGTGTAACCATTATGTAAAGGTTAGGTTAGGCCGCCTGAGACGGCGATATTAATCGTGATTGACATGTTGATTTATCAGCGCCGTATTCCTGGAATACTTAATCTAAAAGCTACATAGTGCTAATTATACTAACTAACTAACTAACCATTACGCCGCTTCCCCGCAGGGGTAGGCAGAGAGAATAGAGCGCCACACCACTCTGTCCTTGCAAACATTCTTCGCCTCTTCCACGTTCATGCATCTCCTCATACATACCCGCCGATTGTTACGACTCCTAACCTGACCACTTTCAAGTATTTGGCATACCTGATCGTGCCATGTTTTTCTCGGTCCTCCTCTGCTTCTTTTCCCGCTAACATTCGCCTCATAAATTTGTTTTACCGTTCTTTCCTCATTCATTCGTTCTACATGTCCAAACCATCTCAACACACCTTTCTTAATTTTATCGATAATGCTTATCTCAGCTTTGCATTCCTTCCTTATTTCACTATTCGTACATCTATCATACATCGTTTTGTCGCACATTCTTCTGAGAGATCGCATTTCGACTGCATTCAGTCTACTTTCATCCTTCTTTTGCCAACTCCATGTTTCACTTCCATACATTAGAGTTGGAACCAGGACTCCGTTGTGCACTGCCAGTTTAGCTTCCGCTGATAGGTTTTTATTTGCTATAACTGATTTCAGTGCACCATTAACTTTGTTCCCAGCATTCACTCTCCTTTCTAAGTCTTTATCAATCTTTCCATCCCTAGAAAACATACTACCCAAATACACGAAATCATACTAATTATATCTTATAAATATTAATAATTCTCTATAATATGTATTTAATATTATCCTTGACTGCTCCCTGAAGCGCAGGAGTGATCACCTTGCCTTCATGTAAATAATGATCAAGATATCACTGCGTCGATATGATGCAGTGTCCTTTGCACCATTTGGTGCGGAAAAGGGTTAGAAGAATAAGAATTATATCCAACGAAAAATATTCATAATGTAGGTATCTCAATTTGATGTGAAATATCTATCATTCCTCTTTATATGAATGAAGAAGGAAGTCTGAGCATCCCAGGGCTTACGACCTGGCATTTGGCTGGCGTCAGCGATCGCTTTATACACTTGTGTAACGTTCACCATTCTGCCCATTATTGAGCATCCATATATATGTTATATAATGGACTCAGGACCTTTCACATGTCGGTACGATTTTCGATACATTTGGAAATTTGGCTGATTTTAGCGTCATCAGTTCCAGCTTCTTTCATATAAAGAAGAACAATAGATGTTTCATATCAAGTTGAGATACCTATAACATAGACATCTCATCCGTAGGGTAAACAATCCAGTGTCTGGTATAATAAATAATATTAATATCGAAAATCATTCAGATTGATGTCATTGTAATGTATCAGTTTATTAATTTTTGATGATTTTATCGATAATCGATAATTGGGCAAGAATTGAGAGTGAAATTTCAACGAAGCGTCATATTTACTAGGCACATTTTGTTACATGAGAAAGAAGTAAGATATAAACGCAGAGAGGAGAAAGAGAGCTATACATTCCGACGCCACGGGAGTGGAGTAAAAGACAACGATGCATGCTCAACGATACAAAGCTATGGAATAAAATGTACATGTCAGACGCTATATATAAACAGTTAGGTATCGCTCGTTGTGTAAGTTGATGCGTTGGCCTGAACGAATCAACTAAATCAATAATGAATACAATTTTTTCTTGTTATCTGGAAAGTATCGAATTACGGACATATACATACCATATATTATATTATATCTATCACAATCCATTGATATCAATATTACCAATTGAAGCACTAATCATTGACAGTGTAAATATCTAATAAACATATTATTTTTATGCAAATTTCGTATTGTTGTATATCTTTTGAGATGCTTTAAAAGAGATTTACAGAGATCAGATCATTTACAGACAGAGGGAGATCTGTCTTTCTCACTTAATCTCTCTTATTCTTTATTTTTTTAAGAAATTATTATTTTTATCACGTGTACAGTACTAATAATAATAATAAACCCTTATCCGCACCCAATGGTACATAGGGCACTGCATCATATAAACGCAGTGTTATCTTGATCGTTTACACATGAAAGAAAGGTGATCAGCCCTCCGCTTCAGGTACCAGTCCAGGGTAATATTGAATAAATATTACAGTGAAAAAAATCTCTTGTATTTATTTTACCCCCCTTGGAAATCGAACCCGGGACCTCCAGAACGGTAGCCGAGCGTGCTGAGCATTACACTACGGAGGCGGACTACAGTACAGTACTACACACACAATTTATTTTACTTGAGTAATTCGCGGATCTCCTTTGATATCCATTATTTTGCGTTTTTAACGCATAGTGTAACATAATGGAATTACCTGTTTTTTTAGTTTCCTCCTCTGTCGAAGATAAATGTATTTTTAGTTAAGTAATTGAAAATACTTCGCCCACTTATCGACCGTGGAAAGGCTGGCGGTTATGTGGGAGTGTCGATAAAAAATATTTTTTTATTGTTTGGGTTCTATTAAAATATGCAATAATAGCTGCAAATAATATGCATTCTTTCGTTTTTAATTTTGATTATTCAGCGTCATAAATATATAAGTATGATCATTATATCAAACACATATCTTCAAACCCTTATCCGTACCCCAATGGTGCAGAGGGCACTGCGTCATATAAACGCAGTGTTATCTTGATCCTATTGTCCGCCTCCGTAGTGTAATGGTCAGGACGCTCGGCTACCGTTCTGGAGGTCACGGGTTCGATTCCTAGGAGGAAGTCAAATAACATAAGTGCTTTTTTCACTCTAATATTTATTCAACATTACCCTCTGGACTGGTACCTGAAGCGGAGGGCTGATCACCTTTCCTTCACGTATTAACGATCAAGATAACACTGCGTTTATATGATGCAGTGCCATATGCACCATTGGTGTGCGGATAAGGGTTTGGATTTTTTTTAATATCGATCCTTAACGCATGAAGGGAAGGTGATTAGCCCTCCGCTTAAGGTACCAGTCCAGGGTAAAATTGAATAAATATTACACTGAAAAAATCACTTATTATCACGTTTTTATTTGACCCCCCATCCTGCTTCGCTTTTAATATGCAAAACAAAATACTGTTTCTCAATCCTTATTATATATTGGGTATATTATGCCCTTTAAAAAACACTTCTAATGCGCCCACTTTGAGAAAGAGTGCTCTGGATTAGTTTATTTAGTATAGTTTGGTTATTTTTCTCCTTTTTATGTAGCTTAGTTTATTCTCGCTTTTAATTTTAATTTTTACTTCTTAATTATTTTTTATCTCATTAATTTTTGTTTTTATTACTCTTTATTTACGACCAAATTTCTTTTCTAATATATGTATTTATCTATATATCTATTTAACCTGTACTTTTATTTGCTTCTGTAAGTTTGTTGTGTTATCATATAATTGATGAAGAACATTTAAACGATTTGTATTGCACTGCATTTAATTTCATGTAAGTAATGTGTTTTCAGTGTTTGTGAACCATAAATAAATAAATCTTTATCGTAACAATTATTTTTTTCTTTCCAGATTTATCGAAGAACAGGTTCGGCGATGTTCCTGATGAAGTGACCGCTTTTTTATTCCTAGAGAGGCTACTCCTGTTCCACAATGCCATCAGAAGTGTTCCCGATAACATCGGGATGCTGCAGAGTCTCAGTTACCTCGACCTCAGGTGAGTCCCCTGTTGAACCAGCTTCATTATTTTTAATTCAAATTTTACTTGGTAAATGGCACTACTTCTTAAAATCTATTGTTACACGTACCTCGATGTATTTATCTTTATTATCAAACACCGTATATTAAGCTCAGATTTATTGAAAGAGTTGCGGTCTTGGGACCATGAAGAATGAGGAATGGGTTGGAGCATTTAATTATTTTTTATAATTTTTATATCAGTAAATAGTATAAATAAAGTGGAGACTTAAAGTCGTCGTATAAATAAAAAAAAAAACTTAACAACATTTTGAGTGTGTCCAAATACTTGTTCACAAAATCTAGATTATCTCCAATTACAGGAGTTATTTTCATATTGTTTTATGACACCTCATCAAAGATGAAGAAGAATATGGAAGTCTGGGCATTTACGGGGTTGACGACCGTCATAGGCTGGTTTGAGTGATCACTTTACACACGTGTAACATTCACCAATTTTACCCATGATTGACAACCACACTACTCAAATTCTTGGAAGTTCATATGTATATATGAACCAATTTCGAAGCATTGTTCTTGAATCACTAGAACTTCACTTATACATCTAGTGGCGAGATGAAAAGAAGCTTTTTTACTGAGCAGAAACTCTTATATTAGTATGTGAGGTCCGAATCCTGGATTATAATCACACACATGAGAAACGCCAGAAAATATCATTTTCATTTTTATCATTTAAAGCTTACAATTTGACCAGATAATATATTATATTCTTCTTCATCTTTGATGAGATGTCAAAAAATAATATTTTAGGAGTTATTTTTATTGTAATAATAATACTAATAATAATAAATGGACAAACCCAGATTTGTGAACAAGGATTTGGACACAATCAAAGTATTTTTGATTTATTTTATTATATATTCCAAATGCATAACTTTTCGTCGTAATGTCTCTCCATATGCAGCAAATGGTACCTACTTCCTTCATTACCATTTGCCTCGTTGTTCTGACGCGTAGATTAATTACTGCACACGCTAATGAGAATGCATACACAACTTTATTATTTATTATCATTATATCCGTCAGGCGACACGCGACAAGAAGTTTTGCTTTTGTTTCAAAGGAATGTTAAGGGAATGTGATTGTGCAATGGCTTTATGTGTTGGTAATGCATTCAGTGACGCACATGTTCACTGTAGACCAGAGGCGTGCATTCTTTATAGGCATAAAAGCAGTGCCTACCCCGGATTACTCGCTTTTCATATAGAAACACGACCAGTGCCTACTATTCCATATCCTTACCCAATGCTTTATCTTAGCGCTTTCACACAAACATCATGGTTAGATTAACGTAGAGAACATCATAGTCTAAGCTTAACTTGAAATAAAAAATTGCTTTGCAAGAGTAGGTCTGTCAGGAAGCCTAGATGCTTCTGTATCAGATCTGGGAATGCGGTGGTACAGCTTTCAATATCCTTACCCAATCTTACTGCTTACCCTGATAAAAACTCTGTGCACGCCACTGCTGTAGACCATATGCATGAACACCACGTGTGTAAATACTTTTTATAATTGTTTTAGACACATTTGAAAGAAAATTAAGAAAGGTGTGTTGATATGGTTTGTGCATGTGAATCGGATGAGTGAAGAAAGGATAGTTAAACAAATTTATGAGGCGAATGTGGTTGGTATTCGAAGCAGGAGAAGACCGAGGAAACTTGGCATGATAAAGTATGCCAAATTCTTGAAAGTGGTCGGGTCAGGAGTCGGAATAATCGCGTGTATGTATGAGAAGATGTTTTATTATTATTTTTAAATTTAATATACTTATGTAGTTACATTTTTTTAAATATAATTTGATACAATCTTATAATTTTACTTTCGCTGTGCTCTCCAAAAAAGAGACTGAGCTCTTGTGCTTGGAGAGGGACTTACACTCAAGGTTTATTGTTTTATTTGATAAATGGTATAATAGTATTTTTCTTTTCTTTTATAAGTATATATATTTTTTAAGATTTACATGTTATAGGCATAAAAAAATTCTTGTGAATTTTGATATCTTCTATTTTTTTAGGGAGTTTATTGAAGTATTTAATTCCTAAATAATTGAAATTTTGTTGAAATTGAATGTGGAACAGTCGAAGATTGGGTGCAAAGACAGATTGGTGAGGCGATCTATTTCTTCTGCCTACCCCTTCGGAGTTAGTTTAGACGCACTACATTGATTTTCGTTAAATTTCATTCGTTTTGAAACAGATTTTTGTTCGTAAATATCGCGTGTAAATGATTGAATTAGGTGTGCAGTACGATTGATTATATTTTTATCCATACCCTTTTCGGCCTGTGATGTGATGACACTTCATAATAGGTTTTATTAATGGTATGTGATACAGGTGTAGGCTGTTAGGGTCACTGATCCTGCATTCCATGTGAGACATAAAACCGTTTCGTCAATTATTGCGATAGTTCTGTTGAATTTAAATTTAAATTTCATATGATTTGTCTTGTTTATGTATTAATTGTTAAATCACATTTTTTGAGTCTACTTACTAGTATTTTATTAAAAGAAAACACTTAAAAATTAATATTGTGACAATTATTTCGCTTTGTTATGGCATTTACAAACGAATGTGAAGATTAAATGGACTGACGGACCTTGATTTGTCTTGTTTTATAAATATATATATGTATATATATATATATATATATATATATATATATATATATATATATATATATATATATATATATATATATATATATATATATATATATATATATACATATATATACATATACATATATATATATATATATATATATATATATATATATATATATATATATATATATATATATATATATATATATATATATATATATATATAAATTTGAATACTTAAATACTGATGAAACTTTGTTTAATTATATTTTTATTAATAAATTCATAAATATAATTTTTAAGTACTTATATACAATGTTCGGAGTGTGTCTAAATCTTTGTTCGCAAGGTCTGGGTTTGTCGCAACTGGAGCGTTATTTATATTTATATATCAACGTAGATGAAGAAGAGTGAGAAAGTCGTACGCTGACGTAATTACGATCTGTCATATGCTGGTTTAAGTCATCTTTATACACGTAACATTTATCATTTTACCCATGATTGACAACCAAAACTAACTAACTAACTAAACATCACGCCGCTTCTCCGCAGGGGTAGGCAGAGAGAATAAAACGCCACACCACTCTGTCTTTGCAAACATTCTTCGCCTCTTCCACGTTCATGCATCTCCTCATACATACCCGCCGAATGTTTCGACTCCTAACCTGACCGCTTTCAAGTATTTGGCATACCTGATCATGCCAAGTTTTTCTCGGTCTTCCTCTGCTCCTTTTTCCAATTACATTCGCCTCATAAATTTGTTTTATCATTCTTTCTCTCATTCGTTCTACATGTCCAAATTGACAACACAATAGGTACTTAAATTTCGGAATTTACATATATATTATTATATATAAATAATTAATACCAAAATTTTGGAAGTATATATTTTATTTGTCATCGCATTCCTAGAGAAACTTAGCTCAGGAATGTGTTCTAAGACACATCTTGAAAAAATTCCGAGAAAAAGCGCTGAGAATATTAGTCACTATAAATACTAAGTAATAATTTGGCTATTCGCTAGTATCGTAAGCCACCAGTAATATTGTTGGCCTTCCTTCGCAGTTTGCAGGTTAGGATGTTTGACTATCATTATCGTTAAATTATCCCGGATTCGATTCCCGGCTTGCTCGGTTGTGAATGCAACATATTATAGTCGTACCTCTGTTGGCATGAACGAGGCATGTTATGCAAAAATTTACATGTGTGTCATATAAATGAACGTCAATCTGTTGATGGTCTTCTCCAAAGATGTGTGTTGTAATTATCCGTTCGTGCGACTAACATACGTGAGATTCTTCTCCTACTCCCCGACTTATCTACTTGAGGTTTACAAAAATCAGTTGTGGGTCAATTCGATTTAAAAATAAGTAAATTATTAGTCAAAAAATTATCCCTGCCTGTTGTGTACAAAGATTTATAGCATATTCTGTTTATATATCTTAAACATAATTGTGAATCTGTATAGTAACTAACTAACCATCACGCCGCTTCCCCGCAGGGGTAGGCAGAGAGAATCGAACGCCACACCACTCTGTCTTTGCAAACATTCTTTGCCTCTTCTACATTCATGCATCTCCTCATACATACCCGACGATTATTACGACTCCTGACCCAGCCGCTTTCAAGTATTTGACATACCTGCTTGTGCCAAGTTTTCCTCGGTCGTCCTCTGCTTCTTTTTCCAACTACATTCGCCCCATAAATTTGTTTAACTGTTCTTTCTTCACTAATACGCTCCACATGTCCAAACCATCTCAACACACCTTTCTTAATTTTATCGATAATGCTTATCTCAGCCTTACATTCTTTCCTTATTTCATCATTCGAACATCTATCAAACATCGTTTTGCCACACATTCGTCTGAGGGATCGCATTTCGACTGCATTCAGTCTGCTTTCATCCTTCTTTTGCCAACTCCATGCTTCACTTCCATACATAAGGGTTGGAACCAGAACTCCATTGTGTACTGCCAGTTTAGCTTCCGCTGATAGATTTTTATTTGCTAAAACTGATTTTAGTGCACCATTCACTCTGTTCCCTCTGTTCCCAGTAAATAATAAATTAATGAGGATTGATTCTTACAACAGATACAACACAATTGCTACAGTAAAATTGATACAATGGATTGAGTATTTTATATCAATCATGTTCATGCTCGATAAAGATTGTTCGCTGAATGTGTAGAACGGAAAAGGGAAAGAACAGCAAGCGCTAGTCTTTTTCAATGGATCTTTGTCAGGCGGGAGGAATATCTGTTTAACATACTCAATAAATGATTGTATTATACTCGTTTTGTGTTTATTACAGCCGATGTAATTAATATTTTCATTCATAATTTTCTTTTGCAAAATTCGCCTTCGAAAAAACGTAATTTTTGTAAGTTGGCAATGAATGACGTCACAGAAACGATGGAGTTATTTTAATGTTGGTCCACCCTACCACCCTCTATAAACCATATACAATAAACCATATGACGTCATATAACGTTCGATGAAGGAAATTTGATGACGTATGCGAACACACGTTTTTCGTTTTATTCAAATATCTAAAGTTTAAAATTTAATAGATCCCTTATTTCTCTACAGATTTTAATAAGATTGTTGTCGATAGTCTTGTGATTTTTTATATTAATTTACTAGCCAAAAATCCAACATCGTGACTAAAGCCTTTTTATCATATCGCTGGTTAAAAGCCAAAGGGCCACAACGCAAAAAACTCTTTATTCCAAAAATGGTATCTATCCCATGTATTTATCCATTCTAGCGTTAGAAATATCCATTTCTAACGCTAGAGAATCATGGGTGTCTTACGAATATAAAAATTTTGACGATTTAGATACCATTTTTGTTGTTGTCAGTCGCGCACATTTGTGGCTGAGCCGCACTCGAGGGGCCAAAAAGAGGCATGCGGCCCGCGAACCACGGTTTGCCAACCACTGTCCTAGAGCAAAGTGGAGTTGGGCTATATTCATCCAGGCACAGGAGTGTACCAAGTGACGAATTTCGGTGGAAAAATATTTCCGTCCTTTCAAAAGGGATTCGATATTTAACCCCCAAAAGTTGTCACTCGGTTAATTTCTGTGTAAGAATATCGCCACCCCTACCATTTCCAAATGCCATTTTAATGAGTCTGGAAACGAGCATTACACGTGAACGTGTCTATACAAAAATAAATTAATAAAAAATGTCACGCATGAGTCACCTTTTACGGCAAATAATGGCGAATCGATTTGTAATGTGATATAATTTTATATCTTGCCATGCGTTAATGCGATTATAATTCTTGCACAATGAGAAAATATCGTTCTGACTGGAGTTCTATGTAATGTTATACTATTGAGTTATCGTATTTCTCATACTTACGAGTATTACCTGTTTGTTTTATTTGTGGTATAATGTCATCGGTAACGTAAGAAATATGCCTTATACAAACACATATAATCCAGTATTTATTTATTTATACGAGCATATATCTAAATACCCAATTGCTAGATTGATATGCGGTTTTCATTTTATTTTAAGTTCTTTATAATGAGACTGCGTCATAGGTTGATATATAAAGGAAGTTTTCCATTTGAATTCATAATATTTACGTTTCCCTTAAGCATAGTTTGGCATATTTAAATTTTACTATACAAACTTGGGTTACGAACTTGATTCGTATTGTGAAACTATTCGTAGTTCGAAACACATCCATAAGAATCAATGGATCAATCCATTTCGGGTCCAAGAAAATTACTCTTCATTACAATATTTGGTGACGGAAATCATAAATAAAACAGTGTTTTTTTTAGTATAAGTAAAACGGAAAATATTTTATATATGAACACGCAGAAAACATAATATTTCAATATAAAAAGGCAAAATTATTATTGTTTGAAAGAGGTCTCCTCTTCCATATAAACATCAGATGCTTAAAACTGATCATATTTCAGGATTTTATAAGATTATGCATATTTCGGGATTTTTTAATGATTATGGGCAGATAAATAGTAACTAGAAGTATTCTCCATTTCTTTATCTATATATGTATGTAAGAGTGTCTTATTTTATCTATCAAAGTTGTTAGTACTCAATTTTGAAGCTTTTCCAGTTTTTCCGCGGTAATCTCTCCAGGATTTCAGTCCCCGAAGAAGGTGATTCCTATTCTATTTTTTATTCGTAGTACGAATTCATGGTTACTCGAGTTTCAACTGTACATATCGCTCACTCCTTTCAAGAACGTCATAAATAAAAAATCGTCAATTTTGAGTTGTGCATGTTTTCGGAGTGCCCAGAAAATATACTATATCCCAGCAAAATAGGCATATTTTTAACTTAATATTTACCCGCTACAGGGCAGAAAGTGTTATTTTTGCATTTTGAAAAAAAGGTATTGTTTAATTATTTTTTAAACATACTAAATATTTTTCAAATGGAGAAAAAACCTTCAGGTTTTACCTAAAAAGATCTGTTGCACGGTGAAAAGTTCAATAAGAGGCTTGATATTTATTTTTAATACATTGTATTATATTTTTAAACTTTAAAAACGTTCTCCTGAAAAGTCAAGTTTTGATTTATGACGTTCTTGAAAGGAGTGAGCGATATATAATATTTATATGTAACATGTATAAATATCGCCCATTTATTGATTATACTTTCGATATAAAATTCACGTTAAAAGATTGTTGATAGTTTGTACTTCCAGTATTTCATTTTTACAGCTGTTATTAAATGTTTTATTGGTTGACACATGACCCTTCGCTTATTTTAGCCCCCTTTTATCGCGGTCACTTTTTTCACCCTGTTCATCAATTTTATTCGAATATTTCATCCCCTCTTCCATAAATTGGTCTAATATAATTGCTACACCCCCGAAAATAGGCACAATAGCGCAATGCAATCAATTCCGTATTATAGCTTTCCCGACTTAACCAATCTATGTTTTACACCCAGACTGCGGGGGATGGGGTGAACCGAGACGCACATAGTTATTCAGTGGTATACGAGTACATAAGGGAGCTTTTGAAAGCATGCATGTAATCTCGAAGAAAAGTGGGGACATACCTCCTCTTTTCATGTAAAAATCAATGATTTTTTTTAACCGTCGATAGAGCAAAATATAATAAAGTATTGCGAAATATTGCCTACGCTTAGTTTTTTACGTGTATAAAAGTTATCTTTAAATAGCATCTGATTCGTAAAATTGTTTAATATAGTGTCGAAGTTCCCTGTGCATCATTGGGGTGTGTATAGGGTAACAAAAGAAAGCTGAAATATAAATAGGTATTAAAACGCTAAATTGAGAAATCTTTGGTTATGTTTTTTTTTCCTCCTTTCTTCCCGTTTTTCTTTTAGATCCGTACTCAATGATGTATAGGACACTATATTTAATCGATGCAGTGTTATATTGTTAGTTACACGTACGTCCTTGTGCTGAGATATCAATCAAATTCAGAGTAATATACAGTTATAGCGAAAATAATATAACGCAATCGGAAATAGTACCAAATCCTTATGCATGCTAGCCAATCGAGCTAACCACTACACAGCAGAGACAAAAATTTTAGTAATGATAATGTACGTATAATTCAGTTTTTTTACTAAAATATTCAAAGATCCGGCAACATCAGTTGGAGCCTCGCTATTTTTATGTACAGACGTGTTTTTATGGCCTTTCAGCTGCGAGAAATTTCTTCTCTCTCCCGCCCCCGCGCCAAAAGGGGAAGGCTCAATCAGGGACCCATTGTCAGACAGATATATATTTGTACGGGCCTTTTCACCCGGGAAAAGCTAATTTATTGGACGTTTTATTACCCCCAGTCGTGTTTCTGTACGCACCCCTGCACACGCCCGAAGGGGAGACTTCTATTTCGAGCCAGAATTTCTAGTGGGCTGTCTGCAGAAATCCTCGTGTTTGTTTTGTCTGTATCTGCGTGGAAAGGTCGTCTCCTCCTTAGTGTAGTGGTTAGAATGTTTGACTACCATGCTACGAAGTCCAGGATTGGATTCTCTGATGCGAGGATACCATTAATATTAAATATTTCAACAGTTTTATATTTAATATGAAGCGAATGTTGTTGAAAATAGGAGGATCGAGGAAAACTTGGTATGTCAAATACTTGAAAGTGGTCTGGTTAGGAGTCAGAATAATTGGCGGGTATGTAAGAGTATGAGGAGATTCATAAATGCGGAGGAGGCGAAAATAGTTTGCAAAGACAGAGTGATGTGGCTTTCTATTATCTCTGCCTAAACCGGTGGAAGCGGCGTGATAGTTAGTTTTCATATTCAATATTTTTTCCTGGATTTGATGTGTTTTGCGTCTAATATTTATTAATTCTATAAATTTGGGTATGTTAAAATCAATTCGTTTAGGTTATACAAGGTTTAATACAATATCAATATTCGTTTCAGAAATTATTTTAATACTTAACTAAATAGTTTTGGAATGTCAAAACTAAATCTGTGCCAAAATTATATCCATTTTTAATATCTCTTTGATGATTGAATTTATTGCATTTGCGTTTTGCTTACGGGTTCTTTTCAGGCAGCCGATTTGTGTGATTTATTATTTTTATCATGTCTATGAATATTAGACCATTTAAACAGATCGACACGTCTAACGAATAATGTCAGATCGCCACAAAACTTGCAATGATCCAGATGATTAGATAAATATGATTATTACTATCAACTGATGAAGAAGGAAACCAATAAAACAAAAATTTAATGTGACAAATTCTTTCAAGACCAACTTATTAAGGTTCGTGACCCAAAAACTAACGTTTTTTCAATCTATTAAAGATTAACGACTCGTAAAATAGTAGTAATAGTGCTTATTTCAAACATGTACAGTCGTTTCCGTCAGAGTGATCTAACAAACACATACTCAGGTCCAGTGTTATATTTTATATATATATTTCCATGATTGAAGCCTAAAGGGTGACATTAAACATGTCGCAAGTTTTACAATCCGTAAATAGGCATAGCGTTTGTATTAATAATATCGCTCACTCCTTTCAAGAACGTCATAAATCAAAAATCGTAAATTTTCAGTTGTGTATGTTTTCGGAATGCCCAGAAAATGTACTATATCCCAGCAAAAGAGGCATATTTTAAACTTAATATTTACCCGCTACAGGGCAGAAAGTGTTGTTTTTGCATTTTGAAGAAAAGGTATTGTTTCATTATTTTTTTAAATATACTAAATATTTTTCAAATGGAGAAAAAACCTTCAGGTTTTACCTAAAATGATCTGTTGCAAAGTAAAAAGTTTAATAAGCGGCTTGATATTTATTTTTCATATATTGTATTATATTTTTAAACTTTGAAAACGTTCTCCTGAAAAATCAAGTTTTTTGATTTATGACGTTCTTGAAAGGAGTGAGCGATATGTCCACGTCAACTCTGATCTTTACATATCGCTGGTCAAATGCCAAAGGTCCACAATGCAAAAAATCTTTATATCAAAAATGGTATCTAAATGGTCGACATTTGCACATTCGAAAAAGTCATCCATGGTTCTAGCGTTAGAAATGGACATTCGACATTTGCACATTCGAAAAAGTCATCCATGGTTCTAGCGTTAGAAATGGACATTCGACATTTGCACATTCGAAAAAGTCATCCATGGTTCTAGCGTTAGAAATGGACATTCGACATTTGCACATTCGAAAAAGTCATCCATGGTTCTAGCGTTAGAAATGGACATTCGACATTTGCACATTCGAAAAAGTCATCCATGGTTCTAGCGTTAGAAATGGACATTCGACATTTGCACATTCGAAAAAGTCATCCATGGTTCTAGCGTTAGAAATGGACATAGCAAAGGACAATATAAAAATGTTGACGATTTAGATACCGTTTTTGGAATAAAGGGTGTTTTTTGCGTTGTGGCCCTTTGGCATTTAACAAGCGATATTAATAGTCACTAAATTTTTATTAATAAATGTGATGTAAATAACATTTTACATCGCTCTCCAAAATCTACACACAATGTGTCATAATTGCAGTCGACATTACGCTATTGGAATGTGAAAAGTGTAAATGAACACATTAATAAATATGAGATGTCATCTTTAGGAAATAATAATTTTAATATTTATATTTAAATTATGATGTTTCTCCTCTACTTCTTCATCGACATAAATCGACATTCATACGAATTTAAGTAAAACAAGTAGGTAGGAAAAAAATGTCATAAAATTTTATTGACTTGGTTTCTGTTCCTAGTTCTCCTAATGGAGATATGTACTTAAATTCACGCTAAACGTCAGTCACATTTGGCTAGTTCAGTGGTCGGCAAACCTATTAGTCAACAGAGCCAAATAAATGAGTAGTCCACTTGCAAACCACGTTACGTTAAAAAACTAAGTTTTTTGCCAGTGACGGCTGCCGGTAGAATATCAAATCTTCTGCCGATTTGAGCTTTTTCGAGAGATTTTAGAAAGAGAACTCAGGATTCTGCTTTTTGTAGAGTATGGATTTTTTCATTCCATTTTATTCCTCTAACTTAACGAGTTTTGGCAGATTATGATATATATGGACGTTAATATTTTTAATTTTCTACCGATTGCAGCCCAAACTAACTTAAGTTTAGGTAGAATATCAGATCATCTACCGATTTGAGCTTTGTTGAGAGATTTTAGAAAGAGAACTGTGGATCGGCATATTATTTATTTTTCTATTTCATTTTATTCCTAACTTTACAAGTTTTGGCAGATTATGATAAATATGGACGTAAATATTTTTAATTTTCTACCGATTTCAGTCATTTTCTAAAAAAACTGATTTTTTAACATAACGTGGTTTGCAAGTGGACCACTCATATAATCTCACATTTCTTAAATTTTAAACTGTACAAGTAGTTACACTATTTCTTTAATAATCTTTGTTATGTATAATTTATCTAACTGGAACGACCGACCGTCAGGATGTCGGTCGCGTACATTTGTGACTGCCGAATTCAAGGGGCCAAAGACGGCATGAGGCTCGCGAGCCGCAGTTTTCCGACCACTGGTCTAGTTCAAAGTCATTAATAAAGTTGTTATTCGCGAAAATATTTCGTATCCCAACACGCAGAGTGGGAGAGCGTAATTAATTTTATTAGCGGCCCCGCAATATGGAGCAGAGGGGTACAGAATGTAGAGCCAACAGACAACGTGACATCAATCATATATTTCGCACGGTAATCGTACAGCGTATGCAAAATTAGCTGACGCTTCGTAAAGATACGTTTTGTTTTGTACCTTTCACTCTTAATTATAATGCTTTTAGTGTAATGGTGGCTATTCCGCGAACCGTAACTGAATCTGAGTCGGGAAGACAGGATTTGCAAGAAGCGTCGTTTGCTGCCGCTGCAAAATGGAATATGAGTATATTATTTTTTGACATCTCATCAAAGATGAAGAAGAATATGGAAGTCTGGGCATTTACGGGGCTGACGACCGTCATAGGCTGGTTTAAGTGATCACTTTACACACGTGTAACATTCACCAATTCTACCCATTATTGAAATGCCCAGACTTCCATATTCTTCTTCATCTTTGATGAGATATCAAAAATTAATATGAAAAAAACTCCTATAATTGTAGATAATCCAGATTTGTGAACAAGTATTTGGGCTTCCTCAAAACTTTGGAATATGAGTAGTCCACTTGCAAACTGCGTTATGTTAAAAAAAAAGAAGTTTTAGCTAATGGCGGCAATCGGTAGATTTAAAATATTAACGTCTATGTTTAACACAATCTGCCAAAATTCATCAAATTGGGAATAAAATGGAATGGAAAAATCAATACTGTTGCAAAATTCGCTATGCCGATCGACAGTTCACTTTCAAAAATCTCTAAGTTACTGCAAACTTGCTAAGTTGCGTAGTGACTCAAGCAAACTCGTGCAAATCGAGCGTCAATACTAAACTCACCTGGATATTGGCACTCTAAATTTAATGCCTCTAAAAGTTTTTTTTTTTAAGAAGAACAAAATGAAAATGCTGTAGAAGAAATTGATAGTAAAGGAACTTTAATGAAGAAATGTACATAAGAGTGTAGTAACAGATCAAAATTGTAATTTCTTAAGAGTAGATAGGATGAAAGTTTAAATATGCCGTTTCAAAACTGCCTATGTTGATTGAATACAGTTATATTGCATTGCAATTGCAAAACAATCTAAATTGTAATGGTATATACACGGGTCTACCAAACGATAAAATGACTCGACTGCAATCAGTGTTAAACGCAGCAGCGAGACTAATTTTTGGAATTTCTAAATTCAGTCACATCACCCCACTACTTCACAAACTCCACTGGTTACGCTTTCCCGAAAGGGTTGAGTATAAACTCTGCCTACTCATGTATAAATCAATACACAATATGGCTCCAGAGTATCTTAAGGAGCTGTGTATTCCAGATGAATTGGTTGATAGACGTCTCACGCTTCATTCGGCTACAACATCTGCAATGGGCAAAGTGATCTTACCAGCTCGCAACCAACGCACTAAATTTGGCGAGCGTGCCTTTGCTGTTGCAGGACCGACGGCGTGGAATGCTCTTCCACCAATGGTTAGAAATAGTGAGAGTGAGATGATCTTTAGAAAAAGACTAAAAACACATTTGTTTGCTAAATCATTTCCACCATAATATTTTCCCCAATTCATTCACAGTGAAGCGCCCTTGAGGTATTTTTTTACGAAAATGGCGCTATATAAGTTATCCAAATTTATTATTATTATAATCTATGTTTAAAGTACTTCTGCAAAAGTGTTTAATTTTAAAATGCAAATGAAATGGTTATTGAAAAACAGTGATTTCATTTCTTAACATAAATGAATTTGATATGATTCCAGTCTTATGTAATACGCAAATGAATGCGCCTTTATATCTTAACTATAAGGATGAATATTTTTATCAGTTTTCTCAACTAATTAAAAAAAAAACTGTATTGCAAGTGGACGACTCATATAAACCATTTCCACAGCTCGTTTAGTTATCTGCGGCGACCGTAAGGCCAGTAGAAACTCATTGTTAAAGGCACTTGGAGCATCGTATGTCAGCCGCTTCGTGAGAATTCCACCTATAGACCGTCCATCTGCCCAACACCTCGGTCGTCAATTTTTTCGAATATGGGGCAACGTAACTGTGCTATTTATATTATAATTAATATTCCCGTCCACTGGTCAATCAGTCCGCTGCTAATGAACCGTGTAGGACTAATTAATATCCGATAGGTCAGGAATGTACCGAATCTCGCCCCAGGGAATCGTTGAGCCGGCTCCGTTCCAGGTATTGTACTGAATATTTGATACTTTCATCAGCTACACCCCATTTATTAATTACTCTTGGCGCGTTCGTTTTCTCACCCTCTCGCCCGTAAAGGTTGTTCTCCTAATATTTCATGGCCATGCCAGTTCTTACGGCGCCTCCGCCCACGGAACTTGTAAGAATAATGAACAATTTCGTCGTAATTCGTGTCGGAGGGTGCTAAGAATGTTAGGGGAATATTTCCTTAATCTATTTCACAATCACGTGCATAGTTCTAAATGGAGAATATTTTTTTCGCTGTATTGCATCTAAGCAATAACTTGATATGCAATATTTACTTCATGTAATATACGCCGTAAAAATTTCATATATTTTTTAGCGTTCCGCTTATGTCTACAGACGACATATCGCTCACTCCTTTCAAGAACGTCATAAATCAAAAATCGTCAATTTTGAGTTGTGCATGTTTTCATAATGCCCAGAAAATGTACTATATCCCAGCAAAAGCGGCATATTTTTAACTTAATATTTACCTGCTACAGGGCAGAAAGTGTTATTTTTGCATTTTGAAGAAAAGGTATTGTTCAATTATTTTTTTAAATATACTAAATATTTTTCAAATGGAGAAAAAATATTCAGGTTTTACCTAAAAAGATCTATTACACAGTAAAAAGTTAAATAAGTGGCTTGATATTTATTTTTAATACATTGTATTTTATGTTTGAACTTTAAAAACGTTCTCCTGAAAAATCAAGTTTTTTGATTTATAACGTTCTTGAAAGGAGTGAGCGATATGGTATATCCATAATCAAGTGTAATAATAATTTAGGATAATTTATATAGCGACGTTTTCGTAAAATACTACCTCAAGGGCGCTTCACCGTGATTTAATTGAGGAAAGGAAGATGGTGGAAATGATTTAGCAAACAAATCGCTCACTCCTTTCAACAACGTCATATATTATATCAAAAAACGTCAATTTTCAGTTGTTTGTATGTTTTCGGAATGCCCAGAAAATGTACTATATCCCAGCAAAAGCGGCATATTTTAAACTTAATATTTACCCGCTACAGGGCAGAAAGTGTTGTTTTTGCATTTTGAAGAAAAGGTATTGTTTAATTATTTTTTTAATATACTTAATATTTTTCAAATGGAAAAAAAATATTCAGGTTTTACCTAAAAAGATCTGATGCACAGTAGGAAGATCAAAAAGTGGTTTGAAATTTATTTTTAATACATTTTATTATATTTTTAAATATTAAAAACGATCTCCTGGAAAATCATGTTTTTTGATATATGACGTTGTTGAAAGGAGTGAGCGAAATGCGTATTTAGTTTTTTTTCTTCTAAAGATTAAGTGTGCCATATGCTACGAAAAATTCTTACATTTAAAAATCGTTTTGTAAAAAAAAAATATACAGTTTTGGTATGGAATTTATACTTTATAGCCAGTGTTGCTGATATTAATTTTAACTGTCCGTTAAGAATTAACATATATACTTAATTAGAGATGCAAAAATATGATAAATGCATTCAAAATTGCGTTATCTGCCATTTACCCTCGTGTATAAATTATGTTAAAATAAAACAACATTTTTTAAAAGGTTTTTCGTTGAGTACCAGCGTTCATAAAAAGGTAAGACAAAATAATAACGTAGATATTTTTTAAAGTTATATTTTTTTTTTACTGCCTTACGTATTTCAATCAAGGCAAGAAACAGTAAGTAGGTACTATTTTTTGACATCTCATCAAAGATGAAGAGATCTTCATCTTTGATGAGATGTCAAAAAATAATATGAAAAATAACTCCCATAATTGGAGATGATCCAGATTTGAGAACAAGTATTTGGACACACTCAAAATATTGTAAAGTAAATAGGTAGGTACCTATAAAGGACATACTTTCTAATTTTTCCGTTGAGCACCGATCATCATGTGTAATGCATACATTATAATATTGTATGAGAAAAAAAAATCAATTTCAATTTTTTATATTTTGACATCTCAACATAGATGAAAAAGTATATCGGAGTCTGTGTATTTACATGGCTTATGGCCTGTCATAGACTGGTTTAACTGGTCACTTAAACCAAATTTAACTGGAGAAAACACAGATTCGTGAACAAGTATTTTGGACTTACTCAAAATGTCGTTTGTTTCAAATTCGTCCATTTTTGCTACCAAGTAATTTGAGCAGAATATTTTGGAAAATAAGAAGAAGAAAAATTACTTCAATAAGCCTGCTTTTTAAACTATGCGCGAAAAAAGCCAATTTTTTTATTACTACTTTCTACATATATAATGTAGGAACACAGAAATTTTACTCGCTGATGCTAAAATAAAAGCATGCCGGGGGAAACGTGGTCTAGATTTTTTGTTGTCGATGAATTGAATTTTTTTTATTTCATAACTGTCCCTGTTCATATCCAGCTATCGCCTTGTTACGATAGAGCGGAGGGCGACTCTCCCCGTATGGGCTGCTTGGAGTATGGACACCTTCCGGCGCTACACAATTACTCGGCTACGTGCACTGATCTAATATATGTACATATATATCTAATACTATTATTTATGCGAAGTACGTGCACATTCATAACTCATTACGTAGCGGGACACGGCGGATGTTGTCGGATCGATCCGGACTTTGTATATACTGATTCCCGGGGCGGAATACCATATATTGATTGTTTACAAAACGGCAAATAATTATATTATTTACTAGCTCTAGTGGACAGGTCAGGAGTCGAAATAATCGGCGGGTATGTGTTACATGAGGAGATGCGTGAGCGTGAAAGAGCCGAAAATTGTTTGCAAAGACAGATTGGTGTGGCGTTCTATTCTCTCCGTATACCTGCGCGGAAGCGGCGTCATGTTGGGTGGAAATAATGTAATGAAAATTCACTCGATTCCGATACCTTAACAGTTTCAAGTAAGGAAATTCAAATATGTTAGTTTACGTTTAATATCCCAACAGTTTCAAGTAAGGAAATACAATTCAAATGTGTCAGTTTATGACATCCAAAAAGTTTCAAATTAGGAAATAATGCCAAAGCAAATGTGTCATCTACCCTATTCCGATATCCAAACAGTTTCAAGTAAGGAAATAATACAATTCAAATGTGTCAGTTTATGATATCTAAACAGTTTCAAGCTAGGAAATAATCAAAATTCAAACGTGTCATCTACCGTATTCCGATATCCAAATAGTTTCAAGTAAGGAAATAATACAATGCAAATGTGTCAGTTTATGATATCTTAACAGTTTCAAGCTAGGAAATAATCAAAATTCAAATGTGTCATTTACCCTGTACCGATATCCAAACAGTTTCATGGTAGGAAATAATGAAAGTTCAATATGTCACTTTGGTACCCTTTTCCGATATCTAAACAGTTTCATGATATGATATGATATGATATGACCCTTCAGTCATTCCAAACTTGAAACAGCCACTAGAATCACCGAAAACCTAGTGCATTCGATGCAGAAAAATCATCCGACCAAAACCTTATAAATATTTTACTCATATTGCTTCAGTCTCGTCGCTTTTTAGCTCCAAAATAGATACCGCGTATCGCAGATTTCACAAATAGATATAAATGCGTATCAACTCGTAATCAGTCCAATTTAGCCGAGTAGTTCTGCTGTGACGTAGACAAGATAGTCGGAATCAATAATGTTGTATGGGTATTTTTTCATTGCGTCGTTAAGCGATGACTTTTACAACCTTCGTTTAGTTCCTGGTCCCAGAATACAGAAAGTTGTTAGGGGGAAAATGGGTCGGATTTAAAAATCTATTTTTCTTTATGGAGAGAACTAATGCACAATTAAATTCAAATATGTTGACAAAAATATAGAATATCACTGAAATTTCACAATAAAATTAATTTATATATATATATATATATATATATATATATATATATATATATATATATATATATATATATATATATATATATATATATATATATATATCTTAGTATATAACCACTCGGTAGTGACGGGTAGTATTGTTTGTATGCTAATGTAGTGATTGCCCTGACGAAGAGATGAGTAGGTACGTCTCGAAACCGGTAGACAAAAATCTCGATGAGTGGTTATAAATTAACTTTTTTGTAAAAAAAAAGACTAACTACAAAGTACGAGTAAATGCTTTTAATATTACTAATAATATTTATATAAATTATTGGGTTTTTTGACAATAATTAAAAATATCTCGGAAATATTTCACTGTACGATTAAATTATTAATATTAATATCAATTATTCGGTTATCTTGACTAAAATATAGAATATCACTAAGATATTTATTTCAATAAATGCCAAGTTCTATAAAAAAACTGTTGAAAATTGGAATTTGCTGTTACCGCAACTTTACATTCAGTCCACAGTAATCAATTTTGTGTTTTTATGTTTTGAAGGATTTTTTTTTTATAAAAGGGAATTGTATGCAATATCAATATATTGGTACTCCACACTGTATATTCTCAGAATGCGTCCATGCATTTATGATAAGGTCGTGTTTGCACCGTGGTCGGGCGAGATACCGCCGCGGAATGCCTGCCGTCTGCGGGCACTGCGACTCGAGGCGTGTGTGGGTCGCAGTGCTGGGATGCAGGTATGGCCAACAGGTTGAACTGTAAAACAAACACCTCCAAATTCCAACTCCAAAAAAAAGATGGTGACAGAAGCCTCGATGACAGTAAATGGCCAGAAAGCAAGATATGGTGTTACACGAATCAAAATAATGTACAGGACTAAAACACCATCGTTCGATAGCAATAAACATTACGAATCATAAAAATTACTTTAATTTTCACACTCTGCTTTGTATAGAAAAATCTGTGAATTTCGTAATTTTCATAATTTAAAGAATTTATGTAAACGGCAATTTCTATAATTTTAAATTAAGTTAAGTTAGTATAATTTATATTTGAAGCACTAACTTTGTGATTTTCCATTTTAAACATTGTTTTAAATCACTATTAATATTCTATTATAATTTAATTATAATGTCTACCGGTTTCGAAGCTAACCGCTTCTTTATCAAGACTGATTAATACTACAAACTCCTTTGCATAACCGTCAAAATATTTTGAATTTTGTTTAGTAGATAGTGTTTTAGTATTAATCAGTCTCGATAAAGAAGCGGTTAGCTTCGAAACCGGTAGACATTATAATTAAGTTATTATAAAATATTTATAGTGATTTTAAAATAAAGTTTTATTTTAATTATAAGTTAAGTTAGGTTAGGAGGCTGAATAATCGAAATATGAGGAGATGCGTGAACGTGGATCAGGCGAATAATGTTTGCGAAGACATAGTGGTGTGACGTTCTATTCTCTCTGCATGCTCTTGTGGATAAGCGGCGTGATGTTTGGTTATTTTCTGGATATTTTATTTGTATATTGATAAAATATTCATATATAGCAGTGTGCAACTTATACGGACGTATAAAACGAAGGAGTTGAGCTCTCCTGCGTGTGATGTTATCACTCTATCCTCAGTGGGTACACATATTATATGTATTTTACAATACTAGTAGTGGTTTCCTGTTTGCGGTACGCAACTTACTTGCGCAATGTGGTTGATGATCTTTTTATGATATTTCAATATTTACACCTGTCACTCCAAAACTCTGGACCGTTGAATTGATTACGCAATGCCATGGCATATTTTCGCGTTAGGTACCGTGTATGATGTCCTGGGTTCATTTTCCATAAGGGTCGACGTAACACTTCGAGGAATATAATATTTTTTACTTCATATTAATTAGACTTAAAAACTAATACTACTACTACTACTACCATCACGCCGTTTCCCCGCAGGGGTAGGCAGAAAGGATGGAACGCCACACTCTTCTGTCCTGACATACACTCTCGCCTCCTTCACATCCATACATCTAGTCATACATGCTCTCCGATTACGCAAACTTTTGACACCACCAGATTTTAGGTTCTGATTGATCTGATCGTACATAATTATATATATACGCACACACACGCATATATATATATATATATATATATATATATATATATATATATATATATATATATATATATATATATATATATATATATATATATATATATATATATATATATATATATTCTCGTTCACTACGTTATTTCGAATACCTACGTTTAAATTTTAACTTAAAATTACTGGAGAAGAATTACTAATTGGAGATAATCCAGATTTGTGAACAAGTATTTGGATACACTCAAAATGTTGTAAAAAAAATTACTGGCTTAAATATTTTCAAAAATACAACACTTGTATAAGATCACTTTTGAGTTTATTAATGTAAACACGACTAGTTTCGAGAACTACAGATGTTCTCATTGAAAATATAAACTGTAGTGTTTTATTTTGTATATAAATCACCGTGGTATTTACCGAAGTTAATGCCAAGTCAATAAATAAAATACTCACTAAAGCAGTAAAGCTCTGTTTTGCCCAAAGTTTTGTAGGCGGTGGTCCATCCCCACGCATTTTATTGGAAATGAGCAAAATAACGTATAAAAGATGTTTACATTACACTATTTGTTTATATTTTTATCAGGGAATTGATAGCAACATGTTATCGGCCGCCGGGCGTGGAATCACAATACAAACAGTGTTATCCACTCGTAAATACACAAATTCGAGGAATATGCAATACTTACCTAACTTGTCCTATTTAGTTATCTTTGTTTGATCATATCAAACGTCTTGGAAAAAAACAACTACAAATATTTCGGTGGAACCTCGGTTTACGAACTTAATTTGCTCGGTAAAACTGTAACGCAGATTGTTCGCAATCCGAATCATATAAAATGGATTAATACATCTCTCGGATTCCCAGTAAATTGCTTTTTATATCAGTGGTCACGGTAACATCCGACACGACAGTAGTTTTTAATTTTAAACCTTTAAAAAATTCCCGATTTCTGCGTATAAATCAGTGTTTCTTAACCCTATTGAAAGAATCGCCCCCTTTTCCACAGTAAAATTATCAAACGCCCCCCCCCCCCCCCAACAACAAACGAAATTTAAAATGTACGCTTTTCTCTATGTATGTATTTATATTACATACCCACTACCTACCTATATGTATTTTATGTAATGGATTTCCTACTCCAAATAAAAAATATTGCGAACTAAAAAATAAAACACCTTATTAACTTTAAAAAAATGTAATATACTCAGTTAATTTTTTTTATTAAAAAAAGTGAATGAGATCCTTGAGCCTCATGAGATTGCGCCGATTTCGTTAAATTTGGTTCAAGTTTAGTTAAAAACATTCTTAAATCTCCTCTGGGTTATTTGTAATCGATTTCGCGATTTTTTTTTAAATATATGCATTACTGCACTAAAACCCTTCTCTACTAAATACGAAGATAGAAAGGCTATTTATCATAGGTAATTTATACTATAAATACTTCGTATAGGATATTTTAATTTTATATAATTTTGTTTTGAATTTGATTAGGTAGTAGATATTGGACTCGATGTAAAAAAAGTCGGTATTCGGGATTAAGATTATTTTATTCATCGTCACCCCAGGTTAAAAATAAATGAATTCGGCCCTTTTTTCAAAAAAGTTGGCTACTGTTTCACACAAAAACTTTATGATGGAAATCCATAGTTTGAACTAAACAGGAATTATGTAATTTAACCGTTAGAGGGCTGAATTGGCCAAAAGTACAGCCCCTCAATATACGGACGATGACGCCAGTGTATTTTGGCGGTCAAACTGATTTTGAGTGAAGAATACGAGTAGAAATACATTTTTTTTCTTCTAAAAACCTATTGTTTTCGCCATCACAATGTCGGATTCGTCCAATAGTGATGTTGAAAACGCACGAAACTGTTTGTTATACTCAAAGTAGTGATAGTAACGATGAAATTGGAAATGTTTACCAATTGAAAGATGTTCATCTATGTTGAAAACTCCGAGGACGAGCCAATTTCACTCAATCTTGACACATTCTTGGGAATGAAAAAAAAAATCTTCTCAAATTGCATTTATTTTTTAATTCATAAATAGATACGTTTATTACAAAATACTGTTTTATTTGAGTAATTTGACATGTTCTTCACCCGCACCACAAAGAAATATTAAAATCAGTCAGTAATTGAAAAACATATTGTTGATTTATTGACTTGGCGTTTAATTTGTAGAACTCCATTTTAATTTATGTATTAATTTTAAATCAAACACAGATTTTTTGAGTCTACTAAGTTGTATTTTATTAACAAAAAACACATAAAAAATTATATTGTGACAATTGTTTCGCCTTGTTAGGGCATTATCAAACGAATGTCGTTCGAAATATAAACGAATGTGTTTTTTGTTAATAAAATACAACTTAGTAGACTCAAAAAATCTGTGTTTGATTTAAAATTAATACATAAATTAAACATATTGTTGATTTTGTATACACCTAACAAAAACGACTATTTTCGCACAAGTCTTCAAAAATTTTATCACACATAAGAAAAAATCTCAGCATTAAAACCTTCAAGCACATTTTTTCAAGATATTTATAATATAAATGTGTCATAAAAACGAAGCAATATATGGAAAGGTAATATGGAAGGAAGTCTTGACTGTTCACTGTCGTTATTGTGTGTATTCTTACACGATTTTATCTCATTTCCCCTCTGTGTCTCGTTGCAAGAAACCTAGAAAGACCCTTCCGGCGTCACCGAGTCCACGCCCTTTCCTGTCGCGAGCAGCAACGCTTCGCTAACGTACCTCCGTGCTTTCTTCGGCCACTACAATGCTGACAGGTGTCTGTGTTTGTTTTTAACGTTATTTGTAGTCTACTACATACAAGTTATAAGCTGTGTATAGTTAGTTACCCCCTTAGGTCTTGTGTCATGCATCGCCGCTCCTACGACAGATTGCCAACGTGTAGTCGCGTGAGACACCTCAAGATGTCCCTCACCTGTTGATGCTTTGCCCCCTTTTCAGCTTTGAAAGACAACAGCTGGAGGCGCGTTGCAGGAGCCTGGGTGAGGATCTATCCAACATCGAATCCGTGATAGTTCATAAGGAATTGTCACGAGAGGTAGTATCATACATGATAAAAATAGTGAAGGACATTGGTAACATAAACCAAAGTAGGACACAAAATGCCGAACCCTCTTCTAGTGGAACGGAAGGTCTGCTGATGACAGTCAACAGTCCGCCTTCTCCTGAGGAGTTTTACGTGGTTTCCTCCCAGCAATGAGCAAATGCAGAGAAGTTCCTATTTGACCCACACTAGATGATCCCTCCTGTTCCCAACACAGATTCAAATAAAAACATATTTAATTAGCTAGAAGAAACAAAAATCCACTAAATGATCTATAAACCTTGTACATAATAAGCAAGGTAAATAATAAATGCAATTCCCATCTAAAAAAAAAAAAAAACGTGTAGTCGCGTCATACCGTGCAGGACGGATGACGTATATACGTTTTTATTTTATTTTAAAGGAATAACCCGCAAAGCCAAAGGTAGGATGGTAAGGATAAGGACAGCTTATGTGAAAAATACATTACAAATACATTACAAAGCCAAAGGTAGGATGGTAAGGATAAGGACAGCTTATGTGAAAAATACATTACAAATACATTACAAAGCCAAAGGTAGGATGGTAAGGATAAGGACAGCTTATGTGAAAAATACATTACAAATACATTACAAAGCCAAAGGTAGGATGGTAAGGATAAGGACAGCTTATGTGAAAAATACATTACAAATACTCACCAATTGAAAATAAATCTTTCTTGAATTTATTTGCACTTGGCGGGAATCGAACCCGCGACACCAGTGTCGCAGTCGAGCGTCTACCCAACTACACCACGGCGCCTGTCAACGTTAATATGAAGTTGTTAAATCGCTTTATTTATAATTTAAAATATATTATTTATTCTATCAGACACTGGATTTACAACATTTTGAGTGTGTTCAAATACTTGTTTCTCAAATCTGGATTATCTCCAATTATAGGAGTTTTTTTCATATTATTTTTTGACATCTCATCAAAGATGAAGAAGAGTATAATTTATTATCTGGTCAAATTGTAAGCTTAAAATGATAAAAATGAAAATGATATTTTCTGGCGTTTCTCATGTGTGTGATTATAATCCAGGATTCGGACCTCACATACTAATAAAAGAGTTTCTGCTCAATAAAATGCTTCTTTTCATCTCACCAATAGATGTCTCTAGTGAAGTTCTAGTGATTCAAGAACAATGTTTCAAAATTGGTTCATATATATATAGAACTTCCAACAATTTGAGTAGTGTGGTTGTCAATAATGGGTAGAATTGGTGAATGTTACACGTGTGTAAAGCGATCACTTAAACCAACCTATGACGGTCGTCCGTCCCGTAAATGCCCAGACTTCCATATTCTTCTTCATCTTTGATGAGATGTGAAGAAATAAGACACTGGATTAATTACCCTACGGATATGTCGATATTATAGGTCTCTCAACTTGAGATAAAACATCTATCGTTTTTACATGAAAGAAGATGGAAGTCTGAGTATCCCCGGGCTTAGACCCGGCATTTGGCTGGCTTACGCGATCACTTTACACACTTGTGTAACGTACACCATTCTGCCCATTATTGAGCATCCATATTGCATTAATTTTTGGAATTTGCATATGTATGTACATGAAACGGTCTTGGATCCCTTTCACATGTGGGTAGGATTTTCCTCAGATTTTAAAGTTTTGCTGATGTGGCGCCATCAGTACCTGTTGGGAAATAATCTAGTGTCTGATAGAATAAATAATATGTCAGGTCGTATGTTTATAATATGTGTGACCCGCCTAGGAAACGATCCGGGGACCTATGATAATGCTTATCTCAGCCTTGCATTCTCTATGTTAAAAACCAATATTATCGCGTTGTGTATCATTTGAGTCAATTTTAGTCTGATTTATTGATTTTATTATTCCTTTTTATACATGTTAATGTTTTTATGTACTCGTGTGTTTAAAATAAATGGTTCCTCATTGTAACCGGATGGTATATTACGCATATTATGAATGGAGGGAGTTTGTAGGTAGGCACTCGTTCTACACCAGATATCTTTATTCCATTCGACATGTGAAAAACTGACTTATGCGTCATCAGGTTCAATGCTATACCAGCACAGGAAATGACCGTCTTTATCAGTTATTATACTAATTATAAAATATATTTTACGATAGGTAATTATCAAGTACACCGCGCAATCAAAGCGGCTGGCTTCTTGAAATTTGGTGACAAGTTTTTTTATTTTTTATTATAGGATAAATAATAATGTCCGCCTCCGTAGTGTAATGGTCAGCACGCTCTGCTACCGTTCTGGAGGTCCCGGGTTCGATTCCCAGGGGGGGGGGGGTTGAAATAAAAAGTGATTTTTTCACTCTAATATTTATTCAATATTCCCCTGGACTGGTACCTGAAGCGGAGGGCTGATCACCTTTCCATCATGTGTTAACGATCAAGATCACACTGTGTTTATATGATGCAATGTCTTATGCACCATTAGGGTGCGGATAAAGGTTTGAAGAAGAAGAAGAAATAATTTTTAAATGAAAGCGGCAGCTGAAATTGCTAGGTTTATTTTTGTTTATCGATTCTAGCCCACCCTCCGAAAATAAACCACCACCTAAAGATCACCCCAAAATCTAAAACATACCCCCGAAAGTGTTCTACATCACGCCATGTTGGTCACTCGTTCTCTCAGTAGGGTAGTCCCCTAAAATTCTCACCCTCACAATTTTTCGCTGTTGTTTTAAGTTCGATTTCAAGACCAATCATCGAAAAACAATTTTGCGTCGTTTGGGGTGGAGTGGATAAAACTTATTTTTGCTTATTATAACATAGGTTCCCAAACTGGGCCATATCGCCTACTTGTGGGCGATGAAGGAATCTTGGTGGGCAATACTGGCTGAGGGAGAATTTGTGGGCAATGTCTCGAGAAGCTCGAGATCTCAGCCTTATAGGAAAATCTTATTTTAATTTCTCTCTGTATATGTAATGTATATGTATATGTATGTATATGTGTATATGTATGTACAAATATATATGTATGTATATGTGTATGTATGCGTATGTATATGTATGTATGTATATTTATAAATATTTTTTTTAAACTTCTTACCTAGAAAAAAAAATCCTTTAACCACCCTCATCAATTCCTCTCATTTCCTTCTCCTTCCTGCTAAATCTATTATTTTATATAATACCCTTTTTTTAATATCTGATTGTTTTTTAATAGTTTTATAAGATAAATGTGGAATTGTTTAATTGGCTTTTTTTTAACGTAACTATTTTTTCTCAATGTAATGTAATGTCTATTATTGTTAATTTAACTATTGCTAATGCTATTGTAAGCTGTACAATTCCCGAATAAATAAAAATAAAAAATAAAATAAAATAAAATAAAAATTTTAAATAAAGTATTAGGTCTAAAATTATTATTTAAATGTGGACGGTAAAAATTATTGTTACGTGAAATGTAACTATGAAATTAGGATCATATCGCTCACTCCTTTCAACAACGTCATAAATCAAAATAAAATAAATAAAAAAAACTAGATTTTTCAGGAGATCGTTTTTAAAGTTTAAGAATATAATAAAATGTTTTAAAAATAAGTATCAAGCCACTTACTAAACTTTTTTACTGTGCAACAGAACTTTTTAGATAAAACCTGAAGAGTTTTTCTCCATTTGAAAAATATTTAGTATGTTTAAAAAAACAATTAAAAAATACCTTTTCTTCAAAATGCAAAAACAATACTTTCTGCCCTGTAGCGGGTAAATATTAAGTTAAAAATATGCCGCTTTTGCTGGGATATAGTACATTTTCTAGGCATTCCGAAAAACATGCACAAGTGAAAATTGACGATTTTAGATACATGACGTTGTTGAAAGGAGTGAGCGATATGCATACACATAAATATATATAGGGGAAGGTGGGGTATTGTTGGACAGCGAATATGGTTTGATGATAATTTGTTGAATATCTTGTTTTGGGGTTGCAGTCGCAACCAGCTGTCGGAGGTGCCGCGCGAGATCTGCCTGCTGCCGCTGCAGGTGCTGCTGCTGTCGCACAACCGGCTGACGAGCCTGCCCAAGGAGGTGGGCCGCATGAGCGCGCTGGCCGAGCTGGACGCGGCCGGCAACCTCATCGCGCAGCTGCCCATCGGCGTCGGCGACCTGCGCGGCCTGCGCGCGCTCAACCTGCGCTCCAACCGCCTCGGCCTGCTGCCGCTGCGTCAGTATAACTTGCCATCACACCATCCACACTTGTCAATATCTTCCAATATCTTGACGAAATAATGCAAAATTCCATGTTATGGATTAGATCAAGGGTGGCCAACCCGCGGCCCGCGGAGCAAATCACACTTTTTAACGATCAGTCCTCGTGAAGAATGGAAGGAAAGGAAGGGGAAGGAAATAGGTGGTTAGAGGTATAATAATAAACTCGAGCGTGAGACATCTGCTGGCGATTTATTGCACTTTGCACTGGTGCTGCCAGGATGTGGTCAAGTACCTACCACAATCTATTAAAATATTTCCAACATACATACATTATTTAAATTTATTTTTTGACATCTCAACGTAGATGAAGAAGAATATGACAGTCTGGGCATTTACAGGGCTTACGACCGTCATAGGCTGGTTTAAGTGATCACTTTACACACGTGTAACATTCACCAGTTCTACCCATGATTGACAACCACACTACTCAAATACTTGAAACTTCTAGATATATTGATTAAACTCATAACACAGTATGCGGGAGTTCACTTGAGGCATCTATGGTGGGATAAGGAAAGTTTTACACACGTGTAACATTCACTAATTCTACCCATGATTAACAACCGCACTACTCAAATTCTTGAAACTTGTAGATATATTGATCAAACTTGTGACACAGTATGCGAGAGTTCACTAGAGGCATCTATGGTGGGATGAGGAAAGCTTTTTTTAAAGCAGAGACTCTTTCATTTTGTATGTGAGGTCAGAATCCTGGATTATATTCACATACTTGAAAAACGCTGGAAAACGTCATTTTCATTTTTTTTAGCTTATAATTTATGCTTGTAGAAGTGTGACCCATTGGCTGACAATTTGCAGTCTCCCCATTTTACTTTCAAATCATTTTACATTTTTTAAGTACTTAAATATCTCATTAATTGATTCGGAAGTCACTTTGAGGTAAAATCTATCCATTTTTAATTAATGTTTTACATAGTAAATACCACTATTTCTTAAAATCTACTGTGACACGTGCTTCGATGCGTTCCGCATTATTTTCAAACATGAATGCATCGAAACACATGTCACAGTAGATTTTAAGAAATAGTGGTATTTACTAAGAAAAACAGTCATTAAAAATACTTAAATATCGTTTTTTAAAGGTACGTTAATATCACTCACTCCTTTCAACAACGTCATATATAAAAAATAGTCAATTTTCAGTTGTGCATGTTTCCGGAATGACCAAAAAATGTTCTATATCCCAGCAAAAGCGGCATATTTTTAACTTAATATTTACCCGCTACAGGGCAGAAAGTGTTGATTTTCAATTTGAAGAAAAGGTATAGTTTAATTATTTTTTTAAGTGTACTAAATATTTTTCAAATGGAAAAAAAACATTCAGGTTTTACCTAAAAAGATCCGTTACACAGTGAAAAGTTCAATAAGTGGCTTGATATTTATTTTTAATACATTTATTTTATTTATTGTTTCGGCATTGACTTTGTGATAAGACATGTTACAATGATTAAAGAAAATACTTGTTTTTTACCACTTTTACGAGTTTTATTATGGACTACATGTTTCAGAAGTTAAACTTCCATCATTCAGCTCTGTATAATAACTAAAATATAAAATAGTTCTATAAATAAGGAGAGGGGAAAGTATGATGGAAGTTTAACTTCTGAAACATGTAGTCTATAATAAAACTCAAGTGGTAAAAAACAAGTGTTTTCTTTAATCATTTTAATACATTTCATTATATTTTTATTATATTTATTATATTATATTTCATTATATTTGTCCACCTCCGTAGTGTAATGGTCAGCACGCTCGGCTACCTTTCTGGAGGTCCCGGGCTCGATCCCCAAGGGGGGTAAAATAAATATAAGTGATTTTTTCACTGTAATATTTATTCAATATTACCATGGACTGGTACCTGAAGCGGCGGGCTGATCACCCTTCCTTCATGTGTAAACAATCAAGATAACACTGCATTTATATGACACACTGCCCTATGCACCATTGGGGTGCGGAAAAGGGTTTTATTATTATTTATTATATTTTTAAACTTGAAAATCCTGAAAAATCAAGTTTTTTGATATATGACGTTGGTGAAAGGCGTGAGCGATATCTCTTGAGGTTAGATAATTTTTGGCTCTTTCTCTAATGGTAGGTGACTCATCATTCCCTATTTTAGTTTTGAATAGTAACTCTCAAGGTCAGATGGATGAATAGGGAGAGGAAGTAATTTTGCCAGATCAATATTTCCCCCCTTAAACTGAACACATGTGCGATATTGATTAAACAGACTCCCCTCTGAATTTAGGTTAGGGGAGCCTGAACACTTTTGATAGACTTTTGTTCGGATCATAAAATACTATTCATATTGCAATGAATAAAAATGTTAATGAATATAGATGATTTTTATAAAGAAAAATGGTCTACAAAATCCTTGTAAATATGAAAGAATTTCTTTCAGCTAGCATTAGTATTGTATTAATAAGTCTGGATCCTTTGACTTTTTATTATTTTGATGACGTGGAACGTCTTACTTACTTATAACCCTTATCCGCATTCAATGGTGCATAGGGCACTGCATCGAATTGACGCAGTGTTATCTCGATCATTACTTACATGAAGGCAAGGTGATCACTCTTGCGCTTCAGGAACGAGTCCAGGGTAATATTAAGTAAATATCACAGTGTAAAATCACTAATATTTATTTTCACCCCCCTGGGAATTGAACCCGGGACCTCCAGCGCGGTAGCTAACGTGGAATGTCACTCACCATTTACCTCATCACCAGATATGACCTCTTTTTAGAATCATAATTTAAGTATACGAGACCTCTTTTTAAAATCATCATTAAAATATAGGAAGAAATCGACTGTTGATTATATTAGCAGTTGCGAACTGATCCTTATCCTGCACCCAATGGTGCATAGGGCACTGCATCAAATTGATGCGTTGTTTATTCAATTGTTTATTACAATGAAGGCAAGATGATCTTTCCTGTGCTTCAGGTACCAGTCTAATATTAAATTAATGTTGTAGTAAAAAAACTCTTTTTTATTTTGACCTCCCCCGGGAATCGAACTCGGGATCTCCAGTATGGTAGCCAAATGTGCTAATCATCACACTACAGAGGTGGACAAAAATTTACAGACATCAACACGGTTTGTTAAAGTATATTTGCAATAGTTTCCAAATGCTTATATGGGACAGCAGAACATCATAGTGGTTCATGGGATTCAACATTTGAATCTTTGTATAGGATTGCCATATTTTCCTGAGATCCCGTCATTGCGAGTGTTTTTGAATTTTTTGTTCATTATTACATGAAGTAAAAGAATTACATGAAATTACAGTAACTTGAATCATAATGAGTAAACCCACTTTCAAGTAGATATAGGCTTTAAAATTTATTTAGTCGGAGCGTAAGTAGGAACGTGATAAACATAAGCCGTATAGCTAGATTTCACGACATCTGTATATGAAAAGTTGACAGTTTTGTTGTTGTTTTATTTTCCAGAGATAACATACCTGCAGTTAGAGATGCTGGACGTTAGCTGCAACTGCATATCCTCCCTTCCTCTGGAACTACGCCACATGACCAGCCTGGTTGTATTAAATCTGGAACACAATCCTTTAGTATCACCTCCTGCCACTGTAAGTATTCAAACTTTTTTTTTATTTGTCTCAGTTTTAATATTGAAAATTTTATTATTTTCGTATTTTTATTTTAAAATATCATAAGATTATTAGTTTTTGCCAATATGGACACAATCCTCAACATTTTTTTTGTTTTAATATTTTGCTTTTTTGACTCTCATACTCATTTTTGACCTTAAAATGTTTTAAAAGGGACACTGTAATAGCAAATAATCGGTGAACAACTTACGCACATTCAAGATTTTGAACAAACTTACATTTACATTACTATTACATTGTATTGATGACTATTTTTTGTTGTTGTTAGTTTTGAAATAGTGGATAGGGTATCTCGTAACTCGAAGCATTGAAATATTAATCATGAACGTTTTGTCAGTTATCTCAGAATAACCTAGTTTGCAGGTGCTACTCTTCATTTTATGAAACTAGCATAACTGCTACACTTAATGAACTAGTATAACGGTCAAATTAAATATCAATTAAACATATGTTTTGTCCTTGGCAGATATGTGTACGCGGGCGTATCCACATATTCAAGTACCTGGAGAACCAGGCCATGAAGGACACTCTTCAGCGGCGGGTGGCGGGCGTGCCCGAGGAGTCCCAGCGCCGGGGGCTGCGGCCCCCGCCGGGCGTGGGGCCGTGCGCCCCCGTCCCCCCAGTCCCCTCTGCCGTGGAGGGCCTGCGCCACAAGGCGCGCTACAACGTGGACAGCGGCTACAGCACCAGCGACGGGGGCGAAAAGAGGTGGTCCTCAGACGGGATTGGTGAGTGCCTACTTTCTGAAACTTTCCCCTATTTATTTATTTATTTATTTAAACTTCATGTATGAAAAATAAACAAGTACATTGGTGGGCTTGTTGCTAAAAAGCAATATCTTCTTACCATTAAAAAACAGACTAGTGATATTAATCAAAACGTTTGATACCATATATAGCTGTTTGCAATCAGAGGGTAGATAGTACTAATCAGAGGGTAGATAACATTTAAAAAAAACATAATTAACCAATTGATGATAATAAGGAAGGCAAAGGAAAAAGGGAGTTTAGGGAAGGAGGTAGAGGGAAAAACTAAGGGAGGAGGTTAGAAGGAAAAACTAAGGTAGGAGGTTTGATGGACAGTTAGGATTGTAATGATAAATATTAACCTTTTAAACGCGTTAACTTTGTTCCTAAGAGACGCTCGTGCGCGGCTGTATTTCGCCGTTTTTTAAATTATTACTTTTATCATGTATTTAGTTGTGAAATGATTTATTTTCCTAAACAAAAACGTTCAATGGGATTCTTTGTGCCTTTTTGGTACTCTATAATACACGTGTGTCACATTATTCTTGAAATATATCGTAATATAAACAAATTAGATCGTAACATAAATAAATCAAAGCACGCATCGTGTGTCACTCTTACCCACTGGCGATGCGTAGCGTCGAGAGTGAGACAGATATAGGGCATGATTATGGCGCGGACTAATTACCGACCGCAAGAAAAATCAGGGATCTGTTGTTTTATTTATCCTTGTGATATTACAAATTATTACTCAGATATTTCAACAGATGTCATAAGGCCGAGGATTGACGTATTATTTTATCCAAAGTTCCACACCATGAAAAAATCCCTCCAAGTTGAACTGAGGTTCGAAACTTGGAGCAAAGTGAAAACACAAACGCTTATGTCAGCCGCGTATGGGGCATGTCTTGTAAAAACACAAACGGTTATGCGAGCCGCGTGGATCCGGTTAATGTCTTATTCTCTATCACGAAGAAAAACACTTTTAGTGTGATTATATTACACATATAAGTTATAAAAATCCTTCAAAATAAATTACATGATTATAAAACACACAAAAAAATACAATGAAAAAATACTATTATATCGTTAACTAAATATAGACGTAAACATTGAGTGTAAGTCACTCTCCAAGCACAAGAGCTTAGACTCTTTTTTGTAAAGGCACAGCATAACTTCTATAATATATTTTATAAGTAGAAATGTCTAGTAAATCGGTTAAATTGTAATATTTTTTGTAGCTGTATTTATAAAAAATGCTTAGTTATTTTTCTCTTCATCATGCTAACGTGATTGTCTTGCGTTTCAGTTGGTGTGGATGAGGGTGGCGGCGTGGGCAGTGGGCGCTCTACACCCTCCACCCCCTCCACCCTGTCCCCCTCCCCCGCACCGCCATCCAATCACAGCTCTCGGGGACCCAGCCTCTCTGGAGAGACGCCGCCAGTGACACCTAACCTCGGGTAAGGGCACCAACTCTAGATGCCAACTTAAATGTTACAAAATGTTTTGTTTTAAAGAGACAAAAAAATCATAGAAAGGGTATATGGAAGCTTTAAGGCAATTACTACCTGTCGCTGGCTGATTTGTTTGTCTTATCATTTATTGAAAAATCATTTATTTGTCTCTAAGGTTCATATGACATACATCATATAAAATACACTCTCTTAACCGGCCTTGACGGGACTAAGCCAGGGCCGAATAAAAAAAAAGCCGGTTAACCGGATCCACGCGGCTCGCATAACCGTATGTGTTTTCACAAAACATTCCCCGTACGCGGCTGACATAACCGTTTGTGTTTTTACTTTACTCCAAGTTTCGAACCTCAGTTCGACTTGGAGGGATATTTTCATGGTGTGGAACTTTGGATAAAATAATACGTCAATCCTTGGCCTTATGACATCTGTTGAAATATCTGACTAATAATTTGTAACATCACAAGGATAAATAAAAGAACAGATCCCTCATTTTTCTTGCGCCATAATCATGCCCTATATCTGTCTCACTCTCGACGCTACGCATCGCCAGTGGGTAAGAGTGACACAGGATGGGTGCTTTGATTTATTTATGTTACGATCTTATTTGTTTATATTACGATATATTTCAAGAATAATGTGACAGAGTGTATTATAGAGTACCAAAAAGTCACAATGAATCCCATTGAACGTTTTTGCTTAGGAAAATAAATAGTTTCTTAACTAAATACATGATAAAAGTAATCATTTAAAAAACGGCTAAATACCGCCGCGCACGGGCGTCTCTCAGGAACAAAGTGAACGCGGTTAAAAGGTTAAAGAGAAGATAGTGAAAAACACATTTAAAAAAACACTTGCGAGGAAGAAAAAAAAACACAATTATTCAAAACATTAAGAAAACAGAACTTTTATTCTGTATTAGATACTCACACATTAAAAAAAATAACATTTCAAAAACTGTACAAAATTCAAGTTGCTACTTGTCTGCGATATATTTTGGGCGCTAGGCATTCCTAGAAGAGGCTGGTTAAAGCGGCGCCAGTTAAGAGAGCGTCTACTGTACAATGAAAAAATTACTAAAAGAAATAGCAGAATACAATAAGAGTAAAATAAGAAATTAAAAGATGTATTTAACCTCTCGAGCAATGAGATATTAATACCATTTTAAAACAGTTGGTGTTGCGCACAATTTAAATATATAATTAAATAACTGCCGGTCGTCACCCACTCTCAGCCCCAGTCTCCTACCCTTTGTAAGAGGGAGGGACAGCCCGCTCGTGCTTCGTTCGCTCCCTTGCTAGCCCTGAAAGGGGCCTTTCAGCAGTCCTGGTCCGACTCGCTGATGCAACAAGAGGAGACGAAATCAGCTCGAGCCAAATTTCGGTTCGAAATTATCGTTCACCTTAACAGTCTTGAAAAAGACTTTCTAGCGATCCTGGTCCGACTAGCTAGTTCGATAAGGTTAATTAAATCTATTTTTAACACTAACACTTCCAAAAGACGTCCGATACAGTTGGTAAAACATGTAACTAGCCAATAAATGATTTATTTATTTGTGTGAATGATTTAGTTGTTGGTAGTCCAAATCCCGATATAATTTGGAAATATTTGAGAAATAATCACTACACCCCACAAATGTGGGGCCACACTCTATCTGACCTGGTATTTTATGACCTTATGGTTGGGGCGGTACGCACGGAGTGGTTAAGTGATCACTTTCCATACAAGAGTCATGTTCTCAATTCTCTAAATGTTTTTGAACATCCACACCTCTCGTTCTTTTTTTGAAGTTGCGAATATTCAATTTCAATGCATATTTGCGTAAAAGTTTGAAGAGACATCTAGCAAGATTCTTTTGAGGTGAAAAGTGAAATGTGGCATTTGGTAATCCGTTATATTTTCTTCCAGTTGTCGTGTGTCACCAGACGGCAGTAACTTTACCAATGGAGATGACAAGTCTAAATTGATTAACCAACAACAAACTTACAGGTATGAATACTTAACGGTTTTACATTTGTATTAAATTATTAAATATTTAATTCACTCACAGATATTATCGATTTATATGTTTTCTACATTAAAATGGATTCCATTTTCATTAATTTAAGCCTGAAAAAATTACTCACCATACTTGAATTCAAATTATTTATGTCAATTGATTAAATTTTAATTTATTTACTTGTGATAAAAAATTACTTATAAGAAATGTTTTATTTATATTGTGAATTTAACTTAAATTATTTGAATGTAAGACGAAATTCACTGTACGATTTTCTCATTTCAGACAGTACAAAGAAGCTCTACGTCAGCAGAGACAACAGGATGTATACAGACCTCGCGGGGAGCAAATATCGCCTTCTTCCGCCACCCCGTCTCCCTCGTCGCAGTCCCATTCAACCCCCCACTCTCCCGTCGCCAACGGGTACCACCATCGCCCCATCGGCTCGTCCAGTCCTTCCCTCATTTCCCCCAATCTGTCGGCAAACAACAACCCTTCCTCGCCCATAAACACCCAGAAGAGGTTCCATGCCTCCACTCCTATCGGTGTACTCTCACAAACCAACGGCCTTCCTAACCACATCGAAACGAGGCTGGCCACAAACCCCGATGAGCTGGCGACCAACAAACGCCCCGTGCAAAAGGTTGTGCCTTCGCGAAGCGCCACTAAGTCATACTCGCCAACCGGCATTCCCATCTCTAATAGCAACAGTTCCATTTCACCCGTAAACGGGAATGCGGATTACACCATGTCCCGCTTGAATCCGGATAGATCCCCTCCGGAAGGCGGGTATATCAAACCCGTATCTCCGATCAAAGGCGCCAGCACGTACATGTCCCACAACAATGTCCCGATGAACAAATCCAACTCTCTCGGTAGAACGAGCCTGGAATCTCCGGGACACACGAATGGAACAGATACAAACGGAAAGACGTTGACGACCTCCCTGAGCTATGTGTCCAACACCCTGCCGGGAGCCGGGAATCCGCTGAGGATTAATTGGAATAAAGATCTGCCGCCAGATAAGCTCAGCTTTACAATGAAGAGAGAGTTCGATAGGGCGAAAGAAGAATCGGAACTCATCCAGCAATTGAGAAGTGTAAGTATCGCGATATATTTTAGGAAATGTATGGATACAGGATTTTTAAAAAAATAATGATAATTAAAATTTCGACATAATTTTGATTGTGTTTTCGTACAACCTTTTCATTAATTTTAAAACACATTTTAGTTTAAAATATGTAATAATAAATCCGCCCGCCTCCGTGGTGTAATGATCAGCGTGTAGCTACTATGCTGGAGGTCCCGGGTTCGATTCCCAGGGGGGGTGAAAACAAATATTAGTGATTTTACGCTGTAATATTTATATAATATTACCCTGGACTGGTTCCTGAAGCGCAAGAGTGATCACCTTGCCTTCATGTAAGTAATGATCAAGATAACACTGCGTCAATTCGATGCAGTGCCCTATGCACTATTTGGGTGCGGATAAGGGTTATGAGTGAGTGAATAATAAATACATCATCTCATAGAATTTCATTAATTGATTCGGCAGTCACTTTGTGGTAAAATCAATCATTTGAAAATATGAATTTCAAGAGTTAAATATCTGAGTCTCCGGGTAACGTCGCAGAGTACCGATTTTGAAGTCCATGGTTTTATTCTCACTATGTTAACAGCGTGCTCATTTCATTACTGCACTGGTTACACAGCTTAAAGTACAGTAAGAGAATATACTATTTGTTTGGGAGAAGATTGTAAAGTGGTTTACAAAAAGTATTGTATAGCAATGATATGGACATTAATTCTTGGGTTTTTGTATCCTGCCATTATGGCATTACTATTTAGTATATGCTTTACTGTACTTTACGCACTGTACAGCAGAATAGGTGTCAAAAATTGCATCTTTATACTAAGTATCGCCGTTGAATACACATAAGTGTTGGTTATCTATAGTATATGAAGCAACCCATTTTAAAAAAATACATGAAAAAAATTTATGAAAAAATTTTTGATTTTTTTAGACAAGAGTGAATTTGTCACCACTTTGTAAGCGCATATTTCCTATTGACTTTGAGGCGGGCTGTGGAAACTCACATCTTAATCATTTGCAGATAATTGAGAATCGTCTGAAGATGTCCCTCCCTCGGGATCTGGCCCCGGTGCTGTCAGACGGTGTGGTGCTGTGTCATCTTGCTAACCATGTGCGACCGCGAGCAGTGGCTTCTGTTCATGTTCCTTCGGCTACCCAGGTAAATTCATTTCTTTTGACTTTATTAAACGGAATGTGCTTGTTGATTTTTTATTCCAAAATTAAGAAAACTTTGTAATCTGCTTTTTATTTACAATCATACCTAGCCACGCTTTGTTGTGACTAAGTCTGGTTAAGTTGAATGATAAAAAAGAGATGGCACACATTTCTGATGTGTTTAATTTCACAATGCTTGTGGGTATACAATATTTTAGCAAGTGTTAAGAAACATGCTGTTCGCCATGAGCGATGTTAAGTTTTTGCAATTGTTGCTATTATATTCAATAGATGCCATTGATGACTTCTATCAAATAATTAGTTGGTGTTTTATATATGTAGGATTGATGTAGCAATATAACATTTCATTTTGGATATTTCAGCCGAAACTCACGATGGCTCGCTGCCGAAGAAACGTCGACAACTTCCTGGAAGCATGCCGGAAAATCGGAGTCGAGGAGGTAAATAAAAACTTCATAAATTATTACTTTTAGATAGAAACAAGACGCAATGTCAGGGCTTAAAGCGAAACATTGCCGCATGACAGTTTATCACTGTGAACAAACTCAATCAACAGTAGATACTGTAGAATAGTTGCAGCTGCCATGCATGACGTTCCAAGTTTAATTTCCAATAAAATCAAAATCATGTCTATCGCATTTTCAGTTATAATTTAATATGTTACCATGGATCTGGAGCATCCTCTTTGCGTTTATGTAAGTAATGATCAAGATAACACTACAATCAATTCATCAAGAGTCCTCTATGCACTGTCGGGTATAGATAAGGAAAGATGATAGAGATTTGACTCATGGATGACTGTTACTTTTTCGGTTACCGGATTTAGATAGTATTTGTCACTTTTTCTCGGTTTATATTTCTTTCCGGCTTGAGTTTTTTATGTCAAATTGTCAAATATATCATAGGTTACAAAAATGCAACGCGCAATAAAATTTCTGTTCTGATTGGCGTGGTTATCGTCATTGAATCCAAATACATAATTAAGTAACGACTTCTTTAAAAAGCCGTCATTTTATATGTTATTAAAAATAAATTTATTGCTTATCAGTGGAAAAATACTATTGCACAATATTTATATTATAATATTTATATTATTATAATTTTTTTAAATTTTTATTAACAAATAACCTGCAAAGCCTCTATTTTAGGCTTGTCTGCAGGTAGGATAGTAAGGAAAGAGAAGGAAAATGTGAAAAATACATCACAAACACCCAGACCCATTGAGTATTAATATTTCTTGGATTCACATTGCATCATTGGCGGGAATCGTACCCGCGACGCCAGTTTCACAGTCGAGTGTCTTCGTAACTATGCCACTGCCTATGTCTTAAATATATTATTATTAATTAAATATATTATTACCCGTGTGAGCATCTCCGTGTATGATCGATAGTGATGTTTTCAAGTAATTTGCAATCAGAATGGTGACTGAGCATCACCAGACACAAAATAGGGTTTTTCATTCATTTTATGAAATGAATAGTACAGGGTCATTCATTTTTTAGTTTCGAAAGAAAAGCTAAATAAAACACACACAGCGATACATTTTTTATGAAAATTTTATTTCATTATAAAGTTTGGACTTTACCTTAAAGTGTGAAAAACAATATCATTCAAATGGCACCTTGGGAAGATTCGATGCATGCGATTCTTTTGAGGCAATTTTTAACCACTTTTTGGCACATTTTGGGCGGTTTCTCGGCCATAACTTGAGTAATATTGGTTTTGAATGCGTCTAGAGCTCGGAGATTATTCGCATAAACACGGTATTTTGCGTAGTCTCACAGAAAAAATTAAAACGGTGTCAAATCACATGATCTCGGTAGCTAATTGATGTCGCCAAAACGTGAAATTACGCGACCAGGAAACTTTTCACGCAATAAAGCCATAATTGGTCGTGTTGTGTGGCTTGTTGCCCCGTTTTGTTGGAACCACATATCGTCCATGTCATGATCTTCAATCACTGGCCAAAAAAATCGGTTATCATTCAACCATATTGCTCCGAATTTACTATAACCGTCTGCCCATTGGCATCTTCGAAGAAATTTGGGCCAGTGACACCTTTTGACCATAGAGCATACCAAACATTAGTAACAACATTACGAAAACCTTATGACATCACTAACAATTCCACTTCACTTCAAATATCTTCACAACTTTACTGATTGTTTGCGTAGTTGGTCGATTAAAATGACCATATAATGCGTGTAATGTGCGAAAGACCGCGCTACGTTTGAATCACCACTTTTGTAGTGAATTTTAAAAATTTCAACTCATTCATTTTTCGATGCATTATCGTAAATGGCAAACATTTAACTAATATTATGACACTTCAGATGACAGCTGAGTTTGACAGGCGTCAAATGCCAGCGCATTCAACTTGAAACCGCAAAATTAATGACCCTGTATTATTTTCCATTAAAATTCTCTTATAAGTTTTTATTTCTTTAATATTTTTCTATTGAATGTGGTGTCTGCTGTTTTTTTTTTTTAATTTCCGTATTTACTCTTTTTTTTATCGGTAAAAGTATTTCTCGCACATAAATTAATAAGATTCTGTCTTCGAATCCACAAGAACCGTTCAGATCAATTAATATTTGAAATTTTTCAGATTTTGATAGTTTCTGATCGTTTTGATAGAATTGCAAGAGACGGTGATGTAGACTTCCAGACCTTTTTGCATCTGTTTGCATGCGGTCTCACCTATAATATTACTTGCTTTATGCCTGCTTTGAGTTTAAGTAAAAGTGTATTTGTATTTTTAAAATAAAAATAAATGTAGGAATTCTGTACAAGACATTTTGTTATCGTATTTGACTTTTAGGCATCAGATTTTCAAGTGAAAATCATTAGTTGTAGATTTCTCTGTTTTTATATATATATATTTTATATTTTTGTAAATTATGTAGTATTTACCACCTATAAATAATAACTGGTATAACAGTTGTTTATTCAAACAAAGTTTAAAATTAGAAATAGCTTGATAAATGACTGTACATTTGAAATGTTGGCAATGATCTGTAGCTTTGAAAAAAAATTGGCATCTAATACAACGGTCATGTGTATGTTATATACATACATACAATATCTGTCTAGTGTCTTTTTTTTACAACATCAATTTTATGAATAAAACATTCATTCTTATGATTATCATAAAGCTTGTATATGTAATTACAACTAATATTAATAAATTTCTTAATTTTATGTTTACTTTCTAAAACACGAAAATAAAGGAATCATTTATTTGTCTCGAGAATATTTGATGTTTTGGATTTATGGCTATTTCTAACTATCTTGAGATATGTATGTTTAATATAAGATAATTTTAAGATATTTTATGTTGACTATTTTGGGTGATACGTATATCAATATGTGTACGGCGGATAGTAGAGCAACTGGATTTGGCTTTTATGTTGTTTCAGAGGTTTTGGCTATTAGGTGTATGTAGATATAACAAAATGGAGTCAGTGACTGACGGTGGCGTGTGTTGTGGTTGCAGGGCGCAGTGTGTCAGGCACAAGACATCCTGCCGCAGGAGCCGGAAGCCCAACCCTCGCTCCCGCGGCTGCGAGCCATCCTCGCCACCGTTTCCAGCCTGCTGAGTCTCCGCAACCCCTCACACGCCACCGACAATCACCCCAACTCACACGACCACACTCACCAACACGAGGAACGACAACCGAACCTCAAACCGGATTCAAACATCCATGACACCCAACCCGGAGATATTTCTGAAGAAACCGACGATTCTTACAATAACGTTCCTACAAAATTTCAGAATAATCTTAATTTCTTTCAAAGTAAGCCCGTGTATCGTAATCGCTACGCCGAAGATCGTTGTATCAGTAATTTCAACGCCATTGTCGATGAAAATAATTCTAACGATTTCGCGCAAGGCGATTGCAACTTTGTAGTCAACAGAGTCGAAAATATTCACTTCCAAAACAACAACACCAATTTAAACGCAGATGCTAATAATATTTCCGAAGGTAGCGTCAATTCAGTCAAAAGGATGCCCTTTTCGTACAGTAATATTGAGAAAAACAAAATCAATTTTGTGGTTCCGTTGATGAACGGAAACAGCAAACCATCATCACCCAAGAAGATGAACACATCTCCTGATGATTTGTCTAAAACATTTGATGATAATGATTCTCATTCTTCGATAATCACTAAACGAGTCAGATTTTTCAATGATAAACGTACTAGCTTGAACTTGGATATAAAAAACAATCTGAACACTATGCAGACGGAAAGCGTAGCAGTTTCTGAGCGCGATAAGATCATTTCTTTCTTCTGTATCGGTATATTCTTCTCGACGCTTGTTTTACTTTATATTTTTCCTTTGCCAAATTAAAATTTTATCTCTCGTTTACGACCTTAATATATTTTTTTATTTAAAGTACAATTTACTTTAACAGATTTTAAAATATTATTTCTATGAAGTCCGTACTAAGAATATTTGCATAAAATATTGAATAAGATTGATTTTTATTTACATAATTCCATTAAATACATGTTAATGGTTATTTTCTTACATATCACGATTATATCTATATCATATGGCTAGCATTACAAATGAATTTTATTCCAAAGATGACTAAGTACATTATACTCTATGTACTTATTTATATGCTTCTGCTTTTCAAAAATATTGCTTACATAATATTTATTCCTATTATTTTAAATGGACCATTCATTTTGAATTCTGTGTTTTTTTTTTAATATGTAGGGTGATCAATTATATCCCTCTATAGTGTAATGGTTAGCCCGTTTAGCTACCGTGCTGGAGGTTCCGGGTTTGGTTTCCTGGAGGGTACAAATAAATGTTAGTGGCTTTTCACTCTAATATTTATTCAATATTAACATGGGAGTAATGATCAAGATGACACTGCATCAATATGATGCAGTGTCATCAATATGATTGGGTGCGTACATATAAGGTTAAGAAGGAGAAGTGTGAATGTTTGATTTACTTGTGTTTTCACAGTAAAAAAATGTATTTTAAAAAACATTTGAAATGACTATTTATTTAAGCACATGAGGCATTTAATATTTTTTAATTCCTACTTAGGTAGATTTAAGTTAATTTTATTCACGTTATTAATTTTAATATTTATTTATAATATTACGTACTTAAAAACTAATATTTCTGTATTTTGCTCTCTACATTCGCATTTGTATGTATTTTATAAATTAGACCGAGGAAAACTCGATACGATCAAGTATTTCAAATGTTTGGGCGCCGTCAGAATAATCGGCGGGTATGCATGAATGTGAAAGAGGCGAATCTGGCGTTCTATTCTCTCTAAATTATTGAATGTTTGTAAAGTGAGTGATTGACTTAGCGGTTTGAATCCGTGATGGCCTTTTTAGGTTAACTTTCGATGCGAAATTCAGACTATCGGTGAACCGCTTTTAGCTTGGCATTATTTGTTCAAATTACACCATTTGTAATTATAAAGAGATTATTATATGGCGCATAGAGTGGTATTATAAAAATAAAACTACTATTTTTTCTGCACTTGGAGTAGTACTTTGCCACGATAGACAAAATATGAGAAAGATTGCGCTTCAATGAAAATTTGCATCATATTCCGTCAATGAGAAATTGCAAATGTAGAACGGTTCAGTCGCTTCTGTAATAATCGATGAGTCATTCGTAATTTTGCTGACCATTTCCTGGAAATTTCATTAGGAAAAAGGATGGTCAATGTGGAAGGTGTGTGTTTGGCGCAAGAGTCGTATTCTTAGAAATCAAAAATATATTTGGTACAAGATATCGTTGTCTGTTAAGATCTCAAAATCGTTGTGTATTCGAAAATAGACAGCACTCTTAGATTTGCTAGAATTTTGGAAGATAATTTACTATTTTACATATGAAAATAACGTGCTATGAATGATGTTGCCTTGTAGGTATATAAACATAAAAATTGATACAAAATCAGACTGTTTTAGATTGAGTGGTGATCGCTGAAGGTGCGAGATGTGTTAGGTATGTGGAATAGTTGAAATGGAATATAATGTGAAGTTTTGGTGCGGCTGACGGATGAGTGGGGTATTGCTACATATATGGAAATAGATTTGTAACTATTGCGTAAGATTGAGCACAGATAATATATCGCTCACTGCTTTCAACAACACGATATATAAAAAAAACAAAATTTTTCAGGAGATCGTTTTTAAAGTTTAAGAATATAATGAAATGTTTTAAAAATAAATCAAGCCACTTATTGAACTTTTTACTGTGCAACAGATCTTTTTAGGTAAAACCTGAATGTTTTTTCTCTATTTAAAAAATATTTAGTATATTAAAAAAAATAATTGAACAATACCTTTTCTTCAAAATGCAAAAACAACACTTTCTACCCTACAGGGGGTAAATATTAAGTTAAAAATATGCCACTTTTGCCGGGATATAGTACATTTTCTGGGCATTCCGAAAACATGCACAACTGAAAATTGTCAATTTTTGATATATGTCATTGTTGAAAGGAGTGAGGGATATGTATTAGCAACTCTGTCAAGAAAACCACTGCCCCTACTAAGCCAAATTTCAAATTGTGGTATAAATTTGGCAAACTTGGATCAAATAATATCCTCATATTTCATTAGTTTGATGTATATCATTTTATTTCGGTAAATCTATTCAAAATAAATATTAAATTCTCGGATCACCTCAAAGTATATTATTTGATTAATCTAAATTTCATTCATCTATATCCGCTTCCTATGTGGAGCTTACGAAGTCCTCAAACTGCCTCCAGGCTTTTCTGTCGGCTGCCAGCTCCCAAGTCAGATTGACATCCTGAAGTCCCGAAAACAACTGCTGATGGATTGTCAGCAGTGGACGTACTGAGCGGCAGGAATCTGATGCCTCATAAAAGAGGCAGCTTGATGGCAGCTCTCGGGAGGCATTCCAAGTTCATGGCCTAGCCGACTTTATTGTCTTTTACAGCCGTGACCATGGGTTACTGTATCCTATGCTGTATTTTCTCGAAAATTTAATTATAATATATATATTTTCATTGATTGATTCGGCAGTCACTTTTTGGTAATATCTATTCAATTTTAATTTCAATTTTACTTGTTAAAAACCACTATTTTTTATAATCCATTATGACATGTGTTTCAATGCATTCTGCATCATTTTTAAACACTGTAAGTGTTTGAAAATGACCCAGAATGCATCAAAACACATGTCACAATGGATTTTAAGAAATAGTAGTATTTACCAAGTAGAACTTAAATAAAAAAAAGGTATCTACCTCGTTTACCCTACATTAATCCATATTGGAAATGGTGACAAAATTATTTCTATAAAAATTCACATTTACCGTATTTTGGTTTAGTATGGCAGAGTGGTGCAATAACAACAAAAAATAATTTGTTGATTGATTTCTGATGTTGAACGCTGTTTTATTTGTACACATTTAATGCACAATTAGAATATATATCTTGTTCTTTGGTTTCCTATTCCCTGAACTAATAATTGACTCGACAATTATATTAGTTAACAGTAGATCCTAATTTACGCCTGAAGAAATGGCCTAGGTTTAGAAAAATTTCATACAACTATCCTTTCATAAAAACAAAGATTAAAAATACTCATCATATTTTTTTTTAAATCTTGCAATTTATGCATTCCTATTTTGAAGACTTTTATATGAACTATTCCAAATTTAAAGTATTAAATTGCTCTCGAGTTTTTACGGAGTACAAAATTTTATGGACTTAAAACTGAACATTCGAATAAGATTTTTACATCTACATTTTTGTTCCCATTAAGGTGTCGACTGCCACATGGTTACTAGTACACACTAGGTTTTGAGATTAATAATGGGAGGATTAGATTGATTTAGCCAGATTTTAGATAAGCGGTGATTTTCGTTTTGCGTTTTGCACGGAAAATAGTAACGTAGCTTTTTTGGACTAACATCTTCAATCCAAATTTCTAAAATTTTCAAAGATTTATTACTTTTAGCGGTGGAAACAAAATATGAAGTATGATAAAAAGGAAAAAAAAAAATATATAGGTGGTAGCTGCATATGATAATATGTTAACATGTCCGGGAGTATGGTTGTACATGGTCGTCCAAACAAAACTTTCCTTAACCCTTTCAATCCGGAAGGTATTAATATGGCCGTACCCAGCAGGCCGTGATTTTTTAATCAAAAATAAAACCTAAAAAAAATAATATTTTTTGTATACAGAATATTATATACATACAGGTATATGTCCGCCTCCGGAGTGTAATGGTCAGCACGCTCAGCTACCGTCCCGAAAGTCCCGGGTTCGATTCCCAGGGGGTGTCAAATAAATATAAGTGAATTTTTCACTCTAATATTTATTCAATTTTAACCTGGACTAGTACCTGAAGCGGAGGGCTGATCACCTCTCCTTCGTGTGTCATCGATCAAGATTACACTGCGTTTTTATAATGCAGTGCCCTATGCACCATTAGGGTGCGGATAAGGGTTTGAAATAATGAAATAAATTATGGATTTTCAGATACAGTTTTGTCCGCATAAACTCACTCCCGGACAGGTTAAGAGATCAATTGATTTTATTTGCAAATGAATTTTAAAGTATTATTCCTATCGCATTTATACGTACGTATAAGGTAAAATTATCTAGATTTCTAGTATCAGTAGTGTTGCTTTTGACATGTGCCTATGGATTTTTATACATTGTATACTTACAAAATATATATATTTATATACAACTTTTATCGTATTCAACTATTATCCTGTGTATTATAATAACGAGTAGTAAGATTTTTGTAGTAGTTTTAGGATGTGTATTAATATTAACAGCTTTTATTAAAATCTTTGATCTGCAACTTTATTATTCCTTTATATACGCAGAATTATCTCCTTTTGGTTCATTAAAAATTGGCTTATCGGGTCTCACAGTGGCGAATTGAATATTAATTTGGCAGCTAGATATTAAAATAGCTAAATATGTACATATTGTAGGTATACCGTAATAACATGTGGTCTTAGTGCGGCCCGCACTAATCCCCACATCAAATATTTGGCCCTTTTATTATAAAAAGTAGTAATCCATGGTTTATAGCAGAGGTGTCAAACTCAAAAGGCACCAAGGGCTGCATAAGGTATTTTGGGTACGCCAGCGAGCCACATCAAAAAACCTCAAAAATCGCATTTTCATTTTTATCTAATTTTAAGTGAATAATTTATTATCAAAGACAGTCACACGAGGTACAGTAGATCCAACTTAATGGTTTTGTATAAGAATATCATATGTTCCCGTACAGAGAAATGATTTCAATGAAGAATCAAAATAAATTATACCACTGGCTGCAAAAAAATACTCTGCCGGGCCGCGAGTTTGTCATGCCTGATTTATAGTATCATTGGTTCATAGTATGGGTCTACTTGTCTGTCGGGTCAGTTCTGCAAGGAATTTCTCGTTGGTATAGAAATCGCATAATTCATTCGCAAATGTGAGAGTCCATCGTTTGTCATTGCTGCTACTAAGCAGTAGTAAACTTTCAGCCATCTGCTTTTAGAATCTTGAACCAGAAAGTTAGATATTCTTGTTTAGTCTTAAGTTTAAATAATTTAAAAAGTAAGTTTATTCATTTCTAAACCTTACTAGTCAATATATTGATATAAGACCTTCAGGCATCGGAATGGATGGAGCAAATCCAACTACTGCTTCATTTACTAAAATCCTTGCAAATAAATATCCGATTTGCGAGAAAGGCGGAACCGGAGTGGTCTATAGACATAGTCTATAATGTATCTTGGTATATCTAGGTACATTATAGACTGCTGCAATTTGTAAAATTTTGCTCCGACAGTTAAATTTTCCATCTCCGATACCTGTTTTTTTTTCATGTGCACAAATACTTTTACATATTATATTATTTATGTACTACTTTTAACCTATATTTTTCTATGTTATCTTATCGATTACACTGGACACCACATTTTTATGATTTGCGTGCATAACTATTTCTATAGTATTTAAATTTGAATATGAATGAAAATGAAAGATTGACTACATTTTCTAATACATTTGCAATAGTTTATCATATGATACACTGTATGAAAAGCATGGGAGGTCATATAATAGATTTACTTTTTTGTTTAAAAAATTGCTAAAATATTGTTAATAATTGCTAATTAACAAATTCGCTACGGATGACTTGTCTTTGCGTACGTCATATTTTGAACGTACAAAAGATTGGTCAGAGCAATATTACTTTTAGATTTTGCCCACAGATGCTATCAGAAGTATATTATTAACCAGAAAAAAATAACATTTGGCCCTGAATATACGGAACACAGATCGAGAACCTCCAAAAAATATTATATGAAAACTTCTTGTTGTAAAGAAATATCTCTGAAATTTTTGTTTTAAAATTCCTTCCAGTTAAATTTATACCCATTTTTCAAAAACAATATATTTTTTGGCAAATGTGTAAAATTGTCCCATCACAGTAGTAATTTTAATACAATTTGTACCTGACACGAAAGTGTTAACAGTGCATTTATAATTGTTTGCAACACTGTTTTGATATGCCGTATCTGTTTGTCTCCTTTAAATAGTGTTATTGACATTATCGTATGAGCATCTCGAATTTGGTGAAGATAAGCTAGTTTCATTCAAAAATCTTTTTTGTATTGTCCGGTGTTATTGATTCCCTGTTTAAAGCAGCAAAATTAGTTTAATGTTGGGTAATTTATTCTGTGCAATCAAGACTGGGGTAAGTTTACATTTGATTAAATTTACTGAATATTCCGTGGCTTATTTACCAGCGTAATTACAAATTTAGTTTGAAATGAGTCATTTAGACTGAAATCATATAAATGACTGTTTTTATGACAGTTTATTACATTTCAAAATAACAAGAAAAAGTTAGTGTTGTGTTTAATTCATATGAAATTTACAAAAACAATATATTTTATATTACACATAGTATTTTTTTTTTATTCGATCATTAAATATTGATTAAAACATTAAAATTTATTATGCCATGAGTGCAATAGTATACAAAAATATATATATATTTTTTTTGTAAACTTGATGATTTTGTACTACAATTTTAATTCATTTTTACACTATTCAAAAACAACTATTTTATGAAATGAATTTATGGTTGATCAAATCAATTTTATTTTCATTTATTTTCTTTGTTGTGGTTACATAGTACAAATTTTATTTTATTACCTTCAGTATTAATTTAGTTTTTACTTTTTCAATTTATATTTCCTAAGTTGAGATTAAAATATGGTTGTTTTTTGTATTATTTCTTACGTCAATAATTAGTAAACGGTAGACATAACTCCACGCTTGTAGTGGTCTCTTTAATGATTATTTTTCTCATCCTTTTCTGAACACATAATACATATAATGTTTTCTAACCTTTCACAAAAATTAACGTGATGTTTTATTATGTTTATTCATGGACCAATTACATATGTGAATTTTGTACTTTAATACTAAAAAAGAATATTCCTACAAAAAAAGAAAAAAAAACTTAAATTTCGGTGCCTGGGTTAATGTACTTATATAAAAAATAATTGGGATTACGTTAGATTTTTATAATAATGCCTGACCAGTATTTTTGGAAATTATTGACATTTATAATATTTACATTAAAATTATTACATATTAAATATTACGCATATTAAGTTAAATGTATAATCCGGATTAAAAAATACATTGGTGTGCCATTTTTGTAAAAATAAAATTCGTACCATACTTTTAAAAGTGTATATGCCGTTCGCTTTTGTTTTTTGATATATGATAAATAAAAAAAGACATGTATTTATCATTCACAACATTTATAGACTTGTTTAGACACTTTTTTTTATTTTTTTATTATTTGATTAAAACCAATATTTTTAGCTTTTCCACTTTTTTATTTGACCAGCGACCGGGTTTCGTCGTTACCGACATCATCAGACTGGATGATGTCCAGTCTGATGATGTCGGTAACGACGAAACCCGGTCGCTGGTCAAATAAAAAAGTGGAAAAGCTAAAAATATTGGTTTTAATCAAATAATAAATTAAAAATGCAATTCCATCACGAAGTGTCAGTGGATAATATAAATTGTTTAGACACGATACTGAGAATGATTTACGATGTTTGATTTCACTTTTTCACACGCCAAAGACCCAAATTATATCCATTATAAATAATACATTCTAATTATTACGAAGTGTTTTGTTATTCATAAACTGCCTTATGAACTTTTGTTGCCAAAATGAAAATATATAATATAGGACACATTTATTGCAGATTGATTTAGGAGCCATTATTGTTTTGCAGTTTGTATTGCTTGAGGATGTCTCCTTTATAACATACATTGTGTACTTGCTGCTAAGTTATTTATATTCATAGCAAATAAAGGACTATTTATGAATATACAATCTTCTTTTATTTACTTGAGCAGAGTGACATGAGATGGATATGTGTGTGTATTATTAGTGTAATAGTGGGGACTGACCGGAGCCATTTCGTCGTGATGTAACACGTTACGATGCGAGCATTCGTATAGTCAGTACAGCGAGCTGAGCGCTCCATCCATAGTTTCAGTTGCTTGCTGATGGTCACCGCGAGCAATGTTACGACGAAATGCTCCGGTCAGTCCCAGTCACCATACGAGGGGAGAGAACGATTCTACTATGGACCCGAGAGTATATGGCTAACAATATCGTCAGTCAATAGACGATTGTAAGATCACTGTCAATTGTTCATATTTATACCGTGTCAAATATTTCCAAAGAATAAGTAAGAAATCTATTACATTCTCTCGGTTCTAACCGAGAGAATGTCATATCTACCATTACAGCAAATGTGTTGTTGATAAAAATATTATCAACAACACATTTCTATTCATTGGTCGAATTTCTATTAACTATTCGAGTCAACTATGGATTTGTAACTAAATATTGATTTCCTTTATGATTTAGTAAAATATATTTGCCTGAATTGCGATAAACTTTATAAAAATGCATTTTTTACATGAGATTTTCTCAATAATTTTCTGTATTTTACCCACATATGTAAATTTTGTAAGCTAAAAAGCAACAAAATAATTATTACATGATAAATTAATTTTGCTAACACCATTATCATTTGAATATAACCTTTAGTTCAAAAGATACAGCTATTTTACACCAAACCTGATTTTGAAAGAATCTAAATTTGTGTTTTTTCTAGATTTGGCTGAAAAATGTGTTGTGTATCCAGACACAGATGTGTTGAAATAAATATCTGTACCTTTTCAGAAACTGATGTGCTGCGCCGCGGACGTGTTGGAGGGTAAGGGCACAGTCCAGGTGGCGATCACGGTCACGGAACTGCACAGCAGGCAAGCCGTCGGGACCAGCCCCGCCCACCGCAGGGCCCAGCCCCCGGGCCTCCCCTAGCCCGCTGCGATGGCCATCAAGGGAGACTGCGACATGGCCCTGTGATATCACAATTACAATGTTTGCCGTCAAAACAGTCATACTATTTTGACGGCGAACATTAATTTCATACAATGTTTGCCGTAAAAATAGTATGAAATTATTTCAGACTATTTTGACGACAAACATTAATGTCATACAATGTATGCCATCGAAATAGTCTGACATTATCCTATTTCAGGTAACAAACATTATTTCTCGGATCCCCATCATGAAATGATCAAATTTTCATGCATAAATTTTTTTTTATGTAATTTTACATATTTCAGTCAACACATCAATATCGGGATTATCCACTTATGATAAATTATATTATCTAGTCAAATATTTGAGTTAGCGGCTAAGCGGAATGTATAGAAGCCTTCCTGACAGAATATCATAACTCCCAATTTCAAGAGAGAGTCATAAGGGGCAATTTTTTTCAAACATTCTTCGTAATGTAGACAATAGAACTAAGTACGTTTTTTATTTGAATTAAATATATCTCCCACAACTTGATATGCCATATAAAATAATACTTCTTTATTTAATATACTCTCCCCATGTTCTGCCCGGAAAAGTCTATATGTTCTAAGAAACCTGTGTGCTAATGTAAAAATATGGTTTGTTATTTCAACAGAAATGGCTTTAGAACTGAGAACTAATAATAATAATATAATAAAACCCTTGTCCGCACCCCAGTGGTGCATAGGGCACTGCGTCATATAAACGCAGTGTTATCTTGATTGTTTACACATGAAGGAAAGGTGATCAGCCCTCCGCTTCAGGTACCAGTCCAGGGTAATATTGAATAAATATGACAGTGAAAAAATCACTTATATTTATTTTACCCCGTTTGGGAATCGAACCCGGGACCTCCAGAACGGTAGCCGAGCGTGCTGACCATTACAATACGGAGGCGGACGAAAATTAATTAAGTTAAAAAAAATCATCTTTATTGTAATGCTCATAGGGCGGTGAAAGTCATATATTTTTCAGTTTTAAGTCTCTTTCTAATAATTTTGAAGAGATTTCACTATGAACCAATGTGCATTTCATTGCTCGTTTGGCAATTGCTCTGATAGGCCATATTGTTATAAGGTGTTCTAGATGAATATTCCATAGTTTGAGTAAATCGTTAAAAGGCAAATGAAACCACAAAGTCGTTGAACCATTCTTTAAAGTATTAAAATAGGTTATTCATTCAATACTTACATCAATTGTAGTGAAGATTAGTGTCAATTAATTGTAATAAATATGTATTTAATTTAATGAAACTTGACAATTAATTACACAATATAATAAACACTAATAACTTGTGCCTTTGGCCAAATATTATACTGTCTAGCGATATCTACAACGTAATTGAAGCTATATTACATTTAAGTCACTCCCAAGAATCCCCGTGAATATCCTGTTTGCCAAAACTCATGGGCTGTTCCCGCCTATACAGACTGTCTTATTATTTACAATCAATGGTTGAAATATGGTTTCCATCATCATAATATAATGTTTTTTTTTTAAATATTTCAACTTTCCTAGAAATGTTGAAAAGGGGTTTGTTATATTTTTAGTGGAAAAAGAATGGCATTAAATATAACACCTACCTCTTTTTAAAGCAGTTTTTTGATGAAAAAAATCAAATGTACCCCCTAACAGAACAGACTGGAAAATATTGCTTTATTTTGACATGTCAACATAGATGAAGAAGAAAATGGAAGTCTGGGTTGAAATATGGCTTACAACCCGTTTTAGGCTGGTTTAAATGATCACTATATCCACGTGTAATAATGACCATTATACACATGATTAACAACCACGCTATTCAAATTTCGGGAGCTGTATATATATCCTTTAATTGACACCTTGTTTCACATATGAGTTCTCAGCACCATCTGTAGTTGAGTTGAGATTTTTATTTATTTATCAGAGACTTTCATGATATGTATGTAGGATTCTTCCCGAATTATTTTACATATTCCAGACTTCCGTATTCTTCTTCATCTATGTTGAGATGTCATATATAAATTATCTCTAAAGTGGATAAACCCAGATTTGGGAACAAACATTTGTACGCAATCAAAATATTGTGCATTGTATTATTGTTTGACCAGATATTCATATTTGTTTTAGGATTGGAAATATGAAAACCATTTTCAAAACTTTTTTACTTTGACATAAAATATTGTTTATAAACTCATATGAGTAGTATATTTTGTAGTGATAATTTAAAGTGCCATATCGAACCCAAGAGATATGTCAAAACTAGTAGAAAAGTGCATTGAACGTAAATTATATTGCTGTATACATTGTTTATCATTCAAAAGACTATAATAAAAGAAAAAACAGTTCACCAGAAATAAGTACTTTGTACTTCATCTAATGACATATAAAACCCTTATCTGCACCCCAATGATGCATAGGGCACTGTGTCATAAACGCAGTGTTATCTTGATCGTTTACACATGAAGGAAAGGTGATCAGGCCTCCGCTTCAGGTACCAGTCCACGGTAGTATTGAATGAATATTACAGTGAATAAATCACTTATATTTATTTTACCCCCCTTGGGAATCGAACCCGGGACCTCCAGAATGGTAGCCGAGCGTGCTGACCATTACACTACGGAGGCGGACAAAAAAATGTCATCTAATGACAAGATAAACCAAAACATAATTAAACTTCAAAGGAATAAAAAATATTGGAATTCTGTTTCTAATTGATTATTATTCTGTGTATGAATTATGAATTGAATTAATTGAATGTATATAGATGCAGAGACATTTTTTCTAACTGAATACATACTTACAATTTTCATTACTTTTAACAACATTATAAAACATCTTCCGAAATAACGTGACTTCTTTAACTCATTCTTGCGTTGAACACGGCTCCTGCGTCCATACAAATGTTGCAGCAACACGTTGACAGAAGTCGTGTTGAATAAAGATAAGGATTCGTAGCCGGTTTTATGTGTTTTAAAAACACAATGGTATATTTTTTTGACGTTTAAATAGAAAGTAGAATTTGAACAAAGTTATAGGTTTTCAAAAATTCTTGAATTTTAAGATTATTTTATACAAATTGAACGTGTTTAATAGGCCGTCAGATATGTTTGCTTCTCGTATAATTTTACTTATGACTTTTTGCAAACAGTATGCTGACGTAATTTCAGTTTTAAGCTGGGAAATTATATTCAAATATATTATTTTACTTTTTTTAAGTATGGCATATAATTATTTTAATTTAGGTGTGTATATAATAAATATGTAGTAATAATTTACCAAAATTGTACCAAATTTATAGTTGCATAAAATATTGCCAGTATCAAAGTTTGCACATCATTTGAGATTGGCAACGGCCATAACTTCGTAAATAAGTTTTCGTAATTATTAATTTTCACCTTTTTATATTTTGAATAAATCTCCAAACTTCATAATGTTTTGTTAAATTTTTCATTATATTATGATGTTTTAGCCTTACTTTTTTTAGGTTAATTAATAAGTTATAGAAATGAAATTTCCACTGCCCAAAAATATTCTTTCTTTTATAATTATTAGAACATAATAGTAAATATTGTGTAAAATTAATGCCTTCCTATAAAATATGTTATAATAATCGTGTTTTTATAAACATTATCAAACACTCCTTTCAAGAACGTCAAATCAAAAATCGTCATTTTTCAGTTGCGCATGTTTTTGGAATGCCATATGAACATGTACTTTTATGTTCCCAGCAAAAGATGCATATTTTTAACTTAATATTTACCCGCTAAAGGGCAGAAAGTGTTGTTTTTGCATTTTGAAGAAAAGGTATTGTTTAATAAAATTTTTAAATGCACTAAATATTTTTCAAATGGAGAAAAAACCTTCAGGTTTTACCTAAAAAGATCTGTTGCATAGTAATTTTTAATACATTGTATTATATTTTTAAACTTTAAAAACGTTCTCCTGAAAAATCTATTTTTTTTATTTATGACGTTCTTGAAAGGAGTGAGCGATATGTATTGACAAGAATTTAAACGGGCCTTTCGCTAATTATGTAAAGTAAAAATATTTTACATGCTGTCCGCAATCTACTTCTAATATTGAACTAATGGTATTGAAGTAACCTTAAGTTAGGTTTAGTTTAACAGAAGTTAGTCTTTTGTATGTATTCTATTGTATAATTCCCGTACATAGCCAAAGTATAATAAAAATGTGATAGTGTGCGAACGATATCTTAGTTTTTAGTAAAATAATTACGTTATCTTATTGACACGTGCCATTTGCAGAATGGACCAAAGTCTCTACTAACATATATACTAAGCCTAATTCACTTTCATTGTCTATTTGTAATAGAAAATATAATATTGTGATTGTGGGGTTCTTTTAGTGACTATTCTTTCTGAATTTTTTGAAATTCAACATTAATCTTAAGCAATACTACATAGATCGAAAGAGAGTGTTTAAATGAGTACGGAGACAATATTTTATAATCATATTAAATTTTTTTTCTCAATAAAATTTATATTATAGTTGTGTATTTGTACTACAGATAAATGAAACAACTTGACATATTTCGATGTTTGCTTTTGAACAAATGGAGCAAATACGCGAAACAAGTATGCCCATAGAAAATTTCTCATTTCAATCGCGTCCAGTATTATCAGTAATCCAGTAACTTCTTAAACTATTCTAATATAAATTGCAAAATCATGTCAAAATACAATTTGAAAATTTAAAAAAATCTGTAGTCTCCATTTTTCGTAATTGTGCCACTCCACGCTGAAGGATGGCAGTCATTGTGACAATTTTTACTTTGTCTAAAGCCGGTCTTAACAGCGACTGGATTCTATAGTGGAACCACCCTCTTCCTACACTAGGATTACTATCGACTTTGCCTTGTATTATTAGACTTTGAAGTAACCAGAATGGGGAGTTTACTGTATCTAATAAACACACATTAATTTTATGCATCCAAGAATATTTAATCCAAAATTGAAATGGCACAGTAGTTTATGAAAATATTGGTACTTATAATGTATAAATAAATCTTTTGGTGCAATATTGTGATGTTTTATATTGCTATTATATTTTACACATATCGCTCACTCCTTTCAAGAACGTCATAAATAAAAAATCGTCAATTTTCAGCTGTGCATGTTTTCGAAATGCCCAGAAAATGTACTATATCCCAGCAAAAGTGGCATATTTTTTACTTAACTTTTACCTGCTACAGGGCATAAAGTGTTGTTTTTGAATTTTGAAGAAAATGTATTGTTTAATTATTTTTTTAAAAATACTAAATATTTTTCAAATGGAGAAAAAACCTTTAGGTTTTACCTAAAAAGATCTGATGCACAGTAAAAAGATCAATAAGTAGCTTGATATTTATTTTTAATACATTGTATTATATTTTTAAACTTTAAAAACGTCCTCCTGAAAAATCAAGTTTTTTGATTTATGACGTTCTTGAAAGGAGTGGGCGATATGTATTATTTCAGTCCCTGTATTTCTTTTAATTATATCTTTCTCGTAAATCTTTTTTAGTTATATATCAAGCAGATAACTAAAAAACCCAGATCATTTTTAGAATGTCTAAATAACTCCAGTATTTGTTTCAATGTGCCAAAATAGTAAAAAATCCATATACCCTAAGAAAATAGATTACAACATAATTGTGATTTTATAATACTTTACACATATTAGAAAATCCTTTACGATATATATTTTTTATTCTTACATGCTGTCTGAACTCCTGGTTACTCATTGTATCAGGGTTGATGGTATCTTTAGTTGAAAACCACCAAATTTGAAATAATATGTCGAAGATATAAGTGTGGTATGAATTTAGTGAAAGCTATTTTGCTTTGTACTTATGAAATCACTGGTAGAAAAAAATCTTATTATGTTTTTGTATCGTCAATTTAAACCGTTATTATAATATAAATGGTTTCTTTAATAGTGATATCAATAATTTGTATAGTGAATTTTTTTTGAAAAATCACATCAGGGCGCTATTTCGATTTACAGTGATATCAACATTTAAAACGACATGTGTAAATTATTATTTTAACATCAATATATCGGTAGTGTAAAGGCAAAGGGCTATATCTGTCAAATTTTCCATTTTCTAAGTTTGTTCCACAAAATGTGTATTTCATAATAAAATAGTGTATAAAATAGTGTATTTCATAAAATAGTGTATTTCATAATCTGGCAAAAGGATATAGCTGTAGCAGAAATACTTATTTATTTTTTTAAGATATGCACATATAAAAATACATAAAACAAATGAGTTATTTAATTTCACAACTTTGTTTTTGCTCTCCTGTAAAATTTGGTCCGAGACAGATATACCCCTTTGCCTTTAAACTACCGATATATGATATGTGAACATTTTGTATCAACAAAATACTAAACAGGGACCTCCAAAGAAATTATAAATACATATTTATTTTACCATAAACTCTTTACTTTATAATGATGTATTTATAATTTTTTATCTTTATGAATCATATAATTGCAATGAATTAAATTTCATTTACATACTAATTAACAATATGATGTAAAAATACCAATAACTAAGTTACATGTCAAAAATAGGTACATTTTACAAAATAGGTACATAAAAAAGATTTTTATAAATATATCATTCATGATTCAGCAAAAGAGTGGATGGTAAAAGGAATAAGTGTGAGAATACTAACTTTCTCTTAGTAAATCATCACTACACAGAAGAACTTTGTTTGTAAAGCTCAATTTAGTTTTCATATTTAGTTTTTTTTACAATTCATTTTGAAGACTGCAACATTTGCTTCCTATACCTTCCAATATTACCTTTTAGTAATTTTAATCTCCGATAGTGCCATTTTTATTATTTCTTTTCAATCATGCGATGGATTTGTGCATTTGAATTTTAAAAAAGACATCGATTTTTTTCTTTGTTGATGTTAAAATAAACTTTATTTTCTGAATGACATATTAAATTACCCTTATTGTATTTTTTACGGGTTATAATGCGATACATTTAACTTTTACATATAAATGCTAGTATGTACGTAGTATGCATTTCAAATGCTATTAGGTTGTCAGAAAATTTGGTCATCAATTGTGACTTTGTGTACTCATTTTTAATTTCAAACTTAACTTGCTAAATATCATTGATTATTAATAACGTTTACTAATTTTTAATTTAAGTTTTACTAAGTAAGTACCACTATTTCTTGAAATCTATTGTGACACATGTTTCGATGCATTCCGCATAATTTTCAAACACCGTATACTTATGAAATACATCGTTTTCAAATACGGCTTATGAAAATGATGCAAAATGCATTGAAACACGTGTCACAATATATTTGAATAAATAGTGGTATTTAGTAGGTAAAACTTAAATTAAAAACGGATAGATTTCACCACAATGTGACTGCCGAATCAATTAATGATATTTACCGAGTCAACTTCAAAAAAGTTAAATTTAAATTTGAAAATATTTTGGTTAAATGGCTAATATCAAATATGTTTTTTTAATGTGCTATAAGGCTAAAATTACAATAAGTGTTTAAGAATTACATACCGATTCGGCTTTCAATAATTTTTTTATCATTGTTATGTGTTTGCCGACCACTGATGAAAATACACAAAGCCTAAAAATGAATTTCAGACAACCTAAAAATATTGCTCATTATTTTAGTACAAATTGCTAACTATGACATTTTCAATATAAAAAAATAAACAATAAGTGATCGAAGTAAAATATAAATGAAAAATATTTTTTATTGAGGTGATGATATACACTTGATTTTTTAATTTCAAAATGTAATAATTTTACTGTAGCTTAGATTTGTTTCAATTGTCATTATCACGCTATCAAGCTATCAAGCATAGCGTGATAATGACTACTACTACTACTACTACCATCACGCCGTTTCCCCGCAGGGGTAGGCAGAGAGGATGGAACGCCACACTCTTCTGTCCTGACATACACTCCTAGCCTCCTTCACATCCATGTATGACTAGATGTATGGATGTGAAGGAGGCTAGGAGTGTATGTCAGGACAGAAGAGTGTGGCGTTCCATCCTCTCTGCCTACCCCTGCGGGGAAACGGCGTGATGGTAGTAGTAGTAGTAGTAGTAGTCATTATCACGCTATGCTTTCAGTTACATATTGTTTAAAAACTTTTGACAACTGTTATTTTTAACAGATGTTATAATCTTAAAGAAGGGTCAAGAATAGCTTGATTTAGAGTTTATTATGTGTATGTACATCTGTAGTGATGTATGTGAATATCACCTAAATTTAAGTATAACTTTGTATGTATTTATAATACCTAGTATTAGAATTTTTATACATATTTCTATCTGACTAGATGATTTGTAAAAAAACATTATCGAGATAAATTTGTTTAAGGTACCTCATAGCGCATTTAGTGAAATATCTGCACCTCAGAGGTAAATCGTGTTATGTCCAAAAATTGCACTTTTATTTATTACATTGATAAAATACAAAATAATGTGTCATTTATTTATAATCAGTTAAATCATAAATAAATGACCTTCACAGAGTGCAGTGCTTCGGATTTGAAGCCCTCAATTAAATTATATGTATTTACATTTGTATTTTTTACGTTTCATGAAAATATTTGTTTTTACATAAATTTTTTTTTTAGTACATGGGTTATATGGCGAAAATATAGACCATACACAGGTTAATTGTTAGAAGCATAAAGGTTGTAATTAAAGTTAAAATATTTTTATACAACGAAAAAAATATACAGAGAAAAATGGACATAACACATTTTACACTCAGGTATAGAATAAAGGTACTCTAGTCACATGTATAAAAAGGCATTTTAGGTAAGTAGGTACTCCTTAAAAATAATATAAAACAGTAACGAACTATGCCTTTCTTCATGTAAAAAAATACAGAAATGTATTGTATTTATCCTTTATGTAAATAATATTTACAACTACATTAATGAAATAGGTAATATATTATTTCTAATTCTTTTGTACATAAGCAATATTTTCTTTATAAACAGATGAAATTTGATTTATTAAAAAATGTCACAAGTCGAAAATATGGCACCCAACTTTTGAACAAACCATTTATGCAAATTGAAAATATTCGCACTAGAAATAAGGATGGGAGTTAAAATCACTTTAAAGAAAAAATTCATGAAATATATATCATCCTTAATTTCTAAGTGTAAAATAGCTTTAATCCCATATACAAAAAAAAACTTGTGTACTTAACTTGGTTTTAGGAGTCCATCATTTAAATGTAATCATGGCAATCAATGCACAAATTTGGTTGGGTGTTGTGTATTTCTAGCTCCTAATATATCTGACAATTTGCTGTCAAAAACTTCAGCTGGAAAGATATATAAAGCGAGGAAAAGTACCAAATACCTTCCCAATCGGGTAACCAAAAAAGTAAAGAATACCAACCAATCAGGTAAACCTTAATATGAGGAATACCACCTTATCGGGTAACTGAAAAAGTAATGAATACCTCCCAATTAGGTAACCGAGAAAGTAATAAATACCACCCAATCAGGTAAAAGAAAAAGTAACGAATACCATCCCAAACAGGTAACTGAAAAAGTAACAGTTACCCATTAGTAACTCTTCTAAATATGCATATTCTGACTTGTGAAACTATGTTATTTACATATCGCTCACTCCTTCAAGAACGTCATAAATCAAAATTCGTCAATTTTCAGTTGTGCATATTTTCGGAATGCCCAGAAAATGTACTATATCCCAGCAAAAGAGGCACATTTTAAACTTAATAATTACCCGCTACAGGGCAGAAAGTGTTGTTTTTACATTTTGAAGAAAAGGTATTGTTTAATTATTTTTTTAAATATACCAAATATTTTTAAATGGAGAAAAAACCTTCAGGTTTTACCTAAAAAGATCTGTTGCACAGTAAAAGTTTAACAAGTGGCTTGATATTTATTTTTAATAAATTGTATTCTATTTTTAAACTTTAAAAACGTTCTCCTGAAAAATCTAGTATTTTGATTTATGACGTTCTTGAAAGAAGTGAGCGATATGTGCATATCTGGGTCGCATTTTGTAGTTATACAAATATTAAAATTTTAATGATTTTCGAAACATCGAAAAAAAATAACCAAAATATGTATTATTGTTGAAATTATTTTGAATTTGTAAATTTCACTCTCGTTTCAATTTGTAATCACATATTATGTACTTAATTAACTTACATTTCATCTTCCAGCCAAATATTCATCTGGCTTTTAGACGTTGTAGATAATATTAATCAAATTTAATTTTTATTTGTTTTAACCCTTTTTATTTGAAAAGGTATTCAATGTTTATTTCCCACTTTTTATAACATGACTCTTATATGATAAGTTAACACTCCCACCCTTTTCTATATAAATACTATGTATGACATGACTTACAGAGAGTAGAACTATAATTAAGGACATTATGGAAATGAATTAAACTAGTCTGTATATCCAGTATGTTATAATTATTATTTTTAAGTTGAGATGGAATATTATATCACTTATTTGGGTGTCTATTTCTGTAAATGCCTCTTATTTTGTGAATTAAATCTAGATACAAACAATATTTTTATTGGAGTTTTATTTATTTATAATATAGATTATTGTCGGCAGAACAAAATTGCCGGTTACAAAAACAAATTAATGAGGCGAATGTAATTGGAAAAAGGAGCAGAGGAAGACCGAGAAAAACTTGGCACGATCAGGTATGCCAAATACTTGAAAGCAGTCAGGTTAAGAGTCGAAACAATCGGCGGGTATGTATGAGGAGATGCATGAACGTGGAGGAGGCGAAGAATGTTTGCAAAGACAGAGTGGTGTGGCGTTCTATTCTCTCTGCCTATCCCTGCGGAGAAGCGGCGTGATGGTTAGTTAGTTAGTTAGTTAGATAATTGTCGGGTTGTGGTCCCGTGGTTAGTGTCGTGGACTCTTAAGTTTCTCGGTTCGAATCGATTGTACCACAATTAGATACCTATTTCTAATAATGAGCCGCTTAGGCTCACAGAAATAGTATGAAATTGAAATATTTGTGTAAATAATAAAAACATAAATATTTCTCTTTATTATTATTTAAACATGAATGGCCAACCTTTTCAGCAGCCGGGCCAGATTTTAGAAATGACATTTTACACCGGGCCGTAAAACAAAATTTCGTCTATTATTCAAAGCAAACATACATATATACATATATATATATATATATATATATATATATATATACACCCCTGGACAAAAAAATTTACGAGTCCTCAAAAAAACTAAAATTGACACATAATGAATTATTCTTGATATTTAATTAGTTTTTTTTGTATTGTTTAACATATGTGATGACTACTCGTTACTTCAAGGTTAAAATGAAAGATCTTACTCATGAATTGTACTTAGAAATTGCCATTATATACCAGGTATCAGATTATCCGAACCTTAGAGACCCATAACGGTTCATTTATGGTCAAGTGTTTGTGATGGAGTAATAAAAGACATGTAATTTTTTTATTCATATTTAAGAAGAAGGTTCTAATCGCTTTATTTTAAATTAAGGTATTTTACATTTAAACATATTTATAACATTTAAAAATATTTAATACTTAGTGAATTCACCTTTATTTTTTATAACATGTAAAATTCTATTATTTTACGAAGCGTAAAGCGAATCTTAAATTTCTGATGTTATTTCTTCTTCTTAAACTTGAATCAAGTTTTTTTTTAATTCCTCAATGTTTTTTTATTTTTTTTCCCAACTTTTTTTTTCATAATCGCCCATAAATTTTCTATCGGGTTCAAATCAGGACTATTCCCGGGCCACGTCAACGATTTTAAGCCAATTTTATCCTTGTATTCAATGATCTGTAAGAAAAACAATAAATTATTTATCAAGTGGTCTACAAAGTGCATTAAAAAATAAATATTTGTACTCACAGTGCGGGCTCTATGGCACGGCACCAAATCGTCCTGAAAAATCGGGTCCGCGGTATACTGCGTAATGTCCTCGATTGTTGGAATAAGATGGTTTTTCAGCACTTTTTTGTACTGGATGGCATTCATCGTACCCTGTATAAAATTTAGAGGTCCCAAACCGTACGCTGTCATGCACCTCCAAATCATGACGTAGGGTGAATGTTTAACGGTTCGAGGGACGCACGACGGATGGTATTTTTCCCCAAGTTTTCGTCGAACTATCTTTATGCCGTCTGGACCAAAAAGGTTGAATTTTAATTCATCGGAGAAAATTACATTTTGCCAATCCTCCAAGGTCCAATTCTGGTGCTCCTTCGCCCAATCCAGTCTAGCCTTCTGCATTTTGTTCGTCAGTAATGGTTTCTTTGCGGGACTTCGTGCTTGGAAACCATGCTCCAACTGCCGCCTGAACACTGTTTTTACTGAAAATGTTGATTAGCTAGTAGACTGCATCTCTGCGTGTATTTTAAGTGCCGTTAAAAATCGATCGCGCATAACAATTTTTTTTATCAAGCGATCATCTCGGGCAGATGTCGCGCGCCCCCATCCGCTTCCTTTTTTCCGTTCTATGGATTCAGTTTGTTGGAATTTTTTAAATAAAAACCTCACTGCACCTTCTGAATACCCAACTCGACGAGATATTTTACAATTAGATATGTTTTGTTGCGACAGTGTGATTATTTTGGATTTTATCGCTATCGACATTTGCTTTGCACTTTCCATGATTGTTGTGTTATGTTCCCTCAAACGCGGGTTAAACAAAATTGTTGAGACATTTTAAAATGTAAATATTGTAGAAAGGTGACGCAAAGTGTCTTTAATTTATTGAACAAAAGAAAGAGGTATCGATAAAGGATTTCTTAGAAAAAGAGTTCAGTAAAGTCAAGGCGTGCGGTAGCAAGTAAACTCGTAATTTTTTTTGTCCTGCGGTGTATATATATATATATATATATATATTATTATTTTTTTTTTTAAGATACAATGAAAATAAGAATCAAACAAATTTATTAAATTAGAGTTAGGCAATACAAAAAATAATCAGAAAACTTCTCAGTTCTTCTGTTACTCTTCTCTTCTTTGGTCCAACGTCTTTACTACTTGACGCCATTATATGGGTCTTGAAATTGTCACGATGGTGAAATACTTCCATATATGGGATATGATACGAACTACGCACGTTGAAATGTTATTTTGGTGGTTTTATGTACACTTAAAGAAAAAATATGTGAAACGCTCCGCGGGCCGCAAGTAGCCACACGGCGAGCCGCGTGCGGCCCGCGGGCCGCGGGTTGGCCACCCTTGAATTAAATCTTGGTTCATTTTTGAAGAATGAATTTCTGAGTCATAATATATACATGAAAAAATAAAATGTTACATTAAGTTTTTCCAGTATTTATCAATTGATCAATATGTCGGAAGTTTAAATATTATAGTGTTTAAAAAGTGATTTTAACACCATTTTTGATAAAACATTTTTAGTGTGTCCAAATATATATATATATATATATATATATATATATATATATATATATATATATATATATATATATATATATATATATATATATATATATATATATATATATATATATATATATATATTTATATATATATATATATATATATATATATATATATATATATATATATATATATATATATATATATATATATATATATATTTATATATATTTATATATATATATATATATATATATATATATATATATATATATATATATATATATATATATATATATATATATATATATATTATATATATATATATATATATATATATATATATATATATATATATATATATATATATATATATATATATATATATATATATATTATATATATATATATATATATATATATATATATATATATATATATATATATATATATATATATATATATATGTATATATATATATAATTTGGATTATCTCCAATTAGGAGTTATTTTTTACATTATTTTAGTGAACACTTAAACCAGACTATGACGGTCGTAAGCCCTGTAAATGCCCAAACTTCTTTATTCATCTACAATATTTTAAATAATTTATCCCTTGTTTATTTGACTAACAAGCTGGTATGAATCTGTATAAATTTAAAATATATTTAGTTACTAACCGTCACGCCGCTTCCCCTCAGCGGTAGGCAGAGAATAGAACGTCAATATGTTTGCAAAAGTTCTTCGCCTCTTCCACATTCATGCATCTTATCATACGTAGTTACCGATTATTCCGAATCCTGACCCAACTACACCCAAGTATACTACATTCGTCTCATAAATTTGTTTGACTGTTCTTTCTTCACTCATTCGTTCCACATTCTCAAACCATTTCAACGCACCTTTTTTTAATTTTTTCGATTATGTTTATCTCAGTCTTGCATTATTTCCTTATTTCACCATTCGGACATCTATCATACATCATTTTGCTACATATTCGTCTGAGAGATCGCATTTCGACTGCATTCAGTCTACTTTCATCCTTTCACCAACTCATGCTTCACTTTCATACATTAGGGTTGGTATCAGGGCTCTTTTGTGTACTGCCAATTTAGCTTTTACTATTAGGTTTATTTAAGTACTCCATTATTTATTCAATACTACCCAGGGCTGGCACCTGAAGCGCAGAAAATGCAGAGAAGGTACTCTATGCACCATTAGGTGCGGATGATGGTCAGAAGAAGAGTGTAAGGGTTAATGCAATACGAAAATTGGTAAAAAAAACTATTGTGATAAAACAAACAAACCTGATGTATTATTTTTTGACATCTCATCAAAGATGAAGAAGAATATGGAAGTCTAGGCATTTACGGGGCTGACGACCGTCATAGGCCGACTTCCATATTCTTCTTCATCTTTGATGAGATGTCAAAAAATAATATGAAAAATAACTCCTATAATTGGAGATTTAATTTTTAGAAGTATTTGGACACATTCAAAATGTGTTAAACCTGATAAACCTTTTTTTATAATTTATGGAAAAAATAATGTTCAGTGTTTTAGAATTGCCCCATTTAGGTTTGTATTTATTATACGTACTTTGAGGGTGGTGGATAATGAAATTAATGCTTTTTCGTGGCCATGCGATATATGAAAAGGTGTATTTTTGTATCCTCCAATCAAATTATAAGCATCACATAATTATTTCGTATAAACTAACGACGAAAGCCATAAATTCTAATCAAAGAACGTCCGCCATTTTGTTTTGAGCCGGCCGAGGGTTGCCATCTCATTTGCATTCTCTGGCACGCGGGAAATTTTAATTTCGGAATGTTTTCGGACTAATTGATTCGTCCTTTATCTTAATGAATCGGTTCGATTGAAATATTTGGAATTTATGTTAAACACCGAAGTTCTATGTTTATTGCTTTTGTGTTTCTAAAATTAGGATAATGAGTGTAACCAAATAGTTCGGGATGGCTCTGAAGAAAGAAAAGGTTTAAGAGTAGGTGGGTTTTAATTTCTTATGTAAATTTTAAAACCTACTTACGTATTCTCGGGATCAATTGGGTTACTTAATTCTCGTTTGTTCTCTGAATGGGTTAGTTATGTAATTAGTTGTGTAGCCATATTTAAATGTCTGGCGAATGATTTACCTTATTTGTTTATATTTTTAGTAGTGGCAACACGAGACAATGTAAATGATGTTTATTTTTTTTAAATGAAGAACTTGTAGTTAATTGCATTCCCGCTCTTTATGTAATGGCTAGGCGCCTCGTAAAAGTATTCGATAGATAACCGTCAACATTAAATTTCCAACAACGAAGCTTGATAATTATAATAAAACAATACATTCTTGATAATTAGATAAACATTCCACAATTATTTATTAAATTGATTATTTCAGTAACATTTTCGTCTTAAGAAAATTGTATTTTTGACTAAATATTACATAAATAGCAGACCAATGTTTTTCGAAGGTATTTTTAAAAACTTCCTTAAAAAATTAACAAAAATCTAAATGTTTATAACGATGATTATTTTCCTGCTTACGCTTGTAAATTGACGCGATTTTATCATGTTTTTAGTGGTTGGGATCATACAAGGGGGTATTTGATACGAAAATAAGTTGAAATTGAATGAAACAATTACTCAAATAACAAAAAAAAAACAAAACGTTTTGATAAATACGAAAATATACTGGTAATTATAAATTTGACGGATTAGAGGGATTCTAATGTCATTGTATTGCAGGAAAAAATAGGTTTCTTATTTCCGAACGTGATCCTGTGATATTTAGTTGGGCTAGTCCCTGCTCTACCGACTGAGCTAAGCACTGCTTTGAGCGTGCGGTAAAGACTGTTTACCAATACTTATTATTTTAGGCATAAATATGTTCAATAATATTTAATTTGTTCATTAAAATAAATATGTAATTTCGTTAGTACCTACCGTGTCATGCCTTTGTTTTTAATTTATGAGATACATATTTAAAACGTTTCCGCAAATTCAAATGCATGTATATTTTCGTAAACAATGTATAAATTATCGTCACGTCATGTAACGTATCTTTATTTTTCATATCGCGGTTTGTAACGCGACAAGACAACTAGAGGAGAGTGCAATCTAAAAACGAATTAAGAACAGATCCTACACTCGACCTGTCAGGATGTAATATCGGTAAATGATGCCGTGTCGGCGGCATAATTCCCAAATACTCGTAGCATGCAAAACCGACGTTAAAACGGCTCGCTCTCATTTCGTTTTCCGATGGAGTTCTTAGTCCGAGCGTTGTTTATTTTGCCGGCATTTCCCAGCGGCGCGCATGACAACACCGCCAGCCGGCTTCTAATTGGCTGTATTGATTAATCGTTCGAAAATTTAAACGAATAAATTTTCCCCGAGGAAATATGGCGGCTCCTTTGAATGGCCGCTCTGTGATTCAATTAATAAAATTTATTCGCTGAATTATGACCACCAATTACTCGATTTAAGTAAAGTAAAAATGTATATAAATAATAACAGAGTTAGAGAACACTACACGGACTACGTTTGCATCGTACGCCGGTCCCGAGTTCGTGATTCGAGTTTGAAATATACTCGGGATTATTTACTGACGTGTAAATGAAATATATTAGGCTAGTTAAAAGCCATTACATTTGTTTAATGATCTAGTTTTTTAATGAATATAAAATTTAACAAGTATTCCTAACTGGAAACATCGATTTATTTAGCGAGCGAGTAAGACGTAGGACATTCATCTAAAATTACCGCGTTGATTGAATCTACTTTATTGCGCGCAGACTGCGTTTGTGGGCAACACAATGGAAACTGGAGAATAGCTATTAACCCGAATAGCTAATATGGGATTGTAACTAGAAAAAAAGCTAATTGTTTTCCGTTTCTTCATCACACGAGAGATGATAGGTTTCCGAGTATTGCACACGTCACCCGTCTCATTATCAAGTTAATTATGTTTGCTTTTTAATATCTCGTAGGCGTCGTGGCGTCAGTGTCGAAGTTTGATTTATGGTTGAGTGGGAAAAGTGGCGATTCGCCGATATTACACAATTATTCCGCGGCCATTTTGTCAGTCGGTGAAAATAATTCGGCTTGTGTCGGAACTTTGGCTAATGGAGTTTTGGCAGCGCTGATTACACCGAGATGACTCGGCGAATAGGACCCGAGACCCGCTCCGAACCGACTTGTATTACACGATATTACTCACAAAGGAGGGATGATTTATTAAATAAGCCGGCCAATAAATATTCTGTTAGCAGGAAACTGTCTACCTAGTGCCGAGTACCTACCTCTGCCAGACCAGGGTCGGCACGAGGAGGGGGCAAACGCAGTCACTTCTCAAGAAATAAAGAAAAACAAAAACATTCAGAAAAACTTCAAACACAATGTCCTCTTCTGAGACGAAAACATTATGTTTGAAGTTTTATCCAGTTTACTTCCGGTTTTTTACGGCAACTTTGAAAAACTGACCGAAACTTATTGACTTTTCGTTTTTTAATAGAAATCTATTATTGTTACAAGTCTCTAAAGTTTAAATGGTTTATACACTACATTTTATAAATTATAATTAAAAAAATGTAAGTAATAATAATAAATATGAACAATAATATCAAGTCAAGGGGTCTTAATGATCCCGTCCACTAGGTGTAGATCGGGGACTGCATCTATCCTGCTGTGACTCCAATGGTCTCGTTTGTTGAGTTTCGGATGCGCTGCCAAAGGCTCCATAATTGATGGTATAGTACATAGAAAATGTAGTTTCACCAAGAAATGTCAGTACAAAACTTAAATACAGATTACAGTAGCCAATGCTTTTTCATGACCATGAAGGGATGGTTCCTTGGAATGTATTCTAGGAGCTTTTAATTTATTATTATTAGATGTCTAAGGGAATTCGATTGCCAAGAATTTTGTATGTATGCACAAGGATTTATAGCATATTTAGTTTATATATCTTAAAAATGATAATGAATGTGTATATTAAATAATAAATAATTAAGATTGATCTCTAAAAACAGTACAATAGACACAATGGAATCAATATATTATATCACTCAATCAAGATCTGTCACATAGCTCATTTATTTGTCTGATTCGTCTTGCCATATTTTCTAAATAAGTCACCACTAAATCTAATGGATCTTTATGTCCTATTGCCTCATCAATTTTTATCAACTGAAACCTTCTTTTCCACATTCTGTTTCTAATTTAAATCTTTCCTTTTCAAAATTGGACACATCCACACTAAATGATGGACATCTTGTAATGACGTCTCATCACATTCACAAAATGAGTTTTGTCTCATTCTAGGGGCTAGGGGCGTCGAAATACCTCGCTACAGCTCTGTGGCAGACTATTAGGGGTATTATATTATAATAGTAATATGGAAGTGGCGCCAACTGTGAAGGTACATATATGTTACATATATAAATGTATAAATATGGGCACATAACCAGTTTTGCTTCCAAATTACGGAAAGCATTTCGATAATAATAATTAACTGTCAGAAATACATCACACAAATCCTTTGATTTCGATTAGGAAATTTTAGTATTTTAAATGCCAATTCACGCGGAATGAATTGAATTATGACTAAGGTATACCACATTTTGTTAAAAGAACTTTGAATATTTCGCAATAAAGCTCTATAACCTACTATTATTATCCATACAATAATTAAATAAATAAACCATTTATAAATCATAAAAAAAAAAACTGTTAAAAAAATTATAAGAGATAGAAAAAGATCGAGTCATTTGACCACATCATCCTTTATTGTATGACCGCATTATGTCCGCTTTCGTAGTGTAATGGTCAGCAAGCTCGGCTACCGTGCTGGAGGTCCCGGGCTCGATTCCCCGAGGGGGGTTCAAATAAATACAAGTGATTTTTTTTCAGCTCTCAGCTTCAAGTATCAGTCCAGGGTAGTATTGAATAAATATCAGAGTGAAAAAATCACTTATATTTATTGCCCCGCCCCCCTCCCTGGTAGCTAAACATGCTAACCATTACACCACGAGGATGGACAATTGGGTGCCATTGTGTACTCCATTCTAAATATCAAATTAGTTTTTTTGGTTGTTTGTTGAAAATTTGAGAGTACGTTCTAATGATGCCCAATTGTCTAATCTGATCTTGATCTAATTATAATAATAAACCTCAATTACTAATAGTAATATAAAATACAAAGTTTCATATAACATCGTAATGAAAATATCATCGATTCGTGATCATAATCAGACCAACTTTGAGTCACGTCACTCGCTACCAGGCATTACTGACATTGAACCCGGTACCTTCGAGTCGTTAGACAATCCGTCTAGCGACACGACAATACCATCATTTAGAATCGAGCTAATGAAGTCATTATTTCATTTTTATTAATCAGTTTGTGCGGCTATAAACTTATCCTGTAGCAAAGTCGTGACACGATGGACAATGAAATTATATTAATTTATTATTTTGGTATTTCATACTACAATCACGAATTATTACAAACATTAATCACGGCTCTAATTGATATTTGAAGTACTCACTTCGAGGAAGTCGATGATATCTTTATATAAAAAAAAGTAAGTTTGTTCTTAATCGTAAATCTCCTAAAGTAATTCGCCGATTGCTTTGAAACTTTGACAGAACGTTGTGCAGAAAATACGCGCTTAGGAGTAAAAATTAGCTTTTTTTCTGAACAGTTTTTTACCATAATGGCAGCGCCATCTATTTAACGTAACAGGAAGACACACAATACTTTAAATCTCTCATGGACGACAGCGTACTTCTTAACAACTGCTAAAATATTGTATATCTACAAGGATTATGAAATTAACATTCTTTCTGGCGTTTCTCATGTGCGTGATTATAATCCAGGATTCGGACCTCACGTACTAATAAAAGAGTTTCTGCTCAATAAAAAGCTTCTTTTCATCTCACCAATAGATGTCTCTAGTGAAATTCGAATGATTCAAGAACAACGTTTCGAAATTGGTTCATATATCGCTCACTCCTTTCAAGAACATCATAAATCAAAAATCGACAATTTTCAGTTGTGCATGTTTTCGGAATGCCCAGAAAATGTCCCAGCAAAAGAGGCATATTTTTAACTTAATATTTACCAGCCACAGGACAGAAAGGTATTGTTAATTTATTTTTATTTTTATGTATTAACTATTTTTAAAATGGAGAAAAAACCTTCAGGTTTTACCTAAAAAGATCTGTTGCACAGTAAAAAGTTCAATAAGTGGCTTGATATTTATTTTTAAAACATTGTGTTATATTTTTAAACGTTAAAAACGTTTTCCTGAAAAATCAAGTTTTTTGATTTATGACGTTCTTGAAAGGAGTGAGCGATATATGTCAGAAAATAATATGGAAAAAAGTTATTTTTCATATTATTTTCCTATAATTGGAGATAATCCAGATTTGCGAACAAGTATTTCGGAACACTCAAAATGTTGCCAACAATGTAGCTTCCACCATTTTAAATTTTAAAATTAATTTACCAATACCTAATCATATTAACAGATAGGATATACGGGGAGCCTTCGGGGATCATTACATATCGGAATAATGACGATAGGGTGACGTTGTATTTTCTTTTCAGGGGCACAATGCCGCGTCTCCAAGGCAACTGAAACAATGCCGTGACGTCACCTACGGGCCCGCCTACTTCATTTAAATTTACAACGAGCCGCTACTCGTCTATTCATACAATACAAACACAATACACAGTAACTTATAATACTATTAGACTGTACCTACATAGAAGGCAGCAATGTAGGTATATACTAGTACATATCGCTCACTCCTTTCAACAACGCCATATATCAAAAATCCTCAATTTTCAGTTGTGCATGTTTTCGGAATACCGGCATATTTTTAACTTAATATATACCCGCTACAGGGCAGAAAGTATTGTTTTTGCATTTGAAGAAAAGGTGTTGTTTAATTATTTTCTTAAATATTTTTCAAATGGAGAAAAAACCTTCAGGTTTTACCTAAAAAGATCATTTGCACTGTAAAAAGTTGAATGAGTGGCTTGATATTTATTTTTAATACATTTCATTATATTCTTAAACTTTAAAAACGCTCTCCTGAAAAATCAAGTTTATTGATATATGACGTTGTTGAAAGGAGTGAGCGATATGTACTTATGTGTATTTTTTATATGTTGATAGGATTCATAGGAGTATTGTCACCATCTCCTCTTCAGTTATTGATACTGCAGAAATCACATAAACATTATCTGATTTAACACGTTGTCTGTCGCGGCAATTTTCAGAATTTCGATGTAAGAAGCCAACATCATTTAATCATATTCAATAAAATTATTCTCTTACTTTTTTATAGTATTTTTTTTTTCATTTATTAATAATTTTTCTGTTAATGCCAGCATTGATTTGTTGTTCTCATTGAGATAACTCATAGTCGGTGTCCCTAGCAAAGAAGGCAATCTACGAGTAATCTCATAGTTGGTAGTCAACGTGTTGAATACAGGAGGGATAATATCGAAGCCTAAAGAATGGGCTGCATTTGGTAAATTATAAAATGTCCTAAAATTCTCAATCATTCCATCCATCTGAAGAGGAAAACAGTCGATGTATGTGTACTCCCAGTGCTAACCTATAGATTCGAGAGATATGCCCTAGCAAAACGAATCCAAGTCCAAGTGACTCTGAAATCTAGCTACGGCTTATGCAACACCGTTTATCATGTCTCTACTCAGGCTTCAACTTTATAAGTTTCATAGCCTATGCCTACTCGTGAGTTCGTGAGTGGATTTACTCTTTATGTTTAAAGTTTACTTTAATTTCATGTAATTCATGAGTGAAAATTCTAGACAAAAACACTCGCTATCTCGCTAGCTAGAGGCATGAGTTTTTACATTTCATTGATTCTAAGTTAGCAGTGAAGTTACTTAGGTGTATGGGCCGAATCATGCATAAACTCCGGGTAACTCAAATAGTAATGGATAGAACGATGTTAAACATATCACTTAGGGATTGAAAAACGAATATTTGGATAAGGGAAGAGACCAAGGTGACAGATGTGGCTCTAAGAAACGCGGAACAAAAGTGGAACTGCGTATGTCATAGGTCATGTGGCACGTACGTTCGATGATTGAAGGACAAAGAAGGTGCTTGACTGGAGGCCTAGAACAGGGTGCAGAAGCGTGGGTAGTCCCCAGACAAGATGGTCCGACACATTAAGAAAGTGACGGGACTGCACTGGAAGAGAGTCGCGTCCAACAGACAACTGCGGAAGTCCAAGAGGGAGGTCTTTGTTCAATACTGGACAAAAGAAAAAGGTATGAAGTATGTAAAAAGTAAGTAAGGTAGACAACTATAATATAATGAAGTTGTTCATTTTTATGATATGAAAATATTGCCCATATTAGAATCGGTGATTTTGTCTGTATATTTCTACTCGTTGAGATAATACGAGTACAGTGGTCGTTAAACTCAATAATCAACATAAACAAATATCCACAGAACAAAGATGGAGGTTTCTTTCAGAGCCAAATCCTTAAACAACATAGGTAGGTACACTGTTTACTGACGTGATAAAGTCTAATTAATATCGTAATTAAACAATATGTACATTTAATAAATTTACAACATTTTGAGTGTGTCTAAATACTTGTTCACAAAATCTGGACTATCGTCAATTACAGGAGTTATTTTCATATTATTTTTTTACATTTCATCAAATATATAGATGTCTCTGGTGAAGTTCTAGTGATTCAAGAACAATGTTTCAAAATTGGTTCATATATATAGAACTTCCAAGAATTTGAGTAGTGTGGTTGTCAATAATGGGTAGAATTGGTGAATGTTACACGTGTGTAAAGTGATCACTTTAACCAGCCTATGACGGTCGTCAGCCCCGTAAATGCCCAGACTTCCATATTCTTCTTCATCTTTGATGAGATGTCAAAAAATAATATATTTAATAAAACTTTAACAAAGAATTAACGCAATATGGATGTTCGATAATGGGCAGAATGGTGAACGTTACACAAGTGTATAAAGCGATCGCTGACGCCAGCAAAATGCCGGGTTGTAAGCCCTGTGATGCTCAGACTTCCATCTTCTTTCAAATAAAGAGGAACGATAAATATTTCATATCAAGTTGAGATATCTTTATGAAGAATAATTTTTATTAGATATAATTTTAGTACAATGTTATTTTTTGGGTAAAGTATTCTAGGAATACGGGGCTGATAAATTTACATGTCGCTCACTCCTTTCAACAACGTCATATATCAAAAATTTTGATTTTTCAGGAGATCTTTTTAATATTTAAGAATAAAGTAAAATGTATTAAAAATAAATATCAAACCACTTATTGAACTTTTTACTGTGCAATAGATATTTTAAGGTTAAACCTGAAGGGTTTTTCTCCAGATGAAAAATATTTAGTATGTTTAAAAGAATAATTAAACAATACCTTTTCTTCAAAATGCAAAAACAACACTTTCTGCCTTGTAGTGGGTAGAAAAGTTAAAAATTAAGTTAAAAATATGCTGCTTTTGCTGGGATAAAGTACATTTTCTGAGCATTCCGTCGATTTTTGATTGAACGTTGTTGAAAGGAGTGAGCGATGTATAAAGTGATGCAAGAAGTTAAGCCAGCCAAATGCCAGGTCGCAAGCCCTGGGATGCTCAGACTTCCACTTCTTTCAATCCTTTTATTCTTAAAATGTATTTAAAATATCGAGGAGACCGGATTTTGGAGCAATATTCAAGAATACTGCGGATATGTGCAAAATATAATTTATATTCCTGTCTTAATTATTTCTTGGTATCTGTTGAGATAGCAATTAAACTATTCATTTCTATTAATTAGAAATATATCTCAGGCTATATATGTAAAATGGTTATATCTAATGCTGGTTGAATAGAGACCCGTTCACACCATTCCCAAACAAAGTGATGACGTAAAATCCCCGTGAAATGTTCCCATTGTGTGTTCTGTACCGCCCAATAAATAAATTACTTAAACACATACAGAATATAATATATGTAATTGGAAATTATCTCCGGTCAGGCAGTCAGTACGGCGGATATCGAGAGAACACAATGCTTGTTATTTATTGAAGCAAATCGTGTGGAAAATAACGAGTAAATACTAATACCGACACCTAACACTATATAAACACCCAAACACCTCGTAATATCATCGGGTGACCGAGGATTACATTTTTCATATGGAACGAGTGCTTTGTTTGCACTAGACTCTCGGTTTACATGGAATACTTATACCGACACCTAACTAACTAACTAACTAACCATCACGCCGCTTCCCCGCAGGGGTAGGCAGAGAGAATAGAACGCCACACCACTCTGTCCTTGCAAACATTCTTGTACCGACACCTAATACTATATAAGAGGTATAACACCCAAATACCTCGCAATATCGTTGGGTGACCAAATATTCATCATTTTACATGAAACGGGTGTTTTGTTTTCTCTAGACCCTAGGTTTATATGGAATATTAATACCGACACTGAGAACACAATATAAGCCCAAAAACACTTCGAAATATCATTGGTTGACCAACTATTCATCATTTTACATTTTACATGGCACAGGTGTTTTGTTTGACATTAGACTGTCGGTTTACAGGATTTTACAAGAAAGATAATGATGTTATTTTTTATATTTGTAAAATATTGAAGTATATTGTAAAGAAGAAATATTGTAAAATATGTCCTTAATATTCGCATGAGTTTTATACAAAACTCATTTTCAGATATTTACATAGTTTCACGTTTATACACATACTTATACAAATGTGAATCTGTGTCATTATCCCAAAAAAGGAACACGATAAAACAACGTTTGAGGGTACAAAGATTGCACCCTCTTAACTTTTCGATAAAAGTTTAAAAAAACGTGTTTAAAAAAAAATGAATATTTTCGAATTGTGCTTTTTTGTGAATGCATTTCTCAGATCACACAGTGACAGGAGAACTTATTTCTAGCTTCGCTAAACACGGCGAATCGTCTACTACATAATGAATTACATTTTCATTCTATAAGACTCTTAAAACAGAGCACAAACATTAGAATACGTTATCATAAACATTAGTTATTTTTCTAAAATAATAAAAAAATGCGACCGTTTATTTTGATTTGAAATCTGGTCACCTCACTTAAATAAATTATCGTTAATGATGTACTTAAATTATGATATTGAAATAGGGCCTGTTCGACCTTTTTATGCGTTGTTTCATGCTTATTATTGATTTTTGTTTATTTTTTATAATTAATTTTAAAATAAATTCAATAATGCTCTATCATAAACATGTTTGAAATTAAAATACATTATGAACTAATGAAAAAAGATTATTCTTTTCCTTTGAGTAAAAAAAATATGCAATATATGACATAATATTTAATTTTTTTTTACGTAATATTATAATTGCAGAAAATGTCAAGATGACAATAATTTAGAAGCGTTTCAGCATCAACGTCGGTCCAGTGTTGAATATTATGATTTTAATACTTTTATCAAACCTATTATTTGTAACAATTTTCATATAAAAACAAATTACTAGTAAACCAGGGATGAATATCAAAAATTTACCTAAATCCGACCAATTTGATACCTTAACCTCTTTATTTTTTTTCGATTTAGAAAAAAGAGCTAGCCATTTACAAGCTTTGAGTTGGAGGTTGATAAGTTACTCATTTATCATACCAATATTTATTTAAGTTCACCCTATACTAGTACCTGAAGCGCAGGACTGATCACCTTTGCTTCATATAGTTTACGATCAATATAACACTGCGTCGATGCAATGAAGTGCCTAAATTTATGACATTTTCTTAATATGTTGAAATTAATACATCTTATATATATATATATATATATATATATATATATATATATATATATATATATATATATATATATATATATATATATATAAATATATATTTATATAAATATATATATATATATATATATATATATATATATATATATATATATATATATATATATATATATATATATATATATATATATATATATATATATATATATATATATATATATATATATATATATATAAAAACAGTACTTTTGAGATAAGCGAGTTTAAAGTTAACTGATGCTGTAAAATGATGCTTGGAGGAAGGAAAAAAGATAGAGTAAAATCTGTGATTGTATATGATATAGGCTAGTTATAAGAATGCTTTGAGCCGTGTTACGTCAAACAGCCGCAACTAGAGTTACGGCATTTACACATTAGTCTTGTGATTTTCTTCATATTTCGGATTTTAGTTACCTGAATTGCATCTGGCATTTGTCAAAATGGGTTTAATTAGCAAAAACAAATGTTCATTTACATACTCGAGATTGGCTAAGCGTTATATTATTCAATTTCCAAACAATGGTAATTTGTCTGAATTGTAATAATTGGGGCCTGGGCGCAAGACTATTCAGCGAGATTGTGTTTAAGTTAATCTGAATTAGCATTAAATGAATGAAACTGTGTATCTTTTTATTCAGCGTCCTCCATGCGAGAAGTACATTATTAATTACTCGATTTAACACTATCAGGACAGCGATCAGATTCATTATTTACTTAATGGAATGATCTCCATTGTTTGCTAAACAAGTAAATTCTGATAAACGCCGACATTGTGCATTTATTAACTTTGTTCTTTAATGTAGGTAACGTAATTCCTTATATCTAATTAGTTTTGTTTAATAAAAATCTCGTTAAAATATTGTAGTTTTTTAATGAAATAATTTGATGATTTATTAAACTCGACTGATTAATTATTACGAATTTTTATAATAAAACAACGGAATACTTAATGGGTGAATAAAGTTTTATAATTGACTGTAAACGTCAGAGACTAAAATTTAAAATGCTGATCTTTATACAAATATTTTTTTAACGATAAATTACCAAAATATTTTAAGGATAAAATGGTTTTAAACAAAAATTGTCATGAACATATTACTAGAAATAAGGATAAAATAAGACTGCCATTGTTGAATAAACCGAGTCGCAAAATTGTTTCATGTATAAGGGTTTGAAAATGTATGATGAGATGCCTGAATGTATGAACAATGAAAAGAGTCTGAAAGAATTTAAAAATAAATGTTTTGTTTACTCTAAAGAAATGTAAATTATGTGTAAATAATAGTTTATATAAGTTGTAATATAAACTTTACATAAAATAAAATATTTAAAAAAAAAAAATTCGTAATAGAATGTTATAATTTTCCATATTCCGACCCCAAAAATCCAATGATGTAAATATATGGTTTTGTAAAGAAAAGAATTATTGAAAGGTAAGGAGTTTAAATTATGAAAATGTTTTTTTAAAAATATGTATTCTAAAAAAAATACTTTCAATATACTTATATATATTTTTTAATTGTGCACGGAAACACATCTGGCTCCTCGCAAAACCGGTCGCTTACTGAATTGTATGTTTGCGAGTACCTGCATCCTTAATTATTATGAAATTTTGCATTGAAAATTGGGAATATTTAATTGGTGAATAATGTTTTATAATTGGCTGAAAACGTAGCAAATATTATCATATTATAATTATTCCATGTTTCTACCTCAAATAAACTTCTTTATCTTTGTTGAGATATGAATTAAAATCTTGATTTAAACCACTCCGAAATGTAGTAAATCTAGAATTGATTTTGCATTCTTATAACGTATTCTCAATGAAGTTGACTTGTATTAAAATTACATATTCAGGTATTTGTACTGTATCCATATAGGCATAAAGAGCGATAATGTAATATTATTATTATTTTGTAATACAATTAGTCGAAAGTTTTACAATACTTTAGGTTAGTTCTGGTCAATACTATCAATCTTTTGATAATAATAAAAATATATAAACTTTAAAAAATATGATAAAATTGATAAACGTTTGTTTATCAATTTCACAAATTGAAAAAAAAGAGTGTGTGAAAAAATCAATTAACTGACATAAGTATGTATTTATTCCCTACGTAGCTGTTATATGCGGGTGGGAAAAAAGAAAACATTTAGGTAAAAACAAAATTATATATCTTGTAACCGTTTCTTATCTATGGTCTAAAGCAGTGATTCCCAAAGTGGTCTATATCGACCCCCAGGGGTCTATGACAACTTGCAAGGGGTCTATGTTTTAATTTGAATTTAAAATATAAATATATAAAACCTAACATGTGTGGTTAAAAGTGAGTAACACTACATATACCGGCTATCAAAAATACATTTGAGGTTAGTGAATTTGATAAAAATTAATATCAGGTAAGGCAAGGGGTCTACGAGATAAAAGAGTTTGGGAACCTCTGGTCTAAAGGCCTATTTTATTTGTCAATAGTTGAATTTTTTGTCGCATTATAATGATATAACGATTAGATTGTTCATGATGTATCATGGATATATCGAAAAAATGTGATTATTGGGTAGGAATGGATTACCATTATTATGAAATGTTGTCATTAGGCTATTATGTAAAAAAATGCTGTATTTTTTATTTATTGAAGGCACTGACGGTTTATATTCTTATGATTGCATCCCTTGATTCCCTGTTATAATAATATACACGTGATGATATGATTTACTAAAATAAAACATTTTCTATCTAACTCTTTATGTTGGTATAAAGGAAATTTTCTAGGTGCGGTTAAAATTCAAGAAATTATATATGAAACACTGATTTTGGAGTCTACTAAATTGTATTTTATTGTTAAAAAATGCATTATTTTTTTTTGTGATAAGTCTTTCGCCTTGTTATGTCATTTTCAAAGGAATGTGAAGATAATATGAAGATAATTTACATAGAAAAGTTCTCTTGGAGATTTTGCAATTTGGGCCAGTAAATTTTCTTGTATTCTGTTGACATGGGCTTTCAGAATCGTCTTCGCTGTCTTCCCCAACTGACTACATCCTCCGTACTACACATTTTCCAAATTTCCGTGTTCCTTACTCGGTCTCTTAACGGGTTTTCGGTTATGCACTTCTATGCCCTCATTTCTGACGTTCTTAGAAGAGATTTGGCTCTCGCTGTATCACCTCTGGTCTCTATCTCATATGCGCCAATCGGTCTTTCGCGTGTCTTATATATTCCTACCTTTCTCTCAATATTCATATGTTTATTTTTCCAGATTTTTTCTATTAGGCCCTACGATATTTCAGCCTCTTTATTGACCTGTCTTAGAGTATTATCATAGAGATTGCTAGTATTGCTGATATCAACTACATATATATACATGAAATCCATTACCAGCTGAATTATTCGATTTTCCACAGCTAGTTTATATCTTCTGCCTCCGTAGTGTAATGGTCAGTATGCTCGGCTACCGTACTGGAGGTCCCGGCTTCGATTCCAAGGGGAGGGTCAAATAAATAAAAATGATTTTTTCACACCAATATTTTTTCAATATTACCCTGGTACCTGGAGCGGAGGGCTGATCACCTAACCTTCATTTGTTAACGATCGAGATAACACTGCGTTTATATGATGCAGTGCCCTATGCACCATCGGGTGAGGATGAGTGCTTGAAAAGTTTATATCTTACTGCGTTTCTGCTTATTTTAAGGCTTTTTGGTCGAATTTGTAATGCTTATAATGTAATAAATGTCAGTAAATATGAAATCCTGAATAGTTGATTCATTTATACGGAGCAATCCGAGTTTGATAATTAATTTATTGTACGTACAAAGGGTAACCGCGTACCTGAGCACGATCCTCGTATAATTCCGAGTCAAGAGTAGCGTCCGACGTCATTGAAACAAAGAAAACCGCGATTAATTTTAAATTTACTATTTCCTTTTTCCCCTTCAATCACAGGGTGACCATCCTTTACTTAAAGTCAGACTGCCACTTGAATTAACAATAGTTTATTATTAATTTTTATTTTCAACAAGCTATACTCACGCCATGCTGTGGCTCGGTCGAGTCAAACGGTAAAGAAAGAAAATTGTATGTAAAACACGCGCGTATTCGAATGCAATCTTTGTGACAAACAGTTTCAAAGCAATATGGAAGGTTTTTAGCAAAGGAACATTGTTATATATTATACAATCATGCGTGCATCTATTATTTCAAATGAATCTATGTATAACTTTAGGAAAATGAAGAATTTGAACTAACGAACGCTAACTTATTTTTAAAAATAGATTTTACAATAAGCATAAAGACCGATACAAGCATCATGTCCAAGGATATGTTAATCAGTAAGGCTTTTTTTAAAATCCACGAATTACCAAAGATTTTTCAAATTAACCAAAACAGGAAAAAAAAACACATTTTTTGCAGAGAATTAAAAAATTTTACATGTGAATTAATTTTTAGTATACGAATACATACCTACATACTTATTTTTTAAATATATTTTTAGCAAAGATAATTACTATTTTATTATCTGGAAATTTTTTCTTTAACGTAATTGCACAATTGAGAATGAACTGTATAAATCACGGATGCACATAATAATTGAGTAATTTATATTTTATAGATTTATCTCCGGTCAAAAATCGCGACTGCAATTTTTTTTTCTCAGTACATACATATAAATATTTTTCCTTCCTCAAATTAATTTTAAATTCAGTCAATTATTGTACATTTCTTAAAATGTTAACATTTTTGTGAGTTCGATACTGATCATGTTTTCAGTGCCTTCTTTTATGCATCGTTTGATGCACCAAAATCCGTTATTGAGTCATGGTCACCCTTCAGATTTATCATTTAATGTCCTCAGAGTCCTGTAATAGCAGCCCGGATAATGACTTTAATAAGGAAAGGGTCAGACATTTATTCTTCTTTAATTCATTTGTATGATTGGTTGAGATGAATAAAGCGTATAGTTCATCCGCAAAAACATTTCATAACTTTTATTTATTATATAATTTTTTGACATCTCATCAAAGATGAAGAAGAATATGGAAGTCTGGGCATTTACGGGGCTGACGACCGTCATAGGCTGGTTTAAGTGATCACTTTACACACGTGTAACATTCACCAATTCTACCCATTTAACAACCACACTACTCAAATTCTTGGAAGTTCTGTATATATAAACCAATTTAGAAACCTTGTTCTTGAATCACTAGAACTTCACTAGAGACATCTATTGGTGAGATGTAAAGAAGCTTTTTTACTAAGCAGAAACTCTTATATTAGTATGTGAGATCCGAATCCTGGATTATATTCACACACATGAGAAACGCCAGAAAATACCATTTTCATTTTTATTATTAAGCTTATAATTTCAGCCCCGTAAATGCCCAGACTTCCATATTCTTCTTCATCTTTGATGAGATGTCAAAAAATAATATGAAAATAACTCCTGTAATTGGAGATAATCCAGATTTTGTGCACAAGTATTTGGACACACTGAAAATGTTGTTTTATTTATTACTTACAATTTACGTATTTTACGTAAAATATTTCAATAATAAAAAAGTTTAGACACGTTGAAAAATGGTTTTGCAGTAGTTGTTTAAATATTACATTTTCATTAGTAATTTTAGACATAAAAAATATAACGCTTGAACCACAAAATCTGATATTTTTTAACGTTGATAATATTTATTTCTAAAGACAGCATTTCCATCCGAGGTACGAAATCGGTTGTTAAAATATAACATATTTACAACATCCGACAATTTAGGCAATACGAATGTTTAATAATGGGCACAATGGTGAACGTGATCGGTGCTCATAAAGTGACCGCTTAAGCCAGCCAACGAGAGAATAAAAACCCTGTAAATGTCCACATTTCCATTTTTTCTGATGTTGATTCAAGTTTTAATTAACTAATGGAGTCTTTTAAAGTGCATATTTTAATTTGTAGTTACAAATTTTATAATATTCATTATTATACTAACAAATTAATGTAGGTAGGTCCAGTCATCTTAGAAATGTGTCGCCTACTTTCAAAATGCGCCAGATCCATATGTATGTCGACTTTACAAAAAATGCGAAATTTTCCGGGTAACATTTATGTTTCAAAGATTTGTCCATCTTTAGATAAAATATTATAAAATAGAGAGTTTTCCCATTCTTTTTGGATTTTTTTTTTCACTATTAAAAAAAAACACGAGATACAAACCGATAATGACGTCATCTTAATTTTTGACCTATCTCCGCTCTCTAAATGGCCGATATGGGCCAGAAGGGAAAGTTTCATTAATATGGCGAAATTCGAAATATAACGCTGTTTTTAAGTATTTTTTAGCAGGGTTTTCAAGCATATAAATATTTAAAACAATAAAACCCACAATTGGCATTCCGTATTTATTTTAAAATCTTATAAAATTGGATCTGGCGGATTTTGAAAGTAGGCAACACAAATGTTCGTAAATAATTTATAAACTATATTTATTGAAGAAGCTGGTTGTAACAGGAACAGACGTAGAAAAACGGGATAGGGGATAATCGCGTTCAAGAAAATTTTTGTGAGTTCCCTTATCCGCATTCAACTTATCCCAAGACCTCTCTCTCTTCTTCTGGGAGACCAAAACTTGCAGCATTCAACAAGTCGAGCGAGAAGAAGAAGAATATAGGGGGATAAACTAGACTAAACTTTAAAAAAAAATTATTAAAATTTATTTAAAATTTATATTTGAAGCACTAACTTTGTGATTTTCCATTTTACAGTTAAAATGTTACATTGTTTTAAAATCACTATAAATATTTTATTATTATTATTATACATTAAATTTCTTCTTCTTCTTTTTCTAGATCCTAAGGATCTGTTTGTGCCTCCGCTTGTAGCTCTTGGGATGTTGACTCCCAGCTGTCTTTCCACCTTTTTGGAGGTGTACATGGGGGTCTGCGTCCTTCAGGGATCCCTTGAAGGGCGATACGTGGGAGTCTGTCATCTGACATTCTGTTTACATGATCATTCCAGTATCGCCTTCGTTGTCGTCCCCACCTCACGATATCCTCCGTGTTACACATGCTCCGGATGTCGGTATTTCTTACTCACATTATAATTAAATAATAATAAAACCCTTATCCGCACCCCAATGATGCATAGGGCACTGCGTCATATAAACGCAGTGTTATCTTGATCGTTTACACATGAAGGAAAGGTGATCAGCCCTCCGCTTCAGGTACCAGTCCAGGGTAATAATATTGAATAAATATTACAGTGAAAAAATCACCTATATTTATTTTACCCCCCTTGGGAATCGAACCCGGGACCTCCAGAACGGTAGCCGAGCGTGCTGACCTACGGAGGCGGACAACATTATAATTAAGTTACAATAAAATATTCATAGTGATTTTAGAACAAAGTTACATTTTAATTATGAATTTATATAGTATTTGCTATGAATGTATATTATAATATCGCAAATTCATGAATGGACGCACTATACAACCCGCTATTGTCTTTACCTGCTATAATAATTGCAAAAACAAACCCAAAATAATTTCCGTCTAAATGGTAATTAGGCACACTACAGTGCGACCTAAATGCTGATAAAATCACACAACAAAAGAATAAAAAAACATTCAATCGTCTTTTTTGTAAAATTAATTTCTTGAAACTTTTTGAACGTTCCACTAAATATTTTTTTTCACTGCAATTCATTCCGAGTCTTTCGGTGCGAAGAAACTGGATATACACCGCGTTATCTTAATCGTCTAATATTAGACAATAGTGTGTCAAGGCATTGATTACTACTATGATTACTGGTCATATTTTTCAATGATCACGGTTTCTGGTGGTATCTTTATTCTCCGTAGTATAGTGGTTTGGATGTTTGGTTATCTTATACAAGGCTTTGATTTGATTCCGGCGAAGGCATGAATGAATATATCTGTTATCTATTGTGACACGTGTTTTGATGCCTACGAAATCATTATTAAATACTGTATATAAAACTTAAATTATAAAAAGGCTAATTTTTTTATTGTGGCCTTGTGATATTGAAGAAAAAGGAGGTAGGGGTTTTTTTCAGTGGGGACATGGACAATGGATAAATATTACGATGGGTGATTGTTGGCTAATAAATCAATATGAAAAATGACAAGACTATCGGTGACATTCTTATTGCAATATGTAGAGAACTAAGAGAGATATCAAGGTTTAAACTTTAGATATTTGAATAAAACAAAAAACGTGAATAAAATTTTCGTCATCGAACGTTTTATGACGTCATATGGTTTATTGTATATGGTTTATAGAGCTGTAATAGTAGTAGTGTGGATACTAAACTACCATTTCGCTCACTCCTTTCAAGAATTTTTCAGAACGTTTTTAAAGTTTAAAAATATAATACAATGTATTAAAAATAAATGTCAAGCCACTTGTTAAACTTTTTACTGTGCATCAGATCTTTTTAGGTAAAACCTGAAGGTTTTTTCTCCATTTGAAAAATATTAAGTACAGTGGTACCTCGACATACGAGTGCCCCAACATACGAGTTTTTCGAGATACGAGCCGACGAGCAAGTGATTTTTTGCTTTTAGTTACGAGCGAAATTCGAGATACGAGTTCGGTTCGGTAGTAACACACTGAAAGGATCTATGAAGAATTGGAACCCGGTGTTTCAGGAGAGAAGGAGATTGTATCTCTGGGGAAATCCATGGGTCTAGAGGTGGAAGAGAGAGACGTGAACGAGCTCATCGAGGAGCACACCCAGGAACTGACGACTGAGGAGATACAAGAGTTACAGTCACAGCAGCATACTGAGGTTATGCAAGAAATTGGTTTTGAAGAGTCAGAGGAGGAGGTTATTTCTACAAGTAAGATAAAGGAGATCTTAGGAATGTGGGAGAGAGTTTCACAGTTCGTGGAAAAAAAACACCCAGAAAAAGTTGCAACAGGTCGTGCATCTGACCTTTTTAATGACACTTGCCTAACTCATTTCCGGAACATTCTGAGAGGGAGGAAGAAACAAACCTCCTTGGACATGTTTTTTTCTAAACGGCCTACAGGTGAAAGCGAGAAAAATGTAGCGAAAAAGGCAAAGACCAGTGAGGATATCTAATTTATTTCTTTACATTCTCTTTTTTGTTTTTGTGCAATAAATATTTGATATTTATAAATACGTTTTTATTATTCAAAACCACGTAACAAAAATAACTGGGGGTGACATTTTGGAGGTTGGAACGGATTAATGGTAGTTCAATTGTTTTGTATGGGGAAATTTGCTTTGAGATATGAGTAATTCAAGATACGAGTAAGGTTGCGGAACGAATTAAACTCGTATGTCGAGGTACCACTGTATATTTAAAAAAGTAATTCAACAACACCTTTTCTTCAAAATGCAAAAACAACACTTTCTGCCCTTTAGCGGGTAAATATTAATAAAAATATGCCGCTTTTTCTGTGATATAGTACATTTTCTGGGCATTCCGAAAATACGGACAACTGAAAATTAACGATTTTTGATTTATGACGCTCTTGAAAGGAGTGAGCGATTTGTGTTATACAAATAAGATAGGAGGGGGGAGTGGGAGGGTGGACCATAGACATCAACAAATAGAGCCGCCAGTAATTTAGCAATGACACCAACATTAAAATAACTCCATCGTTTCTGTGACGTCATTCATTGCCAACTGACGAAAATAACGTTTTTTCGTAGGCGAATTTTCTAAAAGAAAATGATGAATGAAAATATTAATTATATCGGCTGTTATAAATACAAAACGAGTATAATACAATTCTTTATAGGTTGAATATGTTAAATTACATATTCCTCCCGTCTGACAAAGATCCATTGGTAAGGAGGCGTTAGGTATTGTCGTATTGTGAATCAAGGATACGTTATTATTAATTTAAATTAATACTTAGTGAGTAGGTACCTACTCAGTTGCATACATCGATTTAGAGCGCGATTAGTTTATTTTGTTTTCCAATGAGTAAGTATGGGCAGTGCAAAAAATATGATTGGAATAATTATAAGGCAATTATTTAACTTATTACATTGATTCAGATGACGATTTCGTTTTTTTTTTCAAATCAATACTTATCAGCGAAACATAACACTTTTTTTATTATTAAAAGCGGAGCTTTGTTGCGGTATAATCTCCTAAAATCTCTTTAAGAGCTTGGAATAAGCTCGTATTATTTTTAATTGTTCCATGTATTTTTTATGTTTCAAATAGATTTTCAGACAAAGTGATATTTACTAAGTAAAATTGGAAATACTAACATGATTATAATAAAAGAAAATTCAGAACATGTGGTACTATTTTTTTCTAAGCTTTCACTCGTTTGCGAGTGCTTTTGGCTCTTACACATATAATATATTGGCATGTTGATTCTCGAATAAAAAAACCGTGTCAAGTAATGACATATTTTAATTGAGTAATTTCATTCGGTTTTTTAATTCGATCGCTGGTATGTACTGAACTATTACCTACTAGTACAGTAGATACCTACTTTTAAATTCTTTGTTAAATAAAAAAATATTTGGAAACAATACGTTAAATTATTTTGAATGCACCGCAATCTTTATGCTTGTAGTTTTTTTTAAATTCTATAAAGGACAAGAGTCAAACGATCGCAGGTAGGTACTATTTACTATACTAGTACCTACCTACCAAGTTTTGTTTCGAGTGCGTATATTATGGAAGTAAATTCGTGTCATTTCCCTACCTCAAGGTTAATTTGGGGTCTGCAGGATCCAGATGAGTACGCGGACCGCCGCTAAAGGGACCCCATTAGGGACAAATGAAATTACAATAATTTATTTGTGGTGTAATCATACCCCAGTGCGAGAGCTGAGGGTTAGGGTTGACGGAGGATGGGATACGTTGATTGGATCGAAACGTAAGATAAGTGTTTACGTTTTAGTAATTGTCGTCAATTATATGTTCTTCCTTCAAGGGACTTTTTTCGGTTAAAAACAAATTACGAAAACATTTTTTCTTCACAACAAATGTAAGATACATAATTTTAATTTTATTCTTGAACAGTACGTAACTGAGCCTTATCGTATTGATAAATTTTTTAAACATCAGGTGGATATTTTTTTTAATTGTGAAAATACCGTTTAATTGTAGTATGTAGATAGGCGCCGTGGCGTAATTGGATAGACGCTCGCATGCAAAATAAATTCAAGTAAGATTTATTTTCAATTGGTCTGGTAGTTTTTCACATTTACCTTTCCTATCCTTACTATCCTACCTGCAGACAAGCCTCTAAAAGAAGAGGCTTTGCAAGTTATCCCTTAAAACAATAGTCATTAAGGTTTAAAGGGTTCACTCATTTCATAATTCTATTAAAATTTCACCATATAACGAATAGTCAGTACAAAAAATACGTGTATTCAAACCCCCTGTATCCCACCCTCATCAAGTTATAATCATCGTTTATCTAGTAACTTACCGTAACTCTGTATCCCATGTGCTAAAAATCCCACTAAACGTGACCCGTTTCGTCATGTTTAACGTATTTACAATGACAGTAAGTAAGAATTTGAATAGAAGGAAGACGACGAAGTGTATGCAGAAGGCGGATCTCCTAGCTTCGGAGTATACGAGATTGACGGAGATCAGAACAGTAGAGTCGCTGTTTAGAACTGCCCAAGATAGGGACTAATACTCTCAAATGATAGTCGACAAGTCAAAATTGTATGTTTTCTAGTTTTTTGCCAGTAAACCCACAAAATGATCAATGAATGCAAATTTTTGTTACAAAATACGTCTCGGACTGGTATACACAAATCGCTCACTCCTTTCAACAACGTCATATTTAAAAAAATCGTCAATTTTCAGTTGTGCGTGTTTTCAGAATGCCCAGAAAATGTACACAGCATATCCCAGCACAAGCGGCATACTTTTAACTTAACATTTACCCGCTACAGGGCAGAAAGTGTTGTTTTTGCATTTCGAAGAAAAGGCATTGTTTATTTTTTTTAACATACTAAATATTTTTCAAATGGAGAAAAAACCTTCAGGTTTTACCTATAAAGATCTGTTGTACAGTAAAAAGTGCAATAAATGGCTTAGTATTTATTTTTAAATATTTTATTATATTTTTAAACTTTCAAAACGATCTCCTGAAAAATAAAGTTTTTTTGATTTATGACTTTGTTGAAAGGAGTGAGCGAAATCATGAAATATGAGCTGGATTATCCTGATAGATTTTGATATAGACCTCACAACATATGACTTGGATATGTTGTGGGGCCACGCACGATGTTGTGAAGTGCACTTTGATAGTTGGTACACCATAAAAACAATAAAACATGCCATGGTTTAAGTTTAATCAGCAGTAGAGTTGGGGTTGAGAGTAATTTGTTATAATTGATTTGTAAGACTCGAGATGTGGAGTTGTATGCTTCAGAGTCGGAATCAACCAATCAGCTTAAGGCATTGACGTCTTCATTAGTGAGGTAGATTCCTTATTCGGGCGGGACCATCACTCGATAATGGATCAATATGATCTCTCAAATAAAATATTAAAAATGAATGGTGAAATTGACTGAACATGTAAAAATGACGAAAAAAAACGTGGTGAAAACAGTTTATATTTTAAGTGTGTCCTAATTTTATTATTAAAAAAACGGTATCATACCACGTGACGCTGTGGCTCTGTCTGGTTAAACGGAAAAATAATAAAATTGAAAGCAAGCATTTCTAATACGTTTTATTTCAATGCTTATGAAGCAATAAAAATATTATATTAAAAATCTATGGAACAATGCCATCGAAAATATAGAAAATGCTATGTGATAGCAGCTGTCAAGAAGCACCCTATCCGCCATGAGCAACCTTATTTCGTGAGTTGCTGTTACGTTCAACAGATGGTGCTTTAATTTTTTTCTTCATCTATATATGTTGAGATGTTAATATGTAAAAATGAATAACACACATAAAACTTGTATGCGACCCATCATGACATTTAGAATCGAATGCAAAGCGGACACCGCAATAACAAAAAACGCGCTAAGAGTGTCAGAAATGAAGGCTCTAGGGAGCATATCTGGCAAGAGTCTACCGAGATAGAATAAGGAACACCAGGATAAGAGAAATATGCGAGAACTAAGGTAGGTAGGTAGGTGGGGAAGATAATGAAAAATACGTATGCACATGTGAGGAGATTGGAACCATCCAGACTCCCCCACATTGCACTGCACGGCCAACCAAAGAGATGGATTGACAGCTGAGAATCGACATCACAGGAGGCTAATCCCTCTTCAAAACAGGCCACAAGACCTTCACCAAGCAGAAGAAGAAGAATAATAAAATACTATCCACATTTCCAAATGGTTGATGGATCTTTCCATATCGTAATGAGGTCCCATTTGTAAGAGAAGTGCCGCCAGTTGGAAATTCAATTAATATGGAGTCAATCGTAAAGAATTTTATTGGTCCATATTTCACTCGGAAAAGTCTTATTCGACTGTAAGATGGCGGACCTCAATCCTGGGAGCATTGTGTTAATTGCGCCATTTTCGTTGTTCTTTAATGGCGGCGGATATCGAGATTACCGTTAATTGTGATATTTTACAAGCGGGAAGACTTTGATGAATGCTTAATGTATTCTATCACGCAAATTATCTGTATTTTACTTATCGTATTAACGATTACACGACTTTATTAAGAAATATACCGTGATTTATAATATTTATGTAAAAATCTAACCTAAATAATGGGTTATTGATAGTTGTATACTAATGAACACAATGACACCGCTTTCAAATGGTTATTTTTAAAACTCGTGTGGGAAGACTAAACACTGTAATATTAATATTTTAATATTTATTACATTTACTTTGTGGTTAGTCATTTTTACACTATCTAAGTAATGTAAGTATATACCACTCACCGAGATTTAAGTCTAGAGATTTTGAGACGTGCCCGTATCTTCGTCAGGACAATTACTACTCCAGCATGTAAACAATACTACAATTCACCGCCACAGTACTATTCACACACACACACACACACACACACACACACACACACACACACACACACACACACATATATTCATATATATGTATATATATATATATATATATATATATATATATATATATATATATATATATATATATATATATATATATATATATATATATATATATATTTATATATATATATTTAAATATATATATATATATATATATATATATATATATATATATATATATATATATATATATATATTTATATTTATATATATATAAATATATATATATATATATATAAATATATATATATATATACATATATATATATATATATATATATATATATATATATATATATATATATATATATATATATATATATATATATATATATATATATATATATATATATATATATATATATATATATATATATATATATATATATATATATATATATATATATATATATATATATTATATAAATATATATATATATATATATATAATATATATATATATATATATATATATATATATATATATATATATATATTTATATAAATATTTACACATATGTTATTTATTATGTCGGTATTTACTTTGTGGTAAGTGGTATAAAATAATAAATAAAATACTTGTTTTTTTATCACTTCCTGTAGGATTTGTAGTTTCCGATATATATTATATATATATATATATATTTAAATATATATATATATATATATATATATATATATATATATATATATATTTATATATATATAAATATAAATATAAATATATATATATATATATATATATATATATATATATATATATATATATATATATATATATATATATATATATATATATATATATAAATATATATATATATATATATATATATATATATATATATATATATATATATATATATATATATATATATATATATATATATATATATATATATATATATATATATATATATATATTTATATAAATATTTACACATATGTTATTTATTATGTCGGTATTCACTTTGTGGTAAGTGGTATAAAATAATAAATAAAATACTTGTTTTTTATCACTTCCTGGTAGGATTTGTAGTTTCCGAAACTAGTCGTAACAATATAATACTGAAGTGGATGATTTATCAATATATTGATATATCATCTGTAGGGTGAATAATCCTGTATCTGAGGATTTTTCTATTCTTTATGAATAGAAAAATGTCATTATAAATTAATTATGTTTTTTTTTCAAAACAGGTGTTTTTAGAAAATCTATAAAATAGTTTAACGATTTACACAATTATTTTATTTTTGTTGTTAAGTTTAGAAAATATTGGGAAGCGATACATAAAAATATTTTTAACACATCGCATACTTTCAGCCTTTAGTTTTTATTTTGATTTTTTAAATTCTATATATTACAAGAGTTAGAGACTACTCGTTGTTAATTTATCCTACTATTCGCAGTCAAGTGTCTACTCTCATGTGGTATTGCGTGGGTTTTAATATTAACATAGCATTGAATTGATAAATATGTACGTATATGTTTTGAATTATATACACATATATCAACTACTGAATTCAGCTTTGTTATACTGAGAAGAAATAATTTATTTATTCCTTCGAGTTTTATAGCCGTAAATAACTACATAATTAAGTATATTTTATATATATTAATGAATACATGTAAACTATCTTAATATGCTTAATATACAAATGTAACTAACTGTGTGATGATTGATTTGCTTCTATAATGGCAAGTCTTTACCCGTATCTATCCTCTGCGCGTCTCTATAATTTGGCGTACCCGCTACAAAGCATGTTGGATATAATTTGGTCCATGTAGTTTAAGTGGGGTCGTCCTCTGTAGTTTGTACCTTCGCATATGCCCTCTGCAGTCGTAAGAAGAAGGCCTGGGTGTCTTATATTATGGCTTATCCATGTGGCTCGCTGTTGTCTTACTTTATTTAGTAAGCATCTAGACTACCCAGACCTGCTTAAAACCTGGTTGTTCCCTACATGTTCCGACCAATGAATCATTGACAAGCGCCTGTAGCACCACATCTCAAACACCTCCAGCCTCCCTCGTTCTGCCTGCCCGATTGTCCACGTTTCGCTTCTATACAACAATATGGGCCAGACTAGAGTTTTGATTAAGAAAATTTAAATTTTTATGTATGTTATTAAATTTAATACGTTATTTTATAAGTTATCATTTTGTAGTTAATGTTATTACCTAAGACAGCGTCGGCAAAGATTGTTTCACATTCCTGTATACAGTACCCAACCTGCCGATGGTTATGCCTGTAGGAAGAGCTACCGCTATGCCAAACAATATCACGCCGGATGTTGATCTGTTCAATGTCTCTGAGGGGGGATTTCGAAGCGGAATTCTTGTACTAAGTCTTCTTCTTTTTCCATGTTCGCTCCCTAGGTGGAGCATATGGCCAACACGAGACGTCTCCAAGTTACTCTGTCACGCGCTATTTTCTTGGCTTCCTCCCAGGTCAGTCTGGCATCTCGAAGTTCTGCTGAGTATAGTCGGTGAATGGTCGTCAACAGCCTTCCGGGGCGCCGGAATCCTCGGGGTTGGAAGGAGAGACATGAAGGGTTAATGCTCTCAGGTGGCATTCCAAGCACATGTCCCAACCATGTCCACCTTCTCCTCTTCAGGACTTCTAGTATGAGGGGCTGTTGGGTTCTAATACCTACTTTGTAATTTATTATTACGGGTTAGTAATTATACCTAAGGTGGTATGGACATGTGGAGCGAATGGATAGTGAAAGAATGACTAAGAAAATATATGTGGCGAATGTAAGCGGGAAAACAGAACGAGGACGGCCGAAAAAGACTGGCACGATCAGATCAATCAGAACCTAAAATCTGGTGGTGTCAAAAGTCTGCGTAATCGGAGGGAATGTATGACTAGATGTATGGACGAGAAGGAGGCGAGGAGTGTCAGGACAGAAGAGTGCAGCGTTCCATCCTGACTGCCTACCCCTGCGGAGAAACGGCGTGATGGTTGTAGTAGTAGTAGTAATTTATATTAATAATATGTACGCCTTGAATGTAAGTTCGTTATGTATATATTAATTATTGAATAAACAAATTGAATTTAATTGTATCATATGTGTGACCAAGAGAAGCCGAAAGGTTGGATACGACAAAGTAAAACTTATCATTGGTTAGAACTAGGTAAAATAAAGGAAGAAGAATAAGTATTTATCCCGGGATACCAGCACAGAAATGATACTCGACTCGTTCGTTCGGTCACAAAAAATCTAATCGGTCCAGAATAATAATAAAATATTTGTAATCGGTTAGCCCCCCGCGGCGGGCGGTGCTTTGGTCGGGGAGATTTATAAATTTGTTTTTGGTTTCATTTAATTACCACAAAATGTAATTCAAGTAATAAAGCGGGAAAAAAGTAACGGTCTCATATCACGAGATATCGGCTCGCCTCTAAATTAATTCGGATTCGGAATACACAACTGCGCGGCTGGCATGTAGTCTTCACGCGACGAATGAAGAATAAAGAATATTGTAGAATCTGAGATTATCGACAAAATATCATGTGGGTTTTCGTGTCTTACGTGCATGTAGAAACACAAAAATAGATACATGTATGTGACGTTTATTGCAAATGATGGTTACTCATAAATAGCGAGCAATGACGTCATTATTTATTAATAAATTATTAATAATAAGTACGTAAATACATATACAGGTTAAAAACAGTTAAGAAAACTTTTCCTAAAACCTGTAAAGGTACAGATTTTATACCATGCTTCACTATTGAAGAAATGTCATTGAATAAAATAATAAGAATATAATATTTCAACAACCATGAACATAGTTTTATCCACATTTATTTTCTTTGATCAGTGACCGGGTTTCATCGGCACCGACATCATTAGAGTGGTGAGAGGCTAAATAAAATTCTAAAATGTTAAATACACAACAAAGTAGGGATTGAAAACTAATATTTTATATATTTTTTCCGACAAAATTAATTATAATTTAATGAATTAACGTAGTGTATTATAATAATAATAATTACACATAAGTCCGCCTCTGCAGTCTAATGGTCAGCATACTCGACTACCGCACTAGAGGTTCCGGGGTCAAATAAAGTAATTTTTTCACTCTAATATTTATTCAATATTACCCTGGACTAGTCCCCCTTTCTCCATGTGTAAACGACCAAGATAACACTGCGTTTATATGATGCAGTGCCCTATGCACCATCGGGTGCGGATAAGGATATTTTAAATTATATATATGGATGAATTTGGGGAATTTCTACTGCAAGTTTGTATTGCACTCCTTCTGCGATTACACAACCATCCCCTCCACTCCTCTCAACAAAGCTACAATAGATATTTAAAAAAATATATATTGATGTTTTGAATAGCATCTGTGTATGAAATACCCTGCCACATTCTCGCCGGGTATATGCACCTTTACAATGGTCATTTCGTCTTTCAAATTTCGTCAGAACTTCTTTACCAGCCTAGTGGCGTAGAGACGTCATGCCTCCACTCCAGACGTTTTCCGTCCCATGCATGGATATCGGCATTATTTACACAGCGTAGGTGCTATAATTTGATCACGCTAGAGCATTATACTTGCGTTAATAACGATTTACATAAATTAATACAATATCCCGATCTTTCTCATCCATTTTAACATTAGCGTGAGAATTAAAAGATATATGCGTATGTGTTTACTTATAATTAAATATAGCCGATCTGGTAAATGTTGCGCCTTCATAGAACACTGCTCCATGGATTAAATATCAAGCTCGTTAGAGCAAAATTAATGTATATCCAGCAAAAGGATTGTCAAAAAGATTTTCTATATTTCTCTTTATTTTATTTAAAAAATGTAAATATATACATGTTAATATTTTCATTGATATTTGTCATAACATTGTGACATTAATGAAAAATCATTTAAGTAGTGTGTTCTACAAGATAGCAATATCATGTCGAAGATTTTTTATTTGTTTTTTTAGAATATGTCGCTCACTCCTTTCATGAACGACATAAATAAAAAAAATCGTCAATTTTCAGTTGTGCGTGTTTTCGGAATGCCCAGAAAATGTACTATATCCCAGCAAAAGGGGCATATTTTTAACGTTATATTTACCCGCTACAGGGCAGAAACTGTTGTTTTTGCATTTTGATGAAAAGGTATTGTTTTATTATTTTTATGAATACACTAAATATTTTTCAAATGGAGAAAAAACCTTCAGGTTTTACCTAAAAAGATCTGTTGCACAGTAAAAAGTTCAATTAGTGGCTTGATGTTTATTTTTATTACAATGTATTATATTTTTAAACTTTAAAAACGTTCTCCTGAAAAATCAAGTTTTTTTTATTTATGACGTTCTTGAAAGGAGTGAGCGATGTACATATATACATAATCATAGAAAAAATATTTTTCATTAATATATATATTTTTTAACTTTTCAATAACTATTCTTTTCAAAACCAGATAATTGTTTCGGAGAAAAACTTATTTGTTCAATACAACAACGGCGTTTTAAGAAAAAAACTTAATTACGTAAAATGTTACCTGGATTTAGAGAAAATTAAGTTGCGAATACCGGGTAAAAGTATGTAAAATAATTCGGGAAGAATCTTACATACATTCCATGAAGGTCTCTTCTAAATAAAAAAGCAATCTGAACTCAACTATAGATGGTGCGAAAAACTCACATGTGAAAAAAAGTCGTCACAATTAAAGGATAAACATATATTCTGGTCCCAAAATTTGAGTTGTGTTATTATCAATCATAGGTAGAATGGTGAATTTGACACGTGTACAAAGTGATCACAACGCAACCATAGATTGTGCCGAGAACTCACATGTGAGGATAAAGGTACATATATACAAGTTCCAAAATTTTAGTAGCGTGGTTGTCAATCATGAGTAGAATGGTGAATGTTACACGTGTATAAAGTGATCACTTAACCCAGCATGAACGAAATGTAAAATAAGGACGTGTTCTCTAATTAAATATAAAAACGCTGATGCGAATAAAAAATCGTAAAATTAGTGACAGTTGCATTTTGTCATCACAGGTTATGTTATTTATCCGTTTGTTCCCCCATTAGCCCCCTCGGGCTGCGCCCCCTCGCTAGGGCCGCGCCCCCCGCGGGGCCGGGTGTTTGCATTGACACTTGCCGGGGCGTCTGACTCGCAACAACAACTCTGGACATGGGAACATGATATAAAACCCAAAACGGATGGCTCTTTATATTGGCAACACTCAAAGCCAAATTGAAGGCCCAACATACGATAAATCGAGACCTAATTGTCTTCAAACCCAGGTAACATTTGATTCAAATGAATTAAATGTGCTTAAAACAGCGTTTTTGTATTAAAGAAATAAGTTTTTCTTCGAAATAAATACATGGTTTGAAAAAAAAGTTGTTTAAGGCGCAAAATTAGATAATTTTTATACAAACCCAGGTAACATTTGATGTAATTGAATTTTTTGCTTAAAATACCGTTTTTGTATTGAGAAAATATGTTTTTCTTCGAAATAAATATATGGTTTAAAAAAAAAGAGTTATTGAAAGTAAAGACTTAAAAAAAAACAATATGTATTCTAAAAAACAAAACAAAATCTAATATATATTTGATTTAGAAAAAAATAGATGCCTCTCTGCGTTGCCGGACTCTAACTGAATTCTATTATTGCGAGTAAGTCCTTAAGGGCCGTTCCTAGCTCATTAAGAAAACTTAAATACTTATGTGTGCCCTCGGCACGAAAAACTCAGTGAAGGCACATAATTTTAATTTGTAATTTTGTGTATGATGAAATAAAAATAAATAAATAAACTCAGTTCATTTATTTATTTGTTCTTAGTTTTTTTGCCAACTCCACGCTTCACTTCCAAACATTTACGTTGGTACCAGTACTCCGCTGTATACTAAGCACAGGTGACCGTACGAGCAAACATTGAAAACCTCTGATTTAAATATTCAAATTAAACATTTACTTAAATGAAAAAAAAATAAAAAATTTATATATATATATATATATATATATATATATATATATATATATATATATATATATATATATAAATATATATATATATATATATATATATATATATATATATATATATATATATATATATATATATATATATATATATATATATATATATATATATATATATATATATATATATATATATATATATATATATATATATATATATATATATATATATATATATATATATATATATATATATATATATATATATATATATATATATATATATATATATATATACATATATATATATTTATATATATATATATATATATATATATATATATATATATATATATATATATATATATATATATATATATATATATATATATATATTATATATATATATATATATATATATACATACATATATATATATATATATATATATATATATATATATATATATATATATATATATATATATATATATATATATATATATAATATTGTCATACATATTCGTAACCGCTTAACCTTTTCTTTCCGGTGCTAAAATAAAACGCGCGTCCCGGTGTTGGTTAGTCACTACACAATAAAAAAAATGAGCGATTTTAAATCGGAAAAATATGGACATTCATAGTTAATCCCCTTAAGTAATTATAAAAGAAGTAAAAAAATTATAATAACAAGGATTATAATATTTCCTGAAAACATTAAAAAACCATCTGGCAACGCTCACAGAATAAGCATAGGTCCAATCTTGTCGGAAGCCCAAAAGCTACTGCCGCTAGCCAGAGAACATTGAGCTTTGAGCTCCTCACGCTTGCACAGTGCAAGCATGCAAGAGTGAGATGCGATTATAGTGTCGCGCTTCCCGCACACTCTTCACGCGCTGTTTATACGCGAATTTGTTTCCGATATTCACATAATACATCCGATGTACCCGATAAATTTTGATTATTATTAATTTTGATTTTTAAATCAATGCGTAAATATGTAATGGAGGAATACCTAAAATCTTAGCCTTGTATTTATTCTATTTATAGAGGTATTATGGTTATTAGAAGCAATGTGTACAAGGTATAAAACACCGGGTTAAAGCAAGCCACAGTAACAAATTGCTATTCATATTTTTTTATTACCCTATTTGATGTTTGAAATTGCAAAAGGTGTCATTTATTGTCATTTGAGGATGGCAGTATTTTAAAGATACCTTGCAACTTGACAAAAATGCATTTCATAAATTCCTTTCGCAGAGAATAATACCTAATTTGGTTATACGACTTAACATATTTAACTTTTTTTTTACAATACTTTAGTGTTTACAAATCTGTATTATCTCCAATTAGGAGTTATTTTTTATTTTATTTTTTTGACATCCCAACATAGATGCAGAAGAATATGGAAGTCTGGGCATTTACGGGGTTTACTTCTGTCATAGGCTGATTTACGTGATCACTTTACACACGTGTAACATTCTCCAATTCTACCTATGATCGGGATCTACCACACTACTCAAATACTTAGAACTTCTATATATATTACAATGATTAAGGAAAACACTTCGTTTTTTACCACTTGAGTTTTATTATAGACTACATGTTTCAGAAGTTAAACTTCCATCATTCAGGTCTGTATAATAACTAAAATATAAAATATAAAATTGTTCTATAAATAAGGAGAGGGGAAAGTAAGGGGAAGGGGTAAGTCAAGGAACGGAGTTTGAAAACAAAGGAAAAATGGAAAGCAATGGCGAAGAATTTTGAAACAATATATTATTTAATAAATTATTATTAGAATTCAGGTTTTTTTGTATTTCCAAATTTTCAAGATAATTCATAATTTGGCCTTTATATGGAACAAGGTGTAATAATTTTAATTTATGAGAGTGAAATGAGTAGATATTATATATATATTGTTCAATATTAAATATATTGCTTGAATTCACTAGAGACAACTATGGTGAGATAAAAAAAGCTTTTTGTTGAGCAGAAACTCTTTGATTTGTATGTAAGGTCCGAATCCTGGATTATAATCACATACGTGAGAAACGCTAGAAAATATGCTTTTAATTTTTTAATTTTAGCTTATAATTTGACCAGTTAATTTATTTACAACATTTTGAGTGTGTCCAAATACTTGTTCACAAATCTAGATTATATCCAATTAGGAGTTAGTTTTTTTAGTATTTTTTTATATCTCAACATAGATGAAGAAAAATATACAATTTTTGGATACATATTTTGCCGCTGGCATTACGAAGATGATGGTTATTGTATTATCTTGTGATTAATCATTTATACTTGTTGATATAATTTGATTTGTTTAAAGTCAAAAAATAACTATATAATAAATATTTTCATAATTTTTGAAGTAGAAAATAAAATTCCCTACAAGTTTGTTTATTATATTTAGTTATTCATTCATTCGTTATCGTATTCATTACCATTTTACGCCTAAAGTTTAAAAATGTCACAATTCAAAATGGCGGCCATATCAATAAGGTTTTTATTTATGTATTTATTTTACAATATGATAATAATAATGATATCTTTCATTGATTCGGTAGTCACTATGTACTATAAAGTAATTAATACCTTTCTAATATATTTAAAAATTAAATTTTTACTAGATAAATACTAATATTTCTTAAAACCTATTCGGCTGTCCAAATTTACAACACAGTAAGGGACATCTTTTTTAATTACGTTTTTTGCATTTTTTTGCGAAAATGCAAAAAAAACGTTTTTCAAAAAAGTCCCTTAATGTGTTTTAAGTTTGGACAGCCGTATTGTGGCACGTGTTTTGATGCAATTAGCATCATTATCAAACACCGTATGCATCGAAACACGCGTCATAATTGATTTTTAGAATAAGTGGTATTTAAGTTATAAATTAACTTAAGTTAATATTGAATTTGTTTGATTCAAATTGTAACAGATACAAGCGTTGATGACTTCCTGCGTTAAGGCAAAACGTTGTATCCTGTTTAGTGTGGATTATTAATTGGTTTCTTGGTACAGTGTCGGAAACGTTCCATGATTGGATGGATACGAGTATAATATGGTGACTATACTAGTAATTTATGCCGTTTTAGTTACATACACAGATTGACAATATCCGTACTATTATTTATTTTATTTTATACTATCAATATCCAACCGCATGTTTTTTCTCTGATTTTAAACTATTTATAAATAACTAACCAACACGCCGCCTTGATAATACAACGCCACACCACTATTCGCCTCTTCTACATTCATGCATCTCCTCATACACACCCGTCGATTATTTCGACCCTTGACCTGTCACTCTAGTATTATTTCGACCCTTGACCTGTCACTCTAGTAGTAAGTATTTGACATACCTGATCAAGCCAAGTTTTCTTGGCCTTCCTCTGCTCCTTTTTCCAACTTCATTCGCCCCATAGATTTGTTTTATCGTTCTTTGCTTACTCATTCGTTCCATATTTCCAAACCATCTCAACACACCTTTCTTAATATATTTATAGCAAACCCCTCCTCTATAACGTTGAGATAGTCAGCGTTATCGGAGGAAACGTTGTAAGGGTTAATGTTTTAAATTGTATTCCAACATTTTCACCAGAGAAAATAACTGAAGTGAGTCATTATTGAATTAAAATATAATTTAAAAACATTTACCCCCTCCGATAATGTTCCCTTCACTAACGCGGTACCTACCTATTTCAAAGTTATAAGTTGGTTTACTGTATTTCTATATATATATATATATATACATATATATATATATATATATATATATATATATATATATATATATATATATATATATATATATATATATATATATATATATATATATATATATATATATATATATATATATATATATATATATATATATATATATATATATATAAATTTAAATGTCGAATCGGTAATATTTCGCGCTCGCGATACAAAATATTGTTCAAAGATCCGATGGTTACATTATAATAAAATTTATACCATACGGGCCCTTACAGCTATGATATACGGTGGCCATAAATTACCGGCCAAAAGGTTCGAGCCATTCAATTAGGACCTTACATATTTATATGTTTAAATAATGCAATTTATTTTAATAGTTAAAACAAACATAATTTAAGTTAGTTATGTGTTCTGCTAACATATTTTTATTTATTTTTCCGGCCGAATGCGATAAATTTATTTCCAACTGTCTCGAGGCCTTGCAGGCCGGACCCGATAATGTAATATGTATAACTGAAGCTTTCAGCGGGCTCGTCTGGGTTGTGTGGTTATGTGTGGATGTGGTCATGTGCGCATAGCGAGATCATGGATTCGAATCCCGACAGTGCAAACAAAAAAAATAGTTAACCATTTTTGATTTTTTTAAAATAATTTTTATGGATTTGGCGTTTCATTTGTAGAACTCCATTTTGATTTATGTATTAAATGATAAGTTAAACACTAATTTTTTGAGTCTGCTAAGTTGTATTTCATTGTTTAAAAAAACGCATAGAAATATATTTTGTGACAATTCTTTCGCCTTGTAATGGTCAAACAAATGTGACCATCGTTTGGAAATGCCATAACAAGCCGAAAAAATTGTCACGAAATTGATTTTTATGTGTTTTTTTTAAACAATAAAATACAACTTAGTAGACTAAAAAAATCTGTGTTTGATTTAATATTAATTTTTTAAATTTTCACGTTTTTTATTTATTATAGTTACAGAAGTTTTTTAATAATTTAATTAATTTTCTCGACATTTCTACTTTTACAATCTTAAAATTTATAACGCAGTTCTTTCCAAAAAAGAGGCTTAGCTCTTATGATTGGAGAGTGACTTAGACTTACTATTATTGTTTATGTTTGTTGGTAATGTAATTTATTTGTATTAAAAAAAAATGGTTTTGTGTTATATAATGTTTGTACCATATGGTCCATATGGACCTTAAAGGCTTGCCCACTTAATCTAATAGTTTGGAATAAGAACAAATAGAAATAATAATAGTAAATTTAATAAAAATTAAAATAGTTATATTTATAACTAATTAATAAAAACAAAAAAATATGAAAATAACATACAGCATTTTGAGTGTCTCCAAATACTTGTTAACAAATCTGGAATCTCTAATTATTTTTGAGTTGTATTTCATATTATTTTTCATCTCAAAAAAATAACGTAAAAATAACTCCTTAAAGTGGTGGAACCCAGATTTGTGAATAAGTATTTGGACACAATCAAAATCTTGTTAATAAAACTAACTGGTCAAAATATAAGCCGCATAAAAAGCCAATCCAAGCCAATCATCGTTTTATTACGCTAACTGAAATGCCGGACGGTAAAATAGCGTGTAGTGCACAAACGCCCTAAGGGCAAATTTAAGGGAGCATTTTTCGCAGTCCGTTTTGTTCGTTGAGCGAATCACTCGTTATAAGAGGTTCCACCGTAGTTTCGTGCACCTACGCACTTGCGAGCAAGTGTGGTGGGCCCTGTGCGCAGGTCGCAGTGCGCAGAGCAGCGCGCCGGCTCGGTGCGTGGCGCCTCGCGGGCCATCCATTACGGCCGCTTGTCAATTTACTAACAAACTTTGGTCGTCCAGTTCCAGCCGCTTTGATCCCCAACTCACAACTTTTTCTCAGCATCTCACCCCCCCCCCCCCTTTCCCCGTCCCCCGCCCCGCCAACGCCGCCATGAATTGATTATTTCCCGTGTTAGAAACGAAATCACAGGGTGTTTGAAAAATATTTTGATAACGTTGAAATACAAGCGCAAGACACTGTACTCTAAAAGTACAAGAAAAAGAAGAATAAAAAATGTAACATCGAGTTGATATTTATTTTTTATTTTATTTTATTTGTTCGGGAATTGTACAGCTTTATATATAAAAAAAAGTATATAATAAACAATAGTTACATTAACAATAATAAACATTACATCACATTACCAAAAATAGTTACATTAATAAAAATAAAGCCAATTAAACAATTCCACATTTATGTTATAATAACTATAAAAAAACATTCAGAGATTAAAAAAAAGGGTATGGTACAAAAAAATAGATTTTGCAGGAAGGAGAAGGAAATGCTGTTGTATTGATTATATTGACCAACATTGATGCTGATGTTGATGTTAATGTTGATGGTGATGTTGATGTTGATGTTGATGTGATGTTAATGTTGATATTGATGTCGATGTTCTTGTCTATGTTAATGTTTATGTTGATGCTGACGTTGATGTTAATGTTGATGTTGACGTTGACGTTACGTTGACGTTAATGTTGATGTTGATGTTCATGTTGCGGGTATTTATGAGGAGATGGATGAATGTGGCAGAGGCGAAATTGTTTGCAACGACAGATTGGTGTGGCGTTCTATTCTCACTACTTACCTCTTAGTGTTGGTTAGTCAGTTAGTTAAATAAATTTATACTTACGTTAAGGAAATTTTATTAACGCTCTACATTTAAATGCACATAATTATTATTTTTATTTATTAATATATAAATTATAAAGAACTTGTTTAAAAACAATTGTAATTCACAGTAATATTATTTCAAAAAAAAAAAAAATATATATATATATATATATATATATGTATATATATATATATATATATATATATATATATATATATATATATATATATATATATATATATATATATATATATATATATATATATATATATATATATATATATATATATATATATATATATATATATATATATATATATATATATATATATATATATATAAATACATAGCTATATGTATTATTCTCAAGAAGAGAGTCAATAGTAAAATAACTATGTATGAAAATACAACATTTCAATAAAAAAATAATAAAAAACAAGATTTTAATATTATGAAATAAAACAGCCTGTATATGCTTCATTTCATTAACTCAGTTAAAATTTTTATACCGCGCTATTTATACGGGGTGATGAAATATTGCTTTTCGCAGCATGATATTATTGTTTCTGAATTTACATTATTTAATTATGTCATTATACGAACCCGACTCAACCTAGCCCCGGACCAGAGCCTTTAGTATAAAAACATGAGGCGTCTAGTCTGACTGACCCTAGACTGGGGTCAAAATTTAGATAATATTCATCAAGGGTTAACTGAAGGTCAGTTTAGGGTGATTTGTTTTACTTTGAGCTGCGTGTGAAGATTATTGATAATGTATTACAATTTGAATAGTAAATTGAAAAAATGAAGAGTTCACGTATTCGTGGAAACCTGGGTTTAACTGACATCAATAGTAAGGTAGAGGAAAGGAAATTGAGATGGTATGGGCACATAGGACGTAGAGAACCTGATCATATTGTGAACCATGGAAAGACCACCCTTAAAAGACATCTAGAGAAAGACCAAAAAAAATCATGGATGCTTCAGAAAGATAACATGATTCCAAGGCGTGGCCTAGGTGACGTTGTATATGATAAAAGGACCTATAACCTGAGGACGAGGAGAACTGACCCCGATAGTCTACAAAGACGATAAGTTGGGATGGAGCCAGGAAGAAGAAGATTAATAGTATATTGAAAACGTGGAAGAACTCAATTGACTATCTATAAAAAGTGACTAAAATTAAATATGCTGATCTTTATTTATAAATTTTTAAACGATAAATTACCCAAATATTTTAAGGATAAAATAGTGATAAACAAACATTTTCATGAACATATTGCTAGAAATAAGGATAAAGTAAGACTGCCATTGTTGAAAAAAACTGAGTCACAAAATTGTTTAATGTATAAGGTTTTGAAAATGTATGATGAGATGCCTGAATGTATGAGTATGAAGAATGAAAAGAGTCTGAAAGAATTTTAAAATAAATGTTTTGTTTACTGTGAGAAGATGTAAATATATATATTTATATATATATATATATATATATATATATATATATATATATATATATATATATATATATATATATATATATATATATATATATATATATATATATATATATATATATATATATATATATATATATATATATATATATATATATATATATGTGTGTGTATGTGTATGTATATATATGTATATATATATATATATATATATATATATATATATATATATATATATATATATATATATATATATATATATATATATATATATATATATATATATATATATATATATATATATATATATATATATATATATATAATGTAAATTAAGTGTAAATCATAGTTTATATTAGTGTAATATAAGCTAATTAAAGAAATTTAAAAAAAATGTAATACTTGACCGGGTCAAGTTTTCCTCGGTCTTCTTCTGTTTCTATTACCAACCACATTCACCTCATAAATTTATTTTACTATTCACATGCCCAAACCATCTCAACCCAACTTAATAAAGTATTTCAAACGCTCGAAAGACTATTTCAGTTTTATAGATAATTATTAATGTCGCTGATCTAATGAATTCTTGTTTCTAGTCCCTCTCCAAGCACAAGAGCTTAGTCTCTTTTTTGGAGAAAACAGCAAAGCTATAGCAAGATATGTTTAAAAAAAGTAGAAATGTCAAGCAAATTAATGAAATGTAACTATTATATATAATATTAAATAACAAAAAATAAAAATAAATGTATATATTAATTTTGATAGTATGGTTTTATTATTTGATTTATTTAAACATATTACATACATTAATCACACATATAATATTGATGAGTAATTTCCATTACTCATTTTGGGACATGGGATAAAGGTTAACAACACAGAAAACAGATGAAAAATTAACAAACAAGAAAACACAGGGCAAAATGGAAAATATAAAACAATAAAAGTTTGTCAATCATGAGTAGAATGGTGATTTCTCAACCAGTCGATGACAGCCTATAACCCATATTCTTCATCGTCTATGTTGAGATGTCAAAAGTAATAAAATACTGTTTTAAAATCCATCTACATATCAAAAGTAACGTGATTTATGAAATGTTTTTATGTAAAACATTTTGAGTGTGTCCAAATACTTGTTCTCAAATCTGGATTATCTCCAATTATAGGAGTTTTTCATATTATTTTTTGACATCTAAACAAGAGTTTCTGCTCAATAAAAAAGGTTCTTTCCATCTCACCAATAGATGTCTCTAGTGAAGTTCTAGTGATTCAAGAACAATGTTTCAAAATTGGTTCATATATATAGAACTTCCAAGAATTTGAGTAGTGTGGTTGTCAATAATGGGTAGAATTGGTGAATGTTACACATGTGTAAAGTGATCACTTAAACCAGCCTATGACGGTCGTCAGCCCTGTAAATACCCAGACTTCCATAATCTTCTTCATCTTTGAAAAAAAATACAAATTTTTATTATTTTGTTATTCGTTTGAAGTTAAGGATAATCGTCCTAAAATAATCCGATCGTTAAAGTTATGCTAGTAATAATAAAGGCAGGGTATTTGGGGCATTATAAAAGAAACGAAATGAGTCAGTTAATTTTCAGGCTGTCAGTGTGGATTGACCCTAAGTCTGACTTTTGTAGCTATCAAAACTAATTTACATCACCCGTTACCATAACTAAATGAATATCATATTTAATATTATGTAGACAACGCGGTCGTGGAGATGGCGCTTGTAATAAAGGATTATTGGTTCAGGGGTATAACACAAAAAGGGACCATGTGTATTTTAATTTTATTAAAACCATTAAAAAGTGCAAAATGCAATGTTCATTAGATAATTGGTCATGTCAGGAGTTGAATAATTATAAATAATAATCGTCGGGTATGTATGAGGAGAGATGCATGAATGTGGAAGAGGCGAATATTGTGTACAAAGACAGATTGGTGTGGCGGTCCATTCTCTCTGCCTATCCCTGCGGGGAAGCGGCGTGTTGGTTAGTTAGTTATTAGATATACAATTATTTTAGATATTGATATGTATTTAAAAAACATTTATTAGTTAATAATGTAAACACGGCTAGTTTCAAAAATTACAAATGCCGTAATCAAAAGGTAAATATACACTTAATATTTTATGTACGTTGAATGCTACAGTTTGTATTTTTGCCTGCTGCTGATGCAGCTCTCGAGACTAGTCGTATTTAAAATGATAAACTCAGTTAACTTAACATAGTTCGGATCTAGAGCTAGAATCATTATTTACTAGTTCGGATCTAGAGCTACAATCATCTTTCTATAGCAAAAATACACAGAGTGAACTCCGCAAGTCAAATGTATGGGTGGAACGCGCCTGATGGGTATCAACATATCATTATCCACAGTAAAAAATATTATAATTTAAAACCCTGGACCTAAAGATACTGTTAAACTAAATATAATGCATATTTTTATTAAGAAACGCCTTTAGAGATCTAGGGCTAGAATCATTGATAGTTCGAATCTAGAGCTAGAATCATCATTTGATAGTTCGATCTAGAGCTTGAATAATTTTTTAATAGCGAAAATAGGTAGGTACCTTCATAGCATAAAAACATTTTTATAATTTCAAACCGTGGACCTAAAGATGAGATATTGTTTTTATGAAATATAATCCTCATTTTTTGAGAAACAACTACAATTATATTTTAATAGTTTGATCTTGAGATAGAATCACCTTTGAAAGTTCCGATCTAGAGCTGGAAACACATTAAATAGTTCAGATCTGGGGCAAGAATAATCATTTGATAGTTCGAATCTAGAGCTATAATCATCATTTGATAGTTCAGGTCTAGATCTAGAATCATGTTTTAATAGTTCAGAACAGGGCAAGAGTAATCATTTGATAGTTCTAATCTAGAGCTAGAATCATTTTTCGATAGTACAGGTCTAGAGCTAGAATCATATTTTAATAGCTCAGATCGAGGGCAAAAATCATCAAGATAGTTTTAAAATCCAGAGCTATTATCATCATTTGATAGTTCACGTTCATTTTTCATAATACTGTAGTAGAATTCTCATTAGAACTAATATAATAAACTTAGGCATGCTTTGGTTTCACCGATTAAACTTAAGTGCCTTTGAGTTGATTTGATATTTTGGTTTCCCGCGGAGTTAGTAATGAAATTAGGTATTTATGTAACGACACACCTCACTAAATTATATCAATACTCTCCAAAATGTTGCGCCAAGAACCGCATTGAAGTCGAAGAAATCGAAATATTTATAACCTTTTGTAGCGTGTTCTTTAAATTTTGTCTATTCACATATCGCTCACTCCTTTCAAGAACGTCATAAATAAAAAAACCTGATTTTTCAGGAGAACATTTTTAAGGTTTAAAAATATAATACAATGTTTTAAAAATAAATATCAAGCAACTTATTGAACTTTTTACTGTGCAACAGATCTTTTTAGGTAAAACCTGAAGGTTTTTTCTCCATTTGAAAAATATTTAGTATATTGAAAAAAATTATTGAACAATACATTTTCTTCAAATGCAAAAACAACACTTTCTGCTCTGTAGCGGGTAAATATTAAGTTAAAAATATGCCGCTTTTGCTGGGATATAGTAAATTTTGTGGGCATTCTGAAAACATGCACAACTGAAAATTGACGATTTTTGATTTATGACGTTCTTGAAAGGAGTAAGCGATATGAGATAAATATTTCAAAATATAAATATGGGTGCTAAAAATTAATTGCAATATTTTAGACACGATCTAAGTACTTATTGTAAATAAAGATATAGAATATTGAAAAATAACTAAATCGTAAATTTCAAAGGGTCCTTGAGATGATTTTTTACGAAAACGCGGTTATATAAATTGGCAGCCTTCCTTATTATTTTTACAGTAGGTACCCTTCAAGTATCACCCAAAATTGGGTGCTTTGCCAGTAAATTAAAAAAAATTACAGTAGGTACATAAAGAAGTTCCATTAAAAGTAAATTTAGAGACTTAAATAAATGTTAAAATGTATTATCTGATTGTCAAAATACTCAAAATACTCTTATTTCTTAAATAAAATAAAAAAATACGTCAAATTGGTTTGCGGTAGATGCAGTTGCCTTCTATTTAATTGTGCGTAAAGAACACAAGCCCATTAAATGGTATTAAAATCTTAACATAAAAATAACTATTTCGGATGTGTGTTCAAGCCTTTCCTAATTCCTAATTAATATTTGAATATTTGATGTATTTGAGATAATTTTTTATACATAAACCAATAAAATATTAATTTTCTATTTTTTACCTCGCTTGCAAAATGATTCATGTAAAAGTAAACATAAAATAGAAGGTAGGTACCTTTAACGAGTACCTACATATAGGCGATTGTTTACATTCAATGGTTTATATGCAAAAAAAAAATATATAGCCGTCTATTTTATAGTTTATAGTACCTATGTACATTTACAATATTTGTATATCGTTTGAAAATAGTTTCACCTACTTACAAACTCTTTATAAAAAGCTAAACTAACCATCACGCCGCTTCCCCGCAGGGATAGGCAGAGAGAATCGAACGCCACACCACTGTGTCTTTGCAAACATTCTTCGCCTCTTCCACATTCATACATCTCCTCATACATGCCCGACGATTATTACAACTCCTGACCCGGCCGCTTTAAAGTTTTTGACATACTTGATTGTGCCAAGTTGTCCTCGGTCTTCCTCTGCTTTTTTTTCATATACTACATCCGCCTCATAAATTTGTTTAATTTAAATTGACTCTATTTTTAATAGTAAATCAGTTATTAATTATTACTATCTTCCATTTTTTAAAAATAAATATAATAGTAAAAAGATAACGCGTCAAATACAAAGTGTAGATAATTTCACTTCTGGATTTTATTTTTAAAGACTTTAGTATTTTAAAACCAACTGTCGATCAGAGAATAAGTGGATTTTAAGTATAAGTACATATACGTGTAACATCAAAAGGATAATGCGATAAATTTATAATATTTTGCACTGTACATTCTTCGCCTCTTCCACATTCATGCATCTCCTCATACATACCCGACAATTATTACTGACCCGGCCACATTCAAGTATTTGACATACCTGATTGTGTCAAGTTTTCCTCGGTCTTCCTATGCCTGTTTTTCCAACTACATTCATCTAATAAATTTGTTTAACCGTTCTTTTCTCACTCATACGTTCCACATGTCCAAACCGTCTCAACACACCTTGCTTAACTCTTTATTGATCACCAATTTATTGTAAAGTAATTTTTTTTTTCAATCAGATGGTATAAAAACAAGATATGACAGGTGATAGCTGAGAACATGACGTTTGGGGTATACATTTGCCTATTACCTCTAATTTTACACATACAAGAACAACCATTCAAGAATTTAAAGGTTTGAACTAGGTAAAGTAAAGAAAGTGCTTCAAAATATAAAAGTCAATACCTATCAACCAAGCTTTATTCTCTCTGTGTTGTTTACCTAAGGGTTTGGGAATTGTTTTGTAACATTGCATTCTTCAGTGGCGACACTCAACATTGAACCAAACACCTTCGCAACGCTGCGGAGGTGTCGGGAGACGGCGGGCCAGTGGCGAGGGCCTGTCGGGCCCCCCGGCGGCTCCTGGGGCCGGGGGCGCGGGGGGCAGGGGCTACAAGGGTACCAACTGCAAGCGGAATTCATCACCCCGGCCGACTGCGTGAGGGACGCTGAGACTACAAGATTTCAGAGCGCAGAATCATTAGTCAGAGAGGAGGATGATTTATGGCATGGGAATATTTGCTGATCTGAGACAACCCTTTAATTTAAAAAAATATATATATACAAAATAACTCCTTTAATCGGAGATAATCCAGATTTGTGAACAAGTATTTGGACAAACTCAAAATTGTGTTAAAAAGACATATTGTCGGCATTTTTACTTATTTATTTCTCCTTTATTTAAAATTCTTTTAAACATAAACAAACTCAAAATGTTGTAAATAAATTTCCTGGTCAAATTAACTCTCTAACCCTTATCCGCACCCCGATGGTGCATAGGGCACTGGTGCATAGGTTATCTTGATCGTAAACAAGGAAAGGAGATCAGCCTTCCGTTTTAGGTACCTACCAGTCCAGGGTAATATTGAATAAATATTAGAGTGAAAAAATCACTTATATTTATTTGACCCCCCTGGGAATCGAACCCAAGACCTCCAGAACGGTAGTCGAGCGTGCTGACCATTACACTACGGAGGTGGATCATAAATTACCTGGTCAAATTATAAGCTAAAATAATAAAATGAAAAGCATATTTTCTGGCGTTTCGCATGTATGTGATTATAATCCAGGATTCGGACCTCACATACAAGTAAAAGAGTTTCTGAACAATATTAAAGCTTCTTTACCTCAACAATAGATGTCTTTTGTGAAAATTCTAGTGATTCATTACAATTTTTCGAAATTGGATCATATATATATATAGAAGTTCCAAGAATTTGAGTAGTGTGGTTGTCAATCATGGGTAGAATTGGTGAATGTTACACGTGTGTAAAGGCGATCACTTCCAGCCTATGACGATCATAAACTCCGTAAATGCTTATGATTGTCATTATCTTCTTCATCTATGTTAAGATATTAAAAATAATATGAAAAATAACTGCTATAATTGAAGATAATCCAGATTTGTGAACAAGTATTTGCAAACTCTCAAAATGTTGTAATGGAGAATAACATTAGAATGGAGTAAAGAGGATTCTATTTCCTTACATTTTCATTTAACCAGTCCGAGCCAAAGCAAAGTGTGACTGGGTAAGGTTAGTTAAAATTAAATGAAGGTTGCACAATGTGTGTACGTGCTGCAAAGTAAGCCGTTTCATTATTTCATTTTTATTCCATTAAAAAATGCATTCATCAAAACTGATTGATTTATTGCCTTAGTAAATATTATAAAGCTTTCGCGTTATCAGACAGAAGTGGAGCTGCAAAAAAGCCGAACCTGATTTTTACGATAAAGTGTTATATATGGTATGTTTAATAATAATGATATATGAAACAATGAATGTCGAAATTTTAAGTAATTGTTCTCATTATGATGAACTAATGGGTTGATAATTTTTTTTCTTAAGGCCCAATATACGATAAAACAAAACTTAATTTTCTTTAACCCAAGTACAACCTTTCGTCCGCCTCCGTAGTGTAATGGTCAGCACGCTCGGCCACCGTTCTGGAGGTCCCGGGTTCGATTCCCAAGGGGGGTCAAATAAATATAAGTGTTTTTTTTTTCACTGTAATATTTATTCAATTTATTGCCCTGGACCTGGTACCTGGAGCAGAGGGCCAATCACCTTTCCTTCATGTGTAAATGATCAAGATAACACTGCGTTTATATGACTCAGTGCCCTATGCACCATTGGGGTGCGGAAAATGGTTATTATTATTATTACAAGTACATAATATTTGACGTGATTTTTTTGTTGTTGATAAAACACCGTTTTTATATTGAAAAAATAAGTTTTACTTCAAAATAATTATATGGTTTTGAAAAAAAAGAGTTATTGTATTAATAAGAAGGAATTATTGAATTGATAGATTTGATGAGACCATGATTCGAACAATAACATACATAATTATGTACTTATTCATACCAACACACTTGTAACATGTGTGTATTATAATGTGACAGTAAAACTTCTATATAACGGACCGCTATTTAACGAACTTCGGATTTAACGTACAAAAAATCCGGTCAAATGTATTTTTTAAACGTCCTTTTAAAATTAAACATGCTTAAATTTAAGTGCCAATTTTTAGCGGCTATAATAATCACAAATTATGTCTCAAAACTTCAAAAGTGCAAACAGTTGATTTCTTTTCCAAAGCAGGATTACCGCTTATATCGAAATCAAACAGCAACGTCACTTCACGACGAGTGTCCGAAGACAATAAATACAATTTTGTTAGAGTTTTGTATTGTTCATTTATATCTAAAAACAGAGTTTATATATATTTTTTTACAGTATGATTTATTTAAAACTTTTTTTAAATATATAACGGACACCGCCTTCCGCAAATTAGTCGGTTATATTGAGGTTTTACTGTACTCACACATTCCTAAGTGATAAGAAGAATACCACGTTTGAAATAAATAAATAAATACATGTAAAATGAGTGATAAGAACTATTTTTTTTAAAGGAATAAACTGCAAAGCATCCATTTTAGATGCTTGTCTGCAGGTAGGATAGGGAAGGTAAATATGAAAAATACATCACGAACACCCAGACCAATTAAAAATAAATCTTTCTTGAATTCATTTTGCAATTGGCGGGAATCGAACCCGCGACGCCAGTTTCGCAGTCGAGCGCCTACCCAACTACGCCGCGGCGCCTATACCACGGAATTATAAAATAAAAAGAATTGAATGAGGTGAGGTGGGGACGACTGGAATGAACATATAAACAGAATGTCAGAAGACAGACTTCCACGTCTTACTCTTCAAGGAAACCCTGAAGGACGCAGACCCTCAGGCAGACCTCCAAAAAGATGGAAAGACAGCTGGGCTGTCCAAATTTAAAACACAGTAAGGGACACTTTTTTTGTAGTAGGTTTTTTTTGCATTTTTGGACTAAGTAGACTCTACTTAGTCCAAAAATGCAAAAAAAAACTACTACAAAAAAATGTCCCTAGCTGTGTTTTAAATTTGGACTGCCGAGCTGGGACTCAACATCCCAAGAGCGACAAGCGGAGGCACAAACAGATCCCTAGGATGTAAAAAAAGAAGAAGAAGAAGAAGAAGATGCGGATGTTTTTGCCTAGAATTTTTACTCATGAATTACGTGAAATAATAGTAACTCAAAACATAAAGAGTAAATCCACTCACGAGTAGGCATAGGCTATGAAACTTAAAAAGTTGAAGCCTGAGTAGGTTCATGATAAGCGGTGTTGCATAAGCCGTAGCTAGATTTCAGAGTCACGTGGGCGTTATTCAAAAAGAAGAAGAAGAATTGAAAGAAACAAATATATAATTTTGTCTCATCTTAACCCTTTAGCAACGTGGCGTGACGTTATCCATTATTTTGTATAAATATTAGGTAGGTACGTGAATTATGCAAATCAATATTTTAATTTATGTTCCGAATCATTTACATTGTGAAGTCTGTAATAATTTACGAGAAATTTAAGTTCCATTAAAGTGAACACGGAGTAAGTATTTCTAGGCACACCATAATGGTTCGCGGGTATCAGCCATTCGGGGCTATAACTTTATTAGGCGGTAAAACTATAGTTAACTAAATGCTCGGCCGTAAATCTCGGGAAAACAAATAGCCCAGGATATTCCGTTCGTTAGAATTATTAACGTTGATTTAATCGTTGCTTGGAACACGATTACAGAACATCCACTTTCTTAACAGAGATCTCCAACGCTGTGGTTTATGGGCGACGAGAATAGCGCCAAGTCGACGTAAACAAAGTAGTCTTTTATGTGGTAAATATTACTATTTATAAATATTCATAAAAAACTATTATATCACGTTTTAATGTATGTATTATTAACACAGATCTCCAGTTTTATGTTTTATGGGCGAAGAGAATAGCGCCAAGTCGACGTAAACAAAGTCGTCTTTTAAGTGGTAAATACTACTATTTATAAATATACATAAAAAAACTATTGTATCACGTTTTAATGTATGTATTATTAACACAGATCTCCAGTTTTATGGTTTATGGGCGACGAGAATAGCGCCAAGTTGACGTAAACAAAGTAGTCTTTTACGTGGTAAATACTTATATACATATAAATAAAACCCTTATCCGCAACCCAATGGTGCATAGGGCACTGCGTAATACAAACGCAGTGTTATCTTGATCGTTTACACATGAAGGAAAGGTGATCAGCCCTCCGCTTCAGGTACCAGTCCAGGGTAATATTGAATAAATAGTACAGTGAAAAAAATCACTTATATTTATTTTACCCCCTGGGAATCGAACCCGGGACCTCCAGAACGGTAGCCGAACGTGCTGATCATTACACTACGGAGGCGAACAAATACTACTATTTATAAATATACATAAAAAAAAACTATTGTATCATGTTTCAATGTATGTATTATTAATACTGATCTCCAGATTTATGGTTTATGGGCGACGAGAATAGCACTAAGTCGACGTAAACAAAGTAGTCTTTTACTTGGTAAATACCACTATTTACAACATAAAAATCAATTATAATACTTTCGATGATTCGTAACAGATATTTTAATGTTGTGGTTTATGGGCGACGAGAATAGCGCTAAGTCGACGTAAACAAAGTAAGCATTTACTTGGTAAATACCACTGGTCACAGAAAAAAATATTATATATATATATATATATATATATATATATATATATATATATATATATATATATATATATATATATATATATATATATATATATATATATATATATATATATTTAATAAAATACCTAGGTACCTACCTATACATTTTATTAAGTACTTACAAATAGTACCTACATAAAATAGTTCTACCACCAGATGTCGCATGCGTCGCACAGAATAAAACAAAAGACTTCCGATAGAAAAAAATATTGTTAACTGTCAGAATCAGATAGATATAAAAATTATTGTAAATATATATATATATGTATATATATATATATATATATATATATATATATATATATATATATATATATATATATATATATATATATATATATATATATATATATATATATATATATATATATATATATATATATATATATATATATATATATATATATATATATATATATATATATTATATATTATTATTATTATTATTTTTTCAACGATACATTTTTTTGATGACGTATTATTTGTAATATATTAACCTAGTGTCGGATAAGGTCTAAGGCACACGTCAAGCGTCTTGCCGAGGCCGATATCGATTAGAGCTAGCCCCACCATTCATGACCAGCTACAATCAAGATTTTTATTCCGAAACCGCTGTTCGCAGACGCCATCGCTCCGAACAGCTCGTTTATTCGGCTTGACAAGCACAATAGAGCGACTTAGTCCACAAGGGACGACACCGCGACACGGTATCGCGTGTCGGCGGGCAGTAAGTATCGCGAGATCGCGCCGATAGCATTAGGTGTGCTCAGTGCTCAGTGCCTAGTTCCTATACTGCGGCTACGTGGGCAATGGGTAGCACGTAACTTGAATAATTTGTACAATTATTACGTGACGTACTCGGTAGGTAGCTGCTGGCATGTTGGCGTGGTGGTGTCGAGACGCCCATTGAGATGTTTAGGTCGCGGCGGGTGTAAAAATAAAATAATTAATAAAACACGTCTTTTTGTATTTTGTATCTAGGTGTTCGCCTCAGAAAACGTCGAATTACACAATTAAAGTAAAATTTTATGTATTAAAAATGCAAGTGTGGTGGGATTAATTTTTATTGTGCGATCCCATTTTTAAAAAATATTTTATTTGTATACATGTATTTAAATCACAATTTATACACATTATGAACTTTTTTTGCAGAGACCCACCAAGCCACCTTGTGTGTCTTGTCGGTGGAGTTCTTTTTTTAATATATTTTTTTTTGTTTTTAACGATTTAAACCATATAGACACAAAAAATAGAAAAAATTAAAAATATAAACATTTTACAATTTTCATAAAATTAATTCTTGATCATTTACCCATTCCTTTATTTTGCCTTTGTTCTATATTTTATTTTGACCTCTAACATCCGTCGGCAACAAATTAAAAATGTTCGGAACGATATATTGCAGTGTTCGACTCCCATATTTATTGTTAATTCACTGCAATATTGCCTGATATTCTAATGATGAATATGAGGTAGAATTGGTGAATGTTACACGTGTGTTAAGTGATCACTTAAACCAGCCTATGACGGCCGTAAGCCCCGGAAATGCCCAGAATTCCATAATTTTTTTCATCTTTGTCAAAATGTTAATTTTTTAAGTTGACACCAAAAATCATGGATCATATTAAGGGTAACAATCAAAGCAAGGAACTTATTCTTACTTCTTTAATGCAATATTTAATTTTAATAAAGGTTAACCTTTCCCGTACTAATCATTACAAAATTACACGTGATCCGAAGCGGGGTACTAAAAGACCCCAGTTCATATGGAAATCGTAGTACGCAGCAAGTACATATCTTTATTAAAGTTGCGACAAAACGTGATCAATCCTGTGTTAAACCAATATAAAATAATTTAATCGCACCAAAACGTGACAATTTTACAAGCTAGAATTCCTGATTAATTAAAATTATTTATAATGGAAATGTAACGTTTTGGCGAGGACCTCTGTTTCGGCCAAAATCTGTGTATTTTTCAGAATAATTTATGTATTAAAATAGTATTAATAAATGTACGCGATAAGAACAAAGAGACGCAGTTCATCGACTAATATTTTGTTTATAATATTGTCCCCACTACGTGCAGCTCCTTTAAAATCGTACATAAGGGGTGGCGGACAAAATTTTGTGTGCTCAGATTAAATAATATTCAAAACGTGTATACGCAGTGCTCGCTCTGTTTTTATTTTGGTGTCGCTTTGTTCTTCTCGCCCTTGTGTTTTGTAATTTTAGATATATTGGTGTAATTTTGTTATTTTCACAATTATAACTTTGTTATTTTTAATAAATAAAAGATTGTCTTCATTTGCGCGTTTCCGTCTTCCTAATCAAAAGTGTTCCAGTACCGTTAGCAGTAACAACCTCCACAGTTGTCTTTAATACCTACTTATTATTTTTAAGATTAAAAAAATATGGAGTAAGCAGGTGTTAAAATACTTAAGTCATCGAATTAAAATTCATATATCGCTCACTCCTTTCAACAACGTCATTTATCAAAAAACTTGATTTTTCAGGAGATCGTTTTTAAAGTTTAAAAATATAATTAAATGAATTAAAAATCAAGCAACTTATTGAACTTTTTACTGTGCAACAGATCTTTTCAGGTAAAACCTGAATGTTTTTTCTCCATTTGAAAAATATTTATTAAAACTACATTAAAAAAATAATTAAACAATCCCTTTTCTTCAAAATGCAAAAACTACACTTTCTGCCCTGTAGCGGGTAAATATTAAGTTTAAAATATGCCACTTTTACTGAGATTTAGTACATTTTTTGGGTATTCCGAAAACATGCACAATTGAAAATTGACGATTTTTGATATTTGACGTTGTTGAAAGGAGTGAGCAATATTGGGTATTTCAATCCCCCTTGTCAGTGCCGGCTAGGTTAATGTATTATAGATAGGTAGGTACTCACAAAATAAGGCGCCCTATAGCGCCCACCTATTTATAGAGACAGGTCCCTATAAAGCAGTCCAATTTGGTCCTGTCCTGAGCCTACCGCTCTCCAATATGGCAGCCTTCCCCCCTCCTCTCCGCCCCTCGCTGTGAACAAACAGCCTTAATTGAGTTTTATTTATATGATATTAATGCTAATTGGATACCGGCCTATGCGGGGCACTTGTGATTCGTCTGTTAAACTGCGCCGGGACATGCGCAATCGCTTTAAAACAACTACAAACACAACGTAAATCTAATTAAACGAACAAAGCCAGTGGTGTATTCAAGATTTCAACAAGCCAAGAGTTTTATCGACTAAGTAACTTTTTTTTGAGTACCTATTATTAAACCATATCCGCTCCCCAGGTGGAGCGTATGGAGTCCACAAACTGTCTCCAGGCTTTTCTGTCGGCTGCCAGCTCCCTTGCATCCTCCCAAGTCAGATCCGCGTCCTGACGAGAGCTGCCGACGAATTGTCAGCAGTGGTCGTCCTGGGCGGAGCGAACCTGATGCCTTGTAAAAGAGGCAAGCTTGATTAAGACTCTCGGGAGGCATGCGGAGTACATGGCCAAGCCAACTGAATCGCCTTTTCTTGACGACAGTTGTGACCAAGATTTGCTGCGTCCTACGCCTTATCTCTTAATTCCTCACAAAGTCAAACCAACGCACGCCTAAAATTCTCCGCAGACACCTATTCTCAAAGCTTAGTACACGGTTGCTCTGGGCCCTTTGGGTATAAGAGAACAGGAGAAATACAGGCATTTTTGAGTACCTACTAAATTGTATTTTATTGTTAATTTTTTTTTTAATTTTGTGACAATTGTCTCTCCTGTTATGGCATTTCTAACAAATGACATTCGTTTGAAAATGTAAAAAAAAACAATAAATTACAATTTAGTACACTAAAAAAATCAGTGTTTGATTTTTACATTTAATATATATTTAAATTAAGATGGACGCCAAATCTATCAGTAAATGAACTACGTAGGTACCCAACTAACTACATAATACCTACATAAAGATCAAAGAAAAACTTAAAAATAAGTCATGAATTGACTGACTAAGTAATAGAGGAAGATACAGTAAAACATGGCATGATCAAGTATTTCAAATACTTGAAAGTGGTCAAGTCAGGAGTCGGAATAATTGACGTGTATGTATGAGAAGACTTTTGAATGTGGAGGAGGTGAAGATTGTGTGCAAAGACAAGGGCACGGGCAATCCCAGAGTGATGAAGCTTTTTATCCTTTCTGCCTACCGCTTGCAGGGAAGCGGCGTTAGTTAGTTAGTTAACTAACTAATATATAAAAGTTTTTTTTTAATGAACTAATTTTCACTGTGCTTCCTGGCAGAAGTAAGGGGAGAGAGTTCTATTCAGAACGACACAACTCTGCGATTTCAAACAATTTTCGCCTCTTCTACATTCTTGCATGTCTTCATATATACTCGACGATTATTCCGACTCCTCACCTAACCATTTTCAAGTATTTGAAAATGGTTCTGCTTCTATAAGGAACTACATTCGCCTCATAAATCTGTTTAACTGATCTTTCTTCACTCATTCGTTCCACATGTCCAAACTATCTCAACACACCTTTCTTAATTTTATCAATAATACTTATTTCAGTCTTGCATTCTTTCCTCATATCACCATTCGAGCTATCATATGTAGGTACATCGTTCTGCTGTACATTTCGATCGCATTCATATTATTTTTTGACATCTCATCAAAGATGAAGAAGAATATGGAAGTCTGGGCATTTACGGGGCTGACGACCGTCATAGGCTGGTTTAAGTGATCACTTTACACACGTGTAACATTCACCAATTCTACCCATTATTGACAACCACGCTACTCAAATTCTTGGAAGCTCTATAAGTATATATGAACCAATTTTGAAACATTATTCTTGAATCACTAGAACTTCACTATAGACATCTATTGGTGAGGTGAAAAGAAGCTTTTTTATTGAGCAGAAACTCTTTTATTAGTATGTGAGGTACGAATCCTGGATTATAATCACACACATGAGAAAAGCCAGAAAATATAATTTTCATTTTTATTATTTATGTTTATATACTTATAGCTCGATTGCATTCAGTTTATTTTCATCCAACTTTTGTCTACTCCATGCTTCACTTCAATACATTAGGGTTGGAACCAGCACCACCTCAACACATCATTTATTTGTTTTTAAAATATAGATTCTACAAAATTAAAAAAAAGTTAAAAAATAAATCAATAAATGTATTTATTTTTAATGAATTAACTGTCTTATTATAAGTATACGAATAGTATGAAGGAGCGAAATAAATATGAGAAATTCATTTTCATTGCCATTATTTCTTATTATATATATTTTTGAAGTTTCTTTATTGTCTTTTACGGCAAACTGCAAATCGAAAACTAAATAATCAGATTAATTGAAAATACACCGAATGGCACTGTTCCTTCAGATTTTTAAAAAGTAAGAGTAGTTTAAATAATATTTATTAAAAAAAATCTTTCAAATATTTCCGACTTCATCAGCGCTCATTTTTAATTCTTATTAGCGACAAAATCCAACATGTCATCCACTTCAGGTGCGACACTTTACACACATTCCATATTCGAGGGTTTGGCGGGCCGGTCCTTCATTGGTCTGAAAATTTCTAAGGCCCCGCCTCCGCCATATCAGGCCCCACCCACGACATCGGAAAGGAGGGGAAAAACCGGCTTCCGTCGCCGCGGATTCCGGTGGCAAAAGTCCGACGCGGGCCCGGCTTGGAAAACTCTGCTAGGAAACATGAAATCCTTCGGATACAGCCTTTAGTTTCCTTCGAAGCCTTCGCCGAGAAAGAGGGCCGAGAACGCGCTTTGCTCTTCGCGCCCGCCTGACGTTTCCGCGCCCGTTTGACGTTTCGTTTCTGACAGCTGTTCGAAAATGGAACCTTCATCGCCGTGAAGTTTGCGCGTGACGGTCGTGCCGGCGAATCGGCTCGGCGGATAGTGTTCGATTTTCGAATCTTGTTGACATTCGCAATCGCCCAACTGTCACTTTGACAGTTGAATTAGGGGGCCATTGTAAAAGTGGCTGTCACACGATAAACCTTCATTGATAAACGTCAAAAATTACCAAAAAAATAAATAAATTTAAATAAAACACTTTACACACGTAATTATAAAAAAAGTGATCTATTTTCATAGTATTTTTTTAAGTGTTTAAATTACATTTTGTGGCAATAATTTGACATTGACGCGAAGTGCAAGAGTCGGAGGATTGAGTTGACCATCTAGTCTCCACCTTCAGCAAGATAGCGTCCTCGGGAGGGCTGGTCTCCATGGACCTGAGTACCCGCGTGGGCGGGGGCGGCAAGCCGCGGGCGGCGAGGGCGGTGCTGTCCATCTCCAGCCTAGTCGGACAGCCGCCCGCCCTCGGCACCTACCTGGGAGACGAAGGTAGGAACTTTCAATTTAACACGTTGGGTGCGGTAAATGTTTTATGTACGCGCCAGGCGCGTACATAAAACATTTACCCGGTGCGGAATACGCTCTCGACGCGTAATGCTGATAACGATGAATCAAATGACTTTTTGCGTAATTTCAACTCTTACAGTTTTGACACGATATTTTACGTCAGTGTGTAATGAATAAAACAATACGAAAAAATAAATGTGTTATAATCGCTTGTCTTAAAGCAAGTGTAAACAAGAGATGCGCGTGAATGCTACACACAAAGAGCATGTGAATAGTACCTACATTTTATTTACCGGAGGGCATATTTTATTAGATGAATGGATGAAGGAAGCTAAGAGTGTATGTCAGGAAAGACGAGTGTGGTGTTCCATCCTCTCTGCCTACCATTGCTACCACCCTACTTCTTTAAACGGTGTGATAGTAGTACGGCTGTCCAAACTTAAAATACAGTAAAGGACATTTTTTTGTAGTACATTTTTTTGCATTTTTGGACTAAGTAGATTCTACTTAGTCCAAAAATGCAAAAAAAACGTACTACAAAAAAAATGTCCCTTACTGTGTTTTGAGTTTGGACAGCCGAGTGGTAGTAATATAATGACTGCCGAATCAATTATTGAATAAACCTCTCATGTAAGATAATGCTAAGTTTGCCATCTCGTCCGCCTCCGTAGTGAAGTGGTTAGAGGGATTGTCTATCTTGCTGAAGGTGCCGCTTTGTCAATTTCCAGGGGGAATAAATAAATACAATGAAAAGTGATTTTTCACTTTAAAACTTCTTGAATATGCTACAGGACTGGTGATTGAAGCGCAGGATTGACCACCTTGCATGGATGTAATTACGATCAAGATAACACTCCGTCGAGACGGTGTATTTATATTAGTATACACTCACTCTAAAATTTAAATTATCCATTTTATTCATTGTTTCGACATTCAATTTGTGGTAGACAAAGAAAATCACTTGTTTTTTACCGCTTGAGTTTATTTTATTATAACGACTAGTTTCGGAAACTATGCTTCCATCTTCAGATCTAAATATAAACAAAAGCATAATAAATAATTATCTGTTCTATAAATGCCCCCCTCATTATTTATAGAACAGATAATTATTAATTATGGTTTTGTTTATATTTAGACCTGAAAATGGAAGCATAGTTTCCGAAACTAGTCGTTATGATAAAATAGAGTCAAGTGATAAAAAACGAGTGTTTTTTTACATAAATAAATATATATATACATATATATATATTTATATATATATATATATATATATACATATATATATATATATATATATATATATATATATATATATATATATATATATATATATATATATATATATATATATATATATATATATATATATATATATATATATATATATAAATATGTAAATATATAATGTGAAAAATGGCAAAAAATACACACAAGAGAAGCAAGCCTATATTTTTAATGAAATAATATTGAAGTAATCATATTTCGAGATTTTAAATTAATTTTCATAATGTAATAAGGGGCTTGCTTAGCACACTTAATTAATTATCAGACTTATTTTTAAATTATTAAGCTTGCGAGCCCCCTTTGCCCACCCCTAGTTGTACCTGAATTGAATCAAGTACCAAATTTTATTAATGGGTAAGCGTAGATATTATTATTATTATTGATGAATGGGTAGTTTGATGAATGGAGTGGAATGTCATTGTACAAACGGAAGGAAGGAAGTGGTGATTATTGTTTCGTAATTTTTTTGTATTTCATGCACATATAGGTACATTACTTACATTATCTGAGTTTGTATCTATTTTATCTTATTTAGGTATGATATTACGAATAATAGGAAGTGTCAAATATTTATTTAACTTTTTAATTATCAATTTTCAATTTATTGTGCTATTTCTAAAAAAAATTAATACATGAAAATCTATGGTTATGACATTAAATTTTAATATAATAGTTATGAACAGTTTTTTTTTATTACAAATTTGAATTTTCTTTATAGGTAAAAAATTGGGAGATAGTAGTTCTCAACAAAGAATATGAATATGGATTTTAAGAAATAGTGGTATTACTTAGTTCAATTAAAATTAAAATATTGATTGATATTACCACAAATTGTCGGCCGAATCTATTAATGAAAATATGAAAATGCTTATACTCTTTACACTGTGAGTACATTTCTGTTTGGGATACAAAAATATTTTTAAAAAAAATGTATATAAAAGTACATAACAGTTTAAAATCTTTAAAAAATATATTTTATTTTCCTGTGAGTAAATTTCTGTTTGGGATACAAAAATATATGAAAAAATATGTATTATTTTTTGACATCTCATCAAAGATGAAGAAGAATATGGAAGTCTGGGCATTTAAATGCCCAGACTTCCATATTCTTCTTCATCTTTGATGAGATGTCAAAAAATAATATGAAAATAACTCCTGTAATTGGAGATAATCCAGATTTTGTGAACAAGTATTTGGACACACTCAAAATGTTGTAAAAAAATATGTATATAAAAGTACATAACAGTTTAAAATCTTTAAAAAGTATATTTTATTTATCATTTCAAATTTGTCTAGCTTTCCACCATACTGATGATGTCGGAACGATGAAACCCAGTCACCGATTAAATAAAATGTAGGTGGAAAAACTATGCAGTTTTTTTTTTTTTTTTTTATAAAAAATGCAGTTCCACCAAGAAACGTTACTACAAAAGTTAAATAAAAAAAAATATTATAGATTTTTATGTATAGGAAAATTATCATCGACCAATGAACAAATCAATCCAATTTTAATTTTAAAACAAATTAACTAACTAACCATCACGCGGCTTCCCCGTAGGGGTAGGCAGAGAGAATAGAACGCCACACCACTATGTCTTTGCAAACATTCTTCGCCTCTTCCACGTTCATGCATCTCCTCATACATACCCGCCGATTATTACGACTCCTAATCTGACCACTTTAAAGTATTTGGCATACCTGATCGTGCCGTGTTTTTCTCGGCCTTCCTCTGCTCCTTTTCCCAATTTCATTCGCCTCAAAAATTTATTTTAATTATGATTTAACTTGGTAAATATCATTATTTCTTAAAATCATCAATATTGACACGTGTTTCGATGTATTCAGTAACACCATATAATGCTGAATGCACCAAAACAGGTGTTACAATAGATCTAAAGAATTAGTGGTATTTACTAAGTAAAATTTAAGTGGAAAATGGATTATCATCAATTTTAGTTCTATTATTTTTTTATTTTATTTTTCTTTATTATTTTTTTATGTATTATTTTTTGACATCTCATCAAAGATGAAGAAGAATATGGAAGTCTGGGCATTTACGGGGCTGACGACCGTCATAGGCTGGTTTAAGTGATCACTTTACACACGTGTAACATTCACCAATTCTACCCATTATTGACAACCACACTACTCAAATTCTTGGAAGTTCTATATATATATATATATATGAACCAATTTAGAAACCTTGTTCTTGAATCACTAGAACTTCACTAGAGACATCTATTGGTGAGATGTAAAGAAGCTTTTTTATTAAGCAGAAACTCTTATATTAGTATGTGAGATCCGAATCCTGGATTATATTCACACACATGAGAAACGCCAGAAAATACCATTTTCATTTTTATTATTAAGCTTATAATTTCAGCCCCGTAAATGCTAAGACTTCAATATTCTTCTCCATCTTTGATGAGATGTCAAAAAATAATATGAAAATAACTCCTCTAATTGGAGATAATCCAGATTTTGTGAACAAGTATTTGGACACACTCAAAATGTTGTAAATTTTATTTCTTTTGTTGAATACACCTTGTGAATGTCTAAAACAATAATTTATATTTCTTATTTTAGTGGAACTTATCTAAACTCCTCCTATAATGACAGCGATGAATGTAAATGTTGAGATTTGATTAAATATGCTAATTTAACTTTGCTCTTTTGACATATTCAATTAATTTTCATTCCATTTTGAATAACAAATTAAATGATATGCTAATTTTTATATCATTTCAACTTGTTTCCATTTATTTATTTATTTATTTTATTAATTTATTTACAAGCTAGTTAAAATTCTTAATTTTATTCGTTAGTCGGTTATCGTTAACACAATTTCTTCTGGCATATGGATATTTGAAACATTATTTAAATACACATGAGTGTATAAGTTCCAAAATTAGAATTCTCCAGTGACAAGTTTCTATAAACTTTTTGAATATTTTTTATATTCAAAGCATTTACTTTGTGGTCAAACATTTGAATTGATATTAGTAATGTTAGTAAATAACCACTCACCGACTACTTCTGTCTACCGGTTTCGAGACGTACCCGTCTCTTCGTCAGGACATACACTACAATTTAACAATCATGCGAACAACACTACACCACACCCACTTAGTACTATTCACATACACTATCACTACACATGCAAAACATGCAGAGCGAGTTGTTAGTCCCACCATGCTTTTGGGAAACTGCATTGTAGTGATAGTGTATGTGAATAGTACTAAGTGGGTGTGGTGTAGTGTTGTTCGCATGATTGTTAAATTGTAGTGTATGTCCTGACGAAGAGACGGGTACGTCTCGAAACCGGTAGACAGAAGTAGTCGGTGAGTGGTTATTTACTAACATTACTAATATCAATTTTTGAATATAGTTGAAATTACATACTTGAAAGCGGCCGTGTCAAGAGTCGAAATAATCGGAGGGTATGTGAAAAATAACTCCTATAATTGGAGATAATCCAGATTTGTGAATAAGTATTTGGACACACTCAAAATGTCGTAAATTATCAGAGTATTATCACAAATAATAATAATTTGAAAAAAGAGCAGTGGAAGACCGAGAAAAACTTGGCACGATCAAGTATGCCAAATACTTGAAAGTGGTCAGGTTAGGAGTCGAAACAATCGGCGGGTATGTATGAGGAGATGCATGAACGTGGAAGAGGCGAAGAATGTTTGCAAGGACAGAGTGGTGTGGCGTTCTATTCTCTCTGCCTACCCCTGCGGGGAAGCGGCGTGATGGTTAGTTAGTTAGTTTGTTTATTATCCTTCGTACTCGAGGAAATGAGCTTATTACAAATCAAGTAGTTACATATCGTAGGTATACTGCCAAAAAACGTTAACTTTGAAATTCCTGTTTTAATAATCTCTGTTATATAAAATCTTTAGCCTGAATAAAATACCCGCTAATAAACTCAAAATTTAATTTACTTTTAAAACCACATTATTATGACATTTCAAACTACTTAGTGTATTTTGACAGATTATAGAACAACATTTTGAGTGTGTCCAAATACTTGTTCACAAAATCTGTATTATCTCCAATTAGAGGAGTTATTTTGATATTATTTTTGACATCTCATCAAAGATGAAGAAGAATATGGAAGTCTGGGCATTTACGGGGTTGACGACCGTCATAGGCTGGTTTAAGTGATAACTTTACACACGTGTAACGTACACCAATTCTACCCATTATAGACAACCACAGTATTCAAATTCTTGGAACTTCTATATATATATATATATATATATATATATATATATATATATATATATATATATATATATATATATATATATATATATATATATATATATATATATATATATATATATATATATATATATATATATATATATATGAACCAATTTCGAAACGTTGTTCTTGAATCATTAGAACTTCACTAGAGACATCTATTGTTGAGATGAAAATAATTCCATATTCTTCTTCATCTTTGATGAGAAGTCAAAAATAATAGTTTATAGAACGTTGAAAACTTTATAAATCATGAAGTCGATATTGTATATTTTAAAGTTTTTGAGATGTTTTTGCCAGTAGCCACGATATATAGATTCTAACGAATTAGTTTGATAGATTTATGTTATGCCTATTTTACATAATGAGGTGGTAATAAAGGATCTATAGATCCTAGATCCTGCCAAGGTGGTTGTGGTCTCGTTTGCGTAAATTGTTTTCTGTTTTGTGTAAATTGGTCTCATCCTCGGGCTGTTAGCGCTTGTAAAACAACATATAAATGTATTGTCGAAATCTGTCGGTAAGGGGGCACAATTACACCCCAAACGTTGCCATTAATTCGACCTGTCGTAAAATGTAATTTGTAGCGACTAATTGGCCACTACCCCAATAAAATACACAGGATGCACTTTTATATACAAGGTAACTGCCCCTAACACCGAAGTTTTTTTGGGTGAAAAATGTTAATAAAACAAACGTAAATTTTAGACGGTTTCCAGGTAACATAGTTTTGATCGTTATTCATTTAAGACTGCCATCATTGCATTTAAATTGTTTTCTGTATTTTTCAAAAAGTTTATTCAATGATAATTGTGTTGGTTTTGTAACGAACTGATGTTTAAAAGGCTTTAAAAAAATATTTTTAATAATTTTCTTGATTTGAATGGTAAATACCACTATTTCTTAAAATCTATTTTACACGTTTGTCGATGCATTCCGTAACATTTTTAAACACCGCATTCTGTGTTTGAAAACACACAATACGGTTTTTAAAAGTGATTCGGAATTCATCGAAACACGTGTCACGATAGATTTTTAAGAAATTGTGTTATTTACCAAGTAAAATTAAAACTGAAAATGGAAAAATATTACTACAAATTGACCGCATTTATGAAAATTAAATTCAATTGACAAAAATATTTAATTTCCTTTTGTTTTTAATTTCCCATAATTATCAGCATTATGCATTTGGGAAAACTCTAAGGACACATTTTAGAGGAAGCATATTTTTAATTTACGCTTAATAAATGTGTAGGTTCTTCTTTATATAAATGGTTTAATTATTCCTTTAAATTAATAACTGATTCTACGAATTTAATATGCCAAAAATCTACATTTATATAATCTATCTATGTTTTAAATATATCAACGTTTTATGGTACATGCGGCGCTAAGATGTAGTGCCCTATGTAGCACTGGGTGCATTTAAGGGTTTTTAAAAAATGTATATAAACACGCGTGAATTCGAATGAACTTTTGTGTCGAAATTGCAGATAATTTAATAAAAGTAGGTGCTTTTAAAATTTAGAAAAGGAGTAATTGAATTGTATTTTTGGTTTGTTTAATTCACTTCATATGAAAAAATGTAAACTTTGAGTAAACATGTCGCTCACTCCTTTCAACAACGCATATAAAAAAATATTTTTCAGGAGATTGTTTTTAGAGTTGAAGAATATAATAAAGTGTATTAAAAATAAATAATAAGCCACTTATTGAACTTTTTACTGTGCTAGAGATCTTTTTAGGTAAAACCTGAATGTGGTTTCTCCATTTGAAAAATATTTAGTATATTTAAAAAAATAATTAAATCACACCTTATCTTCAAAATGCAAAAACAACACTTTCTGCCCTGCAGCGGGTAAATATTAAGTAGAAAATATGCCGCTTTTTCTGGGATATAGTACATTTTCTGGGCATTCCAAAAACATGCACAACTAAAAATTGACGATTTTTGATATATGACATTCTTGAAAGGAGTGAGCGATATGAAAAAAATGCATACTTTGAGTAAACATGTCGCTCACCCCTTTCAATAACGTCATATTTTAAACAACTTGATTTTTCAGGAGATCGTTTTTTAATTTTGAGAATATAATAAAATGTATTGAAAATAAAAATCAAACCACTTTTTACTGTGCAACATATCTTTTTATGTAAAACCGGAAGGTTTTTACTCCATTTGAAAAATAATAAATTTATAAAAAAAAAATAAAAACAAAAATTTCTGCCCTGTAGCGGGTAAATATAAAGTTAAAAATATGCCCCTTTTGCTGAGATATAGTACATTTTCTGGGCATTCCAAAAACACACACAACTAAAAATTGTCGATTTTTGATATATGACGTTGTTTGAAAGGAGTGAGCGATATGTAGAATTTATTTAGTATGTCTTCAGTCCTTTTGTGGGGGCATTTCGGAAACAATAAGATCTGTTGAATTTTCCAGTTTAATGCAGCACTATATTTCAGGGTAATTTACGTATGTACGCCAGTATATTGATGGCCACATTAACATTGTTGCATATTTCCAACACTTTGTAACGCTTGTAATAATTGCACACTTAAAATATAATATTTATGGGCCCATAAGATGTAATAAGAATAAAAACTCTCCGAGCATATTATTATGTTATTGGTAGTTGGGCACAAGGATTCATAGTTGTCTTAGTGTAGGAATTAAATCATTACGTTAATTATATTTAAACTAAGCATTTTGCTTTTAATTAAAGTTTTAAATTGGTAAATACTAAGTGAAACTAAATGTTATCAGTAAAAATAAGAAATAGTGGTATTTACTAAGTAAAACATAAATAAAAAATGGAAAGGTATTCCCGCAAAGTGACTGCCGAATCAATTGATAAACATTTTTAATTATTATATGTAAGAGAGACGATAGAATAACAGGCACAAGGATAGACAACGATATTTCATTTATATGCTTATTTTTGCAGAGAAGTGTCTGTGTTCTTATTATATTCATAAATATTTCAATTTCAAATTATTTTGGTAGGTATAATCAGTTTGTTATTAAAAATTAAAAATTACTCACAAACAAGAAAATAATGAAATGAATATATACACACATATATATATTTATATATATATATATATATATATATATATATATATATATATATATATATATATATATATATATATATATATATATATATATATATATATATATATATATATATATATATATATATATATATATATATATATATATATATATATATATATATATATATGTGTGTGTGTGTGTGTGTGTGTGTGTGTCTTCTTCCGTCTCTTCAACCCTTATCCACACCCGAGATAACACTGCTTCATATAAACGCAGTGTTATCTTGATCGTTAACACATGAAGAAAAGGTGATTAGTCCCTCAGCTTCAGGTACTAGTCCAGGGTAATTTTTTAACATTTTTGACTGAAAAATCATTTATTTATGTGTTTATAAATATTTATAATATGTACTTATATATTTATCAATGCGTTAGAAGAATGTATACGTTGTGCATACATTATACATCACGAAATCAAGCATGTAGTCGTATGTTACGAGTACATGTGTGTGTACACGCGTATGCCTCTTGCATGTATGCGGTGGGGGGTGGTCGCGTGACTTCTTAATAGAATTAAGATTGAAATCTCCAACTTTCTGCTACTTTAGCAAATTGCTCCACTGATTGAATAATTATTATTACATATCGAATAAGTAGAAGCCATTTCAGAGACGCTAGATAACGAAAAATAATTAAAAGAGCGTTTTCCACTTTTTATTTTTGACATCTCATCAAAGATGAAGAAGAATACATTGTTCTGACGTAATTGTTACATTAATTACGATATTTTTGTATCATTTAATAAAAATGAATAAAAAATAACCGGCATTGCTCTATAAAATAAAAATATATGTGTACTTTAATGCGTATGTAAGTTGAATATTTGATATGCAACTTATTGTACACGAGTGTGGGTACATAAAATATAATGAATTCCTATAATTTTTTGATATCTCAACAAAGTTGAGGTAGAACATGGAAGTTGGACATTTACGGGGGTGAGGACCGTCATAGGCTCGTTTAAGTGATCACTTTACACACGTGTAACATTCACCAATTCTACCCATTATTGACAACCACACTACTCAAATTCTTGGAAGCTCTATATACATATCGCTCACTCCTTTCAAGAACGTCATAAATCAAAAATCGACAATTTTCAGTTGTGCACGTTTTCGGAATGCCCAGAAAATATACTATATCATAGCAAAAGAGGCATATTTTTAACTTAACATTTACCCGCTACAGGGCAGAAAGTGTTGTTTTTGCATTTTGAAGAAAAGGTATTGTTTAATTATATTTTTAAATATATTAAATATTTTTCAAATGGAGAAAGAACCTTCATGTTTTACCTAAAAAGATCTGTTGCACAGTAAAAAGTTTAATGAGTGGCTTGATATTTATTTTTAAAACATTGTATTATATTTTGAAATTTTAAAAACGTTCTCCTGAAAAATCAAGTTTTTTGATTTATGACGTTCTTGAAAGGAGTGAGCGATATGTGAACCAATTTTTAAACATTTTATTCAATCACTAGAACTTTACTACAGACATCTATTGGTGAGATGAAAATAAGCTTTTTATTAATTAGAAACTCTTTTATAAGTATATGAGGTCCGAATCTTGGATTATAATTACATACATGAGAAACGCCAGAAAATATCATTTATTTACAACATTCTGAGTGTGTCCAAATATTTCTTAACATTATCTCCAATTATAGGAGTTTTGTTATTCGATAATTCTTCCGTCTACTACTATCTTTCCTCCTTAAAATCACATCGTGGCATTGTGGCATGTCCGGAACAACTCGACTTTTCTTCCGGTCTACGGACACGTTAATTGTTGTATTTATAGGAACTCGTTAGCCATTAGTGCATGGTGTTGCATATAAGTTACTTGCCGATTGTCTTCATAAAATAACCCTAAAAATACACAACATAACGTACTAATTTATGGTGCAAGTTTTTATTGAACGTTGCTCAATTGAACGAATGAAAAATATGAAATAAACACGTCGAAAATAAAATAATAAAATAATAATCATATATCGTATGTAAAAACATTAAAAAAATAACATCAATTATATATATATATTTATATTTTTTTTTAATTATTATTAAAATGGTAACAAAAGTTGTTTTGTTAATAATTTTAATTAATTTTCTAGACATTTCTATATTACAATCAACAAACAATAAAATAACGCAGTTCCCTCTTATAAAGAGACTAAGCTCTTGTGCTTGGAGAGGAACTCATAATTATTATTTTTTAAATATTTGTTGGTTATAAAATTTATTTAATTATAATTATTTTATGTGTGTTTTATTATTATTTTTTTATTACTAAATTATTTAATTAACAATGAATTACGTTACAAATATTTAATCCGTACAATTTGAGTCTGTATTCTATTCTTATCGACACTTTGTTGATATCTTAACTCACTTGTGCTATTTTTAGTTTAAGTTTTCCGCATAAAACGTATTTGAAAATGATGCGAAATGCATCGAAACACGTGTCATAATAGATTTTAAGAAATAGTCGTATTTATCAAGTAAAACTTAAATTAAAGTAGGGCAGTTATATTTTATTGGGAAGATCGCACTTCGTCATAATAAAAGGATTATTATCCTCCAATAAAATCCCTCTACTGTGAATGTACCGTATGTAATTGGTATATGTTGTAAACCGTCCCTTGCAGATGAGGTTATATACCATAAATACTCGCAATGTGTAGCACTTCTGCAACAAAGTGTTTAGCATAAAATGTACACCATAAACCATTTTTATTATACCATTAATTTTAAATTAGGTACGTTTTTGTAATCTATATAAATAAAAAATATAAATTCATAACGTTTACATCTTCTCAGACTTACATCTTCTTATATGAAAGAAGGTGTAAGTCCGAGCATCCAAGGGCTAGTATTTGGTGTGAAGCGTTCACCATTTTATCAATTTTTGAACATTCATATTGCATCCTAAAAGATATGGTAAATCTCCTTAAACGAGTAGAGATTGAAAACCAGGCACTGGGTCTGGAGATTAACTAAAGCAAAACCAAGATCATGATTTGACGTTTGGTAATCTCAGAAACTCACTCGAAGGTTCAGAGATAATAAACGAGTTTCAGTTCCTTAGAAAAAATTAAATCATCAATGAACTTGCTGAGGAAAGATCAGACGTCGTATCGCCATCGCCAAAAGTGCCATGTCTAAGCTAGATAAAATCTGGAAAGACCGGGGCCTGAGAACAACACCAAGATAATCCTTATCAAGAGTTTGGTCCACTCCATTTTTCTCTATGCTGCTGAATCATGGACCATAAAAGCAGCAGAAAGGGGAAAAATTGACGCCATACAAATATGGTGTTGGAGGCGCATGCTTCGAATTCCATACACAGCTAGACGCACCAACGAGTTCATTCGTCAGGAGTTACACTTGGCTGGCTTGACTCTGGCCAGTGTCTGTACACGACGGATTCTTCAGTTCTTTGGACACGTTACGCGTAGAAATGAGGAAAACCTGGAATGATTGGTTGTGATTGGTAGCCTGGAAGAGAAAGGAGTGAGAGGAAGATCCCCACACGATGGACCGATCAATTCAAGACAGCAGCAGGCACTTCGGTGGTTGGAGCGCTACGTGCAGCGCAGTCAAGGGATAACTGGAGAAGAGTCATTGCTTCGACAAGGGTCACAACCCTCAGTTATGAGGACTAAGATTTTTTGTTTTATTTTACCTCTAGCTTTTTTTTAAATTATTTATTTGGCAGTATGAATATATAAAAAAACTATAGGTAAAATAACTGTGAACAGACTGTAATAACAGTAACAATCGTGGATGATTTATATAGTGCCATTCTCGTAAAATACTACCTCAAGGGCGCTTATACATACTTATATGAATTATGAAATGAAAATGATAATGAGATGAAATTTTTTTAAAGAAAAACGTCGACAATCGGCTGAGTCTGAAGGGGGGAAAGTGGGGCCGCCATATTATTGCGACTTCTTCTCGGTCTTCGTGGGCTGCACCATAGCCAAGATCTCATCGATCTTTCTACATTATTATTGTAGCATCCTAGTGTTTTTGACTAAATATTCTCGAGGGCCCTACGGGGAGAACTCTGATTCGTTTTTAATTCGATAATTTTACACAGCTTACGTTTATCTCCGCTGTTGACAGTATTAAATGGGCTGCGAATTATTCCGTAAGTATTCCCTAATGACGACATTGTGGGCACTTATAATTTGTACACAAGAGACACAGGCGTCACACCTGCTGAAAAAACTTTAATTAATTGCCTGAAGCGAGAGATTTTATCACAAGACCTGGCAGCACTGGGTAATTACAACCATACTCCAGGTAGCCGCTTGATATGAAAAGCAATTAGTTGTTGTCAGATATGAAAAAAAATCACAACATATAAAGGTACCTACGCGGCGACTAGTACCTACGTAATATGTACCCAACCTAGAATGATTTTTATAAAGTACACATTAGTACCGCTGCGAACATGAATTGTAAAAAATAAATTAAAAACAACGGATATAAAGTTTGTAAAAAACACGTTCTTACCACCAAAATTCATAATTAAATTAATGTTTTTTATTATTATTTATTATCATATGATTTATTTATTATCAGACACTGGATTATTCACCCTACGGATGATATATCAATTTATATTATAGGTGATATATCAATTTATAGTATATACTAGGTAGTTAACCAGCCTATGACGGTCGTCAGCCCCGTAAATGCCCAGATTCCCATATTCTTCTTGGTGTTAATAAAGTGGTTTAAATAAAGTTGTTTTATTTTATGAAGTTAATAAAGCCACAAAGTATCTACGAAAAATATTCAAGGAAAAAAGTATATTGTTAAAAATACGATTATTTATAATGTATTTAAGACTATTTTTTTAAGCTTAAATGAAAAAAAATCAGTACAGTTTGGTGCATCCGGTCGTCCTCTGGACAGAACTTGGTAATTTTGATTTTATCTCGTTGCATTAGGAGCTTACAACAGTGACAATCACAAAAGAAAATAATACCTCAGACGAAGAGGACTACATTGTTCCGACTAACACTTCACAGAACATTAACTCGACGCTGCACTATAGTCCTATATCTATGGCGTAATTACTTTTTTTTTTAAAAAACAAGTTAAATATGTCAAAATGTGCGGAAAGACTATTTACATCGGGAGAAACATCGACAGAATTGATTTCGTGGGGAAATGTTGCGAGATGGCGCGAGTGTCATTGTAGCAATGAGTAAAATGGCGCCATTTCTGTTGATACAACGTCTGGATGGCATCTTCTGTAATATTTCTCAAGGTAGGGACTGACCGGAATTATTTCGTCGTAACGTAACACGTTACGATGCGAGCATTCGTACAGTCAGTACAGCGAGCCGAGCTGCTCGCCGCTCGTTGCGAATGCTCCATCCGAAGTCGGATGCAATTTTAGGCCGTATCAAGGTTGACAATCTCTGGGAAATGCCCCAAGCAACGGGGAATATTTTTTTCTTCATCTGGAGTAAGCTGTAATTGATTAAAATCACAGGACCAAGATTCACGTCTTCGTCATCCGACATTTTAACTATGAATGCAAAGTTGCAAAGATTCATTCAGATTTTGGGTTATTGATTTTATACAAATTTAATACAGATTTCTAGACTGTAGTTAAGATTTTTTGGTTTGCATATCGCTCACTCCTTTCAAGAACGTTTAAAGTTAAATAAAAAATCGTCAATTTTCAGTTGTGCATGTTTTCGGAATGCCAAAAAAATGTACTATATCCCAGCAAAAGCGGCATATTTTTAACTTAATATTTACCCGTTACATGGCTGAAAGTGTTGGTTTTGCATTTTGAAGAAAGGGTTTTATTTAATTATTATTTTTTAAATATGCTAAATATTTTTCAAATGGAGAAAAAACCTTCAGGTTTTACCTCAAAAGATCTGTTACAAAGTAAAAAGTTTAATAAGTGACTTGATATTTATTTTTAATACATTGCATTATATTTTTAAACTTTAAAAACGTTCTCCCAAAATATCAAGTTTTTTTCATTTGTGACGTTCTTGAAAGGAGTGAGTGACATGGCAACACTGAGCACAAGGCCACAAGCGAGCAGTTGTGTTCTAAACGAGCACTGATCGCGGTCAGTCAGCAATGCCGTAACGTCGTAACGTAACATGCTCGCCGCGAGCGATGTTACGACGTTACGTTACGACGAAATGCTCCAGCCAGTATTTACTATAAAAGTGTAATTACGCCATTTTTACACCAAATCAGCGATATACGGATGGATTATTTCACAACATTTGTTCACCTTATTAAACGAGTGAAAATGTAAAGTAATGAATATACAAATACAGCAGACTAAATAAGTCATATATCTATAAAATAATGATAAGATAAACTTAACATTTAAGAGATACATTGTATCGTCGATTTTAGCGCCTATCGATAAAACTTTACGAGCTGAACATAAATAATATGAAATGTTTTCTTGATTCGGAGTAGGGGAGAGTGCCCATGGATGGGACGTTTTTGATTTTGCCTCTCTAGTTCTTCTCTGTAAAATAAATCACAAAAAGTAAACGTGGTTTCTCTTTATTCAATCTTTTAGCTACAAATATGCCGTACTTTGTTTTCTAAAAAAATTAACCTAACTGCCTGAAAAATCGATTTCAAATCATGTCCTAAAATGTCCCATTCATAAACACCCTCCCATGAGAGGGACACCAGTATACCATGAATAGGACATTAATTAAAATGCTAGAATTATGGAATAATTCTATTTTAAAACAAAAATCATCTGTTGACACTTTCGTATAATACGTAGACACATGTAAAAGAAATTTTATTTAACATTTTTGCAACATTTTTGGCAATTTTTTTTTTTTTTCATGTGCCACAAAATTTACATTTAAGCCATTGCATAAAACTATATTGATATTCTCCTTCACATATGTGACACTTATTATCCTCCTTTCCTTTTGTTTTTGTCAGTGATACACCTTCTATTTCAAGTGATTTATCTGAACTGATCTCTGTCATCACTCATTGAAATATTTTGTTGAAAACTGAGTTTTTTTTAAAACTCTTTTAGCGTTAGGCTTATTTTATGGTCTATCTATAGGTTTTCATTTTCCATTCTTCAATAATTGTATTTTCAAAAACTTGTCCTTTTCTGAAGTGTCAGATATTATACTTGATTTCCCCTTACTGATTTATTTCTGTACTGTAGAACATATTCTTCCAGCTGAATTTAAATACGTGGAAAGTATTTCTTCTCGCTTCAGACTGAACTAACTAACTAAAAAAACTAACTTACTATCACGCCGCTTCCCCGCAGGGATAGGTAGAAAGAATATAACGCCACACCACTCTGTCTTTGCAAACATTCTTTTCGCCTCTTCCACGTTCATGCATCTCCTCACTCATACCCGCCGATTGTTACGACTCCAACCTGACCACTTGCAACTATTTGGCTTACCTGATCGTGCCATGTTTTTCTCAGTCTTTCTCTGCTCCTTTTTCCAATAACATTCGCCTAGTAAATTTGTTTAACCGTTTTATCCTCACTCATTCGTTCTACATGTCCAAACCATCTCAACACATTTTTCTTAATTTTATCGATTATGCTTATCTCAGCTTTGCATTCCTTCCTTATTTCACTATTCGAACATCTATCATACATCGTTTTGTCGCACATTCTTCTGAGAGATCGCATTTCGACTGCATTCAGTCTACTTTCATCCTTATTTTGCCAACTCCATGTTTCACTTCCATACATTAGAGTTAGAACCAGGACTCCGTTATGCACTGCCAGTTTAGCTTCCGCTGATAGGCTCTTTTATTTTCTATCAGCCTTTACTTGTTTGACATGTCTATAAAGAGAAGATTTTCCTATTGCATATATCTTTGCAACCGACCTAATATTTTGCTTTTATTTAAAACCTCTTCTACAGCAGCTTCAATTAGAACGTTGGTGATTGATGGTTGGTGAACGATGCCGTGTTTTTGGCATTATAACCTAAAAACAATATAATGTTTACAATGCGTATAATACAAACGAGTACAAACGATTTTTAATATAAATTAAAAGTATTCGCCATGAATGGGGCAATTTTCCCTTGAGTGGGACCGTCCCATTCATGATCACTGCGCGCGTCCCATTCAAGAAAATGCGTGATTTTTAGGAAAATAGATAAATCGATACATTTATTCTTAAGTAAATTTGATGAAACATACTTTATAATATCCTGAGAGAACCAACTTAAATAATTGTATTTATCAATTGCAGAACTTATCATAACCTATATGTACAAACAAAATCAAATTGCAATATATAATTTACTTTTTGACGCAAAAAAATTGTAACACGTCTTACTCGCTTTACTGTCAGTCGAGAACTAAGGTTTGAGGATTAATCTGTCTAATATCGTAGCGTTAATGTTGGGTAATTTTTAATTTTTTTTTGTAATAATAGTTTGGGCTGGAGGACGATTGTCCCATTCATCCTCTGTCCCACTCGTGGGCACTCTCCCCTACGGTCCTGTCTTGTGCACTAACGAATTATTTCCTTTACCCATATCACTTCGACTATAAATAAAAAAAATAGTACAGTTCCTTAATATTCAGTGGATTTAGTGAAAAAAAATTTAGGCAACGAGATCTATATATTTATTTATGTTGTATAAGTAGTCTAGATTATTTATTTGATCAGGAAATCTTTACTGACTTATGAAATATACGTGAAAAATTAGACCAATAAAATATGTACAAAATGGATTACCGTTAGTCGGAAATTTATTATACGTTTTACCAAAGAAAGCATTATTATTTTTCTTATCATTTCTTTTGTAAAGGTACCACCTATCAAAATATGTAACAGTCAATTAGATTTTAGAGAATCAAATGTTACCTGGATTTAGAGAAAATTACTGGGCCTTAATGCTAAATCTAATAAAAAGATAATGACTCCATATATTTTTTAATCACATATATATGTATATCTACATATATATATATTAACCTAAATAATGACAATCCTAAATGGTTCATGTTAGAATTATGATAATGGTCCACGCCCATATGTTTAAGAGGTCTGTCGATGCCTGTTAATTTAGACTTTAGCCTTCGCCTCTTACGCTCTACCCTGTGCTTATTTCAATTCATCCCTGTAATTTATAAGGTGCTTTCAAAATTTACGAGCTTTTTATGCATTCAAAAATCTAATAGAATTTTACGCCAAGTCCCTTTTAAACTGTTTTTTTTTACTAGTAACCAAAATTTTTCAACTTCTAAATTTATCCATTGTGAGTGTACGTACGGTTACACACCCTTTTTTCCATAACATTTTAAGTGTGTCCAAATCCTTGTTCGCAAATCTGGGTTTCTAAACTTAGGAGTTTTTTTATATTTTGACACCTCCACATAGATGAAGAAGAATAGGTATTTAAAGGGCTTACAATCTGTCATAGAATGGTTTAAGTGATCATTTTATAAATGTGTAATATTATAGCCGTGATTAACAAACACACTTCTACTCTACAGGAGTCTCCCAGTGTGTAAAATAATTCGGGAAGGATCTTACATATGTACATTTAAAAATAAGGGACCCTCTACTAAATAAAAAAAAACTTATTCAAATCAATCATAGATACTGCCACGAACTCACTCATGAAACAATGTGTGAATTATATGATATGTATGGGTTCTATCTTTAGTTAGTGTGGTTTTCAATCATGAGTAGAATGGTGGATTATGTTGAGTGTAAACAAGATCCTTACCGAATTATTTTACATGCTGGAAGACGCATGAAAACGTGATTGTTTTTTTTATAAAGCTCATTATTTTATCAGTTATTTTATTCACAATATTTTGGGTGTATATAAATCGTTGTTCATAAATCTATCAAAAATAACTCCACATAGGAGTTATTTTTATATTTTAACATCTCAAAGAAGAGGAAGTAAAAATCCCTCTCAAGTCAGTGTCTTTTTTGGAGAGGCTCAGCGCAACTAATATTAAAAGATTGCATACAACATTTTGAGTGTGTCCAAATACTTGTTCACAAATCTGGATTATCTCCAATTATAGGAGCTATTTTTCATATTTCTTTTTGGCATCTCATTAATGATGAAGAAAAATATGGAGGTCTGGGTATATACGAGGCTTCTTTTCATCTCACCAATAGATGTCTCTAGTGAAGTTCTAGTGATTCAAGAATAATGTTTCAAAATTGTTTCATATATAAAGAGCTTCCAATAATTTGAGTAGCGTGGTTGTCAATAATGGGTAGAATTGGTGAATGTTACACGTGTGTAAAGTGATCACTTAAACCAGCCTATGACGGTCGTCAGCCCCGTAAATAACCAGACTTCCATATTCTTCTTCATCATTGATGAGATGACAAAAAATAAAAGATTGTGTGTTTAGAAATTGTATTAAATTATATAAAAAAATATAATAATAATTAATTAACAAGAAAAATATAGTATTCTTTGTTTGTTTAACATATAGTCTGACGCGAACAACATAAAAAGGACGTAAATCAATTTCTTTGATTTTTAATAACCTCTGCAGAGAATAAATAATCCCAAAATAATACATTTCCTCCCCTAATCACTGTCTGTGACAGGTTATAATTAAGAAACTGAATTTAATGACCCAAAAATTTATGGGAGAATTTTAATGCGAAGTTATCCCAAATATTCGTGCGAGGTATGTGCCCAATCGGTTGAAGATTACAGGTGTGACCGAAACGTTTAACGAAAATACAGTTATTGTAAAATCGAGACATATGAATTAAATTTCAACACCCTATGACAAGTCGAAAGATGTCATTGTTACAAGAAACTGATAAAAACAAAACTTAAAAATATTTTTTATGATTTAGTTTTTATAGATACATTTTTTAAAAACTAAGTATATGTATTACGGCCCTTTAGGCATAGCCTGTGTTGTGCCGAAATACTTACATACATGTTAATACAATATACATTATATATGTACGCCTCCGTAGTGTAATGTTCAGCACGCTCGGCTACGGTTCTGGTGGTCCCGGGTTCGATTCCCAGGGGGGGTCAAATAAATATAAGTGATTTTTCACTCAAATATTTATTCAATATTACCCTGGACTGGTACCTGAAGCGGAGGGCTGATCACCTTTCTTTCATGTGAAAACGATCAAGATAACGCTGTGTTTATATGACGCAGTGCCCTATTCACCATTGGGGCGCGGATAAGGGTTTATTGTTTTATTATATATATATATATATATATATATATATATATATATATATATATATATATATATATATATATATATATATATATATATATATATATATATATATATATATATACATATACATGTATATATATATATATATATATATATATATATATATATATATATATATATATATATATATATATATATATATATATAATATATATTTATATATCTATATGTATATATATATATATATATATATATATATATATATATATATATATATATATATATATATATATATATATATATATATATATATGTCTTTAAATATATTTTTTTATTGCTATATTTTATACATTACATTAAATAGATACAATAACAATTTATTGTAGAAAGGTTTTACAATAAAATAAATACACTTTAATTAATTCTCTTTTCACCTTGAATATATGTAAAAATAAAACACATTGCGTTATCAATACATATTTCATTAATAAATTCGGCAGTCACTTTGCAGTAATATCTATCTATTTTTAATTGAATTTTTACTTGGTAAATACCACTATTTCTTAAAATCTATTGACACACGTGCAACGATGCATTTCGAATTTTTGTCAAACACCGTATTACAAACAAGTGTCATAATAAATTTTAAGAAAAAGTGGTATTTGTCACAAAATTCTCTTAATGTAAACACGACTAGTTTCGAGACTATAGATTTTCTCAACAGGTAAAAATACAAAGTTTAATATATTTTACATAAATGAATTTACATGGTTGTATTTTCGCTTGCTGATATTTGAAGTTCTCGAAACTTGTCGCGTTTACATTTATCAATTGTTTTATTTTTATATTTAAATCACCAAGCTACTCCACAAAGTTAAAGCCAAATCAATAAATAATACTGTATAATCGGACTTGTAGATTTTGATATCTCAACATATGAAAAAGAATATGGATTTATATGTTATCATAATATATGAAAAAGAATATGCATTTATATGTTATCATTTATGAAAAATAATATGTAATTTTGTGTATTTATAGGGCTTGTAACCTGTTACAGGCTGGTTTAATTGATCACTTTATACACCTGTAATATTCCCTTTTTTACCCGAGATTGACAACTTCTTCTTCTTTCTTCTAACCCTTATCCGCACCCCAATGGTGCATAGGGCACTGCATCGTATAGAAGCAGTGTTATCTTAATCGTTAAATACACGAAGGAAAGTAGATCAGCCTTCCGCTTCAGGTACCAGTCCAGGGTCATTTTTAATAAATATTAGACTGAAAATCAGTAATATTTATTTTGACCCTCTTGGGAATCGAACCCGGGACCTCTAGCATGGTAGCTTAGCGCGCTAACCACTACACTATGGAGGCGGACAACTACACTACATAAAGTTGTATACATAATTGAATTGATACAATCTTTCACACGTGAGTTCACAAATATTTAATTTAAATGTAATTTTTATTTTTCATATTATGACCTCGAATGACGTAAAAAATGACAGTGTCCTTGATGCGAATATATTTGGGTAGGTACAAATTTTAAGAATGCATGTAAGTTGGTCGTGTATCCGTAAACACTACCAGAACTCGTCGCAGTTACGACCCCAGTGCTGTGCCAACATTTCCTTATCAGCAAATTAGTTTTACGATCGCCCTCTCACCTCGTCTAGACGTTCGGCTAGAATTTCAGTTCGGAGTTTTTATTCGTGACTTTTTGGATATCAACCGCTTAAGGAACTACCAGTCATATAAAAAATATTTCCACTCAAAGAATGGCATAACTAACTGAGTTAGAAGTACACCATAATATAATATATCTACATATAAATAATACTCAAATACTAGAACGGCTGTCCAAACTTAAAACACAGTAAGGGAAATTTTTTTGAAAAAGTTTTTTGTTGCATTTTTGGACTAGTAGAATCTGCTTTGTCCATGAATGCAAAAAAAAAAATATAAAAAAAAGTCCCTCCTGTGTTTTAAGTTTGGATAGCCGAGTAGGTACCACTATTTATTCTCAAGTCTTGCCCTACCTTCATTTTAAACTTAAGTTAGTTAAACCCTTATCCGCACCTCAATGGTGCATAGGGCACTGCATCATATAAACCCAGTGTTATTTTGATCGTTAGCATATGAAGGAAAGGTGATAAGTCCTCCGCTTCAGGTACCAGTCCAGGGTAGTATAAAATAAATATTAGAGTGAAAAAGGCACTTATGTTTATTTGCCCCCCCCCCCTGGGAATCGAACCCGGGACCTCCAGAACGGTAGTCGATGTCGACCCTTACACTACGTAGGCGGACTTTAAACTTTAGGTTTACGAAATGCTTGGATGGGTAGATTTCGTTAAAATTTTATATTTTCTCCAGATAATGAAAACATCTGCAGTCGGTGAAATTAGTCGTGTTTAGGTATAAAAATAAATTATAAAATTAATATAAAACAAATGTTTTATTTTTATATATGGAAAATCGAAGCATAATTTAGTCTCAATCGAAAATTACGAGAAAAATAAGGTGTGAAAGAGATGTCAATAATTCTGTAAGTGTTCTTTTTCTTAATTACATTTTTTTACGAAATAAATTATATTTTCATATGAATATAAACATATTTCAGACTTTTATAACTAATACTGAATACGTACATAACTGTGCATTGTAGATATCCATAATATATTATTATGGTGATAAAAAAATCGTGTCTTTATGTACCTACCTGTCTTTATCTGTGACATAAATAGGTACAAATTAAAGGACTTCGGGTCTTATCAGAAGAATGTTAAGAATTCCACCGATAAACAATATCATTCAACAATTCCTGAGACAATGCGTTGTCGTTATACAAGACCACCTTATTTGTCCTTTTTCCTTTAACTCAAAACAAATTACGTTTTGAACCAAACTATACTACTAATGTGAAATGTTATTTATATATTCAAACCCTTATAAGCACCCGATGGTGCATAGGACACTGCATCATATAAACACAGTGTAATCTTGATCGCTAACATTTGAAGAAAAGGTGATCAGCCCTCCGTTTCAGGTACTATAATCCTAGGTATATTGAATAAATATTACAATGAAAAAATCACTTTTATTTATTTGACCCCCGTGGGAATCAAACCCAGGACATTCAGTACGGTACCCGAGCGTGCCGACTATTACACTACGGAGGTGAACTTATGTATACCGAAAAAAAATCAGTTATTACAACCAGATTACTGAAAATGCGAAAAATGAGAAAAATTGTATATATGTTTGATTTATTTTTAAGGGCAGTTCTCAATGTTCGTGAATATCAAATTAATATACGAATTAAGTAATGTAATAAAATTGGTAATAAAATTGTATTGCTTGTAATAGCGTCGACGCGCGACGTCTGAGGTAAAGCTGCTTTTCATCATTGCACCAAATAAAAATAAATCACATATAACGTGATTAAATAAGGCTTCGTGTCTGAATGCAATACTGCCCGAATTTAATTAAGTTCTGAACTTTCCACAAATTGCCTTTTTTCCATTTCCCATTTCGTGGTTCGTTCCCGAATCCCTCACGAATCAAACTTTTCAATTCCACACTAAAATAAAATAGCATTTAACTTTGGCGACAATAATTCTGTCGTGTTAACATCTAATTGAAAAGCGAGGTTAGTCGGCTTGCCGCGGAAGCGCGTTTACATCTAACGAAACATTATTTTATATTTTGTTACTGCATATTAGTGCGAATTAAGGCCCAGCATTCGTTAAATGGTTACTTAATTTTCTCCAAATCCAAGAAACATTATACGTAATTGATTTTTAAAAACACCTTTTGCGATGAAAAAAATATTTTTCATCGAAATAATTATATGGACAACCACAAGGTTGGGAGTTATTGAAAGGTAATGAGTTAAAAAAATCTATATATTCTAAAAACAAAAAAATCGAATATACATTCTTTATAAAAAAATCGTGCGTGAACAGACATGACACCTCTCTGGTGGTCGCCGGGCGAATGAATTCTATGTTTGTAAATATCCCCTTAAGCAACAACTTATTCGTCCGCTTCTCTATTCGTTCATTTCACTATTAATCAAAATTTCACAACCACAAATTTACTTTACTTACTTTTGTTGATTTCGGGTTGTACATTTTTGTTATTTTTTTTAATCCCTCTACTTTCAAACATTTAACTTTCGCACACATTTTCAGGAACCAATCATGTGCGAAAGTTATATATATATATACATATAAATATCACCAATTTTAATCCATAATATATATATATATATATATATATATATATATATATATATATATATATATATATATATATATATATATATATATATATATATATATATGTAATAAAATAACTAGGTACCTACCCATACATTTTATTAAGTACCTACAAATAGTACCTACATAAAACAGTTCTACCAACAGATGTCGCATGCGTCACTCAGAAGAAAACAAAAGACTTCCGATAATATTATTAACTGTCAGAATCATATAGATATAAAAATTATTGTAAAGATTAATTAAGAATAAACTTTTATTGTCGTTTCTTTAATTACAAAGCAACACATTGTTTATTTTATTATTATACACCCACTTTACATATTATTTACACTTAATTTTCAAAAGGAAAATATTACCACGTTATAAAACGACAATTTTGTTAATCAAAAATAAAGAAACAAAATAAAAATAAAAATGGATACTGCTCCTCAAACATTACAAAACTTACTAGAAAAATTAATACAAAATGCTCAGGTAAGCAAACATCAAAATTTAAAAGATATTTCAGAGAAGTTCATCATTGAAAAATTTACAAGCAAAAATCCTAATGCAAACCAGTGGATGGATATTTTTGAAAAAGAATGTATACGTTTTGAGGTGACAACGGATGAGAAAAAAATTGAAATATTAAGATTGTTTATGGATAAAAGTTGTGAAGATTGGTACAGTTCGATGATGATAAAATTTTCCATGAACTCAGAATGGATAGTATGGAAAAACAACTTTTGTAAAACATTTACAAACAAGGGATGGAACCATGTAATGTTTGCATTATCTTTTAAATATAACGACGGTTCCTTGTTAGACTATGCCATAAGGAAGGAAAAACTTTTGTTGGAGATGAGAAGAACGATCGACATGGGTACCTTAGTAGATCTTATTGTGGCTGGTTTACCAGAATTTATAATTAATATGATTGATAGAGAAAAATTAGAAGATACAGTCGATTTATTCAATGAAGTAAAAAAACACGAAAACATTGTAAATAAAAAAAGGTTTTCGGATCAAAGAAGATATGGAAATCTAAGAACTAGTGGTAAAATTAAAGATAAAAGTCCATGTAAGATTTGTGAAAAATTAAATAAGGGAACTCGATATCACCCTGAAGTAACGTGCTGGTTTAGAACAAAGGAGGATGATAAGTTTAATAATAAAAATACTATCAGACATGTAAACAATTCAGTTATAGAAGCTAAGTTAAACGAAACCGATCAAAAAAACGAATAGTAACACCATTAATAAATGTCAAACTATTACTAAATGATCAAATTGAAATATTTGGAAAAAAACGTTGATGTATATATTATTGATGAAGAAAATTTCAAATATGATTTTTTGATAGGATTAGATATGATAAAAAAATTTAAACTAATCCAAAATGAAGACTTAAAAATAACACAAAGACAATGCTTGAAAAATGAAAATAAAAAGAAAGTAGAAAAAATTTCTACAAAATATAAAATTAAAAATAGTGAATTTAAAAATACAGAAAATAACAACAGCAAGGAATGCAAAATAAATTATAATGAACATGTAAAAGAAGAAGATTTTGAAATAAAAATAAATCATTTAAATCAATTTCAAAAATCTAAAATAAATGAACTGATTTGCAAATATAAATCCGTTTTTGCAAAAGACAAATATGATATTGGCACTGTTAGTGGATACGAAGCGAGGATAGACTTACTAGTAGACAGATATTGCAGTAAGAGGCCTTACAGATGTACTGTAGAAGATAAAAAGGAGATAGAAAAACAAATTGCAAAATTACTGGATAATAAGCTAATAGAAGAATCCTACAGTCCATTTGCTGCACCTGTTACATTGGCATTTAAAAAAGAGGAAAACAAAAAATCCAGACTGTGTATAGATTTCAGAGACTTGAATAAAATAGTAGTGCCTCAAGCTCAACCATTTCCTTTAATTGAAGACCTAATGATAAAGACCAGGAATTGCAAATTTTTTTCAACACTAGATATAAACTCAGCGTTTTGGTCTATTCCTTTACGAATCGAAGACAGAAAAAAGACGGGATTTGTTACACAAGAAGGACATTTCCAATGGACTTGCCTACCATTTGGATTGAAGACCTCACCAGCAATTTTTCAAAGGATACTAGGTAACATATTAAGAAAGTATAAACTTACTGATTTCACCGTTAATTACATAGATGATATTCTTATATTTTCTAAAACTTTTGCTGAGCACATTAAACATCTAACACAGTTGCTGGAAGCGATCGAAACGGAAGGTTTCAGGTTAAAATTTACAAAATGCGCATTTGCGTCAGACTTGGTAAAATATCTAGGTCATATAATTCAAAATAATTCAATAAAACCAGTAAAGGTTAATTTGATTTCAATAAAGAATTTTCCTGTTCCAAAAACGATAAAAAATGTAAGACAATTTCTGGGGAAAATAAACTTTTACCACGAATACATACCAAAGAGTGCAATATTACTAGATCCATTGCATAACTTACTAAGGAAAAATCAAAAATTTATTTGGTGTGATAAATGCCAAAAAGCATTTGAAATAACAAAAAGCATGCTTTGCTCACAGCCCGTTCTAGAAATTTTTGATCAGGATTTACCAATCAACATTTATACCGATGCTTCTTTAGAAGGTGTTGGGGCCATTTTGAAACAAAAGCAGCCCGATGGTAGAGAAAAACCAGTGGCATACTTTTCAAAAAAACTAAATGAAGCCCAGAAGAAAAAAAAAGCAATATATTTAGAATGTTTAGCAATTAAGGAAGCAGTAAGATACTGGCAATACTGGTTAATAGGTAAATCATTTACGGTTTATTCAGATCACAAACCTTTGGAAAATATGAATCTGAAATCTAGGACCGATGAAGAGTTAGGTGATTTAACATATTATTTATCGCAATATGAATTTGAAATAAAATATAATCCAGGAAAGAAGAATTTAGAAGCAGATTGTCTAAGCAGGAATCCAGTATTAGAATCGAGTGAAAATGCAGATGAACAATTAAAAGTTGTAAATTTGGTTAAATTAGAAGATATTTTAAGAGATCAGAATAAAAATGAAAGAATTCAACAGAAAAAAAACAAATGGATTGAAAAAAACAATGTCTATTTTAAAAAGGTCAAGAAAAAAGAAAAAATAATTCTTTCAGAACCGTTTAGCATCGAAATCATAAAAGACATACATGAAAACCTATGCCATATTGGAATTGGACAAATGCAAAAGACTATTAGTCCACATTACACAGCCAAAAATTTGACGAAAAACATAAAAACAATTTGTAGAAATTGTGAAATTTGTATTAAAAATAAATCAAGAGGACAAAAGAAATTTGGATTTATGTCTCATCTAGGCCCGGCCACAAAGCCTTTTGAAATAATATCTTTAGACACAATTGGAGGTTTAGGAGGTTCAAGATCAACAAAAAAATATCTACATCTCTTAGTGGATCACTTTACAAGATACGCATTTATTTTAACCTCGAAAACTCAGAATGCAAATGATTTTATAAAACTAATCAAAATAACAGAAACCGAGGATATTGGTATGCTTCTCACCGACCAATACCCAGGAATAAACTCGAAAGAATTCAAGGAATTCTTAAATGACAAGCAGATCCCAATAATCTTCACTGCAGTAAATGCACCATTCTCAAATGGCCTAAATGAAAGGCTGAATCAAACATTGGTGAACAAAATCAGATGCAAAATAAATGAAAAAGGAAAAAGAAGAGCATGGACCACAATAGCTCAAGAATGTGTTAATAAATATAATAATACTAATCACTCAGTCACTGACTTTTCCCCAAGTTATCTTTTATATGGTACAGATGTAAATATTTTACCCAACGAATTAAAACAAGGAAAATCTAATAATGACTGGATTAGAGACAGGAAAATAGCGCTTGAAAATACAATAAAATCACATAATTACAATAAAACATTATTTGACAAAAATAGAATAGGCTGCGAATTCAACGTAGGAGACATGGTGTATGTGGAAAATGGAAACAAGCTAAACAGAAAAAAATTGGATGAACTAAAAATTGGACCTTATAAAATTATTGAAAAAATTTCTAACTCAATATACAGAATTGATACAGGTCACAAAAAAATAAAATCAAACCTTTATCATATCACTAAACTTATACCAGTCCCTTCACTACAAGAAGATGATCCGGAGGACGAGTGAAAATTTTACTATGAATTTTCATCCCCAAGGGGGGAGATGTAATAAAATAACTAGGTACCTACCCATACATTTTATTAAGTACCTACAAATAGTACCTACATAAAACAGTTCTACCAACAGATGTCGCATGCGTCACTCAGAAGAAAACAAAAGACTTCCGATAATATTATTAACTGTCAGAATCATATAGATATAAAAATTATTGTAAAGATTAATTAAGAATAAACTTTTATTGTCGTTTCTTTAATTACAAAGCAACACATTGTTTATTTTATTATTATACACCCACTTTACATATTATTTACACTTAATTTTCAAAAGGAAAATATTACCACGTTATATATATATTATGGATTATATATATAGCACATTTATTTGCTTCTTGATGTATTAAAAGCCTGATATTTTACAACATCATTAAAACAACTAGAGTACTAACTAAATTCAGCGCTCAACACAAGTAAGGTAGTTTTTTTGACATCCATTTAAGTCGTTTTTCACTTTTTCATCGTTTATTGGTAAGATCACGACAAACTAGATTACTCATTGTATTCAAATCGCATTTTCATTAACTTTTTTGATCAGACATTCCATTTGACGACAATTTTCTCTGACATCCGTCCGAAAGTCACGCTCGGTTTACCAAATGAAGACTATATTGATAAAGGCTAAAGCGATCAAATAAGTTTTGTCAACCCTGTGACAACAGAATTTAGTTTAATTTATGTATTAATTTTAAATCAAACACAGATTTTTTGAGTCTACTAAGTTGTATTTTATTAACAAAAACACATAAAAATTATACTGTGACAATTGTTTCGCCTTGTTAGGGCATTATCAAACGAATGTGAAGATCAAATGGACTACGGTCCTTATGTAGCTATACAATTCTAAGTGACAGTTTTAACACGTGCAGCAATAATTTATGGGAGACAACAGTAGCTAATGGGGGATGTAGGTATGTACCCTTATATTTATTTTCTGGGAAAGGAAGAATTTATTGACATGGCAATATTTTAGAGAATTAATACTTTAAAGCTTATAACAATTGTTGGTAATATTATTTTTAAGAATTTATATATGTAGATGTAATTATTAGTTTATCAATAACGCATAACGCAAGCGTTTACATAGAGAGAGATGATGTACAATAATAGTCTATTTAAATATGTTTAGCCGTAGTGAAGATATAAGGTTGGTTTTTTCATTAGGTAGTGGGGGGTGTAGGTATGTACCCTTATATTTATTTTCTGGGAAAGGAAGAATTTATTGACATGGCAATTTAGTTTAATTGTTAGGCTGTCTTTAAAAGTGTACATGAGAAGATTTTTTTATTGATTTTTGATCAATAAAAAAAACGGTAAGATTCCGTGTAGTGCACAAACGCCCTATGGGTCTGAATGCTGGACGATGTACAACACCTACTCTAAGCAACTAGAAACTGCCGAAATGCGAATGCTTTTTTTGAGATCTAGATAGCATTTACTACTTACCTTGCTTATTGTGTAAAAGGTTTATAGATCATTCAGTGGATTTTTGTTTCTACTTACTAAAAAAATGTTTTATTTTAATTTGTGTTGGAAACAGGAGGGATAATCTAATGATAATCTAACGTAGACCAATCAGGAACTTCTCAGCATTTGCTCATTCCTGGGAGGAAACCACGTAAAACTCCTCATGAGAAATCCGGGCATAACAATCTGTCATTTGTGAACAGGATACACTTATAATAAGGAATAAATGAATGATTTTATAAAATATCTTTATTTTTATTCCAAAGAATCCTTATCTTGTCCAAGTTATATAAATCTGTCCAAGTCTTGATTTATTTGAATATTAAAGGGAAATTTGCCATTGCTGCTTTTCTCTCTATTTCCCCTAACTATTTATGCTTCATTATTTTCCCTATACACCAATAATGTCCACTATCCTGTACTATACGTACCATATAAAATACATTCCATAATTTTAACAATACCACCTTTCTTAATTTTACCAATTATCTCGACCTTGCATTCATTAAATATTATCGTAATTGTAATATCCATTAGTAAACAAAAGGTTAAACCAATTTTCTAGTTCGATAGCAATACCTCACTGTTGCTTTTCGTCGACTTTCGTCCTTTTTTTGCCATCGACACACATTTCTTAATTTTATCGATAAAGGTTATCACGTCGGGGTCACCAATTTAGCCACCCGGGAACATCGGGGGTCACCAATATGGTCACCATATGTGTGTGTAGCGGATTGCTACGTTGGGGTGGCCATTTTAGCGTGTTGCTATTGTCTGATGGCGCGTGAAAGAATCACGTGTTGGTTATTGAAAAGGGAAGCCAGAAAAGGATATTTAAAGAATTCTTACTTACAGATCGTTTATTTATATAAGCGCTTACACTACAATTACTATTGATAATTACTAAAAATACTTAATCTAATGAATTTATGAACTATGGAAGTAAAAATGTGAAGCTAGATAAACACGTCCGCTCTGGCTAAACGGTGTAGGTGACCTCGTCCTCTTCTTCTCGGTTGGCCGCGATCGTTGATTTCGTTCGGGAATCTCCGTTGCGAATTCGTCATGTTCGTATTTGTCAGCGGTGCCAATTTGACGGTGTAGCCAGACGCCTAAAATTATTTCAGACTTGCATTCTTTCCTCATATCACCATCTATCGTACATCGTTTTGCCGCACATTCGTCATTCGACTGAGAGATCGCATTTCGACTGCATTCCACGTACTCTCGTCCTTTTTTTGTCATCAATACACCTTTCTTAATTTTATCGAATGTGCTTATCTCGACCTTGCATTCATTAATAATAATAAAACCCTTATCCGCACCCTAATGGTGCATAGGGCACTGCGTCATATAAACGCAGTGTTATCTTGATCGTTTACACATGAAGGAAAGGTGATCAGCCCTCCGCTTCAGGTACCAGTCCAGGGTAATATTGAATAAATATGACAGTGAAAAAAATGACTAATATTTATTTTACCCCCCTTGGGAATCGAACCCGGGACCTCCAGAACGGTAGCCGAGCATGCTGACCATTACACTACGGAGGCGGACGAAAATTGCATTCATTATATAGTTGTAATATCCGTTGCAGTAAGCAATGGGTTAGTCATAGTTTAAACCAATTCTCCAGTTCGATAGCAATTCTGAAAGGTGTTAAAAAATGTGAGTTTCCCCGCGTTAAAAATTGTAAGAAAAGCTAATCTATTGAATTTACGTTGCCCAGTTATGGGTCTGTTTACCGAGTGCTCTATAAAAAAGTTCTTAAGTTTTTGTTACGGCGACAAATGTCATTGTATTGGTTACTCGTGTCCCTTTTATAATACTTCGATAGGCCTGATATAATTTGTTCAAAGCGAGGAACTTGCTGTGCAGGGGTCAAGAACATTTTTTTAAAAGTGGATAGTTTTTTTTTTTTGGTGCAATACTATGGTCATTGGCGTCTCAACGTCAAGTCAAAGACAAATCAATAAATAATATAAATGAATTTTATTAATTGATTCGGCAGTCACATTCTGTTAAAATATATCCATTTTTAATTCAAGTTTTACATAATCATACTTTCGACTTTTCAACATAGATGAAGTATAATTTGGAAGTTTAGGTATTTACTGGGCTTACGATCTGTCATAAGCTGCATTAAGAGATCACTATAGAGTAACACTCACTATTCTGCCCATGATTGACAACCACACTACTCAAATTTCGGAACTTTTATATATCCTTTAATTGGCACGTCATTCTCACAAATGTGAGTTATTGGTACCATCCATGGTTGAGTTTAGTAATACTTTTATTTAGCAGATACCTTCATGAAATGTACGTATGATTTTTTCCGAATTATTTTACATACCGGGAGTCGCATGTCTCCCTATCAGCCTAGCCTGTATGTCGAGATGTCGGTATAAATAAGTCCTAAGTGAAAAACCCCACATTTGTGAACAAAGAGACTTTAAGTCTCTTTAAGAGACTATAAGTCTCTTTAAGAGACTATAAGTCCCTAATTTTTATCTACGTCCGTAAGTGAAATATTGATATTACTGGAATTGAATAAGTAACAGCTTCAGGGCTAAACAATTTTGATTAATAATTGGCCCATCGAATGTGAATTTTAAGTTAAAAAACGCGTAGCATCTTATAGTCCATAACATATGGTATAAAACGATGTGTTAGCCTTGATTTTAATCTATTTCCTGAAATAGTAATTGAACAAATTTGAACTAGAGATCTAAAAAATGTTGCAAAATTATTGGTTCGAATGTGGATTTTTATGTCTTATATTTCGTAAAATACGGTAAAAAAACGGTGTGTTGGCCCTGATTTTTATCAAAATAACGGAACAAATTACAGCCTAAGAGTTATTTTTTTAAATTGTTGTTTTTTTTAAATATTTTTTACAATTCTATTTTGTTTTCCCTTTACCAATGGTTGGCGTTTTCACCACGGACCCGGTTATTTGTTTAGTGTGTACCAACTTACCTCCGCTTTACGCGGTGCTGTAATTGGTTCCGCTTGACGGCAGTTTGTCATGCCAGCCACGACTTCCTTCGCCTCACTCTGCCCGAGAGGATACCTTCAACTTAACCTTAACTAACCCTCACGTAAAAAAGCACGAAAAAACAACGCAACGAATCCAATAAAATAACACAAAACAGCCCCTTTTTCAGCGTTACCTCAATTCACAATCAAGGCGATATTTCAGGCGAACAGCACGGCGACGGAGTAGAAAAAGTTTTTTAATTGTGTGATTTATATCGGTCGTCGTAATTTAAATATTCCCTTTTCATTAAAATTAACTAAATAACTAACCTCACTCTGCTTTGCAGCTGGGGTAGTCAAAGAGAATAGAACTACATAACTCTGTCTTTGCAAACAATCTTCGCCCCTTGCAAATTTATGTATCTCCTTAAACCTCGTGTCGGGTTGTGGTCCCGTGGTTAGTGTCGCGGACTCTTGAGTCAGAGTTTCTCGGTTTGAACCCACTCTACCACAATTTGATACCTATGTGTAATAATGAGCCGCTTAGGTTCACAGAAAAAGTATTAAATTGAAGTATTTTTGTAAATAATAAAAACAGAAATATTTCTCTATAAAAAAATAAAAAAAAAACATCGACCTGATTTTTTGAACACTTATTTGATAAATATTTGAAACACTTGATGCCAAGTTTTCTTCGGTGTTTTTCTGTTCCTATTTCTTTCTTCGGTCACCACACCAATATGTCTTTGCAAAATTCCAATCTTCGCCTCTTCTACCTGCCAACTATTTCGACACCAGATGTGAGCACTTTCAAGTAAATATTTAAAATACTTGATCACGCTTAGTTTTCCTTGGTCTACCTCTGCTCCTATTTCTACCTACATTTGTGTCATACATTTCTTTAACAATTTTTTCTTCACTGATTCGTTTCGCATGTCCAAACCATCTCAGAACACCTTTCTTAATTTTATCGATACTAAACTTTATAAAATTAAATAACTTTGTTTTAACCACTTTTTTATTATTAGTAAACTTTAGCCTACCGGTTTCGACAAGAACCTTGTCATCATCGGGTTTTATTAAATACTTAAAGACTTCCATAGACAGACTTCCATATTCTTCTTCATCTTTGATGAGATATCAAAAAGTAATATGAAAATAACTCCTGTAATTGGAGATAATTCAGATTTTGTGAACAAGTATTTGGACACACTCAAAATGTTGTAAATAAATTATCTGGTCAAATTATAAGCTTAATAATAAAAATGAAAATGGTATTTTCTGGCGTTTCTCATGTGTATGATTATAATCCAGGATTCGGATCTCACATACTAATATAAGAGTTTCTGCTTAATAAAAAGCTTCTTTACATCTCACCAATAGATGTCTCTAGTGAAGTTCTAGTGATTCATGAACAAGGTTTCTAAATTGGTTCATATATATAGAACTTCCAAGAATTTGAGTAGTGTGGTTGTCAATAATGGGTAGAATTGGTGAATGTTACACGTGTGTAAAGTGATCACTTAAACCAGCCTATGACGGTCGTAAGCCCCGTAAATGCCCAGACTTCCATATTCTTCTTCATCTTTGATGAGATATCAAAAAGTAATATGAAAATACCTAAACATTAAAATACTCATAATTAATTACATTCCCTTGCCAAAAACTTCCACACACTCGGTAAAAATTCTAATAATAATAAAAAAGTGGTTAAAACAAAGTTGTTTCACTTTATAAAGTTTCTAAAATGTGCCACAAAGTATCTGCGAAAAACATTCAAGAAAAAAAATATCGAAAGTGTTTATCTTAGCTTTGCATTCTTTCCTTATATCACAATTGGAACTTTTTTCAATATAGTTAATTATTTATAATATCCAAGGACTAGAAATCAGAGGGGAGTGTGGTTCATTCTTAATTCCATAGAAAACTTTTGTTACCCAAATAGTATTATAATGTGATTGGAAAGTTTCAAAGTGCTGATTACAGTACGATGAAAGTATTGTAATTTTACATACATAAGAAAACAGTTTCATAAAAAGCTCGTTATGAAAAGCATTCAACTGTAGTATAGTTATAGTATAAATAATAGAAATGTTAGATATCACCGGATCGGCCAGTGTTTTTGCCTAGAATAGTTTACTTAAAAACTACAAGTAAATAAAACTAAAGTTATTTAAAACCAAAAAATTTTCACCACATTTTAGATATGTCCAAATCCTTGTTCACAAATCGCTCACTCCTTTCAACAACGTCAAATATCAAAAATCGTCAATTTTCAGCTATGCATGTTTTCGGAATGCCCAGAAAATATACTTTATCCCAGTAAAAGCGGCATTGTTTTAAACTTAATATTTACCCGCTACAGGGCAGAAAGTGTTGTTTTTGCATTTTGAAGAAAAGGTAGTGTTTAATTATTTTTTTACATAAACTAGTTATTTTTATAATGGAGAAAAATTCTTCAGGTTTAAACTAAAAAGATCTGTTGCGCAGTAAAAAGTTTAAAAAGTGGCTTGATATTTAGTTTTAATAACTTGTATTATATTTTTAAACTTTAAAAACGTTCTCCTGAAAAATCAAGTTTTTGATTTATGACGTTTTTGAAAGGAGTGAGCGATATGTCCGAATCCTTGTTCACAAATCGCTCACTTCTTTCAACAACGTCAAATATCAAAAATCGTCAATGTCAATCGTCATGTTTTCGGAATGCCCAGAAAATGTACTTTATCCCAGTAAAAGCGGCATGTTTTTAACTTAATATTTACCCGCTACAGGGCAAAAAGTGTTGTTTTTGCATTTCCAAGAAAAAGTATTGTTTAATTATTTAAAAAAAATAAACTAAATATTTTTCAAATGGAGAAAAAACATTCAGGTTTTACCTAAAAAGATCTGTTGCACAGTACAAAGTTCAATAAGTGGCTTGATATTTATTTGAAAGGCGCCGCGGCGCCTTTCAAATAAATAAATAATATTAAATAGAAAATAATTACAAAATAATATAATATGTAGCTGAACTCGGAACCGTTTTTTACTTTGTAGCATGGTGTATTTTATTGTATTTTTGCGTGGAATCTAATAGTGGTAGCAAATTAAACTCAATGCGAGTTAAATGTATTAAGTTTACCGGATCACGATTGAATTTTGGATTTTAATAAAGGAGCCTTTCTTTAATGATGTTTGACATTATACTCAGAACGTTTGATTGGTTCTCTAATATACCCGAATCACGAGATATCAAATTATTACTTTATATTATCATTTAAGTGTATTATTTTATCTAAGAAGAAAAGAAAATGTAATTTTGAAATCGTTAGATCAAAAACTTTTCATATTTAATAAGGAACTTTGGGGAAACGCAAAATGAAATTTAAAAATAAGTTTCTTAATAACTAACTAACTAAACATCACGCTGCTTCTCCGCAGGGGTAGGAGGAAAGAGAAAAGAACGTTACATCGATCTTTAAAAAAAATCGCCTCTACCACATTCATGCATCTCCTCATATATGTATAATATATACCAGCGGATTATTCCGACTCCCGACCTAACTATTTTTGTATATTTGAAATACATACTAGATCATGCCAAGTTTTCTTAGGTCTTCCTCTGCTTCTATTTTCAACTACATTCGCCTCATAACTTTGGTTTACTGCTTGGCAAGGCTAAGATAACCATTATCGATAAAATTAATAAAGGTATGTCGAGATGTGAATTGAATGAGTGAAAAAAGAACAGTAAACCAAAGTTATGAAGCGAATGTAGTTCAAAATAAAAGCGGAAGAAGACCTAAGAAAACTTGTCTTAATCTAGTATTCCAAATACTTGAAAGTGGCCAGGTCGGGCTTAGGAATACTCGGCGGGTACATATGAGGAGATGCGTGAATATGAAAAGGCGAAAATTGTTTGCAAAGACAGATTGCTGTGGCGTTCTATTCACTTTGCCTACTCCTGCGGGAGGTGGCCGGATGGTTACTTAGTTAGTTAATTAGGTAAAGAGCATAAAAAATATGTTACTGAGTATTTCTCATATAACTGTCAAATTTATTTATTTATTTAAATTTCATGTACAGAAAGTAAAAAGTACATTGGCGGACTTATTGCTAAAAAGTAATATCTTCCAACCAACTAAAAACAGACTAGTGATATTGGTTAAAACGTTGGATACCATATATAGCTGTTTGCATTCAGAGGGTAGATAGTACTTGAACATTTAAAAAACATAAATTGTCATAGACATTACTTTTTATCACTTGAATCCTAACTGTCCATCAAACCTCCTCCCTTAGTTTTTCCCTCTACCTCCTTCCCCAAACTCCCTATTTCCTTTGCCCTCCTTATTATCATCTTTTGTAATATATGTTTTCTTAAATGTCAATTTGTAATTTATGTTTTCTTAAATGTTCAAGTACTATCTACCCTCTGATTGCAAACAGCTATATATCGGTAGTGTAAAGGCAAAGGGGTATATCTGTCAAATTTTTCATTTTCTAAGTTTTTTCCACAAAATCTCTAAAATAGTGTATTCCACATTCTGGCAAAAAAAAATAAAGCTGCAGTTGCAATGCAATATGTAGTTTTCTTAAGATATGTTCATATAAAAATACATAAAACAAATGAGTTATTTATTTTCACGAGTTTTTTTGGCTCTTCTGTAAAATTTGGTCTGACCCAGATATACCCTTTTGCCTTTACACTACCGATATATGGTATCAAACGTTTTGATCAATATCACTAGTCTGTTTTTAGTTGGCTGGATATTGCTTTTTAGCAATAAGCCCGCCAATGGAGGTACTTATTTCTTTTCTCTACATAAAGTTTAAATAAATAAATATTAATGGTGACAAAAGTTTGAGATTACGAAGATATGCATTCCTATCCGGAGCGGTCAGCCATTTTCTAATTGATTCGCAACAGACTGATTGGTTGGCCATATTCACTAGTGCCGGATGGATGGTCGCCACTGTTTATTTATTATTTGCACACAATGGGGGATATTGAAGGCGTACAGCGAGCAGCGCACAGAGTCGTCCGGCGCAAATCGATTCGGCTTGTCGCGTCATGAGTATCCCGCTTAAGCCAATAAACAAATCACGACCATTTTGTATTGTACTCTGAACATAGGAGCTATTCTGTAATCACCTCCGTTAATCCGTTATATTTTCTCATTTGTTTCTTTTAAACATGCAGAGCTATCCTGTAATCACCTCATTTTTTTAAAATTTTTATTTATTTAATATAGTTACATTTTTAAGTACAACATAATACAATTTCTAAGCATTTATACTATGGCAAACTTATAGTCTTAGATTCGCTGTGCCTCTCCAAAAAAGAGACTGAGCTCTTGGCTTGGAGAGGGACTTACACTCAAGGTTTAATGTTTTATATAATTAATGGGATTATAGTCTTTTTTTTCTTTTTTTTCAAAATTTATATGTGATGGGCATATTTTTTTTTTGTTAAGAATTTTTATAAATTTTTTTTTATTGCTTTAGGGAGTTTCTCGAAATATTTAATTCCCAAATATTTGAAGTTTTGTTGAAATTGTTCAGTATTACATTTTGGAGTTGAAAAATCATTTAAGAATCTCGAAGATAAACTAAATTTTTTTTAAATTCAAATATTTGTCACCCTTTAGAAATTGAAAAATTGCGTTTTTCAAAAAAATGGTTTCTATGTTTGGGACTTAAAATTTTGTAAATAATAATTTTGTTGGAAATTAATATTTTTTTCAAAATAATTTAATTATTGTTTTCTGTACTATTTTCACAGAGTTCAGTATGTTGTTGTAGGTACCTCCCCATCCAACGATGCCATACTGTAGTAGTGAGTGTACAATAGCATAGTAAACTCTTTCTAGGTTGTCGATGTTCAGTATGTTCAATTAATCAATTATATTTTCTCATTTGTTTCCTTTAAACATGCAGAGCTATTCTGCAATCAACTGTGTTAATCTCTTACGCGACGGAGACAATGTCATCGGCCCATCTTTTTTGGGGCCAGCCTATTTTATTTAAATACTAAAAATCTTCAGCGTCAGATTGCCTGATCAAATTTGTCGCATCTTGCACTTCTGGCTTGGGTCGTATAGCCATCGAACATACTTCAAACACTTTAAAACGGTAATATATACTTAAACTTTTAAGTATATATTGCTAAAAATATAGGATTCTGAAGATCTTTTTTTCGTTTAAATTGAGGCTTTTAAACTCCTTCTTCTTTTTCCTGGCTACATCCCAAATTATCGTTTTTGTAGACTGCTGGGGTCAGCTCTCCTCGTCCTCAGGTTGTAAGTCCTTCTGTCATGGACAAAGTCACCTAGGCCATGCCTTCGAATCATGTTTTCTTTCTGCAGCATACATGAATTTTTTGGTTTACCTCTAGATATCTTTCAAACTCCATTTTTTTAATACTACTACCTTTAGGTTTGCATGGCTAATAAGCAAACTTAAAGCTCTGACATCACGATATTTACTTGAGTTTTCCATTAGCTTCCCGCTGGTGCCGGGCGAATCTAGTGGAACGAAATGGCGCTAATCTAATGTCCACAGGAGAACAGTGTCCATCAAGTTTTTATATCGTAGGTATCACAAAACATATCTAATTCATTGACAGTTATATAAGAAAAAAGCTGTCATGAGCCATCAATTTTGTATTTTCATACAAATCGTGATGACTGCCGGAATTCACATACTAAAAGACAAAATAGAATTGACTGAGACATGATTGACAAGAATATATAATACGAATAGAAAACGATTTTCAAATAACTTTAATAAGTAAAACTTTAAATGATTTGATAGGTTGGGAAAAAGCTAAATAATATTCTTCATCACTGCATCGCAAAATCGCTTAATGATTTTTACGTTACTTGTACGTTATATAATATATTATACATAGGGAATGTACTGTGCTTAGCGAGATTCTTTATCAACTTATTGTTTCTGTTTTGAACGAGACATGTTCAAAACACGAAAAAAATGTTTAAAATGATCTTAAATGACTTGGTCTTCTTCTGCATTGATCATCCATCTTCAACGGATATCCTCCCTCTATGAAACTTGCATTTTTTAACAAAGTTACCTACAGGTGATAAGTCACCGAATATAATACACATACTTGTAATAAGAAAGGTAAATTCATGTCATCTAAGAATAAATTTTAAAAAATTTCGTCGTTCGAATCGACCTTACAATTTCATACAAATAGTCTACCGTGGTCCATGGTCGAAGGTAATTTACTTGTATCCTTCATACATCCCCAGATCCATACATCACTAGACAATGAACATCATTGAAGTGTCTCAGTGTCATCTTGAAGGTGGATGCATCATCCGTCTGCCTTTAACTAGCTCTAGTGTCCACGGATGAGTTATGCATATAGATAATCAGAATTAATGTGATCAGTTGGATATTTTGATCAAAGTACGTTATACAATTGTTACAAGGTCATTTTAAAGGTGTAACTATCATTCATCTTATTTCCACCAGCCCCAGAAGTCACATGTAGTCTCTATCAGATTTGTCGGTAGAAAAGTGATCAGTTGGTTTCACATTTCAGTCAGTCTGTGGTTAGTAAGCAGTATTCTTCACATTTCTGTACATAAAGCACGTCATTGAATGTCACAGCTTTATTTTGAAGGTAAAGCTATCATCTACATCCTTTTCACCAGCCCCAGTAGATAAAATACATCATTGAATGGTCACAGCATTATCATGAACGTAAAGCAATCATCTTCCTCTCATTCATTAGTTCTAGTACGGCTGTCGAAACTTAAAACACAGTAAGGGACATTTTTTTTGCAGTACGTTTTGTTTGCATTTTTGGACTAAGTAGAATCTACTTAGTCCAAAAATACAAAAAAAATTCCCTTATGGTGTTTTGAGTTTGGACAGCCACAGATGGTTTATGATATTCGATTCGTCTGTATAAAGATGATAAGTTAGTCACACATCTAGTGATCAGTTAAAGAGATACCCTTCATATTTCTGAAGATAAAGCACGTCATTGAATCGTCACAGCGTTATCTCAAAGATGGTGATGATTACCTTTGTCGTTCGTCCCTCCTCCACCGGCTCCAGTGGTCACGGATGACTGACGCATCTGGTTCGTCATTACAATGACGGTTGCCGGGATTCGTGACGGGTGTGAGTGGACAATGACGCAACTTGCTGACAGTCGTGACGGAGCGTGACGCCGTGACAGGGGCCGGCCGAGCCTGACGAACCGCGTGGCGGAGACTGAAGATGACACTTCGACAGGGTGACCAAATTTAAAATGAAATGGACTGATGCAATCTAATTGTTGGGTAATATATCCAAAATAAAACAAGGTTTTGGTTGGATTGAATTCTACATTTATTTATGTATACCTTAATCTCTTTGTCCGCCTCCGTAGTGTAATGGTCAGCACGCTCGGCTACCGTTCTGGACGTCCAGGGTTCGATTCTCAAGGGGTGTAAATTAAATATAAGTGATTTTTTCACTGTCATATTTATTCAATATAACCCTGGACTGGTACCTGAAGCGGAGGGCTGATCACCTTTCATTCGTGTGTAAATGATCAAGATAACACTGCGTTTATATGACGCAGTGCCCTATACACCATTGGGGTGCGGATAAGGGTTTTATTATTTTATTATTATATCTTAATACATGACGCGTTTCGTCTTCTTAAGACATTATAAAACACTCTGTGTTTTATAATGTCCTAAGAAGACGAAACGCGTCACGTATTAAGATATACATAAATAAATGTAGAATTCCATCCATTAAAAACCTTGTTTTATTTTGGATATATTACCCAACAATTCAATATGGAATTCTACCAACTGTCTGCAGTTACAATAAATGATGCAATCTAACTGACCTGAGATAAACGAAATGCCTATAAACAAATTAACCAGCTGCCTGAAATACTCGTATTTAAAATAGAAACCAATCAGGGATCCAAAATAAATGAACTGAAAAAATACTTTATGGAAAGATATTTTTTTTACTGATTAGTTATATTTTCTCATTTGTTTCCTTTAAGGCCAAGTAATGGTTAAATCGCAACTTCATTTCTTCTAAATCTAGGTAACATTCTACGTAAATGATTTTTTTCTTAAAACGTCGTTTTTGCATTGAAAAAATGAGTTTTTCTTCGAAACAATTATATAGTTTTGAAAAGGATAGAGATATATATTTAAAAGTAAGGAACTAAAAAATTGTTTTTTCTATTTACATTCTAAAAACAAAATAAGAATCCAAGATAAATTATTTAAAAAAAAAATCAAGCGTATGGACACGTTGAGCCATGAGCGCGGTTTGCGCATTCTGATTTGAACGCTTGAGATCTGGGCCTTAAATATGCTTCTTACGCTATGTTTTTTTTATATGCCTATTTACTATACCCGTTTATTGTTTTATATTTAATATTTTGCCCTGTGTTTTGTTTACTTTTGTTTGATTTTTCCTCTTTTTGTTTTTAACTTTCTCATTTGTTTTTCATTTTCAGTCTTGTTAACCTTAATCCCATGTCCCAAAATAAAAATTTAAAATTGCTCATCGGGAATATTATATGTACCGGTATGACTTTTATGTATATAATATGTTTTTTAGCAAAAATAGAGTAAGGTCATAAGGTAATCCTGAGGTGTTTTTACTGTTTCATTGGGTGACTACTCACAGAGGCTGCGGCTGTGGATAAAGTCAAAATGTCAACATACAACGTTTAGGAGCATGAAAACAGAAGACTTATAATACCGTATTATGTACACGCATTGTGGAAACCATGGTTACTCTAATAATTGGTAATAAGAAATAGTTCCAGAAATTGGTCGCGCTGGATGTCAAAATATTTAAACTGGACCATTGTCACCAAATTCTGTGTCCGGTGATCCAACAGAATTGTCACACCTTTTGTACGTGAATTTACTATTAATTACAAAAGATCAAACAAAAAAGGTTTGAAGACATCATCATTAGAATAAAGACTGTAGAATTTTGGATAGCGATGAATGTTGATCGTTGTCATTAGTTCTTCTATCTGTCAATCCTCAATCAATTTGAAAAAAGGACATCTTAGAACCCTTGAGAAATTGATGGTATAGCACAGCTTTTTTGAATAACTTAACGTCTAAGTGACTTTAAATCTAGCTTCGGCTTATGCAACACCGCTTATCATATTCCTATTTAGATACTTTGACCAGTTACTTTATTAACAACATTTTGAGTGAGTCCAAATACTTGTTAATAAATCTGGGGTTTTCCACTTAGAAGTTATTTAAAAAAATATAATCGTAACATAGACGAAGAAGAATATAGTAAGTCTGGGTATTTACAGAACTTATGACCGGTCATATGCCCTTTAAATGTCCAGACTTCCATATTTTTCTTCATCTATTTTGAGATGTTAAAATAATAATGTAATGAATAATATACACCTAAATTTTTAAAACTGTGAATAAATATTTCTTTACAATTATCGCTTACTCCTTTCAAAAACGTCATAAATAAAAAATCGTCAATTTTCAGTTGTGCGTGTTTTCGGAATGCCCAGAAAATGTACTTTATCCCAGTAAAAGAGGCATATTTTTAACTTAATATTAACCCGCTACAGGGCAAAAAGTGTTGTTTTTGCTTTTTGTAGATAATGAAAAAATATTTTTCAAATGGAGAAAAAACATTAATGTTTTACCTAAAAAGATCTGTTGCACAATAAAAAGTTCAATGAGTGGCTTGATATTTATATTTTTAAACTTTAAAAACGTTCTCCTGAAAAATCAAGTTTTTTGATTTATGACGTTCTTGAAAGGAGTAAGCGTTATGTCCATAGACAAAGTGTCTTTATTTATTATTTCTGCCCTATTTTTGTTACTGTATATTGAAATATATTATTGAATTTAATCCAATATAATCGTGTGAAAGGAATACATACTGTTAATACATAAATGGGAAGTATAGAGCTAATACAATAACTCTTAGCACAGCAAGAATGCACTACTAATCGACTTCTCATACTCGAATATTAGGTACTTTAAAACACTAACTTGTGAATTTATTGTAATAGGAATTGATACTACTGACTTTCCATTCTCTGAAGCTATCACGATTCATATTAGGGCAAGATCTATAGCGACGTTTGCACATATAAGTTAACCTCGTGGATCAAATGATCTATGATCTATATCCAGTGGCGTGCACAGGTTTTAATCGGGGTAGGCAGTAGGTTTGGGTAAGGATATTTAAAGCTGTCCCACCGCATTCCCAGATCTGATACAGAATCATCTAGGCTTCCTGACACACCTTCTCTTGCAAAGCAATTTTTTTCAACTAAGATAGGAAATTTATTGAAAATGTCTAATAAAATTGTATCCCGATTCGACCGTGAATTTACATTTAAAAGCTGTGGGATATCGACTGCTAGCTAGCTCTCAACCTTTTCGGGAGTCTGCCTGGAGATCTACGTCCTTCAGGGTTTCCTTGAAGGGCGATACGTGGAAGTCTGTATTCTGACATTCTGTTTATATGCTCATTCTAGTATCGCCTTCGTTGTCTTCCCCACCTCACGATATTTATCTTCCGTTTTACACGAGTTCCGGATATGAATGTTTCTTTCGCGGTCTCACAAGATCGGAGAGTTTTCATCTCAGAGACTGCTGAGGTCAGCTCTCCTAGTCCTCAGGTTGTAGGTCCTTCTATCATGGACAACGTCACCTAGGCCATGCCATCGAGTCATGATTTCTTTCTGCAGCATCTATGAATTCTTTGAATTTCCTCTGTCAACAATCTTTGCCTCTTCTACATTCGTTCAACTCCTCATACATACCCGCCGATTATTCGGACTCCTGACCTAACCACTTTCAAGTAGGTATTTACTGTTCTTGTCTGCTTGTCGATGTAAAAACTCACAATTATAATAAATAATGATTGTAAATGTATAGTAAATAGTTTAAAACAAAACGTATTGTAAAAATAGTTAATTATGGAGTTACAGTTATAACGATAATAGCTTTATTCATTCATCAAAATTCCTATGTAATAATATAAAAAGCAAGAATTATAATAAGCTTTGAGGTATTAACATACAGCTACCTATTTCAATTTCCACACAAATTATCCAAAACCGCAAAGATGTTTGTTTAAATTGACCTGAAATAGTAATAAGAGACATTTCTAGATCATCTGGAGTTTTGAAATCTTCAATTATTTTGTATACAGTACATTTAACACCGTTTGCATAATTGTGTGTTCAAATTCCTAACCATCTCAATACTGTATTATGAAAAAGTTTTTAAGATGTCAGTCTACGCTCTTAGCTGCGATGTGATGGCTGTTTTGATTATTAAGGCGAGATAATCGATAGCCCGGTATTTAATTTTGATTACACCCAGGTAACATTAAACGTAATTGATTTTTTTACTTAAAACACCGTTTTTGTAGTGAAAAAAAAGCGTTTTTCTTCGAAATAAACATATGATTTTGAAAGGAAAATAGTTATTGAAAGGTAAGGATTTTAAAAATATGTATAAAAATATTTTTTCAATACAAGCTTATATATTTTTAAAAAACGTGAACACACTGTCGCATACTGAATTGTATATTCGAGCGTACCGTACACCCTGAAGGCCGAAATATTAATTTTTGTAATTTATGTAACTTTTACTTTTTGCATGGCGTTTGGCAAGAGTTTTTTTTTGACATCTCAACATAGATGAAAAAGAATATAGAAGTCTGGCTGTTTACAAGGCTTACAACCTTTCATAGGCTGGTTAAGTGATCACTTTACACGCGCCCAACATTCACCATTCTACCCATGATTGACAACTACGCTACTCATTTTTTTAGAGACAAAATAAAGTGTTTACGCTTTCGTGGAAACCTGGGCGTAGCAAGCATAAAAAGGAAGGTAGATGAAAGACAATTGAGATGGTATTGGCATACAGGACGCAGGAAACCAGAGCATGTCGTAAACCAGGCAATAGCAATGTATCTTTCTCGAAAGTTATCTAAAGGAATTTAGACAATATCCATCAGGGGTTAACTGAAGGCCAGTTTAGGTTGATCTGTTTTACTTTGAGCTGCGTGTGAAGATTATTGATAGTGTATTACAATTTGAATAGTAAATTGAAAAAATGAAAAGCTCACGCATTCGTGGAAGCCTGGGTGTAACTGGCATCAATAGTAAGGCAGAGGAAAGGCAATTGAGATGGTATGGGCACATAGGACGTAGAGAACCTGATCATATTGTGAACCATGGAAAGACCATCCTTTAAAAACATCTAGAGGAAGACCAAAAAATTTATGGGGACCTCGGGTGCGTGTTATTGACGGAGGTCACCAATTTGGATGACCCAGTGTGTGGGTTATTGATGGGATGCCAGAATACGATATTTAAAAGAAATGCGTACTTACAGTTTGTTTATTGAAATAAATTCTTACACGATTTGATAACGATTTGATAGTAACTTATTTTAATTTATCTAATTGATTATTGAACTTTAAATTATATATGAAGCTAAAATATACGTTCTTTAACAATCAAGCGATGGCAGGCGATTCTCGCCGGTTGTCTGCTTTTGTTGAATCCGCTCAGTGTTGTCAACCTGACAACACCAAATGGCTTGGCCAGACGGCTACAAATTCATGGACGCTGCAAAGAGAGAACCTGTTCGAAAACCTGGCCCAGGTGTCGTTGTTTATGACAGAAGAACCTACATGAGGACGAGGAGAGCTGACCCCAGCAGTCTATAAAGACGATAAGTTCGGATGTTGCTAGGAAGAAGATTGATATGTGGAAAGACTCAACTCTTAATACAGTTTTTGGTTATTTTTTAATTTAGCGGTTAGGTGCCCTAACTTGTCGAAGCACGATCAATTTGTTATTAAAAATAATGCATTTAACATAACTACATTTATCTCGTTCTTGCTTCTCGTTCTTGCCAACCGCAGTGTAGTTCTTATTAATGATGTAGTTCTAATAGCAATTCTAAATTATGGCGAAGACCTTAAGCATGTCATGAACAAACAAATTGTGAAAGCGCTCATCTATTTTTTGGTTTTCAAATGGCTCTTTTTCTAAAATGTCAGTGTTGTGGGTAATGATGTGGTCGCAGTCTCGTTACGGCACTAATGACTAACTTACTGATATTGTTTTTATTTACGTTATTCATTAATGATGTTTAAAGGGTTTGAATTTAATAGAAGCAGAGGAAAGCCGAAGAAAACTTATACAACCAGTTATTTAAAATACTTAAAAGTGGTCAGCCACGATCTGACCACTTTCTAGTAAGAAAATAATGCAAGGTTGAGATAAGCATTATCGCGTGCGTTGCTGATACATCAAACAGATAACGCTGCCATTGCGGTAAAAAATGTTTTAAACTGCTACATGTAAAGATACTTCGTATTCGAATACAACGTTGTGTCAAAATTTCAAAGGAATCTATGGATAACTGTAGAATACTCCAAATTTTGAGCAAACGAAGAATTACATTTTCATTTATATAATATTTCATAAAGTAGGGTCAACATTTCAATGCTATCCGTGAATAACTTCAGGAGATTTAAGATTTGGAACAAACAAAAATTGACAGAAGCAGAGGAAGACCGAGGAAAACTTGGCACAGTTAGGTATGTCAAATACGTGAAAGCGGCCGGGTCAGGAGTCGTAATAATCGTCGGGTATGTATGAGGAGATGCATGAATTTAGAAAAGGCGAAGAATGTTTGCAAAGACAGAGTGGTGTGGGGTTCGATTCTCTTTGTCTACCCCTGCGGGGAAGCGGTGTGATGGTTAGTTAGTTGGTTAGAAAATTGACATTTTTATTTATACAGATGAAAATTCCTTGGTCAGTCGAATAATCTACAAACACAAACGAACTATGGATACATATATAATAAAATAACAACTATGCAGTTTTTCCAAATATATTTGATTTAACATGTTTCTGGGTATCGTCGTAACTGACATCATCAGACCGGAAACTAGTTTTAAAACTGGGACTTAAATTATATAGTTGTTATTGAATTATATAAAATGCAACATTTTGAGTGTGTCCAAATACTTGTTCACAAAATCTGGATTATCTCCAATTACAGGAGTTATTTTTATACTATTTTTTGACATCTCATCGAAGATGAAGAAGAATATGGAAGTCTGGGCATTTACGGGGCTGATGACCGTCATAGGCTGGTTTAAGTGATCACTTTACACACGTGTAACATTCACCAATTCTACCCATTATTGACAACCAAACTACTCAAATTCTTGGAAGTTTTATCAACAAATTTTTAAACATTATTCTTGAATCACTAGAACTTCACTTGAGACATCTATTGGTGAGATGAAAACCACACTACTCAAGAATTTGAGTAGTGTGGTTATCAATAATGGGTAGAATTGGTGAATGTTATAAACTTAAACCAGCCTATGACGGTCGTCAGCCCCGCAAATGCCCAGACTTCCATATTCTTCTTCATCTTTGATGAGATATCAAAAAATAATATATAAAATGCAGTTCCAACAAGAACTGTTGGTACAAAATTTGTATTATAGATATGTTTGTATTGTATCAACAAAAAATCTCCACATGATCCGTAAGGAAATGATGATTGTAGTACTACTAAGTAGGTAGATGGGGTGCACCGCTGACTGTTGTAAAATATAATTGAGTTATACATTGTAGCGCCTCGGGATAGAATAAATAATCCCGATTGTGTGGGATGCAGGGGAGCGCGGGGCGCCTGACCCATCGAAAATATAGAGGAAAAGAAGTATTAATATATTACAGGTTTCCTTTAACTTCAAATAGGTCGTTCTACAAACCAAATTGGACGTTTAACAAATAAAATGGGACGCCTTAAAAATTTAATTGGACGGTATTTTGTATTTCGTACAGATATAAAAAAGACATTTAAATGCTAAAAATAAAAAATAATGAATCTTAATTACCATGTTAATCTAAGAAATAAAATATTAAAAAATGCAAAAATAATGAATATAAAAATTAATTATATTACTAACAAACATAAACAATAAATAATAAGAGCAAGTCCCTCTCCAAGCACAAGAGCCTAGTCTGGAAAATTAATTAAAATTATTTAAAAAAATGCAACCGTATCAAATAATGAATTTTGAAATAATAATTTAATACTCGTATATTCAAAGTAGTACTCATCATTCAAAGTAGCATTGAAAATCTTGTCAATATTTAGTACACATCGTAAAAACATTTAGTACACATCGCGCGTGCAGACTATGACAACGGGCCGCGCACGCTTGCCAACTTGACGACTAACACATTCGCTAGTCTTAAGTATATAATATATGGCCAGGTATTAACCCTGATGGTCTATGTAGTACTAATATGATTTTTTAAATTCTAATTTAGTAAAAATACAAAATAACGTCCAATTTTTTTTATAAAATGATTTAATATGGTTAAAAAAAGCTTTTTTTAATTATTTAATTATTTTCCTAAACATTTTTACTTTTACAATCTTCAAATTAATAACGCAGTTCTCTGCAATAAAGAGACTAAGCTCTTGTGATTGGAGCGGGATTTAATTTGTTTTGTAAAACGTCCAATTTGATGTGATAAACCCGTAGTACAGGGATAAACATGTCATATGCTATATTTCATATCGGTTCAATCGTAGATCGCAAAATGCACAAATCGCTAACTCCTTTCAACAACGTCATAAATCAAAAAACCTGACCAGGATATCGTTTTTAAAATTTAAAAATATAATACAATATTTTTAAAAAAATATCTACCCACTTATTGAACTTTTTACTGTGCAACAGATCTTTTTAGGTAAAACCTAAATGTTGTTTCTCCATTTGAAAAATATTTAGTTTATTTAAAAAATTAAACAATACATTTTCTTCAAAATGCAAAAACAACTAAATATTAAGTAAAAAAAATGCCGCTTTTGCTGGGATATAGTACATTTTTTGGGCATTCCGAAAACATGCACAACTGAAAATTGACAATTTTTGATATATGACGTTGTTGAAAGGAGTGAGCGAAATATCCGAAAAAAATCTTAATCTTTTTATGGCTATGTTTCAATGGTTGAAAGTGTCTACTCGGCAACCCATTTAATGATGAAGCATCTACAGGTTTCAACAATCTCTGATCAACGTTGTTGAAAGGAGTCAGTGAAATGTCAAACTTGCCCCGAATTCCCCCAAGTTCCCTCGCAAGCAGATCAAGTTGGTGGTTTAAGGCGATCTGAGCCATTGTTCCAGCCACGGAGGTATTATCCAGGGCACTAAAACGTTTTATTTAGTTTATTACTCTAGAAATTAATAATAATTTTACATCTTTGGAAATATTCCAATCGGAACATTGCTGCCATAAAACTAAAAACCAGCCAGCGGTGACGGTGTGACGACAAACCAAATATCTTTAAAATAACACAATGCAATCATTAGGTACCTGTAAAAATGTATTTATTTGTGAGAGATCATCTTTCGTTCAATTATTTATTGATTTGGTATCAATTTTGTAGAAGAAAATGAAAACTCAAGGTTTAATCTCAAATGAATAAATTCAGAACGCGACCGTGTTGTCTTGGCAATTTTTTTAGAACATTTATTGTAATTTGATTATTTTTTAGAATACACATATACGAGTATGTTTTGTCCGCCTCAGTACTGTAATCCTCAGCATGCTCGGCTACCATTCTGGAGGTCCCGGGTTCGATTCCCAAGGGAGGGTCAAATAAATATAAGTGATTTTTTCGCTCAAATATTTATTCCATACTACCCTGGACTAAGTGTAATGGTCAGCACGCTCGGCTACCGTTCTGGAGGTCCCGGGTTCGATTCCCAAGGGGGTAAAATAAATATAAGTGATTTATTCACTGTAATATTTATTCAATACTACCCTGGACTAGTACCTGAAGCGGAGGGCTGAATACCTTTCCTTCATGTGTTAACGATCAAGATAACACTGTTTTTATATGATGCAGTGCCCTATGCACCATTGGGGTGCGGTTAAGTGTTTGAATGAAAAATATATTTTTTGAATTCCTTACTTTTCTATAACTTTTCTTTTCAAACCCATATTTTTGTTTCGAGGCAAAACTTATTTATTTCAACACGAAAACGGAGTTTAAGAAAAAAATCATAAACGTTTAATTTTTCTTGAGTTTAAAGAAAATTAAGTTGCGGGCTATCGAATATCCTGCCTTACATGTAAAAATATAACTTATATATGCGTAAGACCACTTTTGAGTTTATGAATGAAAACATGACTAGTTTCGAGAACATCTATAGTTCTCAAAACAAGTCGTGTTTTATATCGATAAACTCAAAAGTAATTTTACAAAAGTGTAAAATTTCTAAACAATATTTAAATACATTGTATATGAAGAGACTCCAGAAAAAAAATCTGTAATTCTTATTCACAAATCTTGCTTGCTGTGAATAAAATAACTGATCAAATTAAAAGCATCATAAAAATTTTAAATCACCTTTTTAGGCTACTTCCAGTATTGTTGTCATTGGTAGAATAGTTAAGTAAAAGTGATCATTTTTTTTACAAAAATGTTAATAATATTAGTATATAACCACTTACCGAGATTTTTATATGTACCGGTTTCGAGACGTACCCGTCTCTTCGTCAGGACAATCACTACCACAGCATGCAAACAATACTTTTCTTCACTACCATAGCACTATTTGCACTTAAAACTACGCAAAAAAAATTTGCTTAAATAATAATATATTTAAATATATTATTTTAAAATTGTTTATTTTACGGTTAAATAACGTAGAACAATGTTTTTTAACGTTATCGTTTTGGGAAAGCATTTTGAAATAACATCACTTAAACCAGCCTAAAACCAGCTTTAAACTACACATCTTAAAAGTGATCATTTAGACCAGCTTATAAAAGGTCGTAAGCCATGTAAATATCCAGTCTTCCATATTCTTCTTCATCTATGTTGAGATGTCAAAAAGTAAAAACGTACAATAATGTTTTATTTTCATTATTTTACTTTATGTTATTTTTTATTATTTTAATATGATCTTTTTACTTACATAGACTTGACTCGCTATTATCATGAGATGGAATTTGAAAAGCAAACACGCTCCGTGCAGCTGATATAAGTGATCCAACAAAATCGATATCATTTATATTAGGTTAGGGAAAAGGCGGGAAGTATTTTGTAGGAACGCAATGGCGGCCCATCGGACGAGAAATGATGCACTAACTCACCCATATAATGATCTACCTAATCCTCTAATACCATCCGTAGCTTTTGCCATCCATGGGCGTTTTGTAAGCAGTCCAGAAATACGTAAAACATTTTCATACATACACATAAGATTTTCGCATCCTCTAACCCTTATCGGAACCCAATGACGCCTAGGGCACTGCGTCGAACGGACGCAATGCTATCTTGATAGTAAATTTTCATGAAAGCAAGGTGATCAGCCCTGCGTTTCAGGTACCAGTCTAGGGTAATAATAATGAGTGAGAAATCTTATTTTCCCCACTGAAAACCGAGCCCAGCACTTTAACCAAAAGCGCTTATCACAACATTAGCGGACAATATAAAAAAGAGTGGTTGGAATTGAAACTCGCATTTTGATATTTTCCAAAAATTCAAATCACAAAATGCCACCAAGTCTCAGTTAAAGCGTTAAAAAATATCCGAAAAATTCACGATTGGTTGAATTAATGTTACATAAAGTGATAACGTAAATCAGGCGATGACAAGTCGTAAGTCTGAATATTTACAGACTTTATATAGGGTATAGGTATATACAGTGAAAAAAAAAAATTCAATGTTACCATGGACTGGTACCTGAAGCGGAGGGCTGATCACCTTTCCTTCATGTGTAAAACGATCATGATAACACTGCGTTTATAAGACACAGTGCCCTATGCACCATTGGGGTGCGGATAAGGGTTTTAATAATAGGTATATACATATATATCTGTATAAAATTTGCCAAAAATAACACATTGTATTTTGTGCATTTGTTTCAGCAAAAATACATAATGAAACCTAGAAACTGTATCCTTTTAAATTATAATTTCTTAAAAATTCCAGTGAATATAACATACGTATATCCTACACATATATTTATATGGTATTAAACATTATTTTTAAATAACGACTTGCTTCTAGGGTTTACGGATGGCGTTCATTTTACAAACTTTATTTCTAACTGAATTTAAAATATAATTTATTACGCAGAGCAATACACTTCTGATAATAAATCCCATGGTATATTCAAGTAATAATAAAAATGTAAATCTAAGAAAAATCAGTGACAAAACATAAACAATTATTAAATGATTAGAAATATCGGAAAGGTAGGTATACTAGTAAAATTATTCTAGTGATCGATTAAAAAAAATAATAAAAAAAAATAAAAAAATCCTCATGTATTTTTATTTATTTCGTCACAATCTTTCTCCATCCTCATTTCTTCAAGCAAGGCACTAAATCCTGTTTGTTGTAAGGCAATTTATATCTTCTTCATTTGCTTATTTTAAATATGCTTCTTACCTTGTGTTTTCTCATTTATCTCTTTTAAATATCGTAGTCATACAGGAGAAAGTGACCAAGTGCATTTTTTTACAAAAACGTAATCATTGATTATTTGATATCTTAGTAGCTTAATATTGCCCAGAAAATTAAATTTGGAAGTATAATATATTGACTTGTTAGAAATGACTAACTGCATTGATGTTTATTTTGTTGCCAAGCAAAAGTGACTTAAATGGCCCTCCTGAACATTTTACGTTTTGTCAGTTGGTCACTTTCTCCTGTACGACTACGATATGCTTCTTGTGCCTATTTATTATACCTGTTTATTGTTTTTATACTTTGCCATGCATTACTATTAGTTTTGGTTATTTAAAAAAAATCTTTCTGGTTACTTTATTATTTGTGTTCCAGTCTTGTTAACCTTAATCCCATGTCCCAAAATGAGAAACAGAAGTTACTCATCGGGAATATTATATGTATATATGATTTATGTATGTAATATGTTTTGAAATACATAAAATAAAATAAAAATTGTCAAGTGGTCCGCACAGCCCGTCACTGGACCTTTGTTGGGGCAATTTGAAGAAGTACTCAGACAGCAGGTGTCCGCGATCATCCTTCTTCACCAATCACATCATCCCGTAATCGCTCACCAGCACTCACCACAGCCGAGGTAGGAAGGCGATCAGCCGACCAGTACTCGAATAGTTTATCTCTTTGATTTCGTCTGTCAATACAATTTGCAGTGACCGCACTTAGCGCGTCACAATCGTCTGAATAAATAAATAAATTCGAGTACTATAAATTCCTGCGTAATTTATTTATTTATTACCCTTGTATACGCGTGGACGATCGAGCAAAGGGGAATCACAGTTTTGTTTCGGGGAAAATATTAATTTTTTGGTACATTTTTATTAATGTTTGCTGTTTTTATCGCTAAGAAAACTGTCTGGTTATTTTATTTTTATTTTTTTATTTTATTTTATTTGTTCGGGAATTGTACAGCTTTACACTAAAAAATATTGTAAAAAATATTAAACATAAGATTATATTAACAAAAATAGTTACATTAATAACAATAAAGCCAATTAAACAATTTCACATTTGGCTCACTCCTTTCATGAACGTCATAAATCAAAAATCGTCAATTTTCAGTTGTGCATGTTTTCGGAACGCCCTGAAAATGTACTATATCCCAGCAAAAGAAGCATATTTTTAACATAATATTTACCCTCTACAGGGCAGAAAGTGTTGTTTTTACATTTTGAAGAAAAAGTTTTGTTTAATTATTTTTTTTAAATATACTTAATATTTTTTAAATTTAGAAAAAACATTCAGGTTATACCTAAAAAGATTTGTTGCACAGTATAAAGTTCAATGAGTGGCTTGATATTTATTTTCAATACATTTCATTATATTTTTAAACTTTAAAAACGATCTCCTGAAAAATCAAGTTTTTTTATTTATGGCGTTGTTGAAAGGAGTGAGCGATATTGAATAACTTACATTTGTATCAAAAACGTTTATCAAAAAAATAATTAAAAAAATCAGCATGTTTTTTTGTAAATTTTGAATGATCAACTTTATATAAAATACTTGTAAAAACTAAGATACATGTTAGTTGTCACTACATTCTTTTCAAGTGTTGCCTCGTTGCTCCCCATAAATAGGATGTCCGTCGTAAATTTTACGAATGTCCCGTTATCTAAGACTAAGAGTTTCGTATGCCAATAACTATATTATTAGTTACCATTATTTTCTATCAACATATTACCTACCTTCTTTTCGGGGTCTTTCATATCTTACTCGGTCTGGAGACTTCTGGAGAGGTCTGGAGAAACTCAAAATAGGGATGTAATGGTCTTCTGGAATCAGCCTCTCAAATTTTCCATCCAGGTCTTCAGATGTCCTGTCAACCCTAATACTGTCATTCCTCGATTTATTCATTGATAAAACAACATAATTTATTTTATAACCAATCACTTCAATTTGATAATAATCCGAATGCAGATTGAATTACTAATAAAACCGGTACATCACCTTTCACAAGAATGATATTGTAAACTCCCCAAGGGTGTTCTCATCATCACGCTCAGATCGCCAGTAATCTCCCGTCATACCTATCTTAACGCAGTGCTAAGAGAATGGATATATTGAAATACTATACGGGTGGGGCAAAAGTGAAGTACAAAGAGAAGTACATAGATTTTGCAAAGCTTACTATGCCATAAATTCTCTAACAAGTATCCACCTAACCTTTTTTTACAATTTTTTGACAATTCAACACAGATGGAGAAGAATATGGAAGTCTGGGTATTTACAGACCTTATTTTCACCCAATAGTGTCCTATGCACTGTTCGGTGTGATAAGGGTTAGAAGAAGAAGAATAATTCTTCTTAAATCCTCAAAAATTCAAGTGAATTGCAATCACTTAATACAAATTTTAAGCAGGTTCGTATGTACCCTAAATAATTCAATACTTGCATTTTTGGTGGCTCGACGTAGATGAGAAAAATAGATAACACCATGTAAATAAAATCATCCTAAAGGATTCATCAAGCAATAACCATATTTTCTCTATACCCAGGTAACATTTTGAGTAAATGATTTTTTTCTTTAAACATCTATTCTGCATTGTAAAAATAAAATTTTCTTTGAAATAATTATATGGTATTGAAAAAAAAAGAATAATTGAAAGGAGAGGAGTTAAATAAAAATATGTTTTCCGTATATTTTCTACAAAACAAAAAAATATCCAATAGATTTTTATTACAATGATTAAAGAAAACACTTGTTTTTTACCACTTGAGTTTTATTATAGACTACATGTTTCAGAAGTTAAACTTCCATCATTCAGGTCTGTATAATAACTAAAAAATAAAATATAAAATTGTTCTATAAATAAGGAGAGGGGAAAGTAAGTTCCTTATTTATAGAACAATTTTATTTTATATTTTAGTTATTATACAGACCTGAATGATGGATGCTTAACTTCTGAAACATGTAGTCTATAATAAAACTCAAGTGGTAAAAAACAAGTGTTTTCTTTAATCATTGTAACATGTCTTACCACAAAGTTAATGCCGAAACAATAAATGAAAGATTTTTATTAATTGAGTGTGAGCACACGAACGCATTCTGATTTGAGCGCTTGAGACAAGCTTGAGATCTAAGCCTTAAACATGCTATTTTGTGCAGAAAAATATAATAAAATAAAATAATAAAACCCTTATCCGCACCCCAATGGTGCATAGGGCACTGCTATATATATAATCGCAGTGTTATCTTGATCGTTTACACATGAAGGAAAGGTGATCAGCCCGCCGCTTCAGGTACCAGTCCAGGGTAATATTGAATAAATATTACAGTGAAAAAATCACTTATATTTATTTGACCCCCCCTGGGAATCGAACCCGGGACCTCCAGAATGGTAGCCGAGGGTGCTGACCATTACACTACGGAGGCGGACATAAAAAGGCTGAAAAATAACTTACAAATTATTTGAAAAAAAATTGGTTATTTACTTTTAGTTTCGCTTGTACAATATCCATACCTTCTCCAGTTGGGCTCGATGCCCAAGCCAGTCATTTGGCTAATGGGACATCAACAAAAAAGTAAACGCACTGGCATTAGTCAAATTATCCCGGGCCGGGCTCGATCCCGGCATCCCGGGTACCCGGCCCCGCAATAAAACCGATTCCGTCTGATTAAATACGAACTATCGTGATTTCTACAACCAATAAATGTACGCTATGGTGTGATTGCTCTAAAGCCGAGTTCACACTTCATCGTTTTTCCCAAATATATTCAAATATCATATTCATGACACGCATCTCAAATAATTTTTTTTTTGGATTTAAATTTAAAATATTTTCTCAAACGATTTTTTGAAAATCATTTATTTGAAAAATAAAACATGCAATAATTTCGTTATTTTCAAGCCAAAATATTTATTTGGTAGACTCATTACATTAATTTATATTGTATTACCCGCACTGAGTTTTGGCACAGTTTACTATGCTTATTCATAAAACCATATGAAATATATTTTTTACGTGTAATCAAATAATTTATCTTTTGTTTATTCACATTGTAAATACAAGATTATTTATATATATATATCTACCTTGTATATAATAATCCGCCTCCGTGGTGTAATGGTCAGCGTGTTTAGCTACCGTGCTGGAGGTCCCGGGTTCGATTCCCAGGGGGGGGAGGTGAAAATAAATATTAGTGATTTACCACTGTAATATTTATTTAATATTACCCTGGACTGGTTCCTGAAGCGCAAGAGTGATCACCTTGCCTTCATGTAAGTAATGATCAAGATAACACTGCGTCAATTTGATGCAGTGCCCTATGCACCATTAGGTGCGGATAAGGGTTATAAAAAAAAAATATTATTATAATAATAATAAGACCCTTATCCGCACCCCAATGGTGCATAGGGCACTGCGTCATATAAACGCAGTGTTATCTTGATCGTTTATACATGAAGGAAAGGTGATCAGCCCTCCGCTTCAAGTACCAGTCCAGGGTAATATTGAATAAATATTACAGTGAAAAACTCACTCATATATATTCTTACCCCTTGTATATAAAAAGCCAAATAATGTTTCTGTAGATAATTTGAACTGAACCCTACTGTCTTTATTATTTCATTTCCTATACAAGATGTTTTTCGATTATGCAACTCTACAGAACATATGAAAAAATATCGCTCTCTATATTTAGTTGTGTTGTATGTATTAGCACACATATTTAACCGGAGCCAACGAATGTTAGTTTAAAGAAGTTGAAGTGCACTTTTCTGTTATAATTTATATGTAATGACTTCTCTCTTGTACAAACGTTTATTTTACCTTGTACCATGGCACTATTTTACATTGTGTGGTGCCAAAATATAGTAGAGTAGAGCACGGTTCCGCAAAGTGTGTGCCGCGGCACACTGGTGTACCGTGGTGATTAGTTGGTGTGCCGCGGAAAATGTCTAGTTTAGTGAAGATAATAAATAAACTTTGTTGTTATATTATATGTTTTCGTATTAAATTTTGATAATAAATCAATATTAAATAAATAAAAAATTCGTGTACCTCTGAAATTTCTTAATTTGGCAGGTGTAGCTTGAACATAAAAAGTTTGCGGAACACTGGAGTAGAGCTTCTAAACTGCACTGCTTTGCTTTTTTCCGTACAATATGTCTTTGTAAAACACTGTGGTGTTTATGAAAAAGATATTTTTTTGTTGTAATTTACCTTGTACAATAAACAGCTTACAAATACTAAAGGATATAAAAAATTAAATCACGCATCGTTGAATGATGTGATCTATTTCACTTCTTCTTCTTCTGTGCTTGTCATGTCAGGTCCCTTTAACGTCGACTATCACTTGAGAGTAATTGTCCTTGTCTTGGGCAGCTCTAAGCAGATAATTTTTATTAAATAAATTTACTGATTGTTGTATGAACTGTTTTGAGAGATATGATTTATATTTGAAGCAATAACTTTGTGATTTTCCATTTTAAACTTTATTTAAAATCTTTTAAATATTTTATTATAACTTAATTATAATGTCTACCGGTTTCGAAGCTAACCGGTAGACATTATAATTAAGTTATAATAAAATATTTATAGTGATTTTAAAACAAAGTTACATTTTAATTATATTTTGACAGAGTTCAACACGTCATTGTGTTCCCCCATTCAACAATGCCATAAATAAATTTATTATTTTCCTCCGACTTGTGTGAACACGGCTTTATGGTTTGGTATCAAAAACAAAACATTTATATTAAATTAGTGCCGTGAAACGTGTACGTAATGTGATGAAATTATATGGTTGGAAGTCTCTGTAGCGGAAGGGGTAGTGGAGAGGGAGAGGCACTACGTGGTGCCTTCTCCCTCTAACGAGAAATCAATCTAATCTAATCCATTTGTGGAATAGTTATCGGATTAACTCCATTATTGTATATTCCGAACCGAATATTTTAATGCTGGTGTATTGTATACTTGTGCTATAATGATCGAATTATTTAGTCTAGTGACCGGGTTTCGCCGTAATCGACGTCGTCTGGAACACGCTTAACCCTCTACGCCCATACGTACGAACACTAATTACGAAAAAAAGCATTTTAATAGAAAAAATATTTAATTTATTGTTTCGGAATTAACTTTGTGGTAAGACATGTTACAATGATTAAAGAAAACACTTCGTTTTTTACCACTTGAGTTTTATTATAGACTACATGTTTCAGAAGTTAAACTTATGTTAAGAAGTTAAAGTTTATTATACAGACCTGAATGATGGAAGTTTAACTTCTGAAACATGTAGTTTATAATAAAACTCAAGTGGTAAAAAACGAAGTGTTTTCTTTAATCATTGTAAAAATATTTTTTATACATTCATATCACAGAGTCTTGAATAAAAATAATTATATTACTACAATAATTATCATTTATTCCTTTTTAAATGTTTTTCTACATTTTAGTTTATTTTAGTAGAAAACAGAAAATTGGCCACAATGCCAGCGCTATCTGTTAACGCCAAAGCAACAGCAACACGCGCGATGCTAATAATTGCTCATGGTAGTAAGCATGCTTCTTTACAGCTTCTATTACCTAGCATTTTTTATGTTTTTGATTGTATTATTGTTTCGAATCAAGCATATCAGAAATAAAAGTTTTCTATTTTATTATTTTTTTATTAATCAGACTGAGCCACAGCCGTGCGTGGCCGGCAACAGTTAGTAAAAAATAATTATACATATATTTATCTGTCCGCCTCCGTAGTGTAATGGCCAGCACGCTTGGCTATCGTTCTGGAGGTCCCGGGTTCGATTTTCAGGGGGGGTCAAATAAATATAAGTGAGGGGTCAAATAAATATTTATTCAATATTACTGGTACCTGAAGCGAAGGGCTGATCACCTTTCCTTCATCACTCAATGATGAATTTAACACTACGTTCATATTATGCAGTACCCTATGCACCATTGGGGTGCGGATAATGGTTTGAATTAAAATAAGAAGAAAAGTATTCCCTTTTTTCAGTAAAATATTTCTACTACTACTACTACCATCACACCGTTTCTCCGCAGGGGTAGGCAGAGAGGATGGAACACCACACTCTTCTGTCCTGACATACACTCCTTGCCTCCTTCACATCCATACATCTAGTCATACATGCCCTCCGATTGAACAGACTTTTGACACCGCCAGATTTTAGAATATTACAGCCGGCTTATTTATTTTTTCGTCCATAAAAGATTCTCATTTCAATTTATTGGTGTACATTCAAACGGGTTTGTAAAGCCAACACATATTATTTTATATATAATCGATTTTCGCACTTAGGTCGTTATGAAAAAAAGCGTTTAGCAAAAGGGATCTATACTTGCTTAAATATTTAATTTTATTCCATATTTAAAGAAAACCTTTAAATAAATATTAGGATTATCTATATAAATATGATAAAAATTCAAATGTTCATTTTTTCACAATTTTATATCTGCTAAAATTATTCACTAATCGATTTGAAATTTTGAGGAGAGTTCAATTGAAATACGCGTGTGTTTTTATATATTTACCTGTAAAAACGTGTTTTAATATATTTTGTATATTAAAAGCACTGTTAACTTTGTGGTACAGCAATATAACACTCATTATCATTCATCATTCACTTTCGTGTTTTAATGGTCGTTTTTATATCATGTCCTTAATATCATGTCTTTAAGACGATGAAGGTTGACGATTAGGGGGTTGGAGGTGTTTAAAATTTTTAACAACATTAAAAATCAACAAAAATATAAATAATAATGAACCCCATTTACAATATCTTAGTCGTACTGAAGAAAGTGACCAACTGACAAAACGTAAAATGTTCAGGAGGGCCATTTAAGTCATTTTGCTTGGCAAGAAAATAAACATCAAAGCAGTTAGTCATTTTCAACAAGTCGATATATTATACTAATCCTTTAGATTTTTTCAGGGCAATATTAAGCTAGTAGGATATCAAATAGTCAATGATCGCGTTTTTGTAAACAAATGCACTTGGTCACTTTCTCCTGTATGACAAAGATATGTCAAAATTCTCACCGTTTCCACTGCTGAAAATAATACAAAATAAATGATAAATAAAACATGATAAATAATTAATAATAAATTAATTGATTAAAATAAGAAACCGAAAATCCTCTCTTCATCCTTCAACGTCCCAAGGACTTTAAGGACATTGAAAATGATGCAGAATGCATCGAAACACGTATCACAATAGATTTTAAGAAGTAGTGTTATTTACTAAGTGAAATTTAATTTAAAACATGATTTTTATTTTATTTTGGGAAGCTCCCTTTTTACAGAGCATCATCATCTCTCTTGACGATGTAAATGTGAGGTATTTTGTATCTCTTACGTCGCATTAGCGTCTGAATTGATACTTTATTCCCTGATTGCAGAGTAAACACGACTCATTGTTACAGCCGTGAACCTTTACACAACGCCCGTTCAGTCATTGGTTACGAGTATTGGCCGGAGCTTTAATGAGACCATATAGCCGCAATTATCTGTAATGGGAATGAATTATGGTGCGAAGCTTACACTCCATACTTCCGTGAGATATTGGATAAATTATTGCTTTCTAATATGGGGCTAAGTACCTGTATGAGAACGCAAATATGTACGTAAGTAAATATGTATAAAGCAGATCTAATTATATCTTAGGTACTCGAATATTCTCATTAATGTGTACCTCCATTTAACTTTATGTTTAAAATGGGCAAAAACTTTTTATTATTTTTTATTTATTTAATTTTTACCATTAAAAAATAATTATTTCCTTGCGTCCAAATAACTCTGAATTCAAGCTTCGATTTACGTATCACCGCTGATTACTTTTACTTTGTTTTTTTATTATTTTTTACTTGTAACAATAACTTAAGTAAAGAAACCAAGATTTAGAAAAAAAAACATTTGGGAACGAGTATTAGAATACACTCAAAATGTTGTGAAAAAATAAGTGGTCAAAGTATGATGCATGAAAATTGAAAATGGTTTTCAAGTGTTTCCTAGTATGTAAAGTAATCTGGATTAGTATCTTGCACATAAATAAAAGGATCCCAACTAAATAAAAGCTTTCTAAATCTAATAATAGATATCTGTTGTGAACTCAAGCATGAAACGTCATGATTATATATACTCATATGCGTATGGCTTTTTAAATGTGTAAGATATAAAAAAAAAATGATAATAAATTGATTAGTGTGGTTGTCAATCATGGGTAAAATGCTAAATTTTAAACGTATATAAAGTGATCACATAAGTAGCCCAAGACAAATTGTAAGCTCTGTATATGCAAAGACTTCCATATTCTTCTTCATCTATGTTGAGATGTCAACATCAGCATTTTACATATTTGACATCTCAACAAATGATAAATTGCTGGTCTTACATTATGAGGGAATTAAATCTTTAATTACAATAGTCTATTTTTTTATGTTTATATTATACAAAATATAAAATGTAGGTTTTAACATATTTGATTGATTTTTTAATTTTGATTTTTTAAAAAAAAAATGTTTTTTTTGTAATTTAAAATGAAAATAAAAACGTGGCATAAGAGGTAATATACTTTTAAACAAATATTCCAACCCCCGATCTTAAATACGGGAGAGGTTCTCTGGGCCGTTTTTTTTCAAAGTCTTATAAAATGGTCAAATTGACAAAGTACGTATTTTTTTTTATTGAACCAAATAGATAGGTTATTTATAATCATATTGTCAGAAAATATCACGTGCTAATCATGCATAGTATACATAGGAATATTTTACAAATTTTAATATTTTACATTTTACAAAACTTCTTCTCTTGGCCCAAGGTATGGTACGGTCATATAAAGTAATCGTTCAGTAGAAATATTTACCTAGTTTATAATGTTTTATATTTATAAAGTTTTTTTTTTAAATAATTAAAGGCCTTCTTTGAATGCTATTATAATCCTTTAAAGAGGAAAAAAACAATATGTGAATCAATCAGTTTTCTTTGATTTAATTACGATTTTGATGTTAGTAAACTCGTAAACTGATGCCTCTAATCACTGCGTATCAACTGTATTCCATAGAAAACATATTTTTTTCTCCTTGGCATTCTTAAATCACAAAAAAACAAATGTATGAAACCATAATTAAAATTACATACTTTTATGACCCAAGGTACGGGACATAGAGTAAAACAATTAAATTGACAGCCACGGTTTTGAGGGTATATTATTCTTGAATAACAAGATATTTTTTAATAGCCAATATAATCAGTAAACAGATGCATGCGAATATGTAAAAACAATTTATTTACCTTAAATTCATAAATTACCGGAGTGTTGCTTGAAAATTTTACTTTTGATGCACCAAAATAATTTTTTATTTTTAACAAAAATATTTCTAGCCTCTCCGCGCCACAACTATACAATGGCTAAAGGACATTATTACGTTCTGACATTAAAAAGGATTTGAGAATATTTACCTGCTTATACTCTTATTTTCGTCCCTTTATTTTTTTTGCCAATTTGTTCGGTACGATGTAATCATTCACTATACTGTTTGGTAAAGTACTGTTAAAACATTTGAAATTATAATCAAATAATACCTGTATATTATGGCTTTTTTATTACCAGTAAAGAGGAAATAATTTGTAAAATGATCGGCGGCGAAGTAATCGATTAAAACGCACCACTTTTTCCAAAGTGCGGTTTGCAACGATCGCTGATTGGTCACGCAAGGTGTGAGGCTTTATCTACGTCATCGTGCATCAGATAAACTGAATTCATATTACCCATCCAATTAGGTACATTATCCACCGAGCATCCGGCTCGAAGGACCACTTTTATGTCGTACTAAACTTCATGCTTAATATATATACCTACACTGTACCGTTTCTGTAAAAAATGGGTAAGGTTATAGCAAAAATCAAAGGAAGTGTATAATTATATTTAAAATATTATTTTTAACATCTCAACATAGATGAAGAAGAAAAAAATACTAAACCAGGGAATATAAGTGAAAATTGTAAAAAACATTGTTAATACAACATTTTGAGGTTGTCCAAATACTTGTTCATAAATCTATGTAGATTATATCCAATTATGAAGAATATGGAAGTCTAGGCATTTACGGGGCTTACGACCGTCAAAAGCCGGTTAAAGTGATCACTTTACACACGTGCAATATTCACCAATTCTATCCACGATTGACGACCGCACTATTCAAATTCTTGGAACTTCTATATATATGGTTTAATTTCGAAACATAGTGCTTGAATCACCAGGATTTTACTAGAGACATCTAAAGTGTAAAGTGATCACTCAAACCAGCTTATGACGGTCATAAACCCCGTCCATGCCCGTATTCTCCTTCATACCTTATATATTATATATGTGTATATATATATATATATATATACAATATATATATATATATATATATATATATATATATATATATATATATATATATATATATATATATATATATGTATATATATATATATATATATATATATATATATATATATATATATATATATATATATATATATATATATATATATATATATATATATATATATATATATATATATATATATATATATATATATATATATATATATATATATATATATATATATATATATATATATATATATATATATATATATATATATATATGTATCAACGATTCAGTATCAAATAATGTTGTTTCTTTGTTATCGTAAGATAATTTAAAATGGCAGTTACAATTTCTTATATTTCTTTTAGAAAGTAACGAACGACCGCAGAGAGACGCGCATGAAATTATTTATTTACATTGCTGATCGATCGATCTATAATGGATCTAAAGTATGATGTATTATTTGTTTTCTCCGCGGATCACGACGAAATCGTGGCGTTTCGTTTACTTATAATTTATCGCCAATAAAAGCGTTTATCAGTCGACTACGGTCCATTAAGCAAAAAACTTAGCAATTTCTACGCCAAAATAGAGGCATTAAATATTCTGAATGCATAAAATAATATGTTACCATATTTATCTGTGTTTTTTATTTATTTATTTAAGTTTTACTTGGTAGGTACATACCGCATTTTCTTAAAATGTGTTGTAACACGTGTTAAATAAAAATAAAAATATTATATATATTAATTTTTCAACCAAACACAGATTTTTTAAGTCTACAAAGTTGTATTTTATTAAAAAACACATAAAAATTAATATTGTGACAATTGTTTCGCCTAGTTATGGCATTTTCAAACGAATGTCATTGTCATTTCATAAATTAAATCCACTAGGGTATGTTGACCTCGGCTCGTAACGCATGTTTGTGCTGAAACCTTTAGTGCATGTTGGTCTTTGGGTCGGCCAAAAATTGCGTGTGTTAAACATTTTGTGTAGTTTTAAGTGTGTAAATGGTGCTATAAATGTATGTAATATTTATTCAATATTACCCTGGACTGGTACCTGAAGCGAAGGGCTGATCACCTTTCCTTCGTGTGCAAACGATCAAAATAACACTGTGTTCATATGAAGCAGTGCCCTATGGACCATTGGGGTGCGGATAATGGTTTTATTGTTATTAAATGGTGCTATGGTGGTGAAGGATAGTATTGTTTGCGTGCTGTGGTAGTGATTGTCCTGACGAAGAGACGGGTACGTCTCGAATCCGGTAGACATAAAAATTTCGGTGAGTGGTTATATACTAATATTATCAACATTTTTGTAAAAATATATATAAATAAGTAAAAATGACTAACCACAAAGTAAATGCTTTAAATATTAATAATATTGAGAATATTTTACCATTCTTTCCTCACTCGTTCGCTCCACATGTCTAAACCATCTCCATACACCTCCCTTAATTTTATCGATAATGCAGCCTTGCATTCTTTCCTTATTAACATTAGATTACCTTGAATCACATTTTATAAGCTTGTATTTAATATCTACCATTGTTTTTTTCATAGTTATTATTTTTTATTTATATATATTACAATAATTCGATAATTATTTCCGGCCAATTTTAGCGGTTTGTGTTTTAAAATTGTGCGGAATTAATTTGCGACTGAGTGCGGGTCGAACCAAGAACCTCTGACTCATCGTCCATTCACAAACAACGTGACCACAAGCCGACTCATCATCATTCATATTAACAATATCAATAACTAGTTTTTTTATGACAGATACCTAATAAAATTCGATACAATTACATACATTTGTTAGATCTAATTTTATAAATACTCGTATTTATCATTAGAATCCTAGAATACTTTTTTGTCTAATTGTTAATAATTGTTTTTTAGTTTTTGATAAAATCTATTACATCAGACAATAATATGTATTAACTTTTAAAAACGTCTGAGACATTACTATCTGTCATTAGAATCCTAACTGTCGATCAAACCTCCTCCCTCTACCTCCTTCCCTAAACTCCCTTCTTCCTTTGCCCTCCTTATTATCGTCTTTTGTTAATTTATGTTTCTTTTTAAAAGTCAATTTGTAATTTATGTTTTTTTAAATGTTCAAGTACTATCTGCCCACTGATTGCAAACGGCTATATATGGTATCAAACGTTTTGATCAATATCACTAGTCCGTCTTTGGTCGGTTGGAAGATATTGCTTTTTAGCAATAAGCCCGCCAATGTACTTTTTATTTTCTGTACATGAAGTTTAAATAAATAAATAAATAAATATATCATTCGAAAGTTGAGAGTTTATTTAAAAAAAACTAACTAACTAACCATCACGCCGCTTCCCCGCAGGGGTAGGCAGAGAGAATCGAACGCCACACCACTCTGTCTTTGCAAACATTCTTTGCCTTTTCTACATTCATGCATCTCCTCATACATACCCGACGATTATTACGACTTCTGACCCGGCCGCTTTCAAGTATTTGACATACCTGATTGTGCCAAGTTTTCCTCGGTCGTCCTCTGCTTCTTTTTCCTACTACATTCGCTCCATAAATTTGTTTAACCGTTCTTTCTTCGCTCATACGCTCCACATGTCCAAACCATCTCAACACACCTTTCTTAATTTTATCGATAATGCTTATCTCAGCCTTACATTCTTTCCTTATTTCATCATTCGAACATCTATCAAACATCGTTTTGCCACACATTCGTCTGAGGGATCGCATTTCGACTGCATTCAGTCTGCTTTCATCCTTTCAGAGTTTATTTATGGTGACGATATTTATGCAAATATTACCACGATACTTTTTAAATATTAAATTTAAATATTTTTATATTACCACGATACCTACATTGGCGAGCTTATTGCTAAAAAGCTTCCAACCAACCAAAGCTTTTCAATAATGTACATACATACGAGTACAATGTCAAATATATTTTATTTTAAATATACTAATTTATCTGCTTTGCTGTTCATGCACTTACTGTAGGTAAGTGATAAATACAAATGTAAATGTTAGTTTGTTCAAATTCGCAAATCTCCTTAAGTTATACACCGATTGTTTTTAAATTTTGATACAACGTTGCATTTAAATACACGCGTATTTTTACGTTTTTTTTCTTTCATTTGTATTTAACCAGACTGAGGAGATAGACCAAATGTATTGAACCAGAATGAGGCTTTCATTTATATTTATTTAGAGCCACAGAAACGCATGACACAGAAACAGCTAGTGTATAATAGAAATATTGTACGATATGTTAAGATATCAATAAAATCTGCGACAGTTAAAAATATATTTTCCCGCAGTTTTTACCGTAATGGCAGCGCCATCTGTTGAAAGTAGCAGCAACACACGCAATACTAAGTATTGCTCACGGCGGGTAGCTTGATTATTGATTGTTAGTGCCTCTTTGAATTTTCATTTTTTTTGTTTAAATATTTTCATTGCTTTATAAGTATTGTGAAATACAATAAAGCAAATTGGTAATGTTTAGTTTATATTTTCTTTCTTTTTCTTTTAATCAGACTAAGACACAGCAACGCGTGGCAGGATGCAGCTAGTAAAAAACCGCAAACTCTTTTTTTGGCAATATATGAAAGATAATTACGTCTTCAGGAACAACCAAAGAAAAACAACAATAAAATAAAACAATAAAATAACAATAAAACTTGAATTCATACAAATCAGAACACACTTATCAATCAAAAAAGGAAACTTCCCACACATAAATAACAAGGGTCAGTACTGCAAAGGAACCCTGTGATCATAACACCTATTATTTCTAGAAAATACATAAATCTTTTTCGAGGATAATAAAAAATATATTAATGTCACTGGAGCCAATATAAAGCATGACAAAGGGTTTTTTTCTACCACATCCTCAATACGAAAAATACAATTATTTTGGCACTATTTTATTTTATTGCATTTTGTATCATGAATTCGTACATAATAAATACCTTTATCGGTTGTATGTTGCTCGGTTTTTATGACCTTACGGATGGTGGAACTAGAAACGCATCCGGATACAAGGAAAATATAACGCTTATTATTTTCAGACCTTAGTTTATTTTTGATAAAAAATTCAATAAATAAAAGTATGCTCTATTTCTGTGTCCAATTTGTTTCGAAAATCATATCCAATTATTTTCTTAGTATTTCAATGAAATTACCTCTAATACCTACAAGTTTGAAACGCTAATAATAATAAATAATATAATGATTATGTATGAATTTAGGTTTCATAAGGGCACATAAGACTTTAGATGGCGTTAGATATCGCTCACTCCTTTCAAGAACGTCATAAATAAAAAATCGTCAATTTTCAGTTGTACATGTTTTCAGAACGCCCAGAAAATTTACTATATCCCAGCAAAAGAAGCACGTTTTTAACTTAATATTTACCTGCTACAGGGCAGAAAGTGTTGTTTTTGCATTTTGAAGAAAAGTTATTGTTTAATTAGTTTTTTAAATATATCAAATATTTTTCAAATGGAGAAAAAACCTTCAGGTTTTACCTAAAAAGATCTGTTGCACAGTAAAAAGTTCAATAAGTGGCTTGATATTTATTTTTAATACATTGTATTATATTTTAAAACTTTAAAAACGGTCTCCTGAAAAATCAAGCTTTTTGATTTATGAAGTTCTTGAAAGGAGTGAGCGATATATGACATGTACTCATGAATACACCTCGTTGGATTCACTTTTCACTTGAATCTCTGTGGTTTCAAAGGTAAAAGTCAACAAACTATTTACCTACTTAAAGTAAAGTTTATTTGGTTATACATATAATATGACTATTTCTTTACATTTATTGTGACACTTATTTCGACGCATTCCGCATTATTATCAAATATGGCATTTGATAATAATGCGGAATGCATTGAAACTCGTGTCACAATAGATTATATAAATGGTAGTATTTATCAAGTAGAATTTAAATGAAAAATCTATGAATTTACCACAAGGTGACTGCCGAATCAATCAATGAAATTACGAGTATTTATTTATCTATTGAAATGTTACATTTAGTTATAATATATAATATATTTCGGCTCATTGGGCAAAGCGTGTGTGAAGCTAAAAAACTTTTTGAAAAATGTATAAAATAAACGTTTAAAAACAAAAAATGGGGAAAAAAATAACATATTTAAGGGCATAAAATTACATATATCAATTTAAAATTACAGAAAGATTTCATGCAACAAAGATTCATAAAAAAATTGTAAAGACATAAATTTACAAAATGCGATATAATTTTTTTTTAATAATACTGTGTAACAAACGTAGATTCGTACAAAATACAGAAAAAAATTGTCCAGATATAAAGCGCAAAAAAGATAATTTGTTTTATGTATTAATTTTTAAATCAAACACAGATTTTTTGAGTCAACTTATTTGTATTTTATTGACGAAAACACATAAAAAATTAATATTGTGACAATTGTTTCGCCTAGTTATGGCATTTTCAAACGAATGTGAAGATCAAATGGACTGACGGTCCTTTTGTAGCTATACAATGCTAAGTGGCAGTTTTAACATGCGCAGCAATAATTTATGGGACACAACAGTAGCTCATGGGGGATGTAGGTACGTACCCTTATATTTTGTCACAATATTAATTTTTATGTGTTTTTTTGTTAATAAAATACAATTTAGTAGACTCAAAAAAATCTGTGTTTGATTTAAAAATTAATACATAAATTAAAATGGAGTTCTACAAATTAAACGCCAAATCAATAAATAAAGAGAATTTATATTATTATAATTTATTTATGCATGTATTGTTCATTACATTTTCATTTAACAATCAGATGACCATAAAGTATGATTGTTTAGTTAACCTAGTTCTTATTCACTTCTAATTAAAACACCCCTACAATATTTTTCTCAAATCTTCACTCGTTTGCGAGTGATTTTGACTGCAATCGATCATTCCTTCTCATAATTTATTTTTTATTTTATTTTTTTGTTTTTAGTATTCTACCGACACATATAATACAAATACTAAACTGGGTGTATTAATTTGTGTTAATTTTTTTAAATACACTCGCGTGCGTTGTAACTAAATAATAATAATAATAAAACCCTTATCCGCACCCCAATGGTGCATAGGGTACTGCGTCATATAAACGCAGTGTAATCTTGATCGTTTACACATGAAGGAAAGGTGATCAGCCCTCCGCTTCAGGTACCAGTCCAGGGTAATATTGAATAAATATGACAGTGAAAAAAAATCACTTTTATTTATTTTACCCCCCTAGGGAATCGAACCCGGGACCTCCGGATCGGTGGCCGAGCGTGCTGACCATTACACTACGGAGGCGGTGTTGTAACTACAAAACAAAAAAAAAGGTTTTAACTTTTTAGGTCGGCGCTTACAGTTATAATGTAATAAAATTAAGGGATATTTTTTATAATACTCATCTACTCTTGTGGCGCTAAGATGTCCTGAAGATGCTGTAGACTCTTTTGGTCCATTAATTTGTCCGTTTTGTCACAGAAATGGCCTTATAATGTCTCTGTTAGACCCGGAAGTGTCCATCCCTAATATCGGTAATATATTTTTTTATACATATAATGAATGAGAGAATCGCCGCTCCATCCTGTCATTATACTCTTTATTCTTAATTTTATTTATATTCTTCTTAAGGGGGAACTCTCAAACATACAATTCAGTAAGCGACCGGCTGAGCGGGGAGCCACACGTGTCTCCGCGCACGTTTTTTTGTTGTTGAAAATATTGGAATACGATTTTATGTATTATGTAACTTCTTACCTTTCGATAACTCTATCTCTAAAGAAAACTATTTTTTTTTCAATACAAAAACTGTGTTTTAAGCAAAACAATCTATTTCATCAAATGTTACCTGGGTTTAAAGAAAATTAAGTTGCGGGCTATCGAATATCCCACCTTAAAATAACCCAGGTGTAAAAGAGTAAAAAAAGTATTTTTGGAATCCTGGTACTAACCCTAATGTATGGAAGTGAATTATGGAGTTGGCAAAATAATAAAAGTACACTGAATGCAGTCGAAATGCGATCTCTCAGACGAATGTGCGGTAAAACAATGGTTGATAGTTGTTTGAGTGGTGAAATAAGTAAAGAATGCAAGTCTACGATAAGCATTGTGGATAAAATTAAGAAATGGGAGTTGAGATGGTTTGGACATGTGGACGAATGAGTGAAGAAAGAACACTTAAAAAAAATGACGCGAATGTAGTAAAAAATAGGAGCAGAGAAAGACCGAAGAAAATTTGGTACGATCAAGTGTTTGAAATACTTGAATATGGTTAGGTTAATAGTCGAATTAATCGGCGTGTATGTATGAGAAGATACATAAAAGTGGAAGAGACAAAAACTGTTTGCGAAGACACATTGGTGTGGCGTTCTATTATCTCTGCCAACCCCTGTGCGGAAGCGGCGTGATGGTTAGTTAGATTTTGTTAAAGTATTTTTTTGTTACTTCCTAAATCATACTATTTATTGAAATGAGTACTAAGCTAAAATAAAATCTTTGGTACTTATCACAAAAGAAATTTATTATAACAAACATAAATAATGACGAGACTACAGTCACACAAACTATATGGTTTTTACCATAATTTATATAATTCTAATGTAAAAAATAAAAAAATGTATAAAGGTATGTGTTAAATTGTAATTCTTAGAAAAAAATTATATACAATCCCACGATAAAAGGATATTTCTTGTAAAATTAATTAATGAGTGTAATCAAATTTAAATTCAAATAAATAAAAATACATGATTCAAGTAAGCAATCGTCAAAATATTTTAAAAATTTAATCAATTGGACATTTTTATGTCCCGTCGGCTAAATGAGTGATAAAAAAAATAGTATTTTTTTTTTGACATCTCATCAAAGATGAAGAAGAATATGGAAGTCTGGCGATTTACGGGGCTGACAACCGTCATAGGCTGGTTTAAGTGATCACTTTACACACGTGTCACATTCACCAATTCTACCCATTATTGACAACCACACTACTCAAATTCTTGGAAATTCTGCATATGTGAACCAATTTAGAAACTTTGTTCTTGAATCACTAGAACTTCACTAGAGACATCTATTGGTGAGATGTAAAAAGCTTTTTATTAAGCAAAAACTCTTATATAGAGATCGCATTTCGACTGCATTCCGTCTACTTTCATTATTTGTCAAATAAAATAAGCAAAAAATATCACGCTGCTTTAAAAAAAAAAGTGATTGTAATGGCTGTTAAATTTATGGAACTCCACTGAAAGGATAATATTTTTTGTGTTATATGCCTCCCATATTATTTTCTATTGGCGCTTTAAAAACATCCTCCCAGAAAAAAGCTACATAATAATGCAAACATTTACATATTCAACATTTCTTTAATAAATTGAATTGTCGATCTATTATGTAAATAACAAAATTCTTAACAAAATGCCTGATTTGAAGACTCCTCGATTTTGAGATATTTATTTATCTTAGTTTTTTTACGACCGACGAAAATATCCTACAAAAAAAATACGAAGGTGAAATTTCAATGTAACCGTAAATATTTGTTGACTCGTAGAACTCCATATTTATAATATTATTAAATATTAAAATTAAACAGTGATTTGAGCCTTCTAATATATAATACTATACTTATTCACAATTTCCTATAAATTTTTCACAAATCGTTGCATTCGAATGCGCGCTTGTTTTTTTATACCTGTGATAGGAAAAAATCTTTTAAACTGCCTTTTTTACCGCAAAGGCAGCGCCATCTGTTGAACATAACAACAACACATACACAAAAAAATCATGCTCTTGGCTGACAACTTGATTTTTGACATTGCTGTCACTTTTTGGTTTTCGATTGCATTGTCGTCTCGATTTTTCATGATTCATTCAAGCATTGTGAAACAAATCATGTTATAAAAGCGTGCTTTCTGTTTTCTTTATTTTCCTTTCAATCAGTCTGAGTCATAGTAACGTATAGTCGGGTACAGATAGTTAAAAATGAAATTGTTCTTACAGTAATAAATATGTACGTACATAGTTTATTAATATAAAATTCTGAACACCGTTATTCGTATTTTTTCTGTTTCTATTATTCATACTTAAACTTTTTAATACCTATTTTTTGTTTGTTTGTTTTTTACTGCATTAGAGTAGCATTCCTCCAAATATCCGTTGACTGTATTATATATTCAATTATAGTTATACTCCCAGGTAGATGAAAGGTCTATGTATCGGTAATAAGATCACTTCCTCCGTGCTCCAATGTGACCGCAAGACATTAAACCGAGCATTTTTTACAGTAGAAATACTCGAAACATCATTCAATTCCGATGATTAGACTATTTGTAGCTCGTAAAACACAGTTAAATGAGTACAATCTAGCTACAATGTTTATTTATATGAATGGTTAGTAGAAAAATGAAATACCATTATATTCGGTCTACTAGTTCAGTTATGAACGACGGCCAATGTCATTCAATTTTCTTGAGGCTAGTATAAGATGCAATATCGCAAGTATGCGTCAATATCCATGTACAGTAGAACCGCAACTATCCTGAATAACTAATTAACCATTAAACTTTATAAAATTAGAAAAACTTTGTGTTAACCACTTTTTTATTATTTATTTTATTTTATTTTTTTATTCATTCATTTAATATATTTACATTTTTATTTATAACATAATAAGATTTGAATCATTTATACATATAGAGAACTTTTATATTTCGATTCGCTGTGCCTCTCCATAAAAGAGTCTGTGCTCTTGTGCTTGGAAAGGGACTTACACTCGTGGTTTAATGTTATATAAAATATATAATAGTTTTTTTTTATATATTTTTTTAAGATTTAAATGTATAGAGCTTTAATTTTTTTCTTAAGGATTTTTAGATCATCTATTTTATTTATTTCTTTAGGGAGTTTATTGAAATGTTTGATTGCCAAATATTTGAAGTTTTGCTGAAATTGTTTGGTGTTGTATTTTGGAGTAGAAAAATCGTTTGAGAATCTCGATGATAAATTGTTTGTTTTTTTTATTAGTACACTTTAACCAACCGGTTTCGACAAGAACCTTGTCATCATCGCGGTTTATTAAATTCTAAAACATTAAAATCTGGATTATCTCCAATTACAGAAGTCATTTTCATATTATTTTTTGACATCTCATCAAAGATGAAGAAGAATATGGAAGTCTGGGCATTTACGAGGCTTTATCATTGATGAATCGGTGAATGTTACACGCGTGTAAAGTGTGAATGGCCAGCCTATGACAGTCGTCAGCCCCGTAAATGCCCAGACTTCCATATTCTTCTTCATCTTTGATGAGATGTCAAAAAATAACACAAAAAAACTTGTTGGAAAAAATTTGTGTAGCAAAGACGTTCTTATTATGAAATGATATTACTTAAATATGAAATATAATCTATGATTACCCATACAATTATATATATATATATATATATATATATATATATATATATATATATATATGCTATGTGTCCCTAAATAATACAAAAATGATACTCTGCGCAGCAAACAAAAATTATTAAAACATATTGTATGTACGTTTTATAAAATCCAAGACAAATTTATAGGAGTATACTAAAAACAATCAATGGTAATACATTATTACACGCGTTTCATTTTATTTTCGTCAGTAAAAACATACGTGTTTACGTGATTGCGATCGTAAGTGCATTGTGATTTCATGTAATTTTATAAATGGAAAATAACGCGACGAACACGACAATTGACATGCTAGGCAGTCCGGTAACTTGAGGAAAAAGTTTTTTTCTCGGTCGAACAAATTAAAATACGAATCTAATCAGAATGATGACTTAAATTGGAATATCTATGATCAATAATAATAATTTGATGGATGGAGTATGGCTAATAGGAGGTACAACCGCCCGGCCAGCTCCAACCTACTCACATTCGTAAAGCCACATCGCGTAGTCACGTAATTCATTGTAGAGTTTGTGGACAACTAGTCAAATAATAGATACGCCACTAATGTCAATAAACTTTGGGGGCCTATGCTGAAGATCATACGCCTATTTTAGCATTTTTTCTGCATCAAAATGTGTGTTGAGATGGTTTAGACATGTAGAACGAATGAGTGAGGAAAGAACGTTAAAACAAATTTATTAGGCGAATGTTATTGGAAAAAGGAACAGAGGAATGCCGAGAAACCTTAGCATGATCAAGTAGGAAACATAATATTTTACGAATCCACTTGCATGTCAGTTATAATATGTATTAGTGAACATCTAAAAAATGTGTAGTTTGGAGTTTTAGAGAGATGTTTAAATTTTCGAATGATCTCAAACATTGGCCCCTAGTTTTGAGAATCATGATCGATTAACTGGAATAATTTTCATAACTCATTTCTTCTCGTCTGGTCTTATTTTTTTCCCAGTAAATATGTAGCAAAAATAATAGAGTTAATTAAAACTTTACAATAAAAAATATATATATATTCGAATAAAATTGTGTATCTTTAGATTAAATTCAATTTTGTATCTATATATTGTGGGCGTACAAGTAAAATACATAACTCCAATACTGCATTCGTTGCTCTTTCTCAAAATCGTAGGTAGGTATATTTAAAAGATTCGCGGATCTGATACAAAAGCTCTAGGCTTTCCGTTAGACAGCAAATATTTTTTTCTAGGACTAAATAGCGAAAATTCCCGATTTAAATGTAATTTTACACTTAATGGCTTTCTAAATAAAAATAAAATATGTAACCATCACTGAGTTTCTAGAAGTGCTCCAGTATTAGCAGTGACAGGAATTAGAAGCTAGTTAGTTCTGCTAACCTGCTAGATCCGAATGCCAACGCCTCCACAACCCCGACCAGCACAGCAGACAGATACGGAGCCGAGTCAAAGCATTTGCAGAAAAGGTTTAGTCATCGTATTTCCCACTCGACCATTTTTCACCCACATCATATCACGAATTCAAGAAACTTTCGGAATTAACCTACCAGGGCTTAAGAGGGGGTTTTGAAATCTCCTTAAAACAACGCTTCACTCGGTAACTTGATTCAAACAATTGGAGTCTGAGCATTTACGGGGCGCACGACAGATGACTCAGATTTCCATATTCTTCTTCATCTACATATGTTGAGATGTCAAAAAATAATATAAAAACAACTCCTAATTGGAGATAATCCAGATTTGTACACACTCAAGATATTATATTTTTTATTTTATTAAACCTCCACTGGTTTACGAGTGATTTTGATAATCTATAGGTGCATATCTACTCGTACAATTTCAACAAATAACTTTTATGAATGGACAACCAATTACTCCTTTTACCGCGAAAGGATACTCGAGGAACATCCTTATTGAAACGTCCTTGCGTCAATTACTGCATATTACCAACAGAAATAAAATAATTTTCCCGTTTCCGGTATCGTGTCGATAATCCGGCCGCAAATTAGGTGCCAGAATTGGCAAAAAAACTTGTCCCTGGGTGGCAGAGTCCAGAACCCTAATCACAGGGCCGGGCCGCTGTAATTATAAGCCGGGCCCGGGATACGAAGGGCGAACCACCGTTTGTGGGTTAATAAATATGTCTCATAGGCAGATAGACAGACATATCCGTCTGAAATTGGAAATGCTGTTTTTTGCGTAGGAAGTTGGCGACATTAAATAATAGACACCTCTTATCTTGTGAGTACTTTTTACGAGTCAAAACCTATCAATGTTGATTATGTTGAGATGTGAAAAAATTATATAAATAACAAATAATATGGATTATAGGGATTCCATACAAAAGTTAACTTTTTAACTTTGCAATGTTTTATAGGATAAATATGGTTATATTTTGTAAATTAAAAGCATCTTTAACTTTGTGGTACGGTAATAAAACACTAATAGTAGTACAGATTCCATGTATACCGACATTTGATATGATTTGCCATAAAATATTGCCGTATAAGTTACAAAAACTTGGAGTTGAGAGGTGTCTCATTAATTGGTTACAAAGTTATCTTATTAACAGAAAACTATACGTAAAAACAAATACGTTTATGTTTTCTTTTATTAGGTAAAACACGAATAGTTTTTAAGTTAAATTTATCTTTCTGGTAATGTAGATCCTTAAGCTGTTTCATAATGCCAGTCATTAGAAATGAAAGACTGGAAGTAATGTTGTTATTATCTAAACTACGAATAAAATAATTTAAGTGGGTAGGGTAGGTAAATTTAATTTCATTAATTAATTCGGCAGTCACTTTGTGGTAAAATCTATCCATTTTTAATTAATGTTTTACTTAGTAAATACCACTATTTCTTAAAATCTATACAATGTTTGAAAATGATGCGGAATGCATCAAAACACGTGTCACAGTAGATTTTAAGAAATAGTGGTATTTACTAATTAAATTATTGATTAAAAATAGGTACTTTAACTTTTCTCGGGGACTTTCTATTGGAAAGATTTTACCTTTTTGAAACCGGATGTTGATCAATATTGTCAAGTTAAAAATACCGAAAAAATGTTTCGAACCGAATAAAAGTAATCCTTATTAACTTAACATTTAATTTCGAAAATTGATTCGGCAGTCGCTTCGTGGTTATTTAATTTAAATTATAGTTGTTTACTAATTTGGCGTTTAATTTGTAGAACTCCATTTTAATTTAACAATTAATATACAAATAAAATTTTAGTTTTCATTTTTTTTTTGACATCTCATCAAAGATGAAGAAGAATATGGAAGTCTGGGCAGTCACTGGGTTGACGACCGTCATAGGCTGGCTTAAGTGGTCACTTTACACACTAAGTGATTTATGTGATTACTCTTTTTTATTCTTCTTCATCTTTGATGAGATGTCAAAAAATAATATCAAAACTAACTCCTTTAATTGGAGATTTGTGAACAAGTATTTGGACACACTCAAAATGTAAGTTGGTAAATTTTAGTTGGTAAATACCACTAATTCTTAAAATATGTAGATATATAGTGACACGTATTTCTATTTTTTTTCCTATCGTCTGTTTCTATATCGACTAAAGACCTTCTTACAACTTGATCGAAAAAAGTACCTACTCACTACACAAATCATTAATTATCTATATCAGATTTCTCTTGTCGAACGGACCCATTTCCTTTTGCAAGAACAATTCAAGTAGCCAAATGTATTCTTTCACAAGCAGTCGCCATCTCGGGGGCATTATCCAACTTGTGCAAGAGACTGCCTAATCTCGCTGTGACAGAGAGCGGTGTCCCACAAAACATAATTAGGCAGACATAATTAAAAAGATATTAAAATTAAAATCACAAAATAAGCTCCATTGTTATATTATTCTAATATTCTAATTACACAGATAGCTGCGGCCGATACGGGACCGGATTTTGACACGATTACAATCGTATTCTTTTTTTGTTTACTTGCACAATTGAAATTATTTCTAGACTAATGTGAGGGTAGAAAGTTAATCGTTTCAGCTAAATTAAGGTGTATTAGTTGCTCATAATACTCGTTCAGTTACAAAATGAAAATATGATTTTAGGGACGCCAGAAATCTAAAAATAAATATTTGTCACGACTTATTTTGCTATCTTTGAAAAAAATTAGGTGACGCTTGTTCCTTTTACATAAAAATTTGACTGAAATATTTCAGGAGGGTTGAAATATTTTATAAGGGTTTACTTTGATCTAAGAAACTCGTTCTTTTAACAGAATCAGTAGTTTAAAATAAAAAAATAATTCTTGCTTAATAATTCTCCATTGAAAAAATACTATTAAAAATGTTAGGTTAGGTTAAGTTAGGTTTTTAGGTTAGGCTAGAAAAATATTTGTAATGACGTATTTTGCAATCTTATTTTTAAAATAAATGTATCTAACACGTCATTGTTCCTTTTATAATACATACAAATTTAACTGAAATATTTCAGGAAGCTTACAATATTTTATAAGGAATTCCTCTGATTTAAGGAAATCATTTTATTAACAGAATCAGCAAATAAATTACAAAATATAGCCTTATAAGTCAAGAATCAAGCATCCAGTGAACAAATACTGCTAAGACGTTAAGACATCCTTAGACTTGCTATAATCTTTTACATACATAAGTACATCATGTATATAGGTACGCGTTTATGTTTGAAGAAATATTGAATTATTGATCAAAATCGGAAAAGTCAAGTTACTTGTGTCAAAATAAATTAAACGCATAGTTAAATTTATAAAACAGGCTTAATGATTGACTTTTGCGTATACGAAATTCTTTCAAACGCATGCACGTCCTGTTATTCTAGTCAGTCAGTTCAGCAGTTGAGCAGTTATTTTTCGTGTGACGCATTTTATATTTAAAATCCAATATTATAAAGGTAGTCATGAGTAAAATGACGTAATTTTTAACCAACCAATAAAAATGCGATATAATCGTAAATATAATATTTTTGCCTTAAATTTTCGTTAACTAATTGACATTTGGGAATAGTTAGGTTTTTTTCACTTATGTGTAGGTACTTAGCAGCTTTTATGGTTGAGTTGAGTAAACTTTTTTTTTATCACAGACCCTTATGAAATGTATGTAAGGTTCTTCCCGATTTATATTACATACTAGAAGACACCTGAAAAAAATATTTTCAGTTTTTGTTTTATCCGTTCCTGTCACCTCCTACGCCTGAACACATAATCTAACTTATAATTTGACTGGTTATTTTATTCACAATATTTTGAGTGTGCACAAATCTTTATTCACAAATCTGGATTTCTCCGGTTATCTGGGTTACTCTTGAAGAAACTCAGATTTGTGAACAAAGATGTAGAAATATTCTTTCTAATAGTTGGTTCTCGATCCCCCGAGTTAAGTAAGACGTCGCAAATAGGAGCAATCGTAATTTGAAACAATGGCAATCCGTTACTCGAGACTCCTGACTTGTGTATTTATACTAATGTCACAGTTCTTGTATTTTACTCCGAATTTGTCGCTCATTAATGTTGTTACGGAAGTTAACCTGAGCAACAATTAAACTTAGATTTACCGACGCGAGAGCAATTTCAGAGCGTGTAATTGATGGTCGTTTTTTTGTCCTGTCTTCCGTTTTGATAGATTTAGTCCGTAAAAACAATTTCTTTTACCGAAACGATTAATGTCACAGTGTTCACATGTAGGTAAAAATGATTGTTTCGTTCACATACTGTACCTACTTCACTCTTAGTCTCTCTCCTATTCTAATTACGGTCCCTGAAGTGACTCTCGGATAGTCATGATTGATTGCGAGCCATTTTAGAAATTGTATAATTAACTTTTTATAAACGAACCTAACGAATGTCTAATGCATTAATTCGTCGCGGATCATTAATTTGTATTCACTCCTACAATCTAAATGGTGCATTTATTTTTTACTTATTACAAACTCTTTATTACAATTACAATCACGCTGAAATGAGCGACCTTTTTAATGATATTTTTATTACGTTCAATACAAACCAGTTAACAAAAAGTGACGGCGAAATATGGCAAGTCCAACATATCATTGTGTCAGATTACTCGCAATATAACAAGTTCTTAAGAGGTAGGTACCTACCTAAGCCTTTAGACCTTTCTCGGTTCGAGCCCACTGTACCACAATTTGATACCTATTTCTAATAATGAGCCGACTAGGCTCAAAGAAATAGCATGAAATTTATGTATTTTTGTATATAATAAAAATATTGCACTTTAAAAAATAATCCATGATTGGATTTAGAAAGCTTTTATTTATATGATACCCTTTTATTTATATCAAGATTGGAACCCCTAGCCCAGATTTGTGAACAAGTATTTGTACACACTCAAAATGTTGTGAAAAATTAAAATCGTTCATCAGGATTATTATGCATATTTATAAATAAGTATATCAAATTGATTGTACAATAGCACTAAGTACATCAGTTTTTACAAGTTCTGAACAGGTAAGCAATCTAAAAATCACTTAAGTATGTAGGTAATATTTTTTGCTGGTTTTTGTTGGGGTAATTTCGCAGACAATAGGACCGACCCACAGTGTGTTTGTTATTTGTTATTTGTGTAGCGTCACAGAGGGTACCTACTGTGTTCTGTGGCAGCGGCTATTTGCAATATTCAAAGAACCACCCCTAAATTAATTGACTTGCAGGGCCTATTGACCCCGTGACTTGCAGTATCCTTTGCCAGCGCGTCGGTAATATTAACAAGAAATCTATCCATAAAAAAATAATAGGTACAATACATGGCGCCCGAGCTAATGAAACTGAAAACAAATTAGACACGATTCATTACTAGAATGAGGAAGGTATTTGCCAGTTTTTATTTTTGTTTTATTGTATTTGTATGGGCTTTTAAATGTAAATTCATAGTAAAATCGGGATACAATTTTATGTTGTTTCACATTTTCAATAAATTTCGCAACTTAGTTAAAAAAAAAATTGCTTAGCAAGAGCAGATCTGTCAGGAAGCCTAGATGCTTCTGTATCAGATCTGGGCATGCGGTGGGACAGCTTTCAATATATTGTGTTTGTATTTAAATATTTTTTGCAAACGCCTTGGCGCCGCTTCGTGTCTGTCTGCTGTGCTGGTCGGGTTGTGGAGGCGACTGTGTACTATCTACCGTCGGATTGGAACTCGGATCTAGCTGTATAACTAAACTAACATTATTTACCCCCAATCTCTAACTAGTTATAAGAATCATGTGTAGTGATAGTTGAGTATAAAGTGTTAGGTAGATAGTAATGCTTAGTACATACGAGTATACTAACATGTAAAATTATAGAACTAAAATCATACATCTAAGTAACTTCATTGCTAACATAGAATCATTAAATTATTTAATGCCTTACTCGAAATAATATAATTCAGTAAGCGTCCTAAACTAAAGCTTAAAAGCTTATAATAATAACATTTTTATAAGTAGGTTTTTTTTCTGTTATTCATATATTTTTTTGTGTTTTGTAAAAAGTGATTTAACTCTCATTTTATTCATGCAAAAATGTTTTATTTTTTACTGTACTGTATCTGCTAATTGTATTCTTTATTTTAATGTATTGTTATATATATTTAAGTATTTTCGTCGATTTTTACAACTGTTTAATGTTTGTAAAAAATATACATATTTTGTGAATATTTTGTAGAGCGTCTATTATACCTAACACAACCTTGAAAAAGCAGTAGTTTTTGGGAATATTAATAAAATAATTATGAAATTTTCCCCCCTAAACTCAAAAACAAGACTTGTTTTTTAGGCATATTTTTTTAAAAATTAAATTTATTTTCTTATCACAGATGTTGTGATTTATAAAAAAAATATATAGTATATGTCCGCCTCCGTAGTGTAATGGTCAGTACGCTCGGCTACCGTTCTGGAGGTCCCGGGTTCGATTCCCAATAAATAAGTGATTTTTTTCACTGTCATATGTATTCAATATTATCCTGGACTGGTACCTGTAGCGGAGGGCTGATCACCTTTCCTTCATGTGGAAAAAAAATGGGGGTAAAATAAATATAAGTGATTTTTTCACTGTCATATTTATTCAATATTATCCTGGACTGGTACCTGAAGCGGAGGGCTGATCACCTTTCCTTCATGTATAAACGATCAAGATAACACTGCGTTTATATGACGCAGTGCCGTATGCGGCATTGGGGTTCGGATATGGGTTTTTTTATTATTATATTTTACATATAATAAATAAATACAATTAAAAATATTACTCAACTCGACCATATATGCTGGCGAGAACTAACATATTAAAGAACGTGTCAATTGTAAGTTATGTCTACCGTATTCAGTGGCGTGCATTCTATATAGGCAGAATAGCAGTGCCTATCCTAACATACCCCCGTGAAATATAAAAAACGCAACCAGTGCCTACCCTACCTTACTGAGTAATAGTATGTTTCACATTTTCAATAAATTTCGCAACACAGTTTAAAAAAATTGCTTTGCAACAGCAGATCTGTCAGGAAGCCTAGATGCTTCTGTATCAGATCTGGGCATGCGGTGGGACAGCTTTAAATATACTGAGTAATACCTAGCTTACCTTACTACCTACCTCTACTGTCTATCCTAGTAAGTATTGTAGTATTTAGCTTACCTTATTACCTACTTCTACTGCCTACCCTAATTAATTATCTGTGCACGCCACTGACCAGTTCTGAAAATAGCACTATATAAATCATTGTTCCGCAAAGTGTGTGCCGCGGCACACTGGTGCACCGTGGTGATTAGTTGGTGTGCCGCGGAAAAAAGTCTAGTTTTGTCAAAATAACACAATTGCTCAAAATTTTGATTGCCTGAGCTCAGTAAGTAATAATAATAATAAATTTAGATAACTTATATGGCGCCATTTTCGTAAAAAAATACCTCAAGGGCGCTTCACTGTGAATGAATTGGGGAAAATATTATGGTGGAAATGATTAAGCAAACAAATGTGTTTTTAGTCTTTTTCTAAAGATCATCTCACTCTCACTATTTCTAACCATTGGTGGAAGAGCATTCCACGCCGTCGGTCCTGCAACAGCAAAGGCACGCTCGCCAAATTTAGTGCGTTGGTAGCGAGCTGGTAAGATCACTTTGCCCATTGCAGATGTTGTAGCCGATCGAAGCGTGAGACGTCTATCAACCAATTCATCTGGAACAACAGCTCCTTAAGATACTCTGGAGCCATATTGTGTATTGATTTATACATGAGTAGGCAGAGTTTATACTCAATTCTTTCGTAGGCTCACATTTCGCATTAAACATAATTTGTTACCCCCTGCGCTGGATCGTGTATCAAATGCGTTACATAGCCAAAAGTTAAAACTATATCAATATCTAATAAGGTTAACCATTGCATGATGTTGCGAATTTGATGCATAATTATTTTCTCGATTTTTCCTTGTTAAATGTTTTTCATTATTTTTTATTTATTTTTCCTCTGATGTTTAGAGTAAGGTAGGGGAGAGTGCCCATGAGTGGGACAGAGGATGAATGGGACAATCGTCCTCCAGCCCAAACTATTGTAACAAAAAAAAAACAAAAATTACCCAACATTAACGTTACGATATAAGACAGATTAATCCTCAAACGTCAGTTCTCGACTGACAGTAAAGCGAGTAAGACATGTTACAATTTTTTTGCGTCAAAAAGTAAATTATATACTGTAATTTGATTATGTTTGCACATATAAGTTGTGATAAGTGCTCCAATTGATATTTACGATTATTTAAGTCGGTTCTCTCCGGATATTATAAAGTAAGTTTCATCAAATTTACTTAAGTATAAATGTATCGATTTATCTATTTTTCTAAAAATCACGCATTTCCTTGAATGGGACGCGTACAGTGATCATGAATGGGACAGTCTCACTCAAGGGAAAATTATCCCATTCATGGCGAATACTTTTAATTTACATTAAAAATCGTTTGTACTCGTTTTATCACACGCATTCTGAACATTATATTGTTTTTAGGTTATAATGCCCAGAACATGCATCACCAACGTTCAAATTGAAGCTGCTGTAGAAGAGCTTTTTAAAAAAAAAGCAAAATATTAGGTTGGTTGTAAAGACATATGCAATAGGAAAATCTTCTCTTTATAGACATGTTAAACAAGTAAAGGCTGATATTTCTAGTGGTTATACATTTTTACATACACCTAGCATAGGAAATAAAAGAGCCTATCAGCGGAAGCTAAACTGGCAGTGCACAACGCAGTCCTGGTACCAACTCTAATGTATGGAAGTGAAACATGGAGTTGGCAAAAGAATGCAGTCGAAATGCGATCTCTCAGAAGAATGTGCGACAAAACGATGTATGATAGATGTTCGAATAGTGAAATAAGGAATGAATGCAAGGCTGAGATAAGCACTATCGATAAAATTAACCTTTCCGGTCCGGAGGAAAAAAAAATAATCCGTAGGTTCCGAAGGGGGTACTGGCAATACCCCAAGTAAAATGCTATAAATACAGTTTTTTTACAAATTCTACTTATGCCAAAATGTTTATCATACTATTGTTATTCTATTTTATCCATAATAATTTGATTTTTCTGCAATAAACATAATAATTTTCGAAAAAACATAGTTGCGAAGAAGTTCTCTGCGGTAATTGCATCCAATTCCAACCGAAGTTCAATCATCACTGGAGCGCTTCGGCCGGATGTTGGCCGGAACGATGCGTGCGGGGGGGGGGTGAGGAGAGAGAGTGAAGCATACTACACAGCGTGCTTATAATTTGTCATTATATTATGGGAAGAAAACAAAGAATGTTTACAAAATTCAGACATTAAAAAACAATATAAAAAATCACATAACGTTGAATGAACAGTTTGGACAGTAAAACTTTTTTACCTCGTGTTTATGTATTAAACATATAAATTCGTCACAAACAACACACTTTATTTTGTTTTTTTTTGTCAGATTTGCGGGGGCAGAAATTACAGCGACCTCGTTGTGTAGGTGGATTGAAAGCTGAAGTACATGGTTTATCTAAGGGGAATTCTTCCCCCATTTCATCTGCAAATAAGCTAAATGCCTTTTGATGGAGCTTATCATTTGATTTTAATCTGCTTCGTTTTCTTGCGTTATCTGTCACGAGCTCCATGGCCAATTGTTGAATAAATTTTCTTCTCTTACTTCTGTCATTTTGTTTCCATTCTGGATTTTTTTTAAGCCAAAGAAAATAAGAATTCAATGCCGCCATATCAAGGATTTCAAAAAAAATTCTAAGTGGCCATCTCCTTGTAGACCGGGCGCATGAATATTCTCTCGTCATTTTATCTCCCAAATCAACTCCACCTTTAGTTTTGTTGTAATGCAAAATTATTTCCGATTTTTTCTTATATCCAACGTCGACGCTTTTGTTATAAAACTCTGTCGTTAGAAGATTTACAGCAGTTTTAATTTTAGGAACATACGATACCAGGGTCATATTATTCGAAAACCCAAACAGTGAGGAAAATAACTCTCGTGAAGGAGATTTCTGAAATGCTACAGGTATTTCTCTTTTGTTGCTTCTCATTGTCCCCGTGAGAGAAAGTCCTTCCGCCATCAATGATTGTGCTAAGGCCACAGATGTGAAAAAATTGTCGACTGTAATTCCTCGTCCACTGCCAAAATACGGTGTGGCCATCTCCATCACAACTCTATGACCTTGATTCACCTCCCGTACATCGTTAATTTTGCCCGTGTAAATCTGTGCATTACAAATATATCCACTATCGGCTTCTGCCGCCACCCATATTTTTATTCCATACCTCCCTGGCTTACTTTTTATATACACCTTAAATGGGCAATTTCCCCTAAAGACAGCTAGGCGCTCATCTATTGATAAGTGGGATCCAGGTGAATAATTTATCGTGCAATTTTCCACAAACTGTTCAAAAAATAATTTTATTGCCTCATGTTTATGGCCAGACAGAGCCATCCTTTCATTTCTCGTAGCTTTGTTATCAAACCGAATTTTGCTATAAATAAACTGGAACCGGTCACGAGGCATTGCCGCTGCATAAAAGAACTGTTTAAATACTCTGTTGGTTTTCCAAAGCTCACTAATGTGTTGTTTTCTACCTCTATTTTTGCCAGATGCTAATAAAAATCCCATAAAAGCTTGTATTTCGCTTTCTGTTATTGCGTTTCCCGTAATACCTCGTTCTTCACAATATTTGTTGGTACAACGTATTATCTCAGTCATCATGGTAGGAGTAATAAAAGAAAAAAACATTTCTTTCATACTCTTTGCAGCTGCTAGTGGTCCAGCTATACCAGATGTTGATCTTATTATGTTGTGGGAATGGGTTTTTGAAGAAGGTGGAGGAATATCTGTCCATCTGTAGCCTGATTTGGAAGTGAACAAATTTTCTTCTTCATTTCTACAGTTGTCTTCTATATCTACGGACTCCACGCTGAAAGTTCTTCGATTATATAGTTATCTGTGTCGGAAACATCATCTTTATTTTCTAACCCTAAATCGCTTTCATCATCACTTAAAGATACATCAGTGTCCGTATCGTTCAGAAGTTGCTCAATCATATCATCTGTCAATTGTTTTCCACTCATTGTTAGGGTAAAGTTTATAAATATTAAAATTATGACAATTTAATTACAGTGTAAAAAGGCAGATTTTTATAAAATAAATGTAAAAATGCGATGCACCAAGAAATGTTAATAGATAATTTGAATAATTTATAATTTTTCTTAGCAACGAGAAAAAACACTCTGTATTTGCCAAATAACGTTTGGGTTTTGGGAACACAACACACACACGTGCAAACTTGGCGATGTACCACCGATAATTAAACTGTGGAGCGCTAGTAAAGAAATTGATACCCCCTTCGGAACGGGACAGTTAAGAAAGGTGTGTTGAGATGGTTTGGACATGTAGAACGATGAGTGAGGAAAGAACGGTAAAATAAATTTATGAGGCGAATGAAAAACATGGTACGATCCGGAATGTCAAATACTTGAAAGTGGTCAAGTTAGGAGTCATAATAATCGGCGGGTTTGTATGAGGAGATGCATGAACGTGCAAGAGGCGAAGAATGTTTGCAAAGACAGAGTGGTGTAGCGTTCTATTCTCTCTGCCTACCCCTACGGGGAAGGGGCCGGATGGTTAGTTAGTTTTTTTAGTTAGTTAGTTTACTCTGAAGCAAGAAGAAATGATTCCCACGTATTTAAATTCAGCTGGAAGAATATGTTCTACAGTACAGAAAAAAATCAGAATGGGGAAATCAAGTATAATCTCTGAAACTCCAGAAAAGGACAAGTTTTTGAAAATACAATTATTGAAGAATGGAAAACGAAAACCTTTAGATAGACCAAAAAATAAGCCTAACGCTAAAAAAGTTAAAAAAAAACTCACAGAAGAGATTTCAATGAGTGATGACAGAGATATCAGTTCAGATAAATCAGTTGAAATAGAAGGTGTATCACTGACAAAAAAAGGAAAGGAGGATAATAAGTGTCACATATGTGAAGGAGAATACCAATATAGTGTTATGCATGATAGTGCATAACACTATATTGGTATTATAGTGTTATGGCTTAAATGTAAATTATGTGGCCCATTAAAATTGTGGAATATTCAGATATCTGATCTTTTTTTGCCAAAAATGTTGCAAAAATGTTCAATAAAATTTCTTTTGCATGCGTCTACGTATTATACAAAAGTGCCTACCAATTATTTTTGTTTTAAAATATAATTTTTCCATCGATCTTGCATTTTAATTGACGTCCCTTTCATGGTATACTGGTGTCCCACTCATGGGAGGGTGTTTATGAATGGGACATTTTAGGACATTATTTAAAATCGATTTTTCAGGCAGTTAAGTTATTTTTTTTAGAAAACAAAGTATGGCATATTTGAAGCTAAAAGATTGAATAAAGAGAAACCACGTTTACTTTTTGTGATTTATTTTACAGAGAAGAACTAGAGAGGCAAAATCAAAAACGTCCCATCCATGGGCACTCTCCCCTACAATACAATTTTTTTTAATTAAAATAAAAAAGTCACGCATTGAAGGGTTAAATATGTTACCATAATATGGTAAATATGCACCTCTGAAATTTCTTATTATGGTAAATGTACCTACCTTGAATAGGAAAAGTTGAAAAAAACAGATATAAATTATCATATTAAGTATATTATTTTATAATTATTGTTAAAGAAAGTTTATTGAAATGCCCATACCTACTCAATAAAAGGACGATTAAAACGGCTTATAAAAATTTCAACTGGCAAAAATACATCAAATTATGATACGTAGGTAGGTACCACAATAATGACTTTTTAATATAAATTGTTTCCAAATAATGCGCAATTTGCAGCAAAAAATTAATAGTAATTACAATCCACCTCGTACATTAATTAATTTAAGGCCTGCATTCTGTAAGAAATTATATGTTTTGAAAAAAATGTTGCCATAAGGCGGAGCCTGGGCCAATGGCAGCCCCCCCACTCTGGCCACGCCTCCGAGGCTTTCGTCCATTGGCTCGATTCGAATTCCACGTTCTTTTCCACAGATGAGTGATGTTAAAGGAAAATAGTTTGGACTTCAGAACTGGTCGAGCCTTTGACGGGTGTAGTGCGTCGACGCGATTTGAATTAATGTTCCACCGAACAACCGACATTCTACTTCTTTTTTTGAATTTGTATCAGTGTTGTTTGTTTTAAATTAAATCCATAGATATTGCCGCTGTCAATTCTGTGTCTCTGGAAAATTCTTCGAGATTTTTTAATAAACTCTTCACTGTTTTGTGCAAAATAAATACTTTGAACTATTGAATTATTTGTTTTAGACAGTTTAGTGTGAAATAATTGATGGTTATTTACGTGCGTCCTCAGGGTGAGTTTGAAACAAAATATTTTATCTAATTTCAAAGCATTTTGACGTAGGACTGTCAACTTGCAAATATACCTAACCCCTTTTGTTTATTTTTATATGTTTTAACAATTATATCTGGTATGAATTTTTTAAACTAAACATTTAGAGAAAAAAATGGTAGGTATTATATACCTACCTTTAGATATTATAATTATAGATATTAGTCCGCCTCCGTAGTGTAATGGTCAGCACGCTCGGCTACTGTACTCGTGATCCCGGGTTCGATTCCCAGAGCGGGGGGGGGGTGTTAAATAAAATAGTTTTTACTCTTATATTCATTCAATATTACCCTGGACTGGTACCGAAGCGAAGGGCTGATCACCTTTCCTCCATGTGTTAACGATCAACATAACACTGCGTTTATATGACGCAGTGCACAATGCACCATCGGGTGCGGATGAGGGTTTGAATGAAAAAATAGATATTAGAAAGATATATAGGTAATTATATTTTAATAATTAAATTAGTATATGATCTAATAAATACCTATATTCATCTTATTGATATCTTTGTCTAACATTTAAATGTTATTTATGATTCCGAATTTTAGATTATTTTATTATTTTCTTTAAAATTATAGTAAGTTAAAAAGTACCAACAGTAAATTTACTTGTTTTAAATGGGCCGATAACCGAATTTACCCCATAACACCCTACTTTTAATTTATAGGTTTTTACCTACATTTCAGTTTTGTTGATAAATCACTGAGTTAATTTGAAAATAAAAATATCATTAAAATTTATTTTGAATTTTTTTCTGGATGTAACTGTGTAAAGTTAAAAAATGTAACTAAGTGATAATTTTTTCTTTTGAAATTCTATGTACCCTAACCTTGTTTTAAAAGATTTTTATTTTTTATATTATATTTACCTAACTAAACAAACAAAACTGTTTTATATTTGTATTTTTTCGGATATTTAATTTGTTATTTTTCAGATGTTACATTTGTTTGGTATATTAAAGGAAATTCGTATTATGCCCATCTGTGTAAATATTAAATAACATATACATATAATATTAAAATACATATATGTACCTATATTCCCAGGTATGCATAAACATTGGATATACCTACAATATGAATCAACCATTATAATTTATTTTCCAAAAATCAGTTTTAAAATACTTTTACTCATGTTGTTTTAAGTATTAATTGTAAGTATTCATTGTAATTGTATTGTTTTCATTTTTTTAATAAAAAAAATAAAAGCAAAAATGACTAACCACAAAGTAAATGGTTTAAATGTTAAAAATATTAAAAAAATATATCATTATAAAATAAAAATTTATTCGTCAATAGATATAACCTTATATATAACATATATGTCATATTTGTCCGCCTCCGTGGTGTAATGGTAAGCACGCTCGGCTACCGTTCTGGAGGTCCCGGGTTCGATTCCCAAGGGGGGTAAAATAAATATAAGTGATTTTTTCAATGTAATATTTATTCAATATTTTTACCCTGGACTGGTACCTGAAGCGGAGGGCTGATCACCTTTCCTTCATGTGTTAACGATCAACATAACACTGCGTTTATATGACGCAGTGCCCTATGCATCATTGGGGTGCGGATAAGGGTTTTATTATATATATATATATATATATATATATATATATATATATATATATATATATATATGTATATACATATATGTATATATATATATATATATATATATATATATATATATATATATATATATATATATATATATATATATATTTGTCTAGACCAGTGTTACTCAATAAGTGGTACGCAAAGTAGCATCAAGGGGTACTAGCGGCAATCTCTCTACTATGATAATTTAATCAGCAACTTGTAGGTACATGTTTTGATAAAATTAAAATTAAAACAAAACTGATATAATTTTTTCATTTTTCATTCTCACAATTAGGTATGCATGTTTGAGGTCTTTCTTGAATAGGCACGCAGGAAAAGCAAATTGGGAACCACTGGTCCAGGGTGTATTTTTAATAAGCAACACATGACATTTGCAATTAATCAAATAAAACCCCCAAAATAAATATATTTTAAAAACCTTTCTTATAAAACAAATAATAAACGGGTCTCACCCTCAAGCGAACAGCAGTTAACCTATTTCGGCCGCGGGCAAAAAAGGCGCCATCAATCAACCCGTGTTCAAAGTTAGTTAATTAAAAACAACGAACTGGAAAGGACTCGACTACGCCCCTGTGTCAAAATGCTACAGGTTTCATATAAAAAATTAAAGAATTTTATACTTGATAGTACAAAAAATATATCACTAACTTACTTATATTACTACATTGTTGCTGTGGCTATCTGGTCAAATATAAAATACAAGAAAACGGAAAAATGATATATCGCTCACTCCTTTCAACAACGTCATATATCAAAAATCGTCAATTTCAGTTTTCGAAATGCTCAGATAATGTACTACTTATATTCCAGCAAAAGCGGCATATTTTTAACTTAATATTTACCCGCTACAGGACAGAAAGTGTTGTTTTTGCATTTTGAAGAAAATGTATGTTTTAATTTTTTTTTAAATATACCTACTAAATATTTTTCAAATGGAGAATAAACCTTCAGGTTTTACCTAAAAAGATCTGTTACACAGTAAAATATTCAATAAGTGGCTCGACATAAATTTTTTAATACATTTCGCTATATTTTTAAACTTTAAAAACGATCTCCTGAAGTAGTTTTTTGATTTATGGCGATGTTGAAAAGAGTGAGCGATATGTGAAAGATGTTCGAATAATGATATAACGGAATAATGTAAGAATTCATTAATTTTAATAATTTTAATTTCACTCTCATAAATTAAAATTATTACACCTTGTTCCATATAAAGGCCAAATTATGAATTATCTTGAAAATTTAGAAATCCAAAATAACCTTAATTCTAATAACAATTTATTAAATAATATATTGTTAGAAAATTCTTCACCTTTGCTTTCCATTTTTCCTTTGTTTTCAAACTCCGTCCCTTGACTAACCCCTTCCCCTTACTTTCCCCTCTCCTTATTTATAGAACAATTTCATATTTTATATTTTAGTTACTATACAGACCTGAATGATGGAAGTTTAACTTCTGAAACTCAAGTGGTAAAAAACAAGTGTTTTCTTTAATCATTGTAAGAATTCATTTTGAAGAAAAACTTACGTTAAATGTAACTTGGGTTTAAAAAAAATTAAGTTGCGATTTAAAGTATGTTGGGCCTTAAGAAAGGTGTGTTGAGATGATTAGGGCATGTCGGCTGTCCAAACTCAAAACACAGTAAGGGACATTTATTTTGCAGTACGTTTTTTTTTGCATTTTTGGACTAAGTAGAATCTACTTAGTCCAAAAATGCAAAAAAAAGTACTACAAAAAAATTGTCCCTAACTGTGTTTTGAGTTTGGACAGCCGATGTGATTCTAATAAGTAAAGAAAGAACAGTAAAACAAATTTATGAAGCGAATGAAGTTGGAAATAGAAGCAGATGAAGATAGAGGAAAACTTAGCATGATCAAAAATTTTAATTCTAGACAGTGATCAAGTTAGCCAGAGTTATCGGGGGGTATGTGCGAGGAGATGCATGATTTTGCAAGAGGTGGCTGTTTGCAAAGACATATTAGTGTGGCGTTCTATTCTCTCTGCCTAGAACAGCGTGATGGTTAGTCAGTTAATTAGTTGCGTACGTGTGAGTAGGTAATAATTTTCGATACGATTTGATAGACATCTAAGGGATTTTTTCGACATGTGTAATTTTTATTCTAACATTATAGTATGTGAGATGGCTCATGACCATAGTTAATAATGTTTTCGCATTAGTTTTGGTTATACTGAGGCTTGGTGCCACATAATTTAATGGCATTAAATTGCTAGGTATGTACCTACCTACCTATCCACCTTGCGTAAATATATTATGAGAATTGTTTGATATTCTTTATTGATGTGTGTATATGTAGGTATATATAATATGTAAGTACGTAGCTAATGACTGCTTACACCGAGGAAACTCGATTCCAGTGCTTAAACCCTCGACGAGCATACAAAAAATAGCTAGTTAAATGTAGGTATATTTCTAAGTATATTTATTCAACTCAACATTGCCAGCGCTGAGATCACTCGTTCGATTCACATGGCCAAACCATCTCAACAAACGTTTCTTATTTTTCTCGCCAAGATTTCCATTCCATCCATATATCACCATTTGAACATATCGTAGTCGTACAGGAGAAAGTGACCAAGTACATTTTTTACAAAAACGGGATCATTGACTATTTGATTTCTTACTAGCTTAATATTGCCATGAAAAAATCCAATATCAGGGATATAATATCACTGCAAATCTAAATAAATACAAGTATACTTATTATTTTTTTTACAAAAATGTTAATAAAATTAGTTTACAACCACTCACCGAGATTTTTACGTCTACCGGTTTCGAGACGTACCCGTCTCTTCGTCAGGACAATCACTAACACAGCATGCAAACAATACTACCCTTCACCACTATAGCACCATTTACACACTCAAAACTACACAAAATGTCTAACACATGCGATTTTTGGTCGACCCGAAGACCAACATCGCATGTATTAGACATTTTGTGTAGTTTTGAGTGTGTAAATGGTGCTATGGTGGTGAAGGGTAGTATTGTTTGCATGCTGTGTTAGTGATTGTCCTGACGAAGAGACGGGTACGTCTCGAAACCGGTAGACGTAAAAATCTCGGTGAGTGGTTATATACTAATTTTATTAACATTTTTGTAAAAAAAAAATAAGTAAAAATGACTAACCACAAAGTAAATGCTTTAAATATTAATAATATTGAGAATAATTACAAGTTTGTAAAACCACCACTAAAATTTCTAGAAGTGCCCCGGTGTAGGCAGTGAAAGGGATTAGCAGGACAGCTTACATTAGAAAACTTTTAGATTTAAAATGAAAAGAAATTACAGTCCTCGGAATGGATCCTGGCGCTATTGCGTGATTATTGGAAGCCCGCCGCCCACGGAGCCTCATTATAAAAGTTTAACAACGCTTAAGGGAGCAAATAACCACCGAAGCCTTTGACAGGGGTTGAATCCCTTAATTCCACATAATAACACGTAATTATTTTACGATAGATATATCAAAAGTAGGCTGCGGAAGAAAATCTATTAGGATTTGATGTTTTGATACCCACCTTTCGTATTTCATAATTTTTTTGTATTTCATTCACCAACTGTTTTTCACACACACTCACACACACTCACACACACTCACACACACTCACACACACACACACACACACACACACACACACACACACACACACACACACACACACACACACGCACACACGCACACATATATACACACGCACAGATATGCATATACAAATGTGTTTAGGTGTGTTGAGATGGTTTAGACATGCGAACGAATGAGTGGAAATAGACCTATAAAACCAACTTATGAGGCAAACACAGTTAGCAATAGGAATAGAGGAAGACCGAGGAGAACTTGATGATCAAGTATGTCAAATGTAGTTTGTATTTTCACCTTTTGATTAGAAAATCTGTTGTTCTAGAAACTAGTCGTGTTTGTATTAATAAAATCAAAATGTGGTCTTATACAAGTATTTCATTTTTATATCTCATACATTCAACGACTTTTGTATTTTGAGATCGGATGTCAGGAAGTTGAAGTAACCACTTTTTTAATCACAAAATTAGATTTTTTTTACCGAATAATATTAGTTATTTTTACCCTACATAATTGACGCTTAATCTTTCCCTTGGAATCAAAAATCTTGTTGTTCAAAAAATATGTATAAAATATTGTATACTTACAATAATTCCAATCTTTTATGACCAAAAATTAAGTTATCAAATATCCACAAAGTTTTGTACCTATATTTCTTGGTGGAACTGCTTTTTATACAAATAATAAAATAACAACTAAGTATATAGATTTTTCCACATAAATTTAATTTGACCAGCGACCGGGTTTAGTCGTTACCGATATCATCAGACTGATGATGTCGGATACAACGAAACCTGATCGCTAGTCATATAAAATTTATGTGGAAAAAACTAAATAGATGTTGTTTTATTCTATATATAATAACTGAGTACCTACATCATACATATATTTATTTTTGGTGCTGGTATTTTTAACTTCATATGTATCTTACCTACTTTTTAGAGGTTCCTACCTTAATGCCTACCGGGTTTAGGTATCAACTCCACTAAAATGAAACGTCCTTTATCTTAGACATACCTGATTTGAATATTTAGCTGGTTTTTAATTAATATTATGTAAATTTACCAAAATGAATCGTGTTCATTTTTTATCCTGCCGGTGAACTTATTCTGATTGGTACAATCGAGGACGAAACTGCCAGACCATCTTTGGTATGGTGAGTGTAAAACGGTATTATTTTAGGGGCTTAATAAGATAATTATTTGGGACCTGCCCTATAACAACCCCTTAGGCTGACAATAACAATATGTAGATTTAAAACAATAAAATGAAAATCCATATAAAGTGGAACCTCTCATAACGAGCATAATGCGTTCCAGAATCTTACTCGTTAAACGAAACATTTTTTTTGTTTTGACTAGCACGGAAGTTTCAGCTGAAAAGGGGACTTGCCCTTTCTCTGAAACTCCTTATGCGAAATGTCGCTCGATAAGGCAGCAACTTCCCTTTTTTGCTCGTTATACGAATTACAAGTTATGAGAGGTGCGCCGGAAAAATTGTATTCCTCCCCTCTGTGTAGATATTTGTCCGCCTCCTTAGTGTAATGGTCAGTACGCTCGGCTACCGTTCTGAAGGTCCCTGATTCGATTCCCAAGGGAGGGTAAAATATATATTGAGTGATTTTTCACTCTAATTCAGATCACCTTTCCTTCATGTGTTAATGATCAAGATAACACTGCGTTTATATGACGCAGTGCCCTATGCACCATTAGGGTGCGGATAAGGGTTTGAAGAAGTTACTTTTTTAAAGCGGTGAGAGAACATTCTAGACTTCTGTTTCCTGAATCGACGAAACATTTCAACGGGAGGTGCCATACTAAAAAAGTTTAAGAATTTGTGGTTCAGGTTTTCTGAATTTTTTTTAAAAGTAATCTATTTTTTTGTTGATATATTTAAAAAAATTGTAAATATATGATTCATAACAGTTTAATTGTATGGCAAGTGCTAATGAAGGGTAATTGCCATTTACAACGCAGACTGATATAAATAAAGTAACAATTAAAATCGATCAATCAATTCCAGTTTAATGAATAGCCTTTTTTCACGTTTATATTTAAATGAATTACGGAAATCGTGAACAGAACGGTTAAGTTAATCTAGAGTCGTGGAGTCCCACTAAGTGCTGTTAATCAAACGCATATATATTATCATTCTTTTAACAAAATCCCCTTAATAAAAGTTTTGTTTTGACTGGGGCCCAAGGTCACCCCGTAATGGGGCCCGAAGGCAGAGCTAGTGAGTCACAGAGGGCCCCCTTATCACACCTGTTCCCCCGATTACTTGCGGAATGCGATTTAAGGCGTCTACCATTGAGTGGTTCCATTCTTTACGACAAAAAACATTATAATGTAAGAGTTTCTGCTTAATAAAAAGCTTCTTTACATCTCACCAATAGATGTCTCTAGTGAAGTTTTAGCGATTTAAGCACAAGGTTTCTAAAGTGGTTCATATATGTAGAACTTCCAAGAATTTGAGTAGTGTGGCTGTCAATAATGGGTAGAATTGGTGAATGTTATACGTGTGTAAACCAGCCTATGACGGTCGTCAGCCCCGTAAATGCCCAGACTTCCATATTTTTCTTCATCTTTGATGAGATGTGAAAAAAAAACATTATTCTTACGTGGAACTTTAGTTTAGGCAACCAATGTCATATGTTTATGTATAAAATGTAAAATCAAACACTGATTTTTTGTATTCTCAATATTATTAATATTTGAAGCATTTACTTTGTGGTTAGTCATTTTTACTTATTTTTTTTTTACAAAAATGTTAGTAATATTAGTACATATATAACCACTAACCGAGATTTTTATGTCTACCGGTTTCGAGGCGTACCCGTCTCTTCGTCAGGGCAATCACTACCACAGTATGCAAACAGTACTTTTCTTCACTACCATAGCACTATTTGCACACTTAAAACTACGTAAAAAAAATTCACTTAAATAATAAAAGATTTAAATATATTACTATAAAATTGTTTATTTTACGGTTAAACAACGTAGATCAATGTTTTTTAACGTTATCGTTTTGGGAAAGCATTTTGAAATAATAATAATAATAAAATCCTTATCCGCACCCCAATGGTGCATAGGGCACTGTGTCATATAAACGCAGTGTTATCTTGATCGTTTACACATGAAGGAAAGGTGATCAGCCCTCCGCTTCAGGTACCAGTCCATGGTAATATTGAATAAATATTACAGTAAAAAAATCACTTATATTTATTTTACCCCCCTTGGGAATCGAACCCGGGACCTCCAGAACGGTAGCCGAGCGTGCAGACCATTACACTACGGAGGCGGACGAATTTGAAATAACATCACTTAAACCAGCCTATGACGGTCGTCAGCCCCGTAAATGCCCAGACTTCCTTATTCGTCTTCATCTTTGATGAGATCTCAAAAAAATATTGTGAAAAATAACTCCTATGATTGGAGATAATCCAGATTTGTAAACAGGTATTTGGACAGATTCAAAATAACGTAAATTTGTGTTTTTTATACGTCATCGTTTTGAGAACGCATTTTTAAATAACGCGTTGTATTTCATTTTGATTTATTTTAATCAGGCATCCTTGTGATAACAAATCCTTTCACAAATCCCGAAAGAAGTGAAATCCTTAGAGGTACTAATTAGTTATCACATCACCCGTGAAGGATGTTTATCTTAATGGCGTTTTGGCTATGAAACCAGCCTTAATTAATTCTACAACCTGCACGATCCTCGATCCATTAGGTGTTTATCCCATCCTTGATTTACCCGCGTATGCAACCTGTGCGTTTCGGGTACCTACCCATCCTTAGGTCCACCTCCGTAGCGCAGTGGTCAGCGCGTTTGGCTACCGTGCTGGAGGTCCCGGGTTCGATTCCCAGGAGGGTCAAAATAAATATGGCCGATTTTCACTCTCATATTTATTTAATATCACCCTGGACTGGTACAAGAAGCGCAGGGCTGATCACCTTGCCTTCATGCAATTTACGATCAAGATAACACTGCGTCGCTACGATGCAGTGCCCTACGCACCATTGGGTGCGGATAAGGGTAAGAAGAAGAAGAAGACCCATCCTTAAGGCCCAATATACGATAAATCGCAACTTAATTTTCTTTAAGGCTCTGTATACGTTAAATAGAAACTTAATTTGCCCTAAATCCAGGTAACAATTGACGTAATTTTTTTTTTCTTAAAGCATAGTTTTTGTAATGGAAAAAAAAAATTCGAAAATAAATATGGTTTTGAAAAGAAAAAAGTTATTGAAAGAAAAGGAGTTAAAAATACATATTAAAATATTTTTAAATGTATATTCTTAAAAACTAAAAAATCGAATTGAACTCGTAATTTTAAAAAAATCGGGTGTGAAATGACGTGCTTCTGGCGTTGCCGAACGCTGAATGCTATCTGTTACAGCGAGTATCCCCTTACCCACGTAAAATTTGACACAGTTGAATTTTAAGCTTAAAACACCGTTATTAGATTGATTTTTTTCTTTATAATAAATACAGATACACTTTTCAAAAGAAAAGAGTCCCTGAAGCGCAGGAGTGATCACCTTGCCTTCATATAAGTAACGATCAAGATAACACTGCGTCAATACGATGCAGTGCCCTCTGCACCATTGGGCGTGGATAAGGGGTTGGAGAAGGATAAGAATGAGTTGAAAATATAAAAAATTCTAAGCCCTTAGCGCGGCCGAGCGCGTTCTGGTTTGAACGCCCGAGATCTAGGCCTTAAATAACAATTTACTTAATTTACACCCTACATCATCGTATATAATATTCGATCCATTAAAAGCATTTTAGCATTACGTATGAGGTGATGCATGAATGTGGAAGAGGCGAAGAATGATTGCAAAGACAGGGTGGTATGGCGTTCTATGCTCTCTGCCTACAACTGCGGGGAAGCGGCGTGATGGTTACTTAGTTTCTTAGCTATTTTTTTACATATCTGCAGAAAACGAATGTCCGGGTTGAGTGATTGTCGAAAGTCAGATGGTTGATCCGGGTGACCAAAAACTGGACCAATCGAACTGACCGAATAAAAAGTATTCAGCGGGAAAAAAACAGAGTTGATCAATTAATCTCGTTCGGCCGAAATTCCAAGAATGCGTCGAAATATTCCCAAAGCACGTCCGTAATCAAACGACATGAGGGACACACGACCGCCGGTTGCCGCCGACTTTTTATACTTTTTTCATCGTCGCTTCGGTCCGGCTATTCTTTTTGGATAGCTACTAATATGTCGCGGGACTGTCTCGACTCATTGGCGTAGGTACAAATAAGATTTTTTAAATGTAAAAACCGAAAAATCTGTTAATTAATCCTGCAGGAATATAATAGAATGTCACACCACTAATTTTTAAAAGTGTCCGAATTATTTCGAAATTTCTACGAAAGTGCAGAGTATGTATAGTTATTCCGAAACCTCATGTAACTAAAAAGCTAAACCATCAGTAGGCTTCTTCGCAGCTTTAAAGCTTCACAGTAAATTATTTAAAAAAAATTGCTTAGCAAGAGCAGATCTGTCAGAAAGCCTAAATGCTTCTCTATCAGATCTGGGCATGCGGTGGGACAGCTTTCAAAAAAATAACAAATATAAAATTTAAAATAAAAACATTATATTGGTGGCTTAAAATGAGAACCTACCCCAAAGGACGTTTAAACCAATTAGAACTAGTTTGTTAGTTTCTGAAAACTAGTCACAGTTGAGGGTTTGGGAATTCGATGTGTCGAAGCGTAGTTAGTTTGAGACTGTCGGGTGAATTTGACCCAAAACAAAGAACATTTGAAATTATTATTTACAAAATTTCAAGTCCCAAACAAAGATACAATTTTTAAAAAAACTGCAATTTTTCCAATTACTAAAGGATGACAAATATTTGAATTAAAAAAAAAACTTTATCTTCGGGATTCTCAAATGATTTTTCAACTCCAAAATGTAATACTAAACAATGTCAACAAAACTTCAAATATTTGAGAATTAAATATTTCAATAAACTCCCTAAAGAAATAAAAAAAGAAGATATAAAAATTCTTACGAAAAAAAATTATGCTCATTACATATAAATCTTAAAAAAATATATAAAAAAGACTTTTATACCATGAATTATATAAAACATTAAACCTTGAGTGTAAGTCCCTCTCCAAGCACAAGAGCTCAGTCTCTTTTTTGGAGAGGCACAGCAAATCTAAAACTATAAATTTTGCCATATGTATAAATGTTTAGAAATTGTATTATTTTGTACTTAAAAATGTAACTATATAAAATAAATAAATTTAAAAAATATGTCGAAAATATTCGAAAATTTAATTTAAAAAAAATAGCACCCCTTCACTGAATTGTCACTCTGTCTTGTCCTAATCGTCCAGCGGCAGAGTGGCTCTGATGGGGTTAGGGTGGGGGTCGGGAAGGAGCAGGGGAGGGGGTGACACGCGATAAAACAATAATAATAAAATAATTCCTTTCGTTTTGTAAATCCGACGACCACCACCATTGGCGCTAGGGTAACGTTAACTAACTGGAATACGTACGCATCCCCTTGACTATAAAATAAAACCGTATAAATTAAATCAACTAAGTACGTAACTAGTTAAAACTTCAACTATGAAATGATAACCATTTTTTTTAATTTTGAACAAATTGCCACAAACGATTGTCAAATAACTATTTGCCAAAATAATCCTTGCATTTGATGCCCAGCGTTCGTTAAGACGTGACTTAATTTTCTCTAAATTCAGATAACATTTTACATACTTGATTGTTTTTTTCATTTATCAAAACACCGTATTTGCATTGATAAATCTGTTTTATTTTTTGAATTACCTAACGTCCAAGTGACTCTGAAATGTAGCTACGGCTTATGCAACACCGTTTATCATGTCCCTACTCAGGCTTCAACTTTATAAGTTTCGTAGCTTATGCCTACATACGGTATATTGAATTGATGGTGATTTTAAAATGGCAAGAACGAACGCCATATAGTTAAATTTTGTGCAAACACAGATAATATGTTCGAAGTGCGACGATATTATGTAAATACATAATTATTTAAAAAAAAAAAAGCAATAAAATTCTCAGCAATATAATATAGAATAGACGGGCAGTAAAAAGAATTTTAAATTAGTTAACTATTAAAATTAATGCATGGTTTAACTACATCACCCATAATGATCTAACTCCATTTTTGGAAAAACAATAAAATTTCATTATGGTTGATTATAGCATCATTCCCAATTATTCATTTCCAATTTTCTGATGAAGAAAAAAAATCTGTGATTTTTATGATAAAACGTAAAAGCAGAAATCAAATTATAAAAAGAAAAAAGCGGTATTTGAGAAAGGAAATATATCAATGTCATAAAAAACTGTGAATGCAATATTTTACGTAATTACACGTATTTATAATCGATTTGGAAAAAATTCTAACCGTTGGTGCACAAATGGTGCACAAGGCACTGCACCATAGGATTGACGCGGCGTTATCTTGATGTTTTATTGTGTGAAGGCAAAGGGATGAGCCATGCGCATGCGCATACCAGTCACGGATGAGAGAAAACAATAATTCAAGTAGAAAAGTTATATTTATGTAAACTCACTTGGGATTTGAACCCTTGATCTCCAACACGGCAGGCAAGCGCGTTTCTCGTCAAAGTACATATCGTACAAAGTAAATTATTTATTTTACTTTTCTACGCCTCCGTAGTGTAATGGTCAGCACTTTCGGCTACCGTCCTTGAGGTTCCGGGTTCGATTCCCAGGGGGAGAGGGATCAAATAAATAGAAGTGTTTTTTCACTCAATATTACCCTATTTATTCAATACTACCCTGGTCTGGTACCTGAAGCGGATGGCTTATCATCTTTCCTTCATGTGTTAACGATCAAGATAACACTGCGTTTGTATGATGCAGTGCCCTATGCACAATCGGTGTGCGGAGTTTTATATTTTTTGACATCTCATCAAAGATAAAGATCAATATGGAATTTGATGAGATGTCAGACAATAATATGAAAATAACTCCTGTAATTGGAGATAATCCAGATTTAGTATTTGGACAAGCTCAAAATGTTGTAAAGAAGATATTGCTTTATGCGTCGCTTTAAATTAAATAGATTACTCGCATCAATTGGAGTTACGTTGTTGACATTCTGTGGTCTTGACAGTAATTTGACAAAATAATAATACCATACAGTTCGCTATAATTCAATCCACATTTGACAGGGAATCACCCATAAATTCGAAGGTATATTTAACCTCGACTAATAAAACAACAAAAAAATGTCACCCGAACACAAACGAGTCGTGTTCGAAACTCATTTTTGACACTTGAAAAACGCCGGGACGTAATTTTTATTAGATAACAACACACTATTGGAGGGTTAATTTAATTTCAAATTTAGAATAATTTTCGAATAAACGTCAAATATTTTACATAGAAAAAATCACGACAAAGAAAAGGTGACCATAACCACGACCATTTTGTTTTCTCTCTTTATTCAAATAAAATATTATTTACGACCGTAAATGTATGAATAACATTAAAAGGAGAGTGTCACTTATACCTTTTGAGTTTTACAAAATCCTATTAAAGAAATCAATAAAATTTGGAAGAAATAAACACCGACAGAGAGTTCTGTATACAGCTATTAAATTAAGTTAAATTGCTATATGACTATAAAAAGTTCTAAATTTAATATCGCAGGTTCGTGCCAACTACGACGTACAAGAAAAAAATTAAATATGATCTTTAGGTTTTAAGTATTGTCGAATTTACAACATGTTTATTTCATTAGATCCCTTTGTTTTTTGTTTGAGAGTGAATGGTTTTGTCTTTTTTACGAGCGTGCCGGATTTTATGCGAGATGTATTTGAGTAATTGATTGGTCTAATCCTTTTAGCCCGAGCCGATGACAAAACATAGCGAGACAACGTGAGCATTTAGTCGGGACAACATACAAACAGATGGGGTGTTTCCAATACTACGTACAAAAAATAATAATGCTTTAATTGGAAAATAAGTAATCATTTTTTTAAACAAAAAAGGATATATTATTTTTTGACATCTTATCAAACATGAAGAAGAATATGGAAGTCTGGGCATTTACGGGGCTGACGACCGTCATCGGCTGGTTTAAGTGATCACTTTACACACGTGTAACATTCACCAATTCTACCCATTATTGACAACCACACTACTCAAATTCTATATTCTTCTTCATCTTTGATGAGATGTCAAAAAATAATATGAAAACAACTCCTGTAATTGGTGATAATCCAGATTTTGTGAACAAGTATTTGGACACACTCAAAATGTTGTAAAAAAAAGGATATTGTACTGAATTCTACTTTTTCTTTATCAAGTTTATCCAAGTATACGAAGATAGATATAATGGTAGGGACTGACCGCAGCCCTTTCGTCGCAAGGTAACACGTTACGATGCGAGCATTCGAATAGTCAGTACAGCGAGCCGAGCGCTCCATCCATAGTTTCGGATGCTCGCTGATGCTCGCCGCGAGCGATGTTACGACGTTACGTTACGACGAAATGCTCCGGTCAGTCCCCACCTTCAATGATATGAAGTTAGGCAGAAGAAGATAAGATATAATTTTTTTACTGACATTTCTTGGTGGAACTGCATTTTATATTATAAAATAACAACTAATTAAACAGATTTTTCCATTTAAAATTTATTTGACAGGTAACCAGGTTTTGTTGTAACTGACACCATCAGTCAGTTACGATGAAACCTGGTCACTGGCCAAATAAAATTTATGTGGAAAAAATATTTAGTTGTTATTTTATTACATAGAAGATGAGAAATATTTCTTACTTGTTGTTTTTATTTGCATATCCTTCAAATGTTAAGCATTTTAACCATATACTTAATTCACATTATTCATATTCATATTTTTAATTTAAGTTTTACTTAGAATATACCACTATTTCTTAAAATCTATTGTGACAAGTGTTTCGATACATTCCGCATCATTTTCAAACACCGTATGAAAATTTGAATAAAAAATGCATAGATTTTATCACAAAGTGACTGCAGAATTGCAATTCGAGAAATTATTCATATTTATTAAAGAATTTGTAAAAAATAATGAATTATTTATATTTATTAATTAAATGTTGGAAAGGACACAAGGGAATAGAGAATTAAAAATGATTTGGAATGTAATACAAAAATTCAAAAATCAGAAATTCATTAATGTGTTTGTGAATTTCAAAAGGATAATACACGTTTTCTTTTTAAAAATACTTATGTAAAAAAAATCATTCAAGAATTACTATTGGACTGCCATGCTCTATTTTTTTTTTAATTACCTAACATCCAAGTGACTCTGAAATCTAGCTACGGCTTATGCAACACCGCTTATCATGACCCTACTCAGGCTTCAACATGGCCTATGCCTACTCGTGAGTGGATTTACTCATTATGTTTAAAGTTACTATAGTTTCATGTAATTCATGAGTGAAAATTGTAGGCAAAAACATTCGCTTTCCATGCTCTTAAACTAACCTGCCTCCTTTATACTTCCATCAAAACCTACCCAATTTTAAAATTTCGACGTTAACAAAACTCCCCAAAAAATCGTGCAGGCCAATCAATAGAAGACGATAAAACTGTCCAAATCGCTTGAACCGCCCTCCCACAGATGTCTCTGGTTTATCATGTCCCTCCATTAGCAGGCGACGTGGTTTAATGGAAGCCTTATCAGCGGCGGCGCATGCGGCATACTGTATACTCTATACCCGGCTCTATAGCAATATGTGCCTACTCTGCGGCAGTACCTACCTCGGCGTGACGCACCGCCATTGTCTGGCCGGCAAGAATGTGTGACATCCCGCGAATCTATGATCTATGACATTCCATCTTTGAAATTATGGCGCGGCGCTAACAAGGCTCTATTTTTAAATTTAAAATGCAAACAGTAGCGGATGAAGAATTTTGATCGGTAGATAAACGGTATTACATATTTATGGATATATTGAAGTAACTTGAAGTAAATTAAATATGAATATCTATATGAATTTGCATATATCGCTCACTCCTTTCAACAACGTCGAATATAAAAAATCGTCGATTTTCCAGATGGCCAGAAAATGTACCCAGCAAAAGCGGCATATTTTTAACTTAATATTTACCCGCTACATGGCAGAAAGTGTTGTTTTTGCATTTTGAAGAAAAGGTATTGTTTAATTATTTTTTTTTATATATTTTTCAAATGGAGAAAAAACATTCAAGTTTTAACTAAAAAGATCTGTTGCACAGTAAAAGCATCAATAAGTGGCTTGATATTTAAACTTTAAAATATGTTATATTTTTAAACTTAAAAAACGATCTCCTGAAAAATCAAATTGTTGAAAGGAGTGAGCGATATGGGTCGTTCCACAACTAATGCGGTATTTTTGATTGCATGAACTTCAAATCTAAGGGGTAGGAGATAAACTACTTGCATCATCAAAATAAAAGCAGGTAGTAATTTCACGTTGTTTTCGTTCTTTGTCCACGTTTTGAAGACTGTAGTTCGATTTGATTTGTTTATGACGGGAGTAATCAATGTACTATATGTATTTACATATTTAAATATAATTTTTTTTTTAAATGTTAAATCTAGTTATAGCAAACACTCTTCTATCTTAATATTTTTATATTGATTTTCATCACAAAGCATTGTGTTCAACAAAGTAAACAAAATCGTGAAAATCAAAAGGTAATACGTACACACTTGGTATTTTGGGAGATATTGTATGTCATAAAAGTAAGTAGATAGTTTATTGAGCTATTACTATATTTAAAAGGTCAACTCACAAAATATAAATATTAAATATCTATTTGGACCGACATCTAATGTGAAAATTTGATTACGAAATCTATGCACTAAGATATCACGTAAGGTTAAGACAAAACTACGTCAATGAGTGTTATATGCACTATTTAAATATTTGATTAATGAGAATAAAATGTTAATAAGAAAAAAAATCAAGATATTGAAATTTATAGTGAGATGGTAACAATAATGTTTTGTGAAATTTTTAGTAGGTGTCTAATTTTATGTACATATAATATTTTTTCCTTATATGTAAATACTGAATGGTAGCACATACTGTATATCATGTACTGTATACATTAAGTGTTGTTTTATCGTATTAAAACAATGCAGATGATATAATGCTTTGAATTCCAGTTCAAATTAACACAATATGTTATGTCGATATCGTAGATTGCATTTTTATTCCGTTGAGTTATTGATTGGTAATTAAATTCACGTAATAATTAATTATACTGTTTATTCTTTAACTGCATAAATATGGTAAAATCCTTTATCACCAGATTGTGTTTAAGCAGTTATAATGTTTTAAGAGTGACGCTAATTTAGTGGGTCCGCTGGAAGTCGGGACTGGCGTTTATCTCGAGGTACGTGCAAGGCACTTAATAATTTATACGAAATATCCAGGGAGAGGGTGGCATTCCCAATTTTTTTTATCTCTTCTTATTTTTTATTAGTCTTGTATTAGATCTGAAGATCTGTTACTACTACTACTACTACCATCACGCCGTTTCCCCGCAGGGGTAGGCAGAAAGGAGGGAACGCCACACTCTTCTGTCCTGACATGCACTCCTCGCCTCCTTCACATCCATACATCTAGTCATATATGCCCTCCGATTACGCAGACTTTCGACACCGCCAGATTTTAGGTTCTGATTGATCTGATCGTGCCAAGTCTTTTTCGGTCGACCTTGTTCTGTTTTCCCTCTCACATTCGCCACATATATTTTCTTAGTCATTCTCTCGCTATCCATTCGCTTCACATGTTCATATCACTGCAAAGAACTCTTCCTAATTTGTTGTGAGATCTGTTTATTTAAGAAAATGACTCATATTGACCCCCAGCTATCCTTCCATCTCTTTGGTTAGCCGCAATGTATAGGATCCTCGATTTTTCCATCCTGTTGACATGGACCCTCCAAAAACTTCTTTTTTCTCTATTCCATCGTACGACATCTTCAGTCAGGTCTGTCTAATATCATAATTTAGAATTCCGTCTCTGAGCGTCCTCTGTGATAGTCCTTAAGACTTTTATTTCCGATGTTCAATGTTTCATTGATACTTTTGAAGCCATGATGCTTCTGTATTTAAGGAAATAATGTATGAGAAAGAAGATATGAAAATGTACACCAATTTCAAATTTACCCGACCCGCGATATTGTCGATTTGTTGGGAGTCGTATTCGCGCCGCGACGCAAGTTTCGCTAAGCGTTTGAGTAAGTAATTATCGAATGGCGTCCAAAAGGCGTTGATAATATTCGAAAAAAAACAGTTGGATCTCCACAGATATGGACACCATGGGAAAAAATACACCATTATAATATGTAAATTTCCTAAATTTTCACATGGTGCATCCCACAGCTGTATTTTTTTAAAACAGATATTTCTTTTACCAGTATCTAAATGCTTAAAAATGATGTTTATAAAATAAGATCGAAAAGTACCAAAAATAAAATCACCGTAAATCAAATTTCCATAATTATAAAACAGTAGTACGTTAATTTATTTTTGTTATAACGTTAATCTATGTTAGTAGTTAGTACATTTAAAAAATGCATATAATTTTATCAAGTTTTTATCAAGTTAGTAAAGAGCTTGTGGTATAAGAAATATGTACGAAAATAATAGTTTTATTTATTTTTATTGTTTTAGTTGGCAGTTCATCAAATGAAAAAATGTTTCTGCCAGTGTCAAGTCCTATTTATATTTATAATAAATTTTGTTTAAAAGTGAAAGTAAATTTAGTTAAATTGCGTTCAGCTTTAACACTCTAAATATTATATAATTTTTTCATTAATTAATTCGGCAGTCACTTTGTGGTAAAACCTATCCATTTTTAATTAAAATTTAAATATTATAGATGCAATTTTAGAATTGTGATAATGAACAAGGGTGAAAACTAGATAAAATTATAATCACCCATTTAGCAATTATTTTCATATGATGACTTAACCTGTCAATAGGAAATAAGGCTTAGAAGAATTTAACCTTGTCTTTTATATGTTTTTAATATATATATTTTTACTACATTTTTTTTAATTATTGGACTAATGCGGACCTGAATTCGAGAGGGCAGGTAGGTAAAAGAGAGGAACAAATCACAGTGTTGACACGAGGCAAGAACCTCTGACAGCCGAGAGCACTAAAATTGTTTTATGACCTTTTTATTGTTCCATATTTAAATTTGCATTAACAATCACAAACTCGCACACTCCATTTTGGATGATTTAATGTATTGTATAATGCGGGGATATTTCTGATTTGAACAAAATGGAGGGGGGGGGGGGGTTGTATAAATGTTTTAGTATTTAAATTACAGGCCCGACATAAGATAAATTGGCACCTAAGTTTCTCTACACCCAGATAACATTTGACGTAATCGATTTTTATTTTCTTAAATTATTTTTCGTAACATTCTTGCACATATAAACGAATGTCAGAAGACAGACTTCCACGTATCGCCCATCAAGGAAACCCTGAAGGACGCAGACCTCCAAAAACGTGGAAAAACAGCTGAGAGTCAACATCCTAAGATCGACAAGCGGAGGCACAAACAGATCTTTAGGATTTACAAAAAGAATAAGAAAAAGATTTTTTTCTCAAAACATAATTTTTGCATAAAATTATTCATTTTTTTCTCGAAATAAATATATGGTTTTGTAAAGAAAAGAGTTATTGATAGGAAAGGAGTTTTTTTTCGATAAATATGCTAAAATGTAGAAAATTCCAAAATATATTTTTAAAAAAATAGCCAGAGACGTTCAGCCATCAGCACGGCCGAGCGCGTTATGATTTGAACGCTGGGATCTAGGCCTAAAAGACCTAAAGACAAAAACCACAGATTCTTTAATTAAAAAGGTTTTTTTATAATGTGTTTTTGAAAAAAATTGAAAATTAAAAAAATGATATTCAGAAGTTGATATGAACAAATAAAGAATTCAAGTTTCCACTCCGCCAATAAAAAATTAGAAAACACATTCGAATTTTGATTTATGACAGGAGGGTCACGTGTTCGGTGCGCCGTCCAATCAAGCGACCGGAAATTGACGTTTAATGTTGCTAGTTCCCAATCATCGGCTCCATATGTTCAGTACCTACCTAATTACCTTTTTTAACGGCCACACTGCAAGAAAAGGGAAACAATGCAAAATTTATACACAATTTAAATTTTTAGAAGTATAATTAGATACGTGGCTGTCACGCCCATCCAATTCGGAATTTAATAGGGCTTGTTTTGACGTATAAGGGTTGAAGGGTAAATAAGAGAGGGGCTAATTTGTATCAGAAATACAATAAATGTTTTGTTTTCGAGCTAGATACACCCCTTTATTAGGTGTTACCAGTATAATTATTGAATGTGAACGGTAAATTTGTTCAACTAGCTCGTGGTATATTTATGTGATGTCATGAACTAGTATCCACCCTTCTTTCTGAACCTAATTCTAGAATTGCGGTCATAACTTCTAAAATGATAAAGCTAAACGCATTTAAACTACAAAATTTTGTTTTCTCAATATTATTAAATCGACCAAAATCACATATGTTAAATATTTTGTGTAGTTTTAAGTGTGTGAATAGTACTATGGTAGTGAAGGGTAGTATTGTTTGAATGCTGTTGTAGTGATTGTCCTGACGAAGAGACGGGTACGTCTCGAAACCGGTAGATTTAAAAATCTCGGTGATTGGTTACACACTAATATTGCTAACATTTTTGTAGAAAAATATAAAAGTACAAAATTCTGTTTTTCGACATCTCAACATAGACGAATAAGAACAGAAAGTCTGGGCATTTACGGGGCTTACAACCGTCATAGGCTGGTTTAAGTGATCACTTTATAAACATGTAGCATTTACCAATTCTATCCGTGATTGACAACCACACTGTTTAAATTCTTGGAAGTTCTTTAGATCTAATTTCGAAACATTGTACTTGAATCACTTAGAATTTCAATAGAGACATCTATTGGTGAGATGAAGAAGCTTTTTTATTGAGCAGAAACTTTTTCATTTGTGAACAAGTATTTGAAAACACTCAAAATGTTGCATACAAAATTTTGTATGATTTGTTATTATTTTCTATTATTAAGTTTATAAATAAAAATAATAATTGACACAGACAGAAACATCCGTTCACTGGGTGACTGCCCAGTAAATAAAAAAAAACTACAAAAAAACCATTGTATTTTATCACACACTGAAGGAGAAATGAAGACATTTATGGAAATACAAATGTGCTTTGGGAGATATGGGATTGAAAACATAAAATTATAACTGTTGATCTATAAATCGATACGAATTAAAATGAAAACCAGTTTTTTTAACCCTACAATGCGCGGTGGCGCGTTATTATAATCATATTGTAAAAATCAACAAATATATTTAAAAGACAATAGTTTTGTCAATTATTTTAATGTAAGCTTTAAAGTTGATGCCTGTGGGCCTTCTTTATCATATACTCAGAACCGAACAGTTTTATCGATAAAATAAATTTACTGAACTCTGTATTTACATGGTAAATAATTCATTGCAATACCGTGTAAAAAAGCAAACAATTTTTTTAAAAAAGGTAGATAGGATTCCTAATTATATTGTGAACCAGGCAATCGCCATGGATCTTCCTCGAAATATATCTAGAGAAATAATAAAGAATTCATGGATGCTGCAGAAAGAAAACATGATTCGAAGGCATGGCCTAGGTGACGTTGTCCATGACAGAAGGACCTACAACCTGAGGACTAGGAGAGCTGACCTCAGCAGTCTACAAAGACGATTAATTGAGATGGAGCCAGGAAAAAGAAAACCCATTTCTTTATTTTTTAAAAAGAAATGGGTATAAAATTTTAATTTATGAATACAAAAAAAAACAAAAAAAGAGGAATATTACTAATTGCTATCAACCATTTGTAATTGTTACGTGTGGTATTTTTTCGGAAGCTCTTATTATACGTGTGTATGTGTGAGAGCTTTTATATTTATCCCTTGTGCGCTTTTTTCGTCGAACAGTGCAATATTTATTTATTTTATTTTAATTTTAAGGAATAACCCGCAAGGCCTTTACTTTTAGAGGATTATCTGCAAGTAAACTAGTAAGGAGAGGGAAGATAAATGTATAAGAAAAAAAAACACATCACAAACACCCAGACCAATTAAAAATGAATCTTTCTTGAATTTAGTTTGCGATTGGCGGGGATCAAACCCGCGACACCAGTTTCGCAGTCGAGCGTCTACCCAACTATGCCACGGCACCTTTCATCTCTCGTCTGTATTAACTGCATTTTTGAATCTGAACTAACGCCCTGAAGATTTACATAAGCATCGCTGTCCGTTATTATGCGCCAGTTAAACCATTTCAGTGCATAACATATCCTGTCTAATATCAATTATCCGCATTACCTGGTAGTGTAATAATTTGTATTAGACTGTAGTCATGGTGTGTAGATGGGGGGGTTCGCTTCCAGGAAAATAAATAAACAATAGCACTGAAATTAAACTGAATCATCCGCCATTACGAGTAATAAAAACTGCGGTTGTGAGAGGCTGGAAACACTTGCTTGGGTCCAAACGTTCAATCTAAGGTTTTGTTATATTTGATTCAATAAGTCAATTAGTTTACAATATTTTGAGTGTGTCCAAATACTTGTTCACAAATTTTTATTAGTTATTTTCCATATAATTTTTTTGACGTCTCATCTTTGATGGTATGTCAAAAATTATACCTAAGCTAAAATAATAAAAATGAAAGTGATGTTTTCTGGCGTTTCTCATGTATGTGATTTTTATCCAGGATTCGGACCTCACATACTAATAAAGGAGTTTCTGCCCAATAAAAAGCTTCTTTTCATCCCACCAATAGATGTCTCTAGTGAAGTTCTAGAGATTCAAGAACAATGTTTCAAAATCAGTCCATATATATATGTATAGAACTTCCAAGAATTTATATAGTGTAGTTGTCAATAATAGGTTGAGTTGGTGAATGTTACACGTATGTAAAATGATCACTTAAACCAGCCTATGACGGTCGTCAGCCCCGTAAATGTCCAGACATCCATATTCTACTTCATCTTTGATGAGATGGTGCATGGATGATGGTGATGGCCAAATGGTGCATAGGGCACCGCATCATATAAATGCGGTGTTATCTTGATCGCTAACCCATGAAGGAAAAGTGATCAGACTTCCGCTTCAGGTCCAGAGTAATATTGAATAAGTATTTTATTGAAAAATCACTTATATAATTATTTTACCCCCCCCTGGGAATCGAAGCCGGGACCTTCAGTACTGCCCAGCGTGCTGACCATTACACTACAGAGGCGGAAAATGTATATTTTTTTCTAAAAATATTGTGATTTTATTTCGTTTGGTTGGCAGCCCTGGAGGAGATGAAAAAAGTTTTTCTATCAATTCATTTCGAAGACTTCGAACAATAAAAGTTCATAATAAAATCAGTCACGCCTCCATTGTCCGACCGGAAAATGCGTTGATAATATTTTCCTAGTCCATAATCATCTGTGACAAAATAAAATCAGTCAGCGCTGAACGGTGTAATAAATAAATAATAATAATAATGGATAATAAACAATGGATTATCCGAGTCGGCCATTGGTCACGCAGACGCAGGCGGACACGCCGACCCGGCCATGCGAACACCGGTCACAGCTAGCGGCTCGTGACGCGTCATTTCAACAAATTCTTAGAAATAAATATTCTGTCCCCCAATCCTTATTCACAAATCTGGATTTAGAGCTATTTTTACATTTTGACTGGATTATTAGAAGAATATGAAAGTCTGGGTATTTACAGGGCTTGAGACCTGTCATAGGTTGGTTTGACTGATCACACAAGTGTAATATTCACAATTGTGAATGTTAAATCATGTTTACAGGCGTCACCTAGTATGTATAATAATTTGGGAATAATCTTTGACATATCGCTCACTCCTTTCAAGAACGTCATAAATCAAAAAAGTAGATTTTTCAGGAGATCGTTTTTAAAGTTTAAAAATGTAATGCAATGTACTGAAAATAAATATCAAGCCACTTATTAAACTTTTTTTGTGCAACAGATCTTTTGAGGTAAAATCTGAAGGGTTTTTCTCCATATGAAAAATATTAAGTGTATTTAAAAAAATAATTAAATAATACCTTTTCTTCAAAATGCAAAAACATCACTTTCTGCCCAGTAGCGGGTAAATATTTAGTTTAAAATATGCCGCTTTTGCTAGGATATAGTACATTTTCTTGGCATTCCGAAAACATGCACAATTGAAAATTGACGATTTTCGATTTATGACGTTGTTGAAAGAAGTGAGCGATATTTCAAATGGGTTTATGCTAATTATTGCATGCTGGTTTATGATTTCCAAAATTTGAATACTTTTGTTGTCAATCATGGATAGCATGGTGTTTGTTACATAAAGTGATAACTTAAGCCAGCCAATGAAAAGTCGTTAACCTTGAATGCTTAGTCCCTATTAAGATATCTAATTTGTCTTATTGTTTGTATTTTCTATGAAGTTAGAACCGTTTTTAACGACTTTGTAGGTCCTTGTTTTTCTGATTTACATGAGAGAAAATTCAATGAGAGAAAAGAAATCGATGAAAGAATATAAATTGTAGTATTAATTATTTTTTTAGGTATCTCCTGTTTTTTAAACTGTAAAGTAAAAAAAAATTAGAAATATATTCGTTTTCGTAAAAATTAAATATTTGCATTTTTTGTAATCATTTTACCATTTTTACAAAATTGTAATAAATAAAAAGGTTGTTTTTCTAACAGCATCCAAATTTTTGTTTATTGTAAAATTAAATTATTTCAAATAAATGTAATTAATTAATTGAAAAATTGTTTTAAGTAAATAACAGTACAAAAGAATCTGAATTGTGTAAGATGGTGGATTCCTTTGTTGCAAAAGATCAATTCTCTTTCCAATGTAGTTTGTGTAATCAATTACTAGAACAAAACATTATTTTTACTTGAAGGAATTGTAATTATTCCAGTCTTTTTTTGTTTACGATAATTTAAATCGATTACGCGTGAAACTTTCGGATTAAAACAGATTCGTTAATTAAAATAAATAATATTTAAATTAACCTCAGATTGGCAAATGGTTTCAGATATTTATCGATAAAGTTCTGGCAAAAAAATGCTTTGTGCGCGAAAAACTTTGGAAAGCATCAGCATATGCACAGAGTGTATACATGTATATATTTATATTTTTGGCATATGTAAATACCCAGGTACAAAATTAGTGTCTAGGTATTTTAAATATAAGTTTTAATTGGTTAATACCACTTTTTCTTAAAAAATCTATATTGTGACACGTGTTTCGATGCATTCCACATCATTTTCAAACGCCTTGTTACAATAGATTTTAAGGAAAAGTGGTATTTAAAAAGTAAAACATAAATTAAAATGGATAGATATTACATCAAAGTGATTGCCGAATCAATCAATGAAAGTATCTAGATGACTTCATGGATCGTGAATAAAGCAGAAAAGTTAAATATGAGGATCGCTTTTAAGTATTTGAAACGTTTGACTAAGTTCTCCTTGATTTCTTCTGCTTCTATTATCAACCACATTCACCTGATTTAAAAAAAAATATTGATTACGAATAACAGAATAGTTTAAATATTATGTAACAATAAAACACTCGTACAAGACCACTTTTGAGTATAATGTACACACGACCAGTTTCTAGAACTACAGATGTTCTCAAAACATGTCTTGTTTTCATTTATAGACCCAAAAAGTGGTTTTCTTCAAGTGTTTCATTTTTATTTAAAATCGTCATGTTATCAAAAAATACTTAATTTATAATATAAATTAACTCGAAAAATGGTCTTATACGAGCGTTTTACTTTTATATTTTATCTCTCTTAAAAGTATGTATGTTGTTAATTTCTTGGTTTATTTCTTGTTGATTATACCACCAAAATATTGTATTAGGTTTTGCAGAAAAAATAGTCGAATTGCAAAAGTGGGATAAAAGGAAAATATTGAACGTATAGTGTGCATATCTTTTCCTCAATTTTCATTAATAGTACTTTGATCGTCACAGGTCATTTCAGGTTGAATTCAGGGGTAATTACAAGAGCAGTCACAGACAGTTAGTCAGTGGCACTAGTACCACTTCGACAGGTGGCAAGGGCATTGAACGTTACCCCTTAACGATATCATTCGTTTGGTTATTCGATTATTGACAGAAAAGTCAATGTTCGACAAGAAATATGTTTTTTTTTGACACCGCAACATAGATGAAGAAGAACATGGTAGTCAGGGCATTTGAGTTCTAGTTAAGTATTCTTAATTTAAACAAAGTTTATTTTAGAACAAAGAATATAAGTAGGTAGGTACCTAAGTTTAACCCGTCCCGTCCTTCTGAGATGAGCAGCAGGTTCTGAGTTCAAGATAGGTATTCTTAATTTAAACAAAGTTTATTTAAGGACAAAGAATATAAGTGGGGAGGTGTCTAAGTTTAACCCGTCCCGTCCGGTGTAAGATGAGCAGTTCTAGCTAGGTATTCTTAATTCAAACAAAGTTTTTTTTAGAAAAAAGAATATAAGTAGGTAGGTACCTAAGTTTAATCCGTCCCGTCCGGTGTGAGATAAGCAGTTCTAGCTAGATATTCTTAATTCAAACAAAGTTTATTTTAGAACAAAGAATATAAGTAGGTAGGTGTCTAAGTTTAACCCGTCCCGTCCGGTGTGAGATGAGCAGTTCTAGCTAGGTATTCTTAATTCAAACAAAGTTTATTTAAGAACAAAGAATGTAGGTAGGTAGTAGGTAAGTACTTTAGTTTAACCCGTCCGGTGTGAGATGAGCAGAACGCAGAGGATGCGGTCTGTCCTCAGCCGAGCCGTTTCGGTTCCCGTCCGAGGTTTTATTGCCTTTTTATTGCTAGTTATTATACAATTATTATCATTATTGATATTATTGTTAGCAGTGATGCGAGCCAACCGCTAACCCTTCGGGAAATAGATTGAGTTCGACAGAACGATCTCGGTGAAGCTATTTTTATGTTCAAATTATTTTAAATTATCGTTTCGGCATTTACTTTGTGATATTTCGAGGATAATGCTCGCCTCTGCAGTACTTGTATAGTGGTCAGCACATTAAATTACCGTTCCACGAGTTCGATCACTGTCTGGGTCAACGCTAAAAATATTTACAACATTTTGAGTGTGTCCAAATCTGGATTTTCTCCACTCAGGAGATCTTCTTCTTCCTTACTCAATTTTAACTTAACGTCTTTGTAGATTGTTAGGATCAGCTCTCCTCGTCCTCAGATTGTAGGTCCTTCTATCATATATAACGTCACCTAGGTCATACCTTCGAATCATGTTATCTTTCTGTAGCATCAATGAATTGTTTGGTCTTCCTCTAGATGTATTTCGAGGAAGATCCATGACGATCGCCTGGTTTACAATATGTTCAGGTTCTCTACGTCCTATGTGCCCATACAATCTCAATTGCTTATCCTCTACCATACTATTGATATCAATTACACTCAGGCTTCTACGAATACGTGAACTCTTATTAATTCAGTAGTTTTTTTTTACATTTAGACACCTCAATATAGATGAAGAATACTATGGAAGTAAAAAGCATAATAAAAATATTAATAAAACCGCTATCCGCACCCCAATGGTGCATAAGGCACTGCTTCATATAAACTCAGTGTTATCTCGATCGTTTACACATTAAGGAAAGGATCAGCTCTCCGCTTTAGGTACCAGTCCAGGGTGATATTGAATAAATATTACAGTGAAATCACTTACATTTATTTGACCCCCCCTAGGAATCGAACCCGGTACCTCCAGAACGGTAGCTGAGCGTGCAGACTATTAAACTACAGAGGCGGACAAAATGTATAAACTACATAAAAAAATTAAAAATCATGTTTCCAGGCGTTTCCCAATATGTAAAAATAATCCGGGGTTCGGATATTGCATACAAACAAAAAGGTCTCTACTAAATAAAAACTTTCCTCAATTTAACATAGATGGCTGTTGTGATATTGTGAACCCATACTGTACTGGAGTGTGTCATGAGATTGATCAATATATCTAGGAGTTAAAACTATTCTTAAGTACCTAGAATTGTATAGCCATATAAGGACCGTCAGTCCATTTAATCTTTACATTCGTTTGAAAATGCCATAACTAGGCGAAACAGTTGTCACAATATTAATTTTTAAGTATTTTTTTTAGTAAAATGCAACTTAGTAGATTCAAAAATCCGTGTTTGATTTAAAAATTAAGACATAAATTAAAATGGAGTTCTACAATTTAAACGCCAAATCAATAAATATCCAGGAGTTCCAAAAATTTGAGTAGTGCATAAATGTAATGGGTATATGTTGCACGTGTGTAAAGTGATCACTTGACCAGCCAATGATATAACTTAAATTAAAAATGGATAGATATCACCACAAAGTAACGACGAATCAATCAATAAAATAAACAAATTGGTATTCAGATTACTTTAATATTAAATAAATTCACTGAATCAATTTATTTCATTTTGATATCGAGGATATCATTACACCGATCGAAATAATAATTTATTACATTATTCTATACTCATTAGTTAGTAGAATTTTCTACACGATGGCTAGTAATTCATGTACACTGTATTTTTGTATTACGAGTTATGTAGAAATAACGTTTCCCCGTATTCATAGCCCATGTATTCATTGTCCGCCTGCGTAATAAGAGGATCATTTATTTTTGAAAGATGTTCAACATTTTTTAAAATTATTTTCGGAAGATGATATTAATTGTACGGAGATACAATAAAAATACACACACTGTTACTATTTAATTTTTTATTTTATTTTATTATCTTGTAATGTTATACTAGTTATTATAACATTAATGTGGAATTGTTTAATTGGCTTTATTTTTATTAATTTAACTATTTTTGTTAATGTAATGTAATGTTTATTATTATATTATTTTTTTATTTATTTTTTATTATTATTTTTTATTTTTTATTTTTTATTTTATTTTATTTTTTTATTTTTATTTTTTGACATCTCATCAAAGATGAAGAAGAATATGGAAGTCTGGGCATTTACGGGGCTTACGACCGTCATAGGCTGGTATTATGTTTATTATTGTTTATTTAACTAAAAAAAATATATTCTTTTTTAAATGTACAGCGGTACAATTCTCGAACAAATAAAATAAAATAAAAAATTAATAAAATAAAATAGGCAAGATAATCTGTTCATGAAAATACAAATCCGCAGATACTTTGTAGCACATTTTATAAACTTAAAAAAATAAAAATAAATTGTTTTAAACCACATTGTTTTTGTGGTAAGTACATAGAAAAAAAAGTAGGAGAAAAACGTTTAGGAGATTAAAAAAAAAGTGTTTTAAACAAAGTTGTTTTATTTTATAAAGTTTTGAAAATTATAAATAATTTTACCTGATATTTTCATGCCACCCTGTTCACGATGAATACAAGTTTGTATGAAGTGAATGAATAAAGCGATTAATATATTTCCACACGAACGACGATCAATATCTCACTAATAATATTGGATACAATAATACTTTATTCCTTATTTCTTATTATATATATGCAGTCATTGTCCATAGATATTACAGGACATTTCTGAGTGGTGAAAAAGGTAGAAAAAAAATTGCAGCGGATTCCGTAAAATATCGCAGTTAGGTAATTAGAAGAATCGTGTGTGTGTCATGTTATTTGCAATTAAAACTAACTAACCATCGCACCGATTCCCCGCTGGGGTAGGCAGAGAGAAAAGAGAGGCCACACCAATCTGTTTTTGTAAACAATCTTCGTCTCTTCCACATTCATGCATCAAGTATTTCAAATATATGAAAGTGGTCAGGTCAGGAGTCGTAATAATAGGCAGGCATGTTTGAGGAGAGGCATGCATATGGAACATGCAAGGATTATTTGCAAAGACAGAATGGTGTGGCATTCTATTCTCTCTACTCACCCCTGTGGAGAGGCAGAAGACATACGGCAGAAATACACTATCAAGGTGTGAACATCCGAGGCCATCAAACTCTTAATTTAAGTAATGTACACCAAGTCTAGGTTCTCTGCGTCCTATAGCCCATACTAACTTTAGGATAAATAAATATTTTTTTATAAAAATAACATTTAGGATTTTTATGGAGTGTGTGGAAGTTTTTGGCGAAACTCTTTTAATGTTTTAATGTTTTTGATTTAAAATAAACCCTGATGATGACAATGCATTGTTGAAACCGGCAGGTTGAATTGTATTAATAAAAAAGACTTGGCACGATCAGATCAATCAGAACCTAAAATCTGGCGGTGTCAAAAGTCTGCGTAATCGGAGGGCATGTATGACTAGATGTATGGATGTGAAGGAGGCGAGGAGTGTATGTCAGGACAGAAGAGTATGGCGTTCCATCCTCTCTGCCTACCCCTGCGGGGAAACAGCGTGATGGTAGTAGCAGTACTAGTAGTAGTAAAAAATTGATGAAAACAAAGTTTATTAATTTTATAAAGATATTATAAAATGTACCACAAAGTATCTGCGGATAACATTCAAGAAACATACTAACTTTATTTCGTGTATGGAGGCTGAGATCTCAAACGTTAAAATTCATAACGCGAACGACCGTGCTAGAGGTTGGACGTGTTTTCTTACGCACGTTTTTTTAAGAATATGTATTGGTATTTGATTTTTTTAGAACATATATTTTATAATAATAAACTTTCAATAGAAAAAGGGTATTTCAAGAAAAAAATTCAATACTTGGGTCTAAAGAAAATAAAGTTGCTATTTATCGTGTGTTGGGCTTTAAACAATATCACCGATCAAGAATGTAGTCGTACTAGCCAAAAAAGACATCTGAACTGATAAGATCTTTAGAGCACGCGCTAATGTGAAAAGTCTGTTCTGTGCGGATTATAGTATAGTGCTTCTAAGATTCTCATGTCGCCATCGCGCTCTCGCACATAATATCGCACACAGGAGTGAAAGAGAAACAAACCGCAACAAAAAACAGTCGAATATATAGAACTGGATTATAATACACGAACAAAATTAATGGAAATAGCTTCTTTAACTTATCTTATATTTATACTAAAATATTTTATTGCTTCTCTTTTTCTCGCATCTTATCTCGTTTCTAAGCAGTATTCACTTTATTTTAACCGCAAATGTAAAATAGGAATTGCGTATTTTATTTATCTATCGCATAATACGTAACATATGAATGCATATCTTTATCACACGTGATATTACGTGATATTAATTTATACGTTTCGTCGGCTTAATCTTGAAAATATCTAACTCCATCCGGCTTACTTTATAGTTGAGAGAAAAAAACATAGTTTTATACGCAAATGGAATTGATCAATTCTAAAAATACATAATATAATTAAAATGTAACTTTGTTTTAAAATCACTATAAATATAACTTAATTATATGTCTACCGGTTTTGAGGCTAACCGCTTCTTTATCAAGACTGATAATACTAAAACACTATCTACTAAACAATATTCGAAATATTTTGACTTATATTCTTAAAATACACTTTGTATTCCCTATATACGTATGGATTTTTGTAATCGATAAATTTCTCTTAAATGTTCAATATTTTTGGATGGATTACTTTAAAGAATAAGGCGATAACTACTACCATCACGAAGTTTTCCTATCGCGGTAGACAGATAGGATAGAATGCCACATTCGTCTATCCTGACATACACTCCTAGATTTCTCCACATCGCAACATCTAGTCATACACGCTCTCCGATTGCGTAGATTTTTGACACCACTAGATTTTAGGTTCTGATTGATCTGGTCGTGTCAAGTTTTTTAAATCTTCGCCTCTTCCACATTCGTGCATCTCCTCATACAAACCCACTGATTATTCCGACTCCTAGATAAAAAAAATATTCATGCTTCCTAAATATAAAATTAGTTTAAGCCGACCATATCCATAATTGATGCGAAAACCTTTTTTTTTTAATATGTCATTATTATTTACTAAAATTCATATTGCCCATTTCAAAAAGAGTGAACACAAATGATTTTTAGTGTATGTAAAATTAATTTCTTGAATCTTTTTCGAGGTTACTTTGTGGCACATTTTATAAACTTTATAAAATAAAACAACTTTGGTGTACGGAGTGCGTGGAAGTTTTTGGCATCGTAAGGGAAGGGTAATTAACTATAACCTAACTATGAATATTTCATGTTTTAGAATTAGTACAAAAACCCTGATGATGACAAGGTTCTTGTCGAAACCGGTTGGAAAAAGGGTACCAATAAAAGTGGTTAAAAACAGAGTTGTTTTAATAAGTAAAAATATTTCTGCAGTTTTTACATTGATTAATTATATTGAAATACTAGCTAATGTATATATGCTAGAGAAAGGAATAAAAGTATATTTTTTGCTGCCCACATAGGATTAATATTTTTCAATTCTAATTAAACTCAGTCAATCAACGTTTTGTTAGCAAATACACATTACGAAAATTATTATGCATTATGTCCCACTATCTGTGCTATTTATCATTATTGACACTTGTGACAAGAACTGACATTACAGAACAATATATTGTAATGAAATAATAATCATTTTTGCCATACATATAGATCTAAATATATTCGGAATTGGACCTCCACAAAGCTAGATCAATTATCTAAGTAATATTTTCTATGTTATAATGTTATAATAACAAAAAAATGAACTAACAATAAATAAATCATATCGCCCCCTCTTTTCAACAACGTCATTTATAAAAAAAAATCGTCAATTTTCAGTTGTGCATGTTTTCGGAATGCCCAGTAAATGTACTATATCCCAGCAAAAGCGGCATATTTTTAACTTAATATTTACCCGCTACAGGGCAGAAAGTATTGTTTTTGCATTTTGAAGAAAAGGAATTGTTTAATTATTTTTTTCAATTCACTAACTATTTTTCAAATGGAGAAAAAACATTAAGCTTTTACATAAAAAGATTTGTTGCACAGTAAAAAGTTCAATAAGTGGCTGGATATTTATTTTTAATAATTTTTATTTACTCCTGAAAAATCAAGTTTTTTTTTATGTATGACGTTGTTGAAAGGAGTGAGCGATATAACAGACTAATACTCTTATTGTGAATTAGTTTACATTAAACAAAATTTTGAGTTTCTTCAAATGCTCGTTCACAAATCTGGATTATCTTCGATTAGGATTTTCAGACGGTTCTTAGTATGTGAATACAATCCGGGGTTTTGATCTTGCATACAAATAAAATAGTCTCTGCTTAATAAAAGCTTTCCTCAATCTAACAAAGATGGCTGTCGTGTTTTCATATGTACTGGGTCACGAGATTGATCAATATAACTAGGAGTTCCAAAAATTTAAGTACTGTGGTTGTCAATCATGGGTAGAATTGGTGAAAGCTCCACATGTCTAAATAAATCACTTAGCCAGCCTATAAAAGGCCATTAGCCATGTAAATACTTAGACTTCCATATTCTTCTTAATCTTTGTTGAGACATCAAACATGTTGTTTACATATATTTATTAATTTATTATTATTATTATTAATGTCCGCCTCCGTAGTGTATCGGTCAGCTACCGTTCGGCTACCGTTCTTGGAGGTCCCGGGTTCGATTCCCAGGGGGGGGTCAAATAAATAAAAGTGATTTTTTCACTGTAATATTTATTCAATATTACCCTGGACTGGTACCTGAAGCGGAGGGCTGATCACCTTTCCTTCATGTGTAAACGACCGAGATAACACTGCGTTTATATGAAGCAATGCCCTATGCACCATTGGGGTGCGGATAAGGGTTTTTATTATTATTATTATTAATTTATATTTTATTGTAAAATAAACATCTGTTCATTTTAGCTGTTTTTTTTAAATATTTCTTTGATGAAATAAATATTGAACTAATTATTCACCGCCTTTCTCACCAATTATATGCTTTATCTCTTGTCTCTCGCATCACTCAGCTTCGATCATCCCAATTTATCCACTTAACCACAATCAGGTTTTATATCTATAAATATTTTATTGCGATAATTATATTAGTATTTTAGCTTTTAATAAAGTATTGTTACATTTTTTTCACTAACCGCAGTGCGACGGCTCTAATTTGATGCCATAAAAAAGAAATATTGTTAAAGTATAACGAAAATATTATTTTTTGTATTGAAATAAAATAGGAGAATCTAAAATGGCTATGAAAAATATGGATTAATACCTGATTGAGTGAATATGGTATCAACCATTCTTTCAGTTCAATTATTCAGATTGAAAGATACAATTAATATGTTTCATTATCTAGTCGAAAATTGCCGATATCAAATTGTCATAAATTAAAATAGCTATAAACATAAAACAACTTTTTGAAAAATCACGAAAACCTTACAATAACTTAAGCCAGAAACGGATCGAAAATAACGTGTTATGATATAAAGACACCTTTTTTTGAAGATGATTTATATGAAATGGGTGCAAAATAACAAAGAATTTTTATTTTGTCAAAAAATTATGACACATTTTATATGAGCTTACGAAACTTGCTAGAAATACAGTACAGATGACAAGGTAAATAACGCATTTTAGATAGTAAAAAAAAACTCACAATTGGTTTAAGTTTGATTGAATGTAAAAATGAGACAAATAATAGGCGGAAAGGTAAGAAAAGAAGATAAGTTAATATGTATACGGCGATTTAAAGAAGAGTAATACTTCACTGAAAAAAAACTACTAATACATTTAAAGAATAACGCAAATTAGATAATTATTATAAAGACAAAACAGCAGAAAAGAAACGATGAAATTTAAGTTTTTTACTGAGATTTCAAGGTGGAACTGAATTTTATATAATAACATAACAATTATATAGTTTCCACATAAATTTGTGTGGAAACAACTATGTATATAGTTGTTATTTTATTCTATACAACATTTGTTGAACTACAGAGCCCTGTTACAATGTACACAAGAACAATTTAACAAAGTATAATTTATATATGAAGCAATAACTCTGTGATTTTCTATTTTATAATTAATATATAACTTTGTAATAAAATCACTATTTATAGTGATTTTAAAACAAATTTAATATTTTACTTTTAATTTTAAAAAGAATCCATACAAAAGTAGTTTCAAATAATAACGTTTTATTTTAGCATTTTTAAGTATACCTCTTGCTTCTCTTTATTCTAATATCTAAGCGAAATCGGTCTTATAACAGTACCAAATCGATAAATGTTTTTTTGTAATTAATTCGCGTAAAAAATGTTGTCCATTTGTGAATGTAACTGCCGAATGTAATTGAATTATTGAGTTGCAATCTCCAATTTTCACACAATGAATACGAAATGCTAATGGAGTGTGAAATAATACGATTTAGTTAATTATTTCACGCGAAAACAGATCGTTTCTCCTATTCGCTCTTGCGAACAAAGGTAGTTTACGCAAAAAACGTACTTTGTAATTTGCCGCACAACATGATTCTAAAACATACTACTCGTGTCTTGCCTTGTCGTGGTCGCCGGTTTTTTTTTTATTATTGTAATGTTTCCTTCCTGTACTTTTAATGTATAAAGTATTTTTGTTCTTGTTTTTTAAGAATAATGTAAATATTCGTACATTGAAAGTTGGAACTATAAGGTGTTTTTTTTAGAAGTATACAAATTCAAATTTGCCGCAATAAATTGATGGTGGCACCCGCTGTGTAGCATGTTGCGTCATCTTGTTGAACACACAGCTCTGTCACATCAATGCCATTCAACTGAGGTATGAATCAGTAATCATGGTTCTGTAGCGGTCAACATTGTTTCTACAGAGTGTCAAATTGACAGTCTGTAGAAACAATATTCTCAGCATACAAATAACACCGTACAACACAACCATAGATAGCACTAGGAATCCTGATATCAAGACTTATGCAACACAGCTTATCATGTTCCTACTGAGCCTCCAACTTTATAAGTTTAATAACTTATTACTACTTGTGAGTGGGTTTACTCTTTATGTTTAAAGTTATCATAATTTCATGACACTAGATTGAAAATTTCTGGGCAAAAATACTCGCTATGTCTTTCAAGGCATGAGTTTCACCGATTCAATGATTCTAAGTTTGCAATCAAGTAAAGTAGATATACCTATATCGCTCACTCCTTTCAACATCGCCATATATCAATACATTTGATTTTTCACGAGATCATATTTTAGAGTTTAAAAATATAGTGAAATGTATTAAAAATAAATACTAAACCACTTATTGAACTTTTTACTGTGCAACAGATCTTTTTATGTTAAAACCTTAGTGTTTTTTCTCCGTTTGAAAAATGTTTAGTACATTTAAAAACATTATTAAAAAATACCTTTTCCTCAAAATGCAAAAACAACATTTTCTGCACTGTAGCGGATAAATATTAAATTAAAAATTTGCCGCTTTTGCTGGGATATAGTACATTTTTTGGGGATTTCGAAAACATGCACAACTGAAAATTGACGATTTTTGATTTATGACGTTCTTAAAAGGAGTGAGCGATATACGATTTTAGTTTAATTGCCTTTTCCCACTTGTAAGTGGGTTTACTCTTTATGTTTAAAGTTACCATAATCCTTGAGTGAAAAATTCTGGGCAAAAACACTCGCTGAACTAACGACTCAAGCGATGGCATATGTTACAAATCGATATTTCGATAAATTTATTCAACCGTTGATTTCCTGCTGCAATTATATGCATGACCAACGATACATGCTACCAGAGGTATGGAATAATTATTGTTTCTATTTCATTAATTCTAATTAAAAGGATGCTTAATCTTCTCGCAATTTTAATCAACAACATATCACCAGCATAACGATTAATATCCTTTATTTTTTCTTGTCTATGAGCGGATGTTGTTACGCAATCCTTGTTCACTTCCGTTTTTAAACACGTTTTTCGCAGGAAAAGCAAAAAATAACATCTTGTTAGTATGTGAATATATAAAATACAAAACATCGTTCACACCTTCCGTATAAGACAATGAACTGTAGGCTTATTTCGAAGCAAATAACATATTGTCTAAATCCAGTGCAACTCGAGGTTGTGAAATAATCTAACATATCGCTCACTCATTTCATCAACGTCACATACCAAAAAACTTGATTTTTTAGGAGATCGTTTTTTAAAGTTTAAGAATACAATAAAATGTACTAAAAAAATATCAAGCCATTTATCGAACTTTTTAATGTGCAACAGATCTTTTGAGGTTAAACCTGAAGGTTTTTTTCTCCGTTCGAAAAATATTTACTATATTTAAAAAAATTATTACACAATACCTTTTCTTCAAAATGCAATAACAACACTTTCTGCCCTGTAGCGAGTAAAGATTAAGTTTAAAATATGCCGCTTTTTCTGGGATATAGTACTTTCTGGGCATTCTGAAAACATGCACAACTGAAAATTTACGATTTTTGATATATGACGTTGAAAGGAGTGAGCGATATATGTTATGATTGCAATTCTAGAACACCTTTATTATAATTTTAGACCTTTACAGGCACACCGATAAAACGTGATTAACAACATTTTGAGTGAGTCCAAATACTTGTTCACAAATCTGGATGTTTTTTCATCATTAGTATTATTTATTTAAATTCCAAGCTTACATTTTTGTCACTCGTATCTATTACAACAGTATGTGGAGCTAGGACAAAATATTTTTCCAATGGGAATGTAACTGTCTACCTAGATTTTTTTTTTAATTTTGAGGGACTGGAAAAGGTTAATGCGAACGAGTCAAAGAGCCTTCCCGCGGATATTTGTGCCGGAGTCGCACTTAAAAGGTCAAAGATTCGCATGTGGCTCTGTAGCCACACTTTACCAACCTATGGGTTAATTTAATGTTATTCAAAATTTAATAAATACTTTTTTTTTTATCACAGTTAAAAAAAATACTAAAAAATATAGAAAAGTCTGTACAGTTGTTTATTACATTACAATCACATGTTCTCTTTCTTTTTTAAATTTATTTTTAACTAGTATTCACAATTCTTAGATTAAATTTAAACGGCAATTCGTGTTAACTGAGGCGCGTATGACGACCGATGTCTAAGATTTATTTTTATTTCTATCGCAATTTTAATTTCTAAAACGTACCAAAATTTAAATTTAATTAAAATTTTGTTAAAAAATTATATGAATTATTAATATTTTTATATTGTTAAACGATATTTGTGATAATTCAGCGGTTCCATCGATAATAAGCACTATCATCATTTAGAAAATATAATTGATATTTTCAATGTGCCAATTTAAAATGCAAAACATATGTTATTATTTTTAAGTCGTGAGATGCCTTTAGTGTGCCTAATAGTTTAGGGCGTTAGTTACTGCACTATGCAAGAGGATAATTTTAATTTAGTAAATATATTTTTATTTATTTCTATATTATTATTAACTACATTATTTTATTAACGATTCAGGTACGTAAGTTCGGCTAAATATTAAATTTTAAGTGGTATGTTAAATACTAAATAAATTTTAATTAAAAAAATGTAAATATCGTATTACTAAAAAGCTACTTCCAATTCAATTATAATTTTACTTTTCAAATAAGGTTTTTTGTCAAGAAAAGCAACACGTTAATTTCAAATCAAGAAATAAATTTACTTGTTTTTTACGTTTTTAACATTTTTAGATTTTTTAGTCAAGGCTAGTCCGGCACTGAAGTCGAGCGCAACCGGCCAAATGCATATTTTTTTATTTAAAAATTCCGGAAGTTGTGTTGTGCGGAAAATGTTAACATTTTAATTACTATCTATAATTGCTTAATTAGATTGAATGCAGCCATAGTCGACGCGGCCCAACCAAAGAGAGTATTATAAACTTATATGCAGGTAGGTACCTACCTACTTACTCGTGAATTATATATTTAATGGATGAAGGATATTTGGGATGACTTAAAATAAAACCGGTCAAAAAATCGTTAACTACGCTGTGTAGTGGTGGGTCTATGCTTAAAAACAAATCAAAGCTAATGTAATAAAAAGAATATCAGAAATTAAAGACCACACCGTCTAATCATGATAATATAATTCAATGCTTTATTCATTTATTCAAATTAAAATGGTCGTAGCATAAACTAGACATGCTGCAAAAACAAAAATACATTTTGATCAATTCCATGAAAAAAAAAATATTCTGGTATCCCTAATGGTTCTTCATGTGGTCCCTAAAAAATCGAAACGAATAAATTAGAATTTATTAGTCTCCACAGCAAAATTAGAATTATGCACAAAAATCGAAAAAAATACTATATGCTAGAATAATGAAGAATGGTAACATATTAATCTGCAATACTCTCCTTATCTTTATCATTCATTGTCCACTTTGTGTAATACCACTTACTACGTTTTAAGCTGTATTACACAAAATGAACGATGAATGATAAGAAAAGTGTTTCATTCCCATACCACAAAGCTTATGATTTTAATATAAAATATTTATATTAATATACAGTCCAAAATAACAAAAAATTTTACAACATTAAAACGGAAATAAAATGTTCAATGTTCTAAACAGTATTAGAGTTTTCAACAAAAGGTTGAGAGTTTTTCATGAATATCCCAGAAACACCTTAATTGTAGATAATTTTTATACAAGTTATAACATTAAGACAAGTTTTTATACAACTATACCAAATAGTTTTTTCATTCGTTTGAAAATGCCATAACTAGAAGAAACAACTGTCACAAAATTGATTTTTTACGTGTATTTTAAACAATGAATTACAGCTTACTAGACTCTAAAAATCAGCGTTTCATTTAACATTTATTACATAAATTGAAATGGAGTTCTACAAATTAATCGCCAAATCTATAAATAAATTATATAATTTTCAATTTATCCGTTCTTTTTTTGTTTTTTTTTTGTTGTTTTGTTACTACCAATTTATTTATATTAAGACATTAAAATATCAACAAGCAAAATTGAATCAGTCCGTTATGCAGCAAGGAGTAATTCTTGTGAAAAAGTTTCAACAAATTATATTATATATATATTCCGTTTTCATCAGTTCTCATTTAAGCCATATTGTATTTAAATTTTGCCAGATTTAGTTAATTAAAATAAATGTCACCTAGTAAAATTTCCACCACTGGACATCCCTGAATGATGTCTTCACTAAGGACGCTGTAGTATTTGAAGCAAAAAAGGAATTGATCTTACGAAAGCTCTGGGCCCTAATTAAGATAATTTTTGTCTCGGGACGCTTTGTTATACACATGCCTGAATCGATGGCCCTTGCATATTAAGCGTACCCTTTTTTGGCTACTAATCAACTATAATTTATTACGAAATTCACTAATTGATTCGAACTAATTAAAAGTGCAAAAATTCATAATTAATAAGTGTGAAAAATTATGTAAATGAATATTGAACAGAAATAATTTAGTCTGAGTGATTTATAGAGTCCCTTTTATTAAAATCGTTGGCTCCTACAAATCATACAAAACATTTTGATATGCTTTTTCAAGTAGATAATAATTATTAAGGATTTGAATAATAAATATACGATCAATCAGCGAGTACAATTATGTTTTGTTAATCATAAAGCATTTACTACCTTATAGTAGCATTATTTCAGAATTTATCATTTCAGTTCGAAAAACTTAGATATCTCAGAAAGGTACCTAACTTCATATACATACATAATTTTTTGTTATTAAAATTCTTAATTTTAAATTTGAATTTCAATAAATTACGTTATTCGTTATAAATATTGATGTGGGTTTCGTATTTTAAATGGTATATTTAACAGCATCGAATCAAAATGCTACGGCTGTAAATTATTTTCGAAATGCCAGAGACGGACTTAAAATGAGAAAAACTATATGAAAATACTTACGAATTTTATGAATCAAGTGAAAAATATTTTAATTCTAACAACTCAATTTGTTAAGATTCTAACAAATTTTCAACGAAAATACTCTGAAATTTATAAAAATGAACTACATATTATCTTTATACGTTTGTTCATTTAAGGAATGTTATCTTGACATTTATTTCCTAAACAGAAGTCTAAATATATATCTTTTTGATAATATTAGATGAAACATATCGTTTTACTCTTACATTGTCAAACATGCAATAGCTAATTGTGAGAAAAATAAAAAACAATGACAGACCGAAGATGCATGATTTATTAAAAACTGCTAATTTAAAAAAAAAATTGTTTACGTTATGTTGAAAAAATATCATCCTTTTTTTAATACACGCAATACAAATATGTGAATAATAACGATAACCATATAAATGTCTTAAGTATTATGTGAATAAAAATAATTGTTGTTTTGAATATTGAAAGCATTAACCTGTGGATCATATTGATATATTATTTCGAGAAATAATCCGTATTAAAATTTTACACTTCGATATCTGTTTTACGATATACGATACATGTCTCAGTAAATACGATACTTTTTTTTCTTCTTCTTTTTTCTATTAAGTATTGCTCAGTGATGATGATGAGTGCATGATTTGTCTCCATTCATCCAGTTGAGAAGACGTTCTCTAACTCGTTTTTCTTCAACTGTCTCTAATACAATTAGCCTCTGGCTACCTCTCATTCGTATATTACATACGATATTCCTTACATTGCCCTCAATACCCTGAAGCGTATTGAAGGGAAAGTGATCAGCCTGCACTTCAGGTACATACAAATTTACTAGATAAAAAATTATATCTAGTTACTATCCTCTATATTAATTTTAAGTCATAAAAAGTTATTCTAGTTCTAAATAAGTACCCACTCAACGAAGAAACTTCTATAATTATTTCGAAGCCAGGAATTAAATTAACTTCACTTTGTTATCAAGTTACTCTGTTTTCTACGTACTCAAAATATTAATAAATGATGTAATTTTATTCCCACGTTAATGAGAAATAAAGTGAAACTTTCTATATATAAAATCAATGATGCGGGAAAGATAAATACACAATGATCACCTCACGTAAGAAACCATCAATATAACACTGCTTCAATACGATACAGTGCCTTGTTTACCATCGGATGTGAGTAAAAGTTAGAGAAAGAAAAAAAATCCGAAATTCGCCCCTGCCGAAAGTATCGATTGTTTATTTTCCCTTTCGAAATGAATTAAAATATGATAAAAACTCGCAATTGAATTAATTATCCATAACTGCCTCGGTATGCGGTGATGAGGTCTTTAACGAGCCCGCGCTGGTAGAGAACAAAGGGTCGAGGAATGCGCACTGGAGGGACCCTTGTCGCTGGAATGGAAGCGATTCTGTTCAGCAGGACTGACATCTCCATTAGCGGATCGTGATAGCTCCGGCATAAATTAGTCAACAGATGAGACCTGGATGCAGAATGCGAGCGGACTAAAACGCGGGACCGCTAGAAAAACGTCAATATCTCGATGTGCCCTACGCAAAGTGCTCTAACTACATTTTTGGCAATTTTGAGATGTTTGGTGAATGTTATCAACTGACCGTTATCTACAAATATAACAAAACAAAAACATATTATATTGTAAAATACGCCTAGTTTTCGGGCATATAAGACGCTATCTACATCAAATTTTCAAAATGAACTAAACTCCTAAAACGCTAACTGCTTATTTTGACAAAGCATAATGTTTAAAAACGATTTGATACATTATTATATCGTGTTTTGAATGTATAATACTAGTATACAATTTCAGATAAAACCGTTAATTAATCAAAAAGAATGCGTTGAAAACTCTTCTAAGCTCTCTCCTGTAAAGTAACAGATTTTCAGATAGAGTACTTTACGTAGGGGCCGTCGATCACTCTCTCTCGAGGCTGCAAAGTGAAAAATACCACAGTAATGTATTCTTGGCGACAACAATACGAAATAACAATTCAATTTGGACCCCTAGCTTCTTATATGTTCTTCTTTTATGTAGAACAATATACCGACACGTTGTAAAAATTATTTGTCTGCTTCTGTAATTTAGCAGTAGCGCCCTTGAGGTAGTATTTTAAGAAAATGGCGCTATATAATTTTTAAAAAAATATTGTTTTTATTATCATTGGATTATTTGGCTACAAAATATAAAATGGTGGCATAAATTCTTGTTGAAGATAACATAGTCCTGTATACCGGCCAACGTCGGGTTGGAATCGGATCTAGCTGATTAACTGAACTAACTGCTAACCCCTTTCACTGCCTACACAGAGGCACTTCTAGAATCTTTGTGGAGGTTTTACAAACTTGTATTTATTTAGATTGGCAGTGACAGGGATATTGAAAGCTTTTAAATGTAAATTGACAATAAAATCGGGATCCAATTTTGATTCACATTTTCACTAATATTCTCAACATAGTTCATAAAAAAATTGCTATGAAAGATAGGGTATGTCAGGAAGCCTAGATGCTTCTGTATCAGATCCGGAAATGCGGTTGAAACAGTTTTCAATGAAGATAACATTGATGAAAAATTTAACACTATAGAAAATGTCAGCTGTTTATCCTTAGCTACCTTGTTTAGTTAGGGCGTCTGGCTACCGTTCTAGAGGTACTAGGTTGATTTCGTTCGATTCACAGAGGGTCAAAATAAATTTATATGTTTTATTTACAACATTTTTAGTGTGTCCAAATACTTATTCACAAATCTGGATTATCTTCAATTACAGGAGTTATTTTTCATATTCACTTAAACCAGTCTATGACGGTCGTCAGTACGTAAATGCCCAGACTTCCATATTCTTCTTCATCTTTGATCAGATGTCAAAAAATAATACATTGTTTTATCATATGATATCATTATGATTTAAGTTTCAACTGACAAAAATACCTAACTGCAGTAAAATTATATTTAGTGGCTTACTTATGGTAGTGTTATTTTATAGATAGGAAAGGTCACCGTGTTTTTTTTTTTACTTTATAAATACCCCATGGTAGACGACTCCCGGGCAGACCACCAAAGAGATGGGCCGATAGCTGGGAATCGACGTCGCAGGAGGCTAATCCCTCTTAAAAACAGGTCGCAAGGACTATAAGAAGAAGAAGAAGAAATATGATTAAGAAAAAAGTGTATGATACAAATGTACCTACAGCTCTAGGCACCATTTGCGCAAGCAAAAACACGTCAAAAGTAATTAACAAAACACACATTATAAAATAATTTTAACAGGTTGATTTTTCTTAAGGAAAGGGTTTTGCATCACCCTATAAGGCATAAGGCGTTATAATCGAACGTTTCTCATTCAGAGCATTTTTTGTACAATTTACGAACAGCCGGAAATTTTCTGTGGTGTGAAATGGCGGGAAACTGCGTTTTTTCGAATCAAGATGGCGGTGACTGAAGTATCCGTTGATGACACAGCGTAATAAAACATTGTTGCAATGCTGGAGCTGTGTTGAAATTAATTAAGTATTGATAATAGCATTCACGACGATAACAATAACAATTAATTTAATTAATGTTTTATTATTTTTAATTTCATGCGATTCTGTGTTATGTTAGATTTTTTTGTTCAATTTCACTGCACGCTATGCTGATATCCCCAGGTACGAATCAGTCAGGCTTGATGCCAGAAAGATTAAAGAACAAACAAAAATTAAAATAATTTATTTTTGAAGCACTAACTTTGTGATTTTCCATTTTATTATTTACAAAACACATAAAATAATGTGTGTTTTGTAAATTTAATTACCTCCCATCCCAAGAGCTATAAGCGGAGGCACAAACAGATCCTTAGGATCTAGAAAAAGAAGAAGATGAAGAAGGATATTCAAATCAGTACCAAAATTTAATATATCGCTCACTCCTTTCAAGAACGTCATAAATCAAAAATCGTCAATTTTCAGTTGTGCATGTTTTAGGAATGCCCAGAAAATATACTATATATAGAAAATAACTTAATATTTACACGCTACAGGGCAGAAAGTGTTGTTTTTGCATTTTGAAGAAAAGGTATCGTTTAATTATTTTTTTAAATATACTATATATTTTTCAAATGGAAAAAAAAACCTTTACGTTTTACCTAAAAAGATTTGTTGCACAGTAAAAAGTTCAATAAGTGGCTTGATATTTATTTTTAATACATTGTGTTATATTTTTAAACTTTAAAAACGTTCTCCTGAGAAATCAAGTTTTTTTATTTATGACGTTCTTGAAAGGAGTGAGCGATATCACATCAAGCATTGTGAACTGATGTTTAGTATAATATTTAGTATGTTTAATATCCATCATTGATTTGAAAGATAAAATTATTGAAACTTCCCGCTAAAGTTGAAACATTGTATGATAAATTGTATGGTAAAAATAGCTACGTAATAAAACTCTTCATATCCTATTACAACTTAATTACATAGTGACGTCGACCGATTTCGAATCAAACGGCTTCATCCTCAAGTCTTGAGGAAAATGCCGTTTACTTCGAAACCAGTCGACGTTATAATCAAGTAATAATACGATACGTAGTGATTGTAAAACAAAGTTATATTTGAAGTTCTTTAATTGAAAATTTGTGTTATATTATTTTATTGTTATTATTAGACAGGCGCTGTGGCGTAGTTGGGTAGACGCTCGACTGCGAAACTGGGCGTAGCGGGTTCGATTCCCGCCAATTGCTAAATGCATCCAAGAAAGGTTTATTTTCAATAGGTCTGGGCTTTCGCGATGTATTTTTCACGTTTACCTTTCCTATCCTACCTGCAGACAAGCATCTAAAATAGATGCTGTGCGGGTTGATCCTGAAAAAAAAGTTGTAATCGCATTTAAAAAGATGTGAGTATTTTTATCGATCGCATTTTTGTGTAATTGGTTATCATCGCTACTACTACTGCTGCTACCATCACGCCGTTTCCCCGTAGGAATAGGCAGAGAGGATGGAAAGCCACATTCTTCTGTCCTGACATACACCCCTAGCTTCTTTCACATCCATACGTCTAGTCATACATGACCTCCGATTACGCAGACTTTTGACACTACCAAATTTTAGGTTCTGAATGATCTGATCGTGCCAAGTCTTTTTCGACCGGCGTCGTTTTGTTCTCCAGCTGACATTTGCCACATGTATTTTATTAGTCATTCTCTCATCATCCATTCGCTCCAAATGTCCATACCACCTTACAGAACTTTTCTTAATCTTTTTAATTATTCCTTGTTCAGCTTGACATTCCTTATTTGGTTATCAAATAATTCTTCTTAAAATCCTTATCCTCACCCCACTAGTACATAGGGCACTGCATCATATAAACGCATTGTTATCTTGATCGTTTAACACATTTAGGAAAGGTGATCACCCCTCCGCTTCAGGAACCAGTCCAGGGTAATATTGAATAAATATTAGAGTAAAAAAGTCACTTATATTTATTTCACCTCCCCCCCTGGGAATCGAACCGGTATTAATTAATAATTTTATTATTTGAGTTATAATGAGATATTAATTCTGAATGCAAGCTTTATATGATTTTCAAAAAATCATGTTTTTAAGTATGTTTGCGTGATTTAAAAATATGTAAGGGTTTTATTCCTTCAAATTAACACAATACAATGTATTGACAGATATTACAATGATGTTAGTAAAATACCACTGATGCTGTGCGTGCGATAATTGATTACATTCACTCCGCAAGTATATGTAAATATTAAGATTTTTTTTTTCATTTTAATTATGATTTACTTTATATATGTATGTCGCCTACTTTCAAAATCCGCCAGATCCAATTTTATAAGATTTATAAATAAATACTCAATTGGAATTCCATTTGTGGGTTGTATTGTTTAAAATATTTATTTATTTGAAAACCATGCTAAATAATATTTCAAAATGACGTAATTATCGGTTTGTGTCTCGTGTTTTTTCTTAAATACCGAATAATTTTCTAAAAAAATTGGAAAATTCTCTATTTCATAATTTGTTATCTAAAGATAGATAAATTTTTTAAACGTAAAAGTTACCCGGAGAATTTTGCATTTTTTGTAAAATCGACCAACATGGATCTGGCGGATTTTGAAAGTAGGCGACACATATCGGCTGTTGGAGTTTATGATGATGTACAAGTAATGAATATTAGTTGCGATTTACAATACATTACTTTACGACTAGCAGACCGATACGATGTTAACTTGATCGTTAATTACATGAAAGCAAGCTGATCAGTCTTACGCTTCAGGTATCAGCCCTGGGCGATATTAAATTAACATGTAAGTGAAAATCACTTTATTTTGAACTCCATGGGAATCGAACCTCTATCACGTTAGCCAAACACACTAACCACTAAACTAGGGAGGTGAAATAGCCAAAGATCTAAGGAAATAAATCTAACGTATCAACTGAAAATATTTTAAAATCAAAATGTTCAATTATAAATAATTGTTCACAAACATTAAAATTCATAAAAGGAAATTGAATGAATTTAAAAATAAATATCTTAACTACAATAAGTATTATGTTTTGATTATGAATAAATTAATTCAAACTCTTATCCGCACCCCAATAGTGCATAGGGCACTGCTTCATATAAAAGCATTGTTTTCTTGATCGTTAGCACATGAAAGAAGGGTGATCAGCCCTCCGCTTCAGGTAGCTATCCAGCGAAATATTGAATTAAAAAAAAGTAATATAAACAAAATGATAAAAAAACACTTTATAAATATCGAACCCAGGAACTCCAGAACGGTAGCCGAGCGTGCTGACCATTACACTACGGAAGCGGAAAATAATTAAAAATAATAATAATCATTTGGGAATATTTATACAGCACCCTTTTCGTCAAATACTAACTTTTGAGTGCAAAGCTTATCATTCAGCCATCTCGTACATATATGATTAAATGTTATAAATAATTTCCTTTCACAATACAATAGTTTCATAAACACGTACTGTTAAATGTGCTCACGGCAATGGAAAAACTCAATGAGGGCACATTATAGCAATTTATAATTTATTATTATGTAATATATATTAATAAATTAATACGTAGTTAAAAGATGATGTCCGCCTCTGTAGTGTAATGGTCTAATTTTGCACTGTAATGTTTATTTAATATTACTCTGGACTGGTTACTGAAGCGCAAGAGTGATCACCTTGCCTTCATGTGTGTAACTATCAAGATAACACTGCGTCAATTCGATGCAGTGCCCTATGCACCATTGGGTGCGGATAAGGGTTATGAGTAAAAGATGAACTTTCCTCTGAATTCGTCGAGGTTGCAAATGAAGGTGTGTTTAAATACAAAATAAATTCACGTGTTTAGCGTTTCGCATGTCTGTTGTTATTACATGTAAGCCTTTATGCAAATCCGCATTGTTATTCATTAGTCATTATTACAGCTACACATCATTTTGTGCATATCCGCCTCGAGATATAAACTAATAACCGATGTTTTGTCGCTCCGATGTACATACTTTTAAATTAACATAATTCCTCAGATTTCGTTAAAGTAGTTTATTAAATACGAACCCCATTATGAACAATTTCACGATCGCAGAACATCAGAAAGAAAGAAATTTAATAAGAGTATCGAGTAAAAAACCAAAAGTTTGTGAACAAGTATGTATTATATATTTCACATAATTTTGAGTGAACACACTCAAAACTATGTGAAATATACATACCAAATATAGTATAGACCATAGATAAATTTACTAATTCTCAATATTAATAATAATAAAAAAACTACATCAATTTTTAGCTTATCAATTTGTTATCGAATGCTTGGTTTTAAACTAGTAAAAATGGGTTCTTGCAGATTTATAATGTTTAAATAAGGTTCTTATGATGTCTTTTGCGTGTCCACGACGCAAACGATGTTGTCAATACAACAATGATTTCATCATATGTAACATGCATACGTGCATGGTATTACAAGATTTATTTGAATGTATATATATATAAACTCTAAATTTAATTTATTTATAGATATATATATATATATATATATATATATATATATATATATATATATATATATATATATATATATATATATATATATATATATATATATATATATATATATATAACTATAAATATAACTGTATACTTTTTTTGAAATCCGTTTTTTTTCATTAATTTTTATTAACATAAAAACAAATCAAAAATATAGTCCCCATTATTTAATATAATTTATTCTATCTCATTTCTAACATATCGATTCCCTCCCCCCTCCATAAAATTTGCTTAGTTTTGACTGAAAGAACTAAATTACAGCCTCATTCATTCTAAAAAATCAGCAAAGAACTGAAAAGATTAATCTGTTATCCATTGCATGCAATAAAAAATCAACCTTTAAATATTTTATTATGATAGATTATCGCAAAATAATTGAAAAATGAATTATATTACTTTGTAAGATAAATAGGCACCACGCAATGTTTGTAATAATTCAATTAAAAATGGTGTTTTTCCGATGCAGCGACAATAAATGGATTTCTAAACAATGCAAAAACGAATCGTTGCGTAATTAAATCAACGCGTTTTCTTCGCATTTACATTGCAACGACTTCCTGCAATTATATTCCATAATTATAATCAACCGTTTATCATTCCATGACCACTGAGAAACGAATAAAACATTGTTCGCGAGCTAAATTGAAGGCCTTTCTGTTATTGATCTAACATTTACTTCATCAAATATATTTGAAAATATCAGACATTGCATTTTTCATCCTCTGATATAAAACATATCCATATGTTTAAATCCAGCTATATGATTTCATGATGACTACATTTGGCTACCATGCAGGAGATCCCGCGATTGATTCCCAGAGGAGGGGGGGGTCTAAATAAGTATAATTGTTTTTTCACTCTAACATTTATTTGATATTATCCTGTACTAGTTTTTTTCAGAACGGGTGAGCCTATTTAGACAAATACAGAAATTCATATGTAAAATTGTAAATTATATTAAAACCTGATAGTTTTTACATTTTATTTGTAGTATCAAAAAGTGCCCTTGAGGTAGTATTAAAAGAAAATGGCCCTATATACAATATCCAAATTAATCTATTATAAATATTATGTGCATGTATTATGTGCCTAAATAAATCGGTTAAAATACAATAATATCTTTTGTAAATTTAAATCTCAAATATTGAGACCGAACGGAGATGTAGGTACAAATAATAGATGTGCAAATTAATTGAGTAATAATAAAAAATATTATATACATTTGGAAAAATGCGTTAGCTTTTATAAGAAAATAGAAACGATATAAAAAAAAGGCATTTTATGTAACAGGAGCGCAGGAGTTAAAGTAGGTCTCTGTTTTCTCAATGGGTAGGAACCGAACACTTTCAAACACCTGTCCTAGTATGCCGTTACTAATTTACCTGTAGTCCAATTACCAGGGGTTAATAACGCGACACCGGCCATTCGCGATACAGACGTTCTTAAACTTCGAGAGATATAATTAAATAATAAAGAAATAAACCAATAAATATTATAATAACAGTGTTTTATCTAATACCTTCTATTAAATTCTGAATTCTGTATTTATTAAAAATATATTTTATAAAACCTAAAAAGGTACGTAATCGAAAAATTTTGTTGATCTGAACAAGATATAGTTTAGGTTATTTTTCTTGCCTTAGTTGAATAACTATAGTTTTTAATTATTTTTTTATAAATATGCCAAAAATGGTATTGAAACGTCCGTGGGAATATATTTTTTAAAACTGTTCTGTTGGTATAATATAATATATAATCCAGTTAACAACCTTTTCAGTTTGTCCAAATACTTGTTCACAAATCTGGATTGCCTCCAATTATAGGAATTGCAGCCTATGACGATCGTAAACCCGGTAATTTTTTTAAATTTATTTATGGTTCAAAAACAATGAAAAACATATTTCAAGAAATGAAATACAGTGCAATACAAATTGTTTGAATGTTTTTCATCAATTAGATGAGAACGCAACAAACTTACAGAAACAAATAAAGGTACAGGTTAAATACATATATAAAGACTAGAAATTTGGTTGTTAAAAGAGTAATAACAATTAAAAGTAATGAAATAAAAAAAAATTAGAAGTAAAAATTAAAAGTGAAATTAAACTATACTACAAAAAGTACAAAATTCATATCGCTCACTCCTTTCAACAACGTCATTTATAAAAAAACATGATTTTTCAGGAAATCGTTTTTAATGTTTAAGAATATAATAAAATGTATTAAAAATAAATATCAAGCCACTTATTGAACTTTTTATTGTGCAACAGATCTTTTAAGGTAAAACCTGAAGGTTTTGTCTCCATTTGAAAAATATTAAGTATATATTTTTAAAAATAATTAAACAATACATTTTCATCCAAATGCAAATACAAAAACAACACTTTCTGCCCTGTAGCGGGTAAATATAAAGTTAAAAATATGCCGCTTTTGCTGGGATATAATACGTTTTCTGGGCATTCCGAAAACATGCACATCTGAAAATTGACAATTTTTGATATATGACGTTGTTGAAAGGAGTGAGCGAAATGTCCAGACCTCCATATTCTTCTTCATCTATGTTGAGATGTAAAAAATTACATAATCTACAATAGTTAATTTTTAATGAATTATAGCCGGATGCGAGTTATACTTATAGGTATTTGAGAAGTGCTGTGTAATTGATTGAAGTTGTAACGTGACGTTTTTGTGTCATTTACATTGTAAAGTGCCAAGGTATTAACGTCAGGAAACGTTGCGTGCAGAGGGTTGAATAATTGGGGCAGTCTCTATTTGTTAGCAAAAACATCTCGCCATTAAATCGTTATAAAATAAATGCTTTATAACCTTTAATGGCAGCAACACGTTTACCCCAAGTTACGACGAGCGAAATTACGACTTAATTACATTGGCGAACTGCACTATTCGGAGCTCATTTCTTTAATTTTCAATTAAATATATATTTTAAATGATTGGCAGTAATGACGTAGTAGTTTGTCCAAATGTTTTTATTCATACATAACAGTCGTTTTTTTTACCCTCAGTCATAAATTATTTTAATAATTACGCGTGTTCAAAAAAGATAACGCTATTTTACTTGACTTTTTCAGCCACTACTGACATTTTTTCACCTTAATAGTGAAGTGATTAGTGCGCTAGGCTACCATACTGAAAGTCCTGGATTAGATTCTCAAGAGGATCAAAATAAATATTAGTGATTTTTTAGTCTAATATTTATTTAATATGACCCTGGTCTGGTACCTGAAGCGGAAGGCTGAACACCTTTCCTTCGTGTTTTTAAAGATCAAGATAACGCTGCTTTTGTTGGACGTAGTGCCCTATGCACCATTGGGTGCGGATTAGGGTTAGAAATGAAATTTGTATATGAATTCAAAAAAGTAAACTCACACTGAGTATTTTTTGGATTTTAAAAGCATTGTTAACTTTTTCAAATTTTTATTTTTGTGTAAATGTCAAACCATAATAATTTCATTTTAATGACCTGGCGAAGGAATGATTATTCCGAAACCTGTAGTCACGAATTAGTAATTATTAAATTATCCGGAACATTGGTCTGTATGCTCCTGATAGTGACAGCGTCGACATAGATTGTTTCACATTCCTATACACAGGACCAACCTGCCGATGGTTATGCCTGTAGAGCTACCGCTATGTTGAACAATATCTCATTGGATATTGATCTGCTCTATGTGTCTAAAATAGTTTTCCGAAGCGGGATTGTTTTACACCTTTAGCAATAGTTCTTGCAAAAATATTATTTTACTGTATTTTTAATGTATACTATTTGAATTTTTTATAGTTTGTAATGTTTATATTAATTGAAATAAATAAATTGAATTGAATTAAATTAAAGTGGTATTACACAAAGTGAATGATGAATGATATGGAGAGTGTTACATATTGAGTTGTTTATTTTCGGAATACATGGAAGTATAACGATTGTTTCTCTCTTGTTGTAGAGTTCCTGGTGCAAGATCAGAGCCGTCTGCACCCACCACTAACCACGATACCATCCTCCCCCGTCATGGGCATATCCGAGGAGGCCAAACCGGAAGAAGCGTCCCCCAGACCGCCTCCAGCCTCGGACTCCCCGCCGGACATCCACCGCTCTCGCCACTCGCCACCGGAAACCGACCACCGGATTCTGCATTCTCCTCATCACGAAGGCAGGCGGACCATCCACTCTCCCAGCGAAGGATACCGGACGATTCACTCTCCTCACGAGAATCACCGATCTATCAACTCCCCGCATGATAATCACCGATCTCTCAACTCCCCGATGGATAACCACCGGATCCACACGCCTCCAGATGCCCACCACGGCATGCACTCTCCGGGAGACAGATCAGGACCTCCCGGAAGCACCCACAGCAATCCATCTGACAACAACAGCGATGGAGAGATGGACGAGTTTGCGCCAAAGAGGAAGCAGAGAAGATATAGGACGACGTTCACGAGCTTTCAACTGGAGGAACTCGAAAAAGCTTTTGCTAGGACCCATTACCCTGACGTTTTCACCAGGTGAGACTTTGATCATTATTTTACTTTAGCATCTTTATTAAAATAACTAACCATCACGCCGATTCTCTGCAGGGGTAGGCAGAGAGAATAGAACGCCACACCACTCTGTCTTTGCAAACATTCCTGGCCTCTTCCACGGTCATGCATTTCCTCATAGATACCCGACGATTATTACGACTCCTAACCTGACCACTCTCAATTATTTGGCATACCTGATCGTGCCAAGTTTTTTTCGGTCGTTCTCTGCTCCTTTTTCCAATTACATTTGCCTCATGAATTTGTTTTACCGTTCTTTCCTCACTCTACATTCGTTCTATATGTCCAAACCATCTCAACACACCTTTCTTAATTTTATCGATATGCTTATCTCAGCTTTGCATTCCTTCCTTATTTCACTATTCGAACATCTATCATACATCATTTATATTTATATATATTCATATCAACCTCGATGTAGGTTAACTTTTGCTGATTCTTCGTACAAAATACTTAATTTTATATATATTTTTAACTTTTCCATGCAAAATCGATTTCTTGCAAAAACCATCTGCTTAATAACTTGATTTGAGGCATTTAACTTTTGTTTTCATTCTCTCGTGCTATCTCAGCAACAAACAAGGTATTAATGATTAAAGAAAACACTTCGTTTTTTACCACTTGAGTTTTATTATAGACTGCATGTTTCAGAAGTTAAACTTCCATCATTCAGGTCTGTATAATAACTAAAATATAAAATATAAAATTGTTCCAAAAATAAGGAGAGGAGAAAGTAAGGGGAAGGGGTTAGTCAAGGGACGGAGTTTGAAAACAAAGGAAAAATGGAAAGCAATGGTGAAGAATTTTGAAACAATATATTATTTAATAAATTATTATTAGAATTCAGTTTTTTTTGGATTTCTAAATTTTCAAGATAATTCATAATTTGGCCTTTATATGGAGCAAGGTGTAACAATTTTAATTTATGAGAGTGAAATGAGTGATTAGTATCTATTATGTGATTTGCAAATTCCGAAAAATAATTACTAAAAACCAAGTGTTTTCTTTAATCATTGTAACATGTCTTACCACAAAGTTAATGCCGAAACAATAAACAAACTAGGTATTAATTAATACCTGAAAGAACGTAAAAACACGACAAAATAACATTTAAACGATCCCTCTTTTACGAATATTCTCATACTACAAATTCTCTGCGATGATTCACTGAAAATCAAAAGTATAAAGTCATAAACTAGGAGTAGAGATTATCCAATTACCGGCCCAGCAAGCAAGTATAATTTATCATAAGGTATTGCAGAAACGTCAATTATGATTACCGCACACTATTGCTGCACAGTCGTAATAATAATAATCGTAATTAGCTACAGCGGTAGATATCTAAAATCGGCACAGTGAGTCAAATCCCGCGTACTCAATGGGATAATTAATGTTACTGCAGATTCATGGGTATTGTAGAAATACAATCGCAGGACAACTTCAGACGAAGCAGCATAACCTTGGTATATTATTTGTTTTTTTTTTTTTTTTTTTTTCATTTCGGTTTGGACATGTAGAACGAATGAGTGAGGAAAGAACGGTAAAACAAATTTATGAGGCGAATGTTAGCGGGAAAAGAAGCAGAGGAAGACCGAGAAAACATGGCACGATCAGGTATGCCAAATACTTGAAAGTGGTCAGGTTAGGAGTCGTAACAATCGGCGGGTATGTATGAGGAGATGCATGAACGTGGAAGAGGCGAAGAATGTTTGCAAGGACAGAGTGGTGTGGCGCTCTATTCTCTCTGCCTACCCCTGCGGGGAAGCGGCGTGATGGTTAGTTAGTTAGTTAGTTTATTATTTGTTGACATCCTAACATAGATGAAGAAAAATAGGGAAGTCTGGGCATTTACGGGGCTTGTGACCGTCATTGGCTGGTTTAGGTGATCACTTTACACACGTGTAATATTCACCAATTGCACCCATTATTGACAACCACGCTACTCAAATTCTTGGAAGTTCTACATATATATGTGAACCAATTTTGAAACATAATTCTTGAATCACTAGAACTTCACTAGAGACATCTATTGGTGAGATGAAAAGAAGCTTTTTATTGAGCAGAAACTCTTTTATTAGTATGTGAGGTCCGAATCCTGGATTATAATCACATACATGAGAAACGCCACAAAATATCATTTTAATTTTTATTATTTAAGCTTATAATTTGACCAAATAATTTATTAACAACATTTTGAGTGTGTCCAAATACTTATTCACAAAATCAGGTTTATCTCCAATTACAGGAGTTATTTTGGTATTATTTTTTGACATCTCATCAAAGATGAAGAAGAATATGGAAGTCAGACTTCCAAATACTTGTTCACAAAACGGGATTATCCCCAATTAGGACTTATTTTCAACGTTATTATTAATTGAATTTTTTGTGAGTACCTACTCCCTTAATTTTTATTGGTCTTTCGAATCGGATCTTTCCAGTACTCATCACTGTTATTCACAAACAAAGTATCATTATTGTACGATTTTTGTCCCCTTTGCATATGGTATTCATCTGGTAATGCATACACGTAACGGCATGGGTTCCATGGCAGCTGACACTGTAGCGATTGCGATAATTATCCGAGCATAGATCACGTCTCCCGGCCGCCGGTGTGTCTCGGATCAGGGTGTAGTGAGCAGTCCATTACATCTCATTACTCCGTACTACGTACAAGGCGGTGCACTATTACTATTGCCCTGTTTCACATGGATTCACACGCAGGGTGATCGGAAAATTCATTTTTAAATCGAGCCTGCGATATGTGCAATGAAATGCTTAATGAAATAGACATCAATAATGTTTCCTTTAATACGTTTAAAAGAAATATTGTTGATGTATATTTCACCGCCTTTATTTATTTATATTTTGTCCTATATTTTGTCCGCCTCCGTAGTGTAATGGTCAGCATGCTCGGCTACCATTCTGGAGGTCCCGGGTTCGATTCCCAGGGGGGTTTAATAAATATAAGTGATTTTTTCACTCTAATATTTATTCAATATTACACTGGACTGGTACCTGAAGTGGAGGGCCGATCACCTTTTCTTCATGTGTAAACGATCAAGATAACACTGCGTTTATATGAAGCAGTGCCCTATACACCATTGGGGTGCGGTAAGGGTTTTATTATTTTATTATATTTCACCAGTTGATAAAGAAATTTTCTAAATATTTGTACTTTTATGACAGTTTAGTTTATTTTTAGATTACTTAGGTGGAAACCTACAGTTGGAATTGTTTTTTTTTGTATTCTATCATATCATGTTATTTTTATAAAATATTCTGTAGGTTTTCCAAAAAAAAATGTGTGCTATGGGTTTTGGAAAGAATAGTGGGTATTGAAGCAAAAATGATATGATGAAATTATAAAAAAAAACTAAAAAAAATGCTGGTCAAGTTAAAGCGTCTTAATCCTGTTTTCCTTCATTCGGGTGGTGGCCTGATTTACGATAAATCACAACTTAATTTTCTTTTAACCCAGCTAACATTTGAATTAATTGAATTTTTCGCTAAAAATACTGTTTATGTATTGAAAAAAGTTTTTCTTCGAAATGAATGTGTGGTTTCAAAACGAAAATAGTTATTGAAAGGTATGGAGTTCAATTAATATCACCCTGGACTGGTACAAGAAGCGCAGGGCTGATCACCTTGCCTTCATGCAATTAACGATCAAGATAACACTGCGTCGCTACGATGCAGTGCCCCATGCACCATTAGATGCGGATAAGGGTTAGAAGAAAAATAATGGAGTTGTGATTTGAACGATCGAGATCTCGGCCTTAAGGAAAGACTGCAAGAGTATATAAGCATTTCCGATAAAATTAAGAAATGGTTTGGGAATGTGTAACGAATGAGTGATAAAAGAAGAATAAACAAATTTAAGAGGCAAACGTAGTTGAAAATTGAAGCAGAGGAAGATCGAGGAAAACTCAGAATCAAATATTTAAAATGCTTGAATGTGGTCCGGTTACCATATTATACAGTCGGAATAATTGGCGGGTATGTATGAGGAGATGCATGAATATGGAAGAAGCTAGATTGTTTGCAAAGAGATTGGCGTTCTATTATCTCTGCCTACCCAGGGGAAGAGGGGAAGAGGAATCTCGAATAAGAAGAACGTAAAAGGGCGATGGAATTTATTTTATACCAGGGATTCAGCATTAAACTGTATTTTTAAATTATTATCGGTTTTAATGACGACTTAAAAAATGCATGTTTTACAGGCACCCTATAGATAAATAGCTGTAACCTACAACACAGTACAAAATAGTATTATTTTCTCAATCGATTCCTAGTTGAACGCAGGAAATCGGCGGAATTATCACATTTCAAGCGAGCACATGACTCCACGAGTTCATAGAAATATAAAATAATATCACGAAGATAATATGTATGGGAAAACAGCGTTTACCATCCTTAGTCTGGGAATTTCGTGAGATATCGAATTAAGATAAACATATTTTAGAAATCAATAGTGAATATCAATGTGCCTTAAACCCATGGAAAATCTAAAAAAAAAACAATATTTTGGCTCCTACATTTATCTGTCACATATCAAGGTTGTACTCGCAAATATACAAATCAGTACCGGCTGCGCGAGGAGCCAGACGTATATCTTGTCCATATAAATTTCAATGTTTATATTTTTTTAAATGTTCACACATTTAAAAAAATGTATATATTTAGATTGAAATTAGATTTTTTTAGAATATGTATTAAAAATATATACATATTTTCACTTATTTTTTTTTTACAAAAATGGTTATAAAATTAGTATATAACCACTCACCGAGATTTTTACGTCTACCTGTTTCGAGACGTACCCATCTCTTCGTCAGGACAATCACTAACACATCATGTGTTCATACAGCATATGTTCATTGAACACATATTCAATTTATATATTTTTTAAAATGTCCACACATTTATAAAATATATATATGTATTTTGAAATTAGATTTTTTTAGAATATAATAAAAAAAAAATTAAAAAAAAAAAAAAAATATATATATATATATATATATATATATATATATATATATATATATATATATATATATATATATATATATATATATATATATATATATATATATATATATATATATATATATATATATATATATATATATATATATATATATATATATATGACCATATATTTACTTTAAAGCCAAACTTTTTTTTTCAATACGAAACCGTGTTTTAAGCAAAGAATTGATTTTCAATTTTAACATGTATATATTACATTTTTAATTTTATATATTATATTTTGAAATTTACAAATCTGGGTGTTGTCCAGTTCAGAGTTATTTATAGTGATATTCCAACACAGGCGAAGAAGAAATAATAAATGATAAATTCCCAGACTTCAATATTCTTCTTCATTTATGTTGAGATATCAATACAAATAACTCCCAAGTGGATGGATCCCAGATTTTGACGCACTTAAAATATTGTGAAACCACAAATGTGACTTATCTAAAAAGCGTTATTTAGTTTAGCGCAATACGAAACAAATAATTGTGCCGACTTTAATGCAAACTTGCCCACTGACCTAATCATAATTAGTTTCACGATGATTCATCTAATTCTTCTCCCTTCACTGCACACACTACCGGTACCTGCTAGTACCTGCACAGTTCCTACCTACCTGCACATTTGTGGGAACCTTTGTACATTGTGCAATGGATGTTTTGCATTGAAATGGCCAGCTCCGAGTGGAATGAGGTGGAGAAGATGCTGAACAATGATGACCTAAAATAAGATAATTACTGCTCAGTAATTGAGTTCTCTAATAACAGAAATATTCATATAATAGTCTTATAAATCTTCTCTTTAAGAATTCTCGGCGTCGACTGTAATTGGTAAAACTAATTGAATAAGATATTGAAAAACATGTGAATTAAATGTATTTTATTTTACATTTTAAGTGTGTCCAAATACATGTTCACAAAATCTGGATTATCTCCAATTACACGAGTTATTTTCATATTATTTTTTGACATCTCATCAAAGATGAAGATGAACATGGAAGTCTGGGCATTTACGGGGCTGACGACCGTCATAGGCTGGTTAAAGTGATCATTTTAATAATAATAATAAAACCCTTATCCGCACCCCAATGGTGCATAGGGTTTATCTTGATTTTTATATTGAGTTATCTTGATCGTTTACACATGAAGGAAAGGTGATCAGCCCTCCGCTTCAGGTACCAGTCCAGGGTAATATTGAATAAATATTACAGTGAAAAAATCACTTATATTTATTTGACCCCCCTGGGAATCGAACCCGGGACCTCCAGAACGGTAGCCGAGCGTGCTGACCATTACACTACGGAGGCGGACAAAATTATTTTACACACGTGTAACATTTACCAATTCTACTCATTATTGACAACCACACTACTCAAATTCTTGGAAGTTCTATTTATATGAACCAATTTAGAAACCTTGTTCTTGAATCACTAGAACTTCACTAGAGACATCTATTGGTGAGATGAAAAGAAGCTGTTTATTATGTTAAGTATTTGGACTCACTCAAAATGTTGTATTTTATTTTATTTATCGTTAAACAGAACATTCGACACGATATTTTTTCTAAATAAAAAAAAATTGTTAAGGGTGCTTCATATTAAGTAATTTCTTTCATTATTTATTTCACTAATATACTTGAATATTCTGTATTGTAAGTGTAAAACTAAAATTAATTAAAAGTGATAAATAAATTAGTCTTTGAATGTTTATGATTTTTTTATACTGCTTTAATATTAACAATTCTTTAGTTTTTTCGTAATCCTAATACCATGATTGAAAATTTATAAAGTATAAGTCACGTCAACTCATTAAAAAAAATGCCTTGGTTAGCTTTGTAGTATGCATAAAGATGTTAATTTTAATTTTAGTTTTATAATATTTTACAATATGAAATACATAAAAAAAACATTTTTAATTACTCCAAATAACTACCAGTTCTAAAATTTTATAAATAAACAAAAAATAATTCAAATGTATTAATTTAATATTTTTTTCCAGAGAGGAATTGGCGATGAAAATTGGTCTCACAGAAGCAAGAATACAGGTAAAAAAACATAATGTTTATAACTTTTTAACCACCCATTTTTAAAAGATTAAAAATTTATTTAAAAAAAATCATTTTTAAATTTAAACGAATAAATTAAATACCTTAAACCTTTTAGAGTTGATATGACAAACACATGTAATTTAATGGTGCATAAGGTACTGGATCGTATAGAAGTGACATTAAGGAAAGGTTATCAGCTATTCGCTTCAATGACCAGTCCAGGGCAATATTAAATAAATATTAAAGTGAAAAATAATTTATATTTATTTGACCCCCCTGGGGAATTGAACCCGGGACCTCCAGCATGGCAGCCAAACGCACTGACCTACGGAGGTGAACTTATACTAACCGTTTATTAATATGATTATTACTTCCTAGAACAAACTATATTTTCCTTTCAAATTTATCACTTATCTAAAAGCACAGTTTTCAATGTCTCAGGATAGGCTGATGATATTTAAAAAAATATTTATTCCATTTTGTTAACTTTAAAAAGATGTGTATGGTTTTAGCTTGTTAAACTTTTCAAATTCCTCAATTTTATACGACTTAGTTTTGTTAATTAGTTTCTGGTATATCGCTCACTCTTTTCAAGAACGTCAAATATCAAAAACCGTAAATTTTCAGTTGTGCATGTTTTCGGAATGCCCAAAAAATGTACTACTATATTCCAGCAATAGTGGCATATTTTAAACTTAATATTTACCCGCTACAGGGCAGAAAGTGTTGTTTTTGCATTTTGAAGAAAAGGTTTTGTTTAATTATTTTTTAAATATACTAAATATTTTTCAAATGGACAAAAAACATTCAGGTTTCACCTAAAAAGATCTGTTGCACAGTAAAAAATTCAGTAAGTGGCTTGATATTTATCTTTAATACATTATATTATATTTTTTAACTATAAAAACGATCTCCTGAAAAATCAAGTTTGAAAGGAGTGAGCGATATTACATAAAAAAAATATTAACGGACGCATTACAGCAATTAAAAAAAAAGTAAATTGGTGTTCAATAACTTTTTTTCCCTGTTAACTTTCTACATTCACTTAGGAAGTAGTATGAACAGTTTTTTTTAATCCGAAATAAAATCGTTTATCGGTAACAAATCAATCAATAAAAATATGAATAATGATGTATTATATTTAAGTTGGATAAATGTATATTCCTTTGAAATATGGCTAAATGTTATACCTGTATTACAACTGTAGACTACTGAATGACCATAAATCAATGGCAACTTACGATGTTTTAAAAAATTTATATAAACATATACATATATTCTACACTACTCGTTTTTTCGAGATTACAAACTATCAATCTTAAACCTGTAAATAATGAGCCATTTTTGAAGAAATATGTTTACCATAAGATATCAAAATGATGCCGAAAACATACCTCAATTTGTTTTTATGCACAACTTCTATTCGTTTTATTACAAAAGACATAAATTTACTCATGAAAATATTATTTATACCTCATTTTGTGCGCAATTATTACGATTTTTTTAGAAAACCAACATGGTTTAGTTAAGTGTGGCGTCTTTCAAAAAATAATTTTAGTTTGCAATACATTCACGGTATATTTATTGATGTACATATATTAATGAAAATGTTTTGATTAATAAAAAAAATCATACAAATATAATAGGATGAAATTTCAATATATTTTTTTTTGCAAATGATAAATGCCTTTTTACTATTTAATATATTTTTTAAATATTACCAAAAATAAATAAAAGTTTATGTTTTAACATCTCAATATAGATTATGAAGAATATGGAAGTCTGGGCATTTACAGGGCTTACGACCGTCATCTATATTGAGACATCAAAAATGTAAAAAAATATCCCCTAAGTGGAGATGATCTATATAAATAGATTTGTTAACAAGTATTTGGACACACTCAAAATATTGTAAAAAGTAAATGTATTTATTTTTTACATCGTAAATATGTACGAGTATTAATTTGTCAATACACATATTGTTTGCTTTACAATTCAATGTACACATCTTGGAAGCGTCATAGCGTCTATTTCCTCTAATAGGTTATACATATTTCGTTTAAGGCCCAGCATTCGTTAAGTCGCATTCATTCCACCGGAGACCACCGGAGGGGTCACTTGTCTTCTCACGCCCGATTTTTTTAAAGAATGTATAATATATTGGATATTTTTTAGAATAGGTACGGAAAAAATATTTTCATATTTTTTTTAAAACTCCTTACCTTTTCAATAACTCTTTTCTTTTAAAAACAATATAATTATTTCGATGAAAAACACATTTTTCAATGCAAAAACGGTGTTTTTAGAAAAAAAAAATCAATTTCGTAAAATGTTACCTGGATTTAGAGAAAATTAAGTTGCGACTCAACGAATACTGGGCTTAATAAAGGATGAAACTACGTAAAAAAACAAATAAACCTCGGTCAGATTTGTGTTAAAGACACCGAGTTTATGGATTTTCGCATTGTGTGATTGTGTCGATAATGACAATAGTATGTCGGGGTTAATTGGTCCTAATTATGACGTCTCGGGACATGTTTCCTCCGGGAGGGGTCGGAGGGGTAATTGGGGACAGTGGGTATTCAGGAACGCGGTGGATAATTAAATAATAACAGTCACCGTTTTTACAGGAGTCGGGTTTTATAGCGGCTACCTGAATTAGCTACAAAAACCCAGCCTCGCTCATAAGTACCTACATATTATATCGCTGACTTGTTTAAATAACAATGATAAAAAACCGAAATTTAAATAACAATGATAAAAAACTTCTTTCATACTATTAGATTTAATTTACAAAATTTTGCGTGTCCAAATACTGGTTCACAAATCTGGATTTTTAGGAGTTATTTTTACATTATTTTGAGATATCGAAAACAATGTAAAAAATAACTCCTAATTGGAGAAAATCCACATTATTAAAACGGTTTTACTTTTTACCTGTAGATGAAAACGTCTGTTAGTTTTCGAAACTAGTAGTGTGTAATGTAAAACTCATTAAGTGGTTATACAAGTATTTAATTATAAAAAATAATATATCTTGTTATTCATACATCATGAAAGACATTTAAGCAGGTATTTTTTCATGTAAAATAATTCTAATTTGAATAACATTTGAAATCAACAAGGATTTAAAAAATATATAAAAATTTTTAACATTCAAAAGTATGAAACGACATAACTGAAGAATTACAATTTTCCCAATAATAATAATAATAATAAAACCCTTATCCGCACCCCAATGGTACATAGGGCACTGCGTCATATAAACGCAGTGTTATCTTGATCGTTTACACATGAAGGAAAGGTGATCAGCCCTCCGCTTCAGGTACCAGTCCAGGGTAATATTGAATAAATATGACAGTGAAAAAATCACTTTTATTTATTTTACCCCCCTTGGAAATCGAACCCGGGACCTCCAGAACGGTAGCCGAGCGTGCTGACCATTACACTACGGAGGCGGACAAAACATTTTCCCAATAGTATCATATTTTCCCTCGTGCTTTCTTTTTGGTTTTCTCATTTAAAAAAATGAGGATTTAATTGTTTACACAAAAATCAGTGTAATTTGCGATTTAAGGGGATATTCGTTGACACCGAATTTAGGAGAAGTCACATGTCTGTTTACGTCCGATTTTTTCAAAGAATATAGGTTTTGCATATTTTGTTTGTTTTTTAGAATATATGTATACAGAAAAAAATGTATATTTATTAACTTCTTACCTTTCAATTACTCTTTTCTTTTAAAAACCATGCATGGTATAATAATTTCGAAGAAAAACTTTTATTTTAAATGCAAAAACGCTGTTTTCAGACAAAAATCAATAACGCAAAACGTTACCTGGATTTAGAGAGAGTTAAGTCGCGACTTAATGAATACTGGGCCTTAATGGCATTCCAAAAACACTACCAAGGACAAAATATGAATCTCCAGTTTCAAAAGTGAATTTCGATAATTGTGACATTTACGAAATAAAAATGGAATCCAATGCACTGTAATAATAATAATTAACCTACATTCCTGTGTTTTTTTACAGAACCTACTTACAGTTTATTAAACACATGAATATGTTCATAAACTCAGTGAACCGAAGAGTTTACTAGTACAAAAAACGACATTAAATTAACGCAGTACAAATTAAAATTCATGTTAATTGTTTTGAAGAATTTCACTCAATTCAATTACACACACGATAATTCCGTTTGGTGAATTTTTGTTGTTGTATGAGTATGTAGGTACTATGGAAATCCCGAAAAACTACAACAGTCATTGCTATATTTTTCAATAGACACAAAAACAATGAAATTTCTTGCATTTTTTACAAAACAAATTGTAATTTTTTAAGGATGAAAATAATGTGCTTTTCAAATATAAATTTATAGGAATTGTTTTAAGAATTCGTATTTAGATATTGATCAATCAGAAAATAATTATGAAAATTAATTAATAATTATTGAAGTTGCAATCATCAAGTACCCATTTCAAATAATAGAAAGTGGTCAGGTCAAGAGTCATCAGCGAGTATCTATAAGGAGATGCATGAATGTGATAGAGGCAAAGATTTTTTGCAATGACATAGTAATGTAGCGTTCTATTCTGAATTGAAAATTAAAAAATGATTTTTTTCAGACGAATTTCAAACTCCTTTCTTATCATATCCAAATACTTATTTCGAATTAAAATTTGATTTTTCAATACAAAAACGGTTTTGTAAACCAATATATCAAAAACGTTAAATGTTACCTGAAAGAATTTTTAAATTGAAAAGTAAGTCACGATTTATTGTATATTGGGCCTTAAGATAATATTTTTTAAAGACCTACCTCAAATGGTTGTTCATGAGAAATACAATAATAAAAAATCCTTTTCATAAACTATAAAAAAATTAAATAAGTGTACAGCATTATAAATTTATAAAATTTACCGTCAACACTAAAAAAATATATAAAAACATATTAAGATCCGGGTTGAACATAAAAAAATCGTGGAGAATTAAAACATAACCTCAACTAACGATTTTTTTAATTGATCGAATCAACTTGAATAAGTTTATCAAATGTCACCTGCTTTTAAAATCGCTTTGTCGGTAAAACTAAAGTACTAAATTCTTATTAAATACAAATCGTAATATTCGATTTGTAATATCAAATCAAAATGCTATAAAACGGAATGGACATTGCAGATAGAGTCACTCGGATTAAGGAACGGAAATTTTAATCAGACTGAATTACTTAATTTCGATAATAAAACCGAGTAGTTCTGTTAATTTTCTTCAATAATCATCGTGTTACGGTCGAAGGTATTTATTTATAATTACTCTAAAGACGGGACTGTATAATTATGCGTATTGAAATTATATTACATTTAGAAAGCACGTTTTCAAAAGATATAAACGCATTTTATATCGCAGCCTTTAGCCAGACTAACTGCCGAAGATCAAAATTAATACAATCTTCCAAGAAAAAAATTAAAACACTACAAAAACTGAAAATTGACCTTAAACTTTGATTTGAATGTGGTCAGGTCAGAATTCGGAATAATCGGCAGGTAGGGTAGACTGGGTACGGTTGAAACAATTTTGCTTATATTGTCCATAGAATTGTTCTTAACAAGTCAAGCGATGATGAAGATGCATTAAATACAAGAGTGTGTTTCTGTCTACTAATGGGAAGTATTATTTCAGTACCCGGTGTGTTATTTTTGGTGGCAGATCAAATTTAAAAAATATATCCGATTTGTTTCAACCGTCCCCATACCAGGGGCAGTTGAAACAGTGATTGGGGTCAGTTGAAACACACGCAAATAAATCAATATTTAATATTGTAAAACGTTTTATTCATTATTTATGTTTGTTTTATAAATAATTATGGCACCGCATGACAATATTAATCAGTCTACAGATATGTAATGAACAAAAACAACTAAAAACAATGGCATTTAAAAAAAACAAATTGAACGAAAATAATCTGTGAATAAACTAAAAGGAAACACTTCTTTCATTTTGATTAGTCATAAATCAAGCGAAAATCTAGCTTTGGGATCATTCCGAGTCGCAATTGTGGGAAACATAGCTAAGACCACCTTTTGTGCAGTCTTCTTGAGTCCACAGTTTACAAGTGGTGCACTGTATCCACTTTTCACCGGATTTGCTCTCTGAATACAGTGACAGACAAACAAGACAATAGCACTCGTCCTCTTCTGATGATGATTCCTATTGCGTATTATGATTATTTTTCCTTTAACGATCCTTCTACTTTTTCCTCCATCCAATCTTTTCTTGACTTACTTAGTTTTCATCCGTTTCAACCTTATTTCATGTTCCTTTCTTATCTCTTCTTTCTCTGTTTTTTTTAGTAGCAAGTATTTTGCAAGCTCCTGCTCCTTTATTAAAAACTTCGTTATGGAGTTCATATCCCATTTTCTTCCTCACCAGATGCATCTCGCTTTCGTATATATATAATGAGCGAACAGTGGTTTAATCCATGCTTCTCCGCCGCTTTTCGCAGTGAATCTCCTGCTTTAACCTCCTCATAAGCGTATGTATACCTTGACAAGTCGACCTCCCCTCTCGAAGTCTTTCTTGCGCGTACTCTCGGCATCAAGAAAACAGGAAAACTGAAAAAATATGTTGTTTCAACCGTACCCACAAAAAATGTTTCAACCGTCCCCAACCCCTCCTTTAGGTGGAAAACAGAAAATAGTAATGTTAACAATAATGGCACATTAAAACTAATCACTAAATCGTGTTCTACAAGCTTCATTTCAAACACGAAATCATACTCAATAATATCGTTTCAATAGAAACCGTAATAAAAGGAAAATTCTCGGAACAAAAATACTTACTTTTGGTTATCAAAATACAATAAGACCTCCTACAAGCAACTGCACCGTGCGGCGAGCGATGCAACACTGATATTCGTGTTTGAACTTGTTGTCCGCTTTGTTCGTCCCTTGGACCCTTCACCCTACCGCATACGGTTTGCAAGATATTTGCTCTGTTTCAACCGTCCTTTGTTTCAACCGTACCCAGTCTACCCTATATATGAGGAGATGTATGAATGTGGATGAGCCGAGGATTGTTTGAAAATACTTCTCTATTCTCTCTGCCTACCCCTGCGGGGAAACAGTGCGGTGGTTGGTTAGTTAGTTAGTTGAGGTTCCGAAATAACTATGTTCAACACTTTCGTAGAAGTTTCGAAATGTAACTTTTAGACGAACGGCGTAAATTATTCGAATGTATATTTCCGGACTCTATAACAAATGATACACATATGTACATACATACACATATATATATATATATATATATATATATATATATATATATATATATATATATATATATATATATATATATATATATAGATATATATATATATATATATATATATATATATATATATATATATATATATATATATATATATATATATATATACACATATATATATATTTATATATACATATATATATATATATATATATATATATATATATATATATATATATATATATATATATATACATACCCACACACCCAAACACACATACACACAATTATTATATTGAAAAATTACAAAAATACTGTGATTGAAATGTTTTCGTTCATATTGTAACATGATATTATAATGATATTTAAATTCGATTCAAATCACTAAAAAAATACAATTTATAGGTATTATTAAACTACGATTTGTTCAAAATATGAAACCGCACATCAGATAAAATTTCCCATGTTTCGTTATTCATTAATACCGAAAAATGATAAAAATTCAATTAAACCAATTTAAATTCCTCGCTGAAAAGCAATTACCGTTGGGGCATTTGAATAATTCAACAATAATTTAATAATAACCAAATTTCATGGATCAGAAACCTGAAATCTAAATCGGAATCCATGTAATTGGTCATTAATGAACTGAATAAATAATAAGAGCTTTGTTATTACTCCAATTATTCATTTTGCCTCTTGGTTTAATTGAAAAATAAAAACGACAATTACGTGAGGTAGATACGATACAATACGATCGGGTTTACCCGTTCAAATGGGCCGAATCGTGTGATAGGAGAATCTATTTTTGAAGTATAACATCACTACCTACATATCGCTCACTCCTTTCAAGAACGTCATTAATCAAAAAACTTTTTTTTTCAGGAGATAGTTTTTAAAGTTTAAAAATATAACTCAATGTATCAAAAATAAATATCAAGCCATTTATTGAACTTTTTACTGTGCAATAGATTTTTTAAGGTAAAACCTGTAGGCTTTTCTCCATTTGAAAAATATTTAATATATTTAAAAAAATATTTAAACAATACATTTTCTTCAAAATGCAGAAACAACATTTTCTGCCTTGTAGCGGGTAAATATTAAGTTAAAAATATGCCGCTTTTGCTGGGATATAGTACATTTTCTGGGACATTCCGAAAACATGCACAACTGAAAATTGACGATTTTGATATATGACGTTGTTGAAAGGAGTGAGCGATATGTAGTAGACACATGTACGTGTATAGTATCTGAAAATATTATATCGTGGGTATACTGGCAAAAAACGTTAACTCTAAAATCCCTGTTTGAATAATCTCTGCTATTTAAAGCTTTCATCTTGAATAAAATAGCCTTTGTTAAACTTAAAGATGAATTTACTAGTTAAACAATATAAAAATAATATTTCAAACTACGTAGTGTAATTTGACAGTTTATAGAACGTTGAAAACGTTAAAATACTGCGTCATTAGTCAAAATAACATATTTTCGAATAAATTAAAGTACGGTGTTTGAAAATGACGCGGAATCCATCAAAACAAGTGGCACAAAAGATTTTAATAAAAAGTAGTATTTACTAAGTAAAATACTAATTAAAAATTTGTGGATATAATAAAGTAACTGCCGAATAGATTCACGAAATAATATTTTTGATGTGAATTGCATATTGTATTTCTTTTGAGATGCTCTTTCTTTCAACATGTCCTTACACTAAATTTCTCTAAAAGTCTCTATTTTTTTTAAACGCTCAACTTTCATCACTTATACAGGTGTTACACGCATTTTTTTATATTAAATGTCAGATAGTCAAAAAATTTGCCGGGAATATTTGAAACCATATTGAAGATACGTTTTATTTAAAGTACCAATCGTTTAAAATCGTCGCATTTATTGTGATGTTTACGAAGACAGCGTATGAATGTGTGTTTCGTATGAGTAAGAATTTTTATAGCAAACGTGGAATAATAAACAGTATGAGGAAGGAAATAATAATTAGTTTCAATATGTGGGGTCGATTTCAGATTGGCCGTAAATGGAGATAATAGATGTAATTAAATTTGCCTTAATTTCGAGCAGAATGCGTAATCATTTCAATTAAAGATACAGAGAGAAAAAAATTCTCAGAAAAATAAAAATGAAATGCAAAATAGGTTAGCATATATTAATTAAACTTATCACTGAAACGATCTGAGGAAAGGATATGTATGAAGACGATTTAAAGATTTTATTTTTTTACTGTTTATATTTAGAAAGAAGGTTAATATTTCTTTATTTTAAATGTAAACAACTTTATTTGGTATTAAATAATTTAATTATTTAAATTTGAGGACAATTTAACCCTAGATAACAAAACAATATTTGTAGATTCATAGTAACTAAACATTCGTCAGGTGGACTACGTAATTAAAAACGTGAAAATTATCAAAAGTATTTATAAAAATAGTAACTGGTTACATGACACTTAAGTTTGGCTTATAAGGAATAAATGTAAGAAACATTTAACAATGAATCACTATTCCGTAAACAAAGCCTGGCGGGTGCGGGGTGCAGGGAAGTAGGTGCACTTGGCTTTTTCGGAGAAGGGCGTCGTCGCGTGGACGAATGTTTAGTTATCTACTATAGATATTTTTTTATGGAAGTTGCATTATTATTTACCTTGCTTATAATGTTCAAGGTTTATAGATCATTTAGTGGATTTTTTGTTTCTTCTAACTAAAACTTTTAACTTTTTTAGCTAAATATAAGAAATATATATATATATATATATATATATATATATATATATATATATATATATATATATATATATATATATATATATATATGTGTATATATATATATATATATATATATATATATATATATATATATATATATATATATATATATATATATATATATATATATATATATATATATATATATATATATATATATATATATATATATATATATATATATATATATATATATATATATATATATATATATATATATATATATATATATATATATATATATATATATATATATATATATATATATATATATATATATATATATATATATGTTTATTGACATCCCAACATTTGTAGAAAGAGAAGAATATGGAAGTCTAGGTATTTACAGGGCTCCTGTCATAGGCTGGTTTAAGCGATCTTTTGTTTAAGTCCGCCTCCGTAGTGTAATGGTCAGCACGCTTGTTTACCGCACTCGAGGTCCTATGTTCGATTCTCCGAAGGGAGTAAAATGAATATAAGAGATTATTCACTCAATACTTATTCGATGTTACCCTGGACTGGTTGGTACCTGAAGCCGAGAGCTGATCATCTTTTCTTTATGTGTTAACGATCAAGATAACAATGCATCATATCATCCTTAAATACTATATCAGTTATGCTATTAAATTAATCCTTTAAATTATGTGTATTACGAGAATTTATATGTTTAAATACCTTAAATCATAATCATATGTAATAAATATGTATGTAGTTAATGAATCCAGTCAAGTACTGGTATAAATCCCCGTTATACTTAACCTCAATTGCTTGTTCCAAATTACATTAACAACTTCAATTAAACAAAAATTTACTGCGTGCGCATAATCGTACTCGTATTGCGTTTATTTTTAATCAAATCGAGTCCTTTTCAATTCTGCAAATGGATTTACGCATACATAATTGGGAAATTATTTAAATACTAACGTCAGTGATCAGCTTTGTTATTCGTACCAATAGATCAGAAGAACAGTGGAAGAGTACAGTAAAACCTCGATATAACGAACCTCTATTTTACGAGCTTCGGATGTAACGGACAAATAATCCAGCCAAATACATATATTTAAAAAAAAGTCCTACTAATATTATACATGCTTAACCCATCGTTGCATGATTTTTTTCATTTTTAATAAAAATTGTCCGCCTCCGTAGTGTAATGGTCAGCACGCTCGGCTACCGTTCTGGAGGTCCCGGGTTCGATTCCCAAGGGTGGAAAATAAATATAAGTAATTTTTTCACTGTAATATTTATTCAATATTACCATGGACTGGTACCTGAAGCGGAGGGCTGATCACCTTTCCTTCATGTGTAAACGATCAAGATAACACTGCGTTAATATGACACAGTGCCGTATGCACCATTGGGGTGCGGATAAGGGGTTTATTATTATTATTTATAAATAAAAATTTAAATATCTAGTATCTTACTCTAAACATTAGAGGAAAAACAATAAAAAATAATGAAAAATTTTAACAAAGAAAAATCAATAAAATACTTATGTATCAAATTTGCAACAATATGCAATGGATATACTTGTGAGATATTGATATATGTTTTAACATTAACTTTTGGCCGTGTAACAAATCTGATACACAATGCAGCGAAAGGTTAAATTCAAGTGTCACTGCATCCGTATGTAAACAATAATCCGTATGTAAACAAAAATCAATCAGTGCAAAAAAAACTTAATTCTTTTTTCAAACTAAGATTACGGAAAGCAAGCGCGTCGATATCAAACAGCAACGTCATTTCACGACGAGTGTCCGAAGATAGAAAATATAATTTTGTTTTTTGTTTTGTATTTTTTTTTATATTTACAAAATGACCACGGACATCCACAAATAGAGCCGCTAATAATTTAGCAATGTTACCAATATCAAAATAAGTCCATCGTTTATGTGACGTCATTCATTACCAACTTACGAAAACAATGTATTTATGAAGGCGAATTTCCCGAATGAAAATGAAGAATGAAAATATCGATTATATCGGCTGTTATAAACACAAAACGAGTCAAATACAATCCTTTATAGGTTAAGTACATATGTTAAATTAGATATTCCTCTCGTCTGACAATGATCCGTTACTCGGGGAAAGCTGTAAATTTCACAAAGTTCTCATCTGGTGACAGCACTACTTACTACTACATACTTCGTGTCAGTTAAGATACCGATATATTACATTTAATTATCTCGTTATTTAAATAATAGTTTATTAAATATTGACATTGTATGCTGGTGCTACAATGTTCGTAATTGCGCTGCATTATTATAATCTTCCAAGCAAGAATATTCTTGGAATACTATGCAATTCATTAATTATGATTGACACGTGATTCAAGATCAATATAAATATATTTAAATAGTAAATCAGATATCACTTAACGTAATGTTGTTAAATCTATTTATTTATTTAAAAAAAAAACTGAAAATATTTTTTTTTGAATTACCTAACGTCCTAGTGACTCTGAAATCTAGCTACGGCTTATGCAACACCGTTTATCATGACCCTACTCAGGCTTCAACTTTATAAGTTTCATAGCTTATGCCTACTCGTGAGTGGATTTGCTCTTTATGTTGAAAGTTACAATAATTTCATGTTTTTCACGAGTGAAAATTTTAGGGAAAAACACTCGCTAACTGAAAATAATGAGATATTATGATTTTATGTACGGTGTACTACAATATAAGTTAAAAAATATTATTTTTGTTGCTGTTGTAAAAACCTATTGTTTTTGTCCTTACAATGTCCACTAAATGTATATGACCATTTTTACAAAAAATATATTCACTAATTTTAACAAAACATATGTACCTATTAGAAAAAATCTCATAATTCAAAAATATTAATTTCTATATTTTATTTTTTTATAATTATTTTTTAAACCCTTATCCGGACCCCAATGGTGCATAGGACACTGCTTCATTTGAACATAGTGTAAACACAGTATTTCTATATTTACCAGAATATTTATTCTGCTCTTTAGTTTTAGTAATCACCTGTCGATGAAAACAACTGTAGTTTTCGAAACTAGTCATGTGTAATGAAATAAAACTTATTAAGTGGTATTAAACATACAAGTGTTTAATTTTTTAAATGGAAAAAAATCTCAGGACCAAAAAGTTTAACAAAATTTCAAATTTCTTCATTGAGGGTAATCGCTAAAATTTGTATTATTCTTTGTTCCAGGTGTGGTTCCAAAACAGGCGCGCCAAGTGGAGGAAACAAGAAAAGGTTGGCCCCCAAGGCCACCCTTACAACCCCTACCTGCCCGGAGGGTCTCCAGCGCCCCCCGCCCAAACAGCCCTACCCAACCCGTTCACGCACCTCGGGTTCAACTTCAGGAAGCCCTTCGACGGAGCGAACCTGGCGTCATTCAGATACCCCCCTCTCCACGCTGGACCAGTCATCCCGGCTGGGTATCTTGGAGCCGGACATCCGTTCCACAGGGCTGCCCCTCCGCTGTTTCCTCAAAGCATGAGCCATCTATACAACCCTGCAGCCGCGAGCTCCTTCCAGACTCTTCTGGCTAATATCTCCGCCGCCCAGAGACCCAAGCTGATGACCAGCTCTACCCAGGAGTACGTCACGCAGTCTCCACCCCTATCTCCTGGCGGTGGGTCCTCTCCTGGGGCTCCAGAAGTCGACAGGAGAAGTTCTAGCATTGCCGCTTTGAGGCTGAAGGCGCGGGAGCACGAACTGAAGCTCGAGATGTTGAGGCAAAATGGACACGGAGATCTCATCAGCTGAATTTGGCCTTATTTACCTCAATCTTGAATATAGTATTTTACTGCACAATAATTACTGATGAAGAAATAATAATTACTCTAAAATTTATCCAAGGGCGTACAAAAAAGTTATTTTGTTTGTTTTTAATAATTTTGGCTGAGGCCTGGAATATTGGCTCGATAAAAAATTGTGAACTGTTAATCCATGTACCTATACCTTCTTGGTTTGTAGATAACACTAAAAAAATTCAAAACAAATCAAGTGATCTAGAATGATATTTCACCTATCTGTAATATTTCGAGATGTCCACGAAAAAATTGATGAATACTGGTCATAATTTTTTGTCGTATATTGCTCCATTATAAATTATACATAAATTCTGGCTTTTATATGTAAAGTTTGGCTTTTGAAAACAATCTAATTGGACCACGAAATGTCAGTACCTACGTACGATGACAGCATCTTTTGATCGTTCACTTAACTATAATTCACCCTGTTATCGCATTGGATAAAGTTAAAAGTAAATTTCCAAAAGTAAATTTCCAAAAGTAAATTTCCAAACACATCTATTTTCGATCACTTTATGACAAAAAGGAAATTCCCTGATATTATAATAAATTTATTATAAGTACGTATATTACGTATACTCCGTCCAAAGGGTTAGTATTTAATTCCTTTAAAAAACGATATCCGTCCAAAAGAAAATACAGTGTAACCTCTCATAACGAGCATAACTCGTTCCAGAATCTTACTCGTTAAGCGAAACGCTTTTTGTTTTGACTGGCGCGGAAGTCCCGGTTCACAAGTTAATGTCGTAAAAAAGGGACTTGCCCCTTCTCTGTAACTCGTTATGCGACAATCTTTCTCATTTTTTTTGCTTGCTATGCGAATTACTCGTAATGAGAGGTTCCACTGTAACTTACTCCTAAGAACATACTATAAATATTTACATAAAGAATATGTGATGATAATGTTATGTATTATTTTAATATTATATTATCATGTAAATATCCGTCCATTTATATATAATACAATACATATGTAAGTAAAATATATCTATAATATGTTAGTTGAGCACTTAATTTAATTTAATAAACATAGTATAATATAAAATTATATAAGAATATTTGAATGGCTCAAAATCAACCTACCAGTGCCTTTTTTACATCAAATAAATAAATAAATAAATAATAAGTAGAAATATGGTTCTAGATTTTTAAAACGATATATTTAATAGTAAATTTTTAGTTATGGATTTTTCGTTCATATAAAAGTTGTTTTCTTCTTGACTTTCAATCACGAATATGTTGCTATACCAATAATTATTATTTAATTCTAGGTTAGGTTATTTTGTGATCATTTTGTAAATATTTTAGTACTTAAATAAAATAATTTAAATCCGTCCTAATGAGAGTTCGAAAGTAAGAAATTTTAATTGAAAGGATATTTTAATTGATAAAATGTACAACATACTCTAATGTTAATTTATCGATATGATTTTTTTAAATATTAATTTTTATTATTGGTAAACTTTAACCTACTAGTTTTCTCTACAAAAAATAATAAATAAATATTGTTTTATTTAATTTTTATTGATTTTTTTCATTTATTTTATCTTGTACTTCACTTCAGTCACTCTGTATAATGTTTTATTACTTTTGTTTACACACGTTATAAAATAAAACAATTATATTTATACTTTACGTAAAAAATAATGTACAAAAATATTAAGTGAGTAAGATAATTATGTAAAAAATAAATTATTTATAAAAAAGTTCAATTTATATTGTATTATTATTTTTATGTAAGCAAATGTACTAAAATTTGTCTCCTAGGTTAAAATATTTTTATTACATAAATCAGTATTAAAGTTATTTTTGTCTTTTATTCACCAAATAATTAAGGAGACCTCCCTTCCACCCGTTTATAGAGAAAGCAAGAGAAAAAAAAGAGAAAGAGAGAAAACATCATGTAGAAAAATATTGACACACTTGAAATATACCAAACTTATTTATGAAATACTTACCTATTTCGATTTGAGTAAATTGGTAATCAGTTATTTTATTAATTGATTCGGCTGTCACTTAGTAGTACCTAATATCAATCCATTTTGCATTTGATTTTTACATTGTAAATGCTACTTTTTCTTGAAAGTAATAGGGAATGCATCGAAACTCGTATCACAGTAGATTTTAAGAAATAGTTGTATTGACCAAGTAAAATGAAAATAAAACAGTTATTTTTCATTAAAATAATCACTTAAACCAATTTTTTTACAAAAATAATTGCCAGGAAAGTAATTTTAAACATAAAAATAATTAAACCTTTATATGGGAAAATACACACCAGATCAAAAGTCTCATGATCCTAACGTCTAATCATTCATTGAAATAGCCAAGTATTGAACATGACGCGAATGGTATTTAAACATATTACATACATATGTCACATTTATAATATTCCTGATGAGTAAATTCCATTTCTCATTTCGCGACATGGGATTAAGGTTAACAAGATTGAAAAACAAATAAGAAAACACAGCAGGATAATAAGAAGCACAGAATAAAAGGTACAGTATATAGGCATATAAAAAAACATAAGGTTAGAAGCATATTTTAATGAAAAATATGAGAAAATATAACTAATCACCAAAACAAATATCTTTCCATAAAGTACTTAAATATTTTTTTTAAGTCATTCGTTTTGGATCCCTGATTGGATACTATTTAATATTGTATACGTCAGGCAGCTGGTTAATTTTCGGTTTATATTTCACAAAGTTTGCTGTTTTCTACAGTTTCATATCGAAACTAGTATTGAGACGACGAATATGACAATTCTCGCTACTAATATACGATTTATGTTACACGAATACAGATCTAACAAAGATTTATGTGTAATTAATTAATTTACTCTAGAAAGATTTCCGCGAGCAGTGGGTAGGTACCTACCCATCTACATTTCAGACCATTTTTTGTTGCCCCGAGCGTTCGAAATTTAAATAAAGCGCGAATATTAATTTCGAAACTCCCTCCATAATTATTATGACAGACTATGAAAAATGATCTCGGTACGTAAACAAGATTGCGCTAAGTAACTGGCAACACCGCGGATGGGATATTGACACTTGGACGCATATTACTTAGAGCTTGTTTTGGCGTTTCCTCTAACGAGACCATAATTAATATCGAGGTGAAGGGTGATCTCATTTTGCGTTTTGTTCGAATAATGAGATTCTGTTGCGAATTTGGAATAATCACGGAATGTTGATTACATTTTTTTAGCGATTTTTTCTCTCATTTTTCTGTTAAATGAAGTAGTGACTACTTTTCAGTATTGTTATTTTATTTAAAGCAGAATAAAATATGCAGATATAATAGACTACTACTGACAGTTATTCGCAACCAATGGTGGAAAGAGGGCACTGCATCAAATTGATCATATATCAAATATGGCGTTTATTAATTTGAGAATTTTGAACAGCCACCTTTTTTTATTTATTTATTAAAATATTTATTTTAATAAAATTCCATTGAGCTTCTGTAGAATGGAAATATTTTTACAAAAAAAACATGCTGCGATAAGCAATTCCAATATGTTTGAGTTTTGCTGTTTCTTAAAAAAAAAGGATTTTGTGATATATAAGTACTTACTTATATGGTTTTTATCTTAACATCCTAATTTTTTGGGGTGTTCGATAAGTATGATTCCCTCTCTTTTTTAATATCTATGTTATATCTGTCAACACTTTGATTTGATAGGTGTAACTATATTCTCTAGCAAATCATATTTTTGTAGCTGCTTGTGGATTTTGTGTACACAATTTTGAATTAAATGTTTTTTTTTTAAAATAATTATTAAAGTATTTATTTAATTACTTAAAAAAATATATTCCATAGGAATGTTTTCCAAGATAACTACAAAAAATACTTAAATATGCTACTTCAAAACTAAAACTGAAATGAGATTTTTATGATCACAAATCTTAGCTTTTTTAATAAATAAAATCAATTGTTTAAACTTTTTTTTATTTTATAAATAAAATCATCTTAATATACAGTATTTTAAAATTTAAAAACAGTTAAAATATGCCGTATAGATATCAAAGAGATCGGCTGTCCAAACTTAAAACACAGTAAGGGACATTTTTTTTGTAGTCCGTTTTTTTTCCATTTTTGGATTAAGTACAATCTACTTAGTCCAAAAATGCAAAAAAAAACGTACTACAAAAAAATGTCCCTTACTGTGTCTTGAGTTTGGGCAGCCGTGTAGTGTGAGTGTAGTTGTCAATCATAGGCAAAATGGTGAATGTTACACGTGTGAAAAGTGATCATTCAAATCATCAGCCGAGATGATCATTAAATTTTTCCGGTTTTCCTTATATGTCGACAAAAAGTAGTAAAAATCGTTTACGTTCCTTTCGTCCACGAGTGTACACACATCCAAATAATCAATTAATATTTATCTCTATATTAAACTATTAACCGAGAGGATAATAACATATCACAAATAAACCGGGCACCTCTTAGTTTTAAGATTTAAATTACTAGACATTGTGAGACCTTTTTATTGCGTTTTAATCAAAATCGATTAAAATTAAAACTGGGGCATAATTTAATTAAAATTTATGACAGTGGTGCTCATGGGTGGTTGGGGCGGGCACTTCGCCTCAAACCGGGGCAGATTGTAATATAACCTTTGAGGAACGTCATTTTTTGTGCCTTTCCTTGGCCGAGCACCGAGCGTCAGGTGGGTTCTATATTTAATTAACTAAAACCGTGGCTTGTAATTATAAACACGATAAAAATTTAAACAAATAACATGAGGTTGTTCTTAAATATAGACAAGATAGTAAAATTAAATTGATTTTGAACACATTACCGTCCTTATAGAGGAAGGCGTCCGGTTACCGCTCTATTGATATTAATTATAGATTACTTGTTCACCAATTTTTAATTAATATTTCTTCATTATCCTAGTTTGAGGCGTCGTGTTGATCTCCGAAGGCTGCTGTGATACCTACTGTTGAGTAAAAGCAAATATCTACGTCACGATAATAGAATCAGAAGTGTATGATGTAATTATACAATGCCTTCTTATAGAGGGTTTTCATGCGAGGGTCTTTATAGAAGAAAACATATATTTAAAATTAAAAACTCAGTTTATTAATTTATCTTTGCAAAAACCTTGATGTGAACAGTGCAAGCATTATATGCATTATTATATATCATATTCCTACTGCTCAGAAATGTTGGTCGACATAAACCTAATTGAAAATCTATCGGCAATCTGTAATAATCGGCTCTCCAAAATTGATTGTACTACGGTGGAAAAGCTCATTTGGTCCATACTTCTGGTATGGTTTCGAGACGAAAAAATGGCATCCACGTGCCAAAACCTTATAGAATAGATACTAAGAAGAGTAAAATTTTTGATTGAGCCCAAACGAGATCGTATTAAATATAAATTTGTGATATAACTAATAAATAAAACATTTACAAATCTTTTTACGAAAATACCACAACAACAATTTGTTTAAATTAATCTGTTCGATACTGTATATTTACCCATTCGGTTTTGAGCAGGTCAAATGTACACTTCTGTTTTCACATTTTCTTATCTATTTTATTTCCTTTACAATTTTTTTTCTAATATGTGACATTGCAGATTAAATAAAATAAAAAATCTTTGTTTATTCACCTTGTAAATACAAGAGTATAAAAATCTACCGTGTATGTTATATAAGAAGCCAAAGAATGTTTGCGTAGATAACTGAACCCTACTGTCTTTTTATTTCATTTCCTATATAAGATGTTTTTGATTATGTAACACTACAGAACGTATGAAATAATAACGCTCTCTATATTAAGTTGTATTGTATTAGCACATATACCATATTTACCCGGAGCCAATGAATGTTAGTTAAAGCAGTTAAAATGCAAATAATTCATATTTGAAGCACCAACTTTGTGACTTTCCATTTTTTATTTAAAATGTAACATTGTTTTAGATTTTAAAACAAAGTTACATTTTAAGTTAAAATGCACTCTTCTGTTATAATCTATATGTAATAACTTTTCTCTTAAACATACGTTTATTTTAGCCAAAGTATGGTAGAGTAGAGTGGCTGAACTGCACCGCTTTACATTTTTTTCCCATACAATATGCAAAAATCTATTTGTAAGTTTACCTTGTATTTATTAGCAGGGTACAAACACTAAAGGAAAAATTAAGAAAATAAACTAAAACATGTATAAGATGGTTAAGAGCCACCCCTTAAAAAAACAAAAAAACCATAAAAACGTATTGACTTTCTTTGATGTTCATCTGTTGTAAAATAATACTTATCTACTGGTTTATATAATTCCTTACAATCGATCGATCAACTCGATATTAATCAATTAAATGGATATCCACTAATCAATCATAGAGTAGTAATAGATCTACCTTAATAATTAATGAAATTCACCATAGAGAAGCATTCAATCATTGATTTATGAATAGAAAATATTAATATCTGTTTTTTTCTTATTACGTGTGTGTATTATAGCCGGTCCGGCTAATTGAATCAGCAGGGGGCTCAATAGCCAATTTTTTGACCCCATTTTTCTTCATCTTGAAAGAGTATAGAAAGACAAGACAGGGGGTGAAGCAAGCGATTACTCAAATCTTATTGAGTAATGTTGAAGTTTTATATGCTGTGTATGTGTATAATATACTTATTTAATAATTTAATAACGTTACTGTAAAACTCTTCAATTTAAGAGAGAGAAAAATACAGAAAATAATGTTTTATCGATTTACAAATTCTGAATTTATTTAAAAATAAATTCTAAAATATCTTTCAATAATATTTTTTCTTGGCAAAAATGATTTGAAAATATTATCTAACGTATATTTTTAAACATAATGTAAATGCGTGTTTGGTTGAATTAATTTATTTTCTTTCCAAAAACTATGTAGGTACATATTTCATTGGAAAAAAAATATGTAATAATTTTTTTAACTTCTTCGAACCCTTTTTCAAACCCGATGGTGTATAGGGATCTGCATCATATTAACGCAGTGTTATCTTGATCGTTAACAGATGAATGAAAGGTGATTAGACCACCGCTTCAAGTACCAGGTCCAAAGTAATATTGAATAAATATTAGAGTGAAAAAATCACTTTTATTTATTTGACCCTCCCTGGGAATCAAACCCAGGATCTCCAGTGCGGCAGCCTTATGTGCTGACCATTACACTATGAAGGTGGACTAAAATTAATAAAATAAGTGGTGGAGATGTTTTTGTATCCTATATGATTTATGAAACGATTAAATTGTTCAATAAATATGTAAACTTAATTTAAAAAATACTTGAACTGAAATAAACCTTAAAAATACCGTAAAAATATGCATTTTTTAAAGAACTTGACAATAAAGGTATGGACAGTCTCTGACGATAGCCGTAACATTTGAACAACTCGTAATATGGTTAGGAGTGATAAATGATCCTACTTTCGTGTCTACTCGAGAAAGCGCCGCCCCTGGCTAGGGGTTTGTTATTAAGTGGTAAACTTCTAAAGCTTCACATACTTATTACACTTCCCAGCAGTTCCCATGAAAACTAAATGGAGAAATGTGGCTACGATGGGGAATAAGATCAACCATTTTGATTCAGTGGCAACTAGAGACTGATCATTGATCATTGGTCATATAAAACTGAAAAGTTAAACTACAATTAACTTTATTTTTAAATACGATCTCTTTTTGCTCGCTATAGCCGAGAAGTTGCTCGTTATAACCGTGAATAAATGTATGGATAAAATCAAAAACCAAAATTTCGACGAATATTTCCTCGTTATATCCGAGATCTCGCTATATCTGTGCTCGTAATAACCGAGTTCGGCTGTATTTTAATAAATTAATGAAAAATACGAATAAACACTAAATTATTCATTTATTTTTTATTAATTACTTAGTCTTAAAAGACAGAGTCTAAGACTAAGTTAATACCACTTTTTCTTACAACCTTTTGTTACACGTGTTTCAACGCATTCCGTTTCATTTTCAGTTTATTACGGTATTAGAAAATGATGCGGATTAGATCGAAACACGTATCATGATAGATTTTAAAATATAAAAAAATTAAATTTATTACTCTAATATTTATTTAATATTACTCTGGACTTGTACCTGAAGCGGAAGGCTCATCACCTTCCCTTCATGTATAAATGATCCAGACAACACTGCGTTTATATGATGCAGTGCCCTATGCACCATCAGGTGCGGATAATAGTTTTAAATTTATAAATTGAATGAAAAACAAAATTTAAAAAATCTCTTCTCCGTTGAAGTCAGTTTTTATGACTTTTGCCTTTCATGGTGCGTTTTAGTGTTTATATAATTGAAATAAATAACCGAAATGAAACATTATCCCCATGTTCCTTGGTACCATAGATCAACCTCTTTTAAATTGTACACTCACTTCTATAGTATGGCATTGTTGGATGGGGGGGTACTTACAACAACACACTGAACTCTGTGAAAATAGTACAGAAAAAAATAATTAAAGTTATTTTGAAAAAAATATATATCCAACAAAATTATTATTTACAAAGTTTCAAGTCCCAACCATATAAATCATTTTAAAAATAGCTGCTATTTTTCAATTTCTAAAGGGTGACAAATATTTGAATTAAAAAAGTTTATCTTCTAGATTCTCAAGGTGGAGACTGACCGAAGCATTTCGTCGTACCATAACGTCGTAATATCGCTCGCGGCGAGCATCAGCGAGCATCCGAAACTATGGATGGAGCGCTCGGCTCGCTGTACTGACTGGCTGAATGCTCGCGTCGTAACGTGTTAGTTACGTTACGACGAAATTCTCCGGTCAATCTCAGCCTTTAAATGATTTTTCAACTTCAAAATGTAATAGTAAACATTTTCAACAAAACTTCAAATATTTGGGAATTAAATATTTCAATAAACTTCCTAAAGAAATTAAAAAAATAGAAGATATTAAAATTCTTGTTGTTATTAAAATTAAAATTCAAAAAGAAAAAAATTAATGTCCATTACATATAAATCTTGAAAAAAATATAAAAAAAGAATATTATACCATTAATTATATAAAACATTAAACCTTGATTGTAAGTCCCTCTCCAAGCACAAGAGCTCAGTCTCTTTGTTGGAGAGGCACAGCGAATCTAAAACTATACGTTTGCCATATGTATAAATGTTTAGAAATTGTATTATGTTGTACTTAAAAATGTAACTAATAATATATAATATAATAATAGTCCCTTTCCGCACCCCAATGGTGCATAGGGCACTGCATCATATAAAGGCAGTGTTATCTCGATCGATTACACATGAAGGAAAGGTGATCAGCCCTCCACTTCAGGTACCAGTCCAGTGCAATATTGAATAAATATTAGAGTGAAAAAATCACTTACATTTATTGAACCCCCCTGGGAATCGAACCCGGGACCTCCAGAACGGTAGGCGAGCATGCTGACCATTACACTACGGAGGCAGACTTAAAAATGTAACTATATTAAATCAATTTAAAAAAATACAAATATTGCCAAACATAAATAAAAAAAATCGTGCTTTTTCCATACATTATATTATTACAATAATTGAAAACGCAACATCTGCTACATTGGGTAAAACGGTATAATAAAAATGATAAACATGTTGTTTATTTATCAAACAATAAATTCACAACTCATTAAAATAAATAATTATTATAACTCGCCATAAAGCATTAATAACAACTTATTATCCTCATTTTAAAATCAATTAGATAAAAAATAATGAGAAGGAAATGAAATAAAAAAAAAATATATGTATGTATTCAACTTAATTTGATGGCCCAGGAGAAAAACGAGTTAAATTATAAAAATACTCAAATAAAAAAACATGAATTCTTAATATATCAACAATAATCCATTATTGGTTTCGTACGTAAATCATTAATTGCATATATTTTTTGTACGTAGATTATTTTTGGGAAAATGCTAAGATTCAATCAATTAAAAACTACCTGTATTTAGCCACATTACTGTGGTTCATTCTGCCTTACTAAAAATATAAAAAGAATATATAAAAAAATAGAAAGTACACATTTCTAATATGTATGTTTCACTTCACTATGTTTATGAAGCAAATAAAATAAACAACGACGTAATCGAAAATACTGCAAATGGTAAATGATAGCAGCTGTCAAGAAGCACACTGTCCGCCATGAGAAATTTTTAGTGTTGCGCGTGTTTTTGTTACGTTCAACAGATGGCGCTGCCATTGCGAAAGAAATATCATTTAAAAATCCTGTCATCTATTACATTTTTATTTACATTGATAAAACCACGCGCGTTTTCAATTTCAAGAGTTAAATGTTTAAAAATCAGTGAATAACTTTTGGAGATTTAAGATTTTGAGCAAACGAATGTTTACAATGTTATTTATATAAATAATGATAAATTTAAAAACACGTGTACACTATACTCTACCAAGTGATATTGTCGAAGGCGATATTAATATTTTTCTGTGAAATATTTAAGAACGACACGATTCGTTTTTCCCTTGAACCCTCCATGCGATATCGCATAGCTAGTTGGTTTTCCTTTCTGATAATAAATTTAATTCAAAGGATACTGTTCTCACATCTGCCATTGTGGATGGGTAGGTACAATTTAGTGTTGTATTTTTGTTTTATTTTTCAAAAACAATAACCGCTTTGTTATGCGGCACTTTTGCCTAGGCTCTCTAGTAGATTTGAAACACCTTTTTGTTAAATTAGGGTAGATAACTTCGGCACCAGGGGTCTTCAACCAAATCAACTCGTATAGAAACTAAACTAAGGACCAAGTTCGATAAATAGCAAGTTAATTTTATTTAAATCCAGGTAACATTTGACGTAATTCTTTTTCTTCTTTTACATAAAACACAGTTTTTGTATTAAAAAATGAGTTTTTTTCGACATAAATATTTGGTTTTAAAAAGAAAACATTTACCGAAAGATAAGGAGTTAAAAAAATATATATATTTTGCATGTACATATATTCTAAAAAAAACAACAAAAAATCCAATAAACATATATTTTTTTAATATTTACATACCTATTTACAGGGCTTATGACCTGTAAAAGGTTGGTTTATGTGATCACTTTATACATCTATAAAATTCACCATTCTACCACTATTTACACATATACACTAACGCATATACCATATTCTATGTATAGGATACCATATTATAAGAAGAATTTCTATTTTATAAAGTATATTAATTATATGTAATCTATAAAAAATATTGATAATTGTGCTGTTTAATTTTGAAAACTTGAATTAAATATCATAAGTAAGAAAAAAATAACTAAATGGTTTGGTAATAAAACACTGTCTCCTTAACACTGTTCATATCGTTCACTTTGTGTGATAATAAGGAGGGTTTCAATAAAAAAGAAGTGCTAGCATTGCTAGTTAAGTTGAAGTTAGTTCTGTGACTAAGGGTTGCGCGCACCTGGCGCGTTCGGGCGAAGCACGCGTCCCGCGGCGATATACTAATGAAATAAGTCCAAAATCAACAGAAAAATTATTACGGGCCCTGAATATTTATTGTGGGAGATGATGAATGGGGGGGCCAGGACGCGAGCTCTGCCTCATGATGCCCGATCCATCTGTCAGGAAACCATCGATAGTTATTAAAAAGATAGATACTTCTAATTATATAAAAATAAAAACAAACTAAATATCCTGCCGTTTCCCCGAAGGGGTAGGCAAAGAGAATACAACGCCACACCAATCTGTCCCTGGTTTTAAAAGTCTAAGATTTAGCAAAATGTAATGTTTTTTTTTAAATTTGTATTAGAACATTTCAAAACATAATCATATTACATTCAATCATTTTGTTATTTTAATATACTACTACACATATTATTTTTTCACTGACCTAACGAAATAATAGTTGAGAACGTAGAATCAAAGATTTGAAATTAAAAATTAAAGTTAGGCTACCGATATATATATATATATATATATATATATATATATATATATATATATATATATATATATATATATATATATATATATATATATATATATATATACACACACAATGCTTTTACAATAAAAATAATATGAACCTAATAGTATGTAGGTAGAGGATATGATATGTCAAATTGAGTTATACTCTATTTCTAAAGTACAAAAATTTTCCCTTAGGTGCTTAATTCTTTCTGTATCCCTGTTCGATATGAAAACAAATCAATATTGCGTACACAAAAAATAATACAATGACAATTAACCCGCTAAATATCCGTTAAGTAATATTGTCAACACTCTATATCCTTGTTTGACATGAGAAAAAATCAATTAAAGTTCATTAATAGGGGAAAAAACATTAAAATTATTAATACAATAACAATTAACTCACAAAATATCCATTAAGTAATATCGCGTACACCAAAAATAATACAATGACAATTAACTCACTAAATGTCCGTTATACAGTAATATCGTTATCGTACAGGAGAAAGTGACCAACTAACAAAACGTAAAATGTTCAGGGGGACCATTTAAGTCACTTTTGATTGGCAAGAAAATTAACATCAATGCAGTTAGTCATTTTCAACAAGTCAATACATTATACTTCCAAGTTTTAAATCTTTTGGGATTTTTTTCAGGGCAATATTAAGCTAGTAAGATAGCAAATAATCAATAACCATGTTTTTGTATAAAATGCACTTGGTCACTTTCTCCTGTATGACTACGATATCGTCAACTCTTTATCCTTGTTTGACATGAGGAAAAATCAATTAAATTTCATTAATACGAAAAAAATATTATTACAATAACAATGAACCCACAAAATATCCGTTAAGTAATATTGTCAACTCTCTATATCCTTGTTCGACATGAGAAAAAATCAATTAAATTTCATTAATACGAAAAAAATATTATTACAATAACAATGAACCCACAAAATATCCGTTAAGTAATATTGTCAACTCTCTATATCCTTGTTCGACATGAGAAAAAATCAATTAAATTTCATTAATACGAAAAAAATATTATTACAATAACAATGAACCCACAAAATATCCGTTAAGTAATATTGTCAACTCTCTATATCCTTGTTCGACATGAGAAAAAATCAATTAAATTTCATTAAAATTATTAATACAATAACAATGAACCCAGAAAATATCCGTTAAGTAATATTGTCAACTCTCTATATCCTTGTCCGACATAAAAAAATCAATTAAATTTCATTAATACGAAAAAAATATTATTACAATAACAATGAACCCACAAAATATCCGTTAAGTAATATTGTCAACTCTCTATATCCTTGTTCGACATGAGAAAAAATCAATTAAATTTCATTAAAATTATTAATACAATAACAATGAACCCAGAAAATATCCGTTAAGTAATATTGTCAACTCTCTATATCCTTGTTCGACATAAAAAAAATCAATTAAATTTCATTAATACGAAAAAATCATTAAAATTATTAATACAATAACAATTAACCCACAAAATATCCGTTAAGTAATATTGTCAACTCTCTATATCCTTGTTCAACATGAGAAAAAAATCAATTAAATTTCATTAATACGAAAAAATCATTATAATTATTAATACAATAACAATTAACCCACAAAATATCGGTTAAGTAATATCGGCCACACCGCAGTAAGTTATGATGATGAATGGGTTTGGATTTAACCCCTGACCACCGGACCCGAGGTATGAAAAAGGGGCGTAGGGTGGGTCCGGGGGTACTTAACCACTTAAACTCATCAACTACAGCCCCACGGCCAAATGAGTCGAGTCCTCTCAGCCTTCGCTTAATTCGAAACACAGTTGCGGCTTTTATACATTAACAAGAACTTCTAATGGGAAACAGTCAACATTAATTTCTTGATGCATAAGAATGAGCTTTTCTTTAAAACCATTAAAACGGAATTAATTTCATTCGACTACCTACGCATGTATGTGCCATATACATATCGCTCACTCCTTTCAAGAACGTCATAAATAAAAAAAAACTTGATTTCTCAAGAGAACGTTTTTAAGTTTTAAAAATAAAACTCAATGTATTAAAAATAAATATCAAGCCACTTATTGAACAGCGACAGATGCAACAGATCTTTTTAGGTAAAACCTGAAGATTTTTTCTCCATTTGAAAAATATTTAGTATATTTCAAAAAATAATTAAACAACACTTTCCCTTCCAAATGCTAAATCAACATTTTCTGCCCTGTAGCGGGTAAATATTAAGTTAAAAATATGTCTCGATTGCTGGGATATAGTACATTTTCTGGGCATTCCGAAATCATGCACAACTGAAAATTTTCGATTTTTTATTTATGACGTTTTTGAAAGGAGTGAGCGATATATACGAAGTACGGACGGAAATCTCGACACATCAAAATTACAACGACTTGTTAACGACATTTCATATATACATACATACTCGTATACTGAACTTCACATTTATATTACATTACATTTATGATTATTTATTTATTTATTTATCGCACAATTTATATGGCGCCGTCTTCAAGTGAAATCACCTCAAGGGCGCTTTATAATGTACAGTAATTTTAATATTTAAAAACGACAAAAGTAAATAATTATTCTGCACTACAATGCGTACCTACCTAATATATAATGATTATAAATATATTAACAAAAGACTAAATAAAGAATACTAAAAAAAATGTTTTTTAAAATACGGTGGAAAGGTTTTCATGTATTAAAATTATTTCAGGATTTCAAAAAAATAATATTTATCCCATTTTATCTTAATTTTATTTAAATTTGCTTTTAAAAAACCATGGTAGCAAATTTACCTAGAAAAAAAATTACTTCTTAAACATAATGATATGTTTTACTTGGTAGTTTCCATCTCTTTTTGCCTTGTGTTTAACTCAGCCATGGATCAGAGCTTATAGAAATATTCTAAACGTAATAATTGTGTCCGCCTCCGTAGTCTCCGTGACCATTACGGTCAGCACGCTCGGCTACCGTTCTGGAGGTCCCGGGTTCGATTCCCAAGGGGGGTAAAATAAATACAGGTATTTTTTTCACTGTAATATTTATTCAATATTACCCTGGACTGGTACCTGAAGTGGAGGGCTGATCACCTTTCGTTCATGTGTTAAAGATCAAGATAACACTACGTTTATATATCGCAGTGCCCTATGCACCATTGGGGTGCGGATAAGGGTTTTTTTATTTTTAAAAATTTTAAGCAATTTTTATAATTCATATTTTTGAGCACACTAAATATCTCTTATTCTTTATATTTTAAAAAAGGAAAAAATGTGTTTTGATATGCAGTATCTATGAGTACGAGTATAAACATCTGATGTCCAGCATCCCTTCTACAAAAAGTAACCGACCGCCACTGATCTGCACCCTCTGCTCCTTTTAAGTAAGTACTCCTTTCGCTGAACACTTCATCTTCATATTATATTTACGCCTCTATGGATTCAATACTCGCACTCTCTCGCGTTCGGTTAGGGACCCACTAGGTACCTAATTTTGCGCAGAGAGGTGGGCGAAGTCAAATTTATAGATTATCCGCTCGCATAAATAATTCAATTTGTATATTTAATGACGCGCAAGTCATTGTTGAATGCAAATACGAATTCGTTAAATACAATAAGTGCGGAGATAAATTTACTTACATTGGCAAACAACGAGCGCTTACAATAAATCGTAATAAAGTGTTGATTATTCATTCTCTTTTGACAACATCCACAATAACAATAAATTTTGTATGACACAGAATATCTGTATAGCGTTATGATATCATAAAGTGATAGCTAATCCCTGGCGTGAAGTGAATTAAACTGGGAGATTGTTTCGGGAAACATTTGATATTTTTATATCCTTGATATCCGTATTCGAAAATCCTGTTAGTATTTAACCTAGTAAGGAAAATTGTATACAAAAAAGATATTAGGCCAGTTTTTACCCTCTGTATCGTAAAAAATAATCCGATTAGTAAATGTTGTATATTTTGCTATTTTTTCATTATAATTTGACACGAATATCTTTTTTTAAATGTTTTTCGCAGATACTTTGTGGCACATTTTATAAACTTTATAAAATTAAACAATTTTGTTTCAACCACTTTTTATTGGTACACTTTATCCAACCGGTTTCGACAAGAACCTTGTCATCATCAGGGTTTATGTATTAAATTCTAAAACATTGAAATACTCATAGTTAATTACCATTCTCTTACCAAAATTTTTAATGTCTTAGAATTTAGTCCATAAACCCTGATGATGACAAGGTTCTTGTCGAAACCGGATGGATTAGTGTACCAATAAAAAGTGGTTAAAACAAAGTTGTTTAATTTTATAAAGTTTATAAAATGTGCCACAAAGTATCTGTAAAGTTGACAAGCATATCCTTCACATCAAAATTTTTAATTGAAACTTTTTCTATTAAAGCACTGTTAATCACTGAAAATGTTTATTCTTTTCTGTGCATAATTGATACTTTTTTCTTACATCTACTTTCATTCCTAATAACAAATTTAATCATTATGTCGTTGTGGTAATTAATTTTCTGCTCAAAGCTTCGTTTTAAAGTTCTTTATACAAAACGCAAGTTTTAGTTGCTGCTCCATATATCTTTCCCTTGCTCTTTATAATTCTCTATTCCTATTAAAAAACAATGACTACATATGTATATAGTTTTTTTCCACTTTAATTTAAGTTGACTAGTGACCGGGATCTGTCGTTACCGACATCATCAGTCTGGTGCGAGGCTAGACAAAATTCTATGTAATATACACAATAAAGCAGGGGTTTAAACCACGATTTTACATGATTAATTTTCATTTCATCAGAAAAAATAGTTAAAATCATGTTTTTCAACTTCTGACTAAGAAATAAGATGTACATAAGATTATTTTTTGTCTGGCTCTCCGAAATTCTATGCTATGTACATAATAAGGTAGGGGTTGAAAATCATGATTTCATATGGTTGAAATTAATTCCGTCAGAAAAACTTTATTTTATAAATTTTTTCTAACAAAATGAATTTCAATCACATAAAATTACATAAAATTGTGGTTTACACCTGCCTTGTTATGTGTATAACGTAGAATTTAGTCTGATGATGTCAGTGACAACGAAACTTGTTCTCTCTGGCCAAATTTAAAAAAAAAACTTGAAAATGCGAAAAAAACTATAAAGCTGTGATTGCAACATGCAGATTGAACATGCAGTTCCACAAAAAAGTGTCAGTATAAAACTTTAATTTTCTATTCCATTTATGCTAGATAAAGTTGTTATTTCGCAGCATACGTCCCATTTCAATCATCTTTCCTCCATATCTATCGTCTTTCTTCTTCTGTTTCCTACACTATCTGATAAGGTTCTAATCGTAAAACACAAAACGCTCTTGCAAATGGTGATCTCGTTCAACGAACCCGTTGCTACTTCAAAAGTCAGCGGAGGACCAATCACGGGCTCCATTTACGTTCATTACGGTGATTGACAGTTCCAATTAACGTTATGATCTGTTGGACCTCCCATCTCTGGAAATGAGACAAAGCACAGGGTATGGAACTTAATTAATTTCATTTCCTACGGACGCAATTTTTCATAATGCCTTCCAAAGCTCTCCCAAAATATCTATGAAAAAATCATCATGGAAATAACCTGTGAATAATACATGAAAATCTTGCTCCGATTGTAAATTTTCTACGATCGATAAAATGAGAAGATCAGGCGTTCTCCCAAATAAACAATTCAGAAGTCAGAAGTGTGTTAGCGCACATTTTTTTAGAATACAAATAATATATTGGAATTTGATGTTTTTGAAGAATATGTACCGTAGAACGAGGCTACTTGAACTTTGATGTGTTACTTGAGCCCAGTACTAAAAAAAATAAATCTGTATTTGGTCTACAACAATGAACGTATCGACATGATTCATTGTTTTCCTGACAGGTAACACTTATTGTCACGATACTTCGATCGATACAACGATCTAAATATTTTTTTGTACTGGGCTCAAGTAACACATCAAAGTTCAAGTAGCCCTACGTTAAGTTAAAGTTCTACGGTATTGACAAAAATAAATATATGTTTTTTAACTCCTAACCTTTCGATAACTCGTTTCTTTTCAAAACCTTATATATTTTTCAACGAAAAACATTTTTTTTAAATACATAAATGGTGATTTAATAAAAAATATCAATTACGTTAAATTAGATTTAAGTTTTGTGCTGACATTCTTGGTGTACAATGTAGTTTTTTCCACATTGATTTTATTTGACCAGTAACCGAGTTTCGTCGTAATTGTCGTTGCGACGAATCCCGGTTGCTGGTAAAATAAAAAAAAATGTGAAAAAACTACATAGTTGTTATTTTATTCTATAATTACGTTAAATGTTGTTTGTAATTTTTAAAAACATGTAATTTTTAATGGAATGCGCATGTGAGGAGAACGGAAATATACAGACTCCTCCACATTGCACTATATACCCAAGATAGATGACTCCCGGGCAGGCCACCAAAGAGATGGATCGACATCTGAAAATCGACATCGACGAAGGAGGTTAATCCATCTTAAAAACAGGCCACAAGACCTACACCAAGCAGAAGAAGAAGATTTTTTTAATATATTTTTTTAGAATTTGTTATAGCGTACCTTATTATCTGTAAAAACTTTGACAAGCTTAAGATGTAAATACACAGCGAAGTAATTTATTCCAAGTGTGTTTAGAATCACGAAAAATGATGGTAATCTGTCAGTTAGCAGTTAACATAATATGTCCTTACTAACTTTCATATTTCTAGTCTAATTAATTATTATGCTCTACAGCCTTCGAAGCATTAAAAAAAAACCTCCATGAAACCTCTTCAGACATGACTTCGAAATGAAAACCTAAAATTTATGCTCAGTTCTAGTGAATAAAATATTAACATTGAAAAGTTTTATTGTGAAATGAGGTTAAACGATTTATGAAATTATATTAATACTGAAAATTCATATAAATTTGATGGTTGAAGATTAAGGATCTATAACTTAGGAAGAGGAGGAAGATAAGACACCAAGAGTTACAAAAGACAATAGTGTCTGTACATTATTTAACAAAATAAAATTGTAAAAAAGTGTATGTATAAAGTACGCCATTGCATACAAGTTTGTTGAATACAAATCATCATATTATTTTTTGACATCTCATCAAAGATGAAGAAGAATATGGAAGTCTGGGCATTTACGGGGCTGACGACCGTAAATTACATCTCACCAATAGATGTCTCTAGTGAAGTTCTAGTGATTCAAGAACAAGGTTTCTAAATTGGTTCATATATATAGAACTTCCAAGAATTTTTAGTAGTGTGGTTGTCAATAATGGGTAGAATTGGTGAATGTTACACGTGTGCAAAGTGATCACTTAAACCAGCCTATGACGGTCGTCAGCCCCGTAAATGCCCAGACTTCCATATTCTTCTTCATCTTTGATGAGATGTCAAAAAATAGTATGAAAATAACTCCTGTAATTGGAGATAATCCAGATTTTGTGAACAAGTATTTGGACACACTCAAAATGTTGTAAACAAATCATAATGTTATAACTGTGGATGTATTCACCAAAAAGTAACATTTCCAATATTGCACAAAAAAATCCTTTAAATGCAAATCTGTTCTGTTTATTGTATTCTATTGATATCTTACTTAAAGTTGAGACAAAACGTGACTAATCCTATGTTAAACCAATATGAAATCATTAAATCGCACCAAAACGTAACAATTTTACAAGCTAGAATTCCTGATTACTTAAAATCATTTATAATGAAAATGTAACGTTTTGGTGAGGAACTCAACAATTGAAAAAATTGAACCATGGCATGCATTGTGTTTTTCTTGTTATTTATTTTAAAAAAAATTACACTTGGCAATTCCACCTAGTATAATAGTCAGCGCGTTGAGCTATCGTGCAGAAGTCTTAGGGGGTCCACAGCGGTCAAAATAAATATAAGTGATTTTTTTCATTAATATTTATTTTATAATACCCGGAAGAAGTACCCGAAGCGCAGAGGTGATCACCTTCCTTCGTGTACTTGACGATCAAGATAACACTGCAAGATGTAGTGCCTTTCTCACCATTGGGTGGGAATAAGGGTAAGCAAAAAAAAAGAATACAGGAATAAGAGTTTTTGCGTATTCTTTATTAAAATTTATTCAAATAATGTAATGGATCTAAAGGAGTTAATGAATTATCCTACGTAAGTAATATCATTGGTTGTTATTACATGGATCGGGTAATTAGACTAGAAGTAATTGATGAATTCGGTACGAAAACTAATTACTTTTGTTACGACATGTAAAATATAGACCAGTAGTTATTAAATAATTTATTTATACCGTTTTAAACACTGCTCAGATCAAAGATCAGCTAAATCATCATCAGTGAAATAATTGACGCGGAAAACATCATTTTGCAGTACTGAACAAAAGAGACTGATCAATTTGGGTCCATGTTCTGTATGCTGTATCGTAAAGCAATTTAGTTTCATGATTTTAAGACTGTACTCTTGGGCAATTTAGGTCCACGTTCTCTAAACTGTACCACCGGGAAATTTGAATCCATGATCTCTAGACTGTATTACCGGGTAATTTGGGTCCACGGTCTCTAGACTGTACTACCGGGCAATTTGGGTCCATGTTCTCTAGGCTGTATAATCTTGTCAATTTGGGTCCATGTTCTATAGGCTGTATGTTCCTATCAATTTGGGTTAATCATCTCTAGACTGTACTTCCGGGCAATTTGAGTCTATGATCTCTAAGGCTCTATCACCGGGTAATTTCGGTCCATGATCTCTAGGCTGTACCACCGAGCAATTTGAAGTTTACTACAATTTTTAGTATTTAGCGACTTTAACCGATTTTATTACACTGGTATGTTGGTTTTATACTTATTTTACGATATGAAGATATTATTTTTTTCCTCCACTCCTTCGAGAGAAAAATCGATAATAATGGAAAAATCACAACTTTAAACAAGTACCCTTAATTTTTGGGACTTAATTTTATATATTATTGGCTTTTTTTTCAGAAATACGTGCTTCATTGAAAATTGTAATTTATTAATGAACATAAGCGAATAAAAAATCAAAAAAAAATTGCTATTAAAATGGTAAATATTTAAAAAAAAATATTAAGTTAAAAAAAAGTATGTTTTTGAAGAACATTCCTTTATTAAAAAAACAAATTAATTTTACTTAATACTTATTATATATATATATATATATATATATATATATATATATATATATATATATATATATATATATATATATATATATATATATATATATATTTATATATATATATATAAATATATATAAATATATATATATATATATATATATATATATATATATATATATATATATATATATATATATATATATATATATATATATATATATATATATATATATATATATATATATATATATATTTATAAATATTTATAAATATGCATTTATATGTATATATATATATATATATATATATATATATATATATATATATATATATATATATATATATATATATATATATATATATATATATATATATATATATATATATATATATATGTATATATATATATATTTATATATATATATATATAAATATATATATATATATATATATATATATATATATATATATATATATATATATATATATATATATATATATATATATATATATATATATATATATATATATATATATATATATATATATATATATATATATATATATATATATATATATATATATATGTATATATATATATATATATAAATATATATATATATATATATATATATATATATATATACATATATATATATATATATATATATATATATATATATATATATATATATATATATATATATATATATATATATATATATATATATATATATATATATATATATATATATATATATATATATATATGCTAAGTATCTAATATAGAACCATTTTCATATTAATCAATTACAGGAAACAAAATATACATCATCAGAAAAGAATGTCTCTCCCTACAGTATGGTTATACCATTACCACACAGCTTGAGTATGTATTATTTGAAAGATGTAAATTTAAAATCATTACAATATTCAATTATACCCGAGCAATTAGTGTTCGCCGTGTCTAATTAACGGAGCATAATTAATCAAGAGTTTTCGACATCGAGACCTTGCACACGTATTACTCTGGGGAATCAATCATGGCTCGTAAGAACGTTCTTTTTGACGGACAGGAGGAAGGGTGGCTTCCAGCGACCCACGGTTGTACTGGACCAAGTCAATTAAATTTATGCTAATTTTAAGCCTTTGAAACCCCAGCTTTTTTAGTTGTATTTGCATTTTGACTGTTGAGATAAATACACATTGCCACTCTTACGCAAATTAAACGGTGTTAACTTGATCGTGGACTATTTTTTATTCAAGGTGATCAGTCATACAATCCACGTTTTTAGATATAAAAATGGAATGTCGCGGCAAATGGTAAAAGAATAGCAATATCACACTTTGAAAGTAGTATATATTCATGTTTTATATGCAGCCAAATATGTGCTAGATCTGTTTTAAAAAATTTCAGTTTTAATGTTTGATTAGTTTTTACTTCTATGAATTCCTCTTGCTCTCGCAAGTGACTTTTTCCGCGGCACACCAACTAATCACCACTGTACACCAGTGTGCCGGGGCACACACTTTGCGGAACACTGGCTTAGAACACTGTTTATTAATTTAAATTGAGCTCTGGATGCAGTTAGTTGAGAGCGCAGGTAAAAAGAAAGCGATCTCACTTATGTAAGGGCTTTTATAGACTCCGCTACATCACTCTCGCTAACTCACTTTTGTCAACTTGACAGTTTAGAGACCCACCAGTTTGGAAAGACCTAAGAATGTCGGGTTCACCAATTTAGCCACCTCGTGCTTGTGTTATAACGGAGGTCACCAATTTGGAAACCCGGGGTGTGTGGTATTGTGCGGGAAGCCAGAGCAGGATATTTAAAAGAAATGCTTACTTACAGTTTGTTTATTGATATAAAATTCTTACACTTTAATTACTATTGATATTAACTTATTATACTTTATTTAATCGATTTTGGAACTTTGAATTAAATATGAAGCTAAAATATACGTCCTTTGGCAATCAAGCGATGGCAGGCGATTCTCGCTGGCGCGCTCCGGTTGGCCGCTTTTGTTGAATCCGCTCGGGTTGCCAACTTGGTAGTAGCAGTAGTTCAGTGTTGCCAACTTGGTAGTAGTAGTTGCTACCCGCCTACAACAGCTTGGCAGGTCCCCTGTGCGTTTAGAGACCTACCCGACTCACCACAAAGTGAATAAACTTAGGATAAAGAATATTCCCGATAAAGAGGAGAACAAAATGTAAAAATAAATAAAAGAAATATTAATTTTTAATCAGTCTAAGTGTTTGTGATTATCACATTACCTGTGAGAAGCCTGTAAAAGCAGAAGCTTTGTAGGTTATTCTTAGAAAAAAAAACTTAAAACGCCAGTATTTTGTTCAAGGTACCTAAAGGGTCAACAAAACGAGCGACGTACTATTGCTAGAAGCTGTGTAGAGCATGTATTTAATGACATTCGTATTAATTTCTTGATTCTTATGATTTTCAATTTTTTTATGCAGCTTATAATTTGACCAGTAATTTTATTAAAAAATTTTGAGTGTATTCAAATACGTGTTCACAAATCTGGGTTTCGTCACTTAGGAGTCATTTTACATTTACAACATTTTGAACAAGGATTTGGACACACCAAAATGTCGTGAATGTAAACATTCGTTTGTTGAAAAACTTAAATGTCCTTAAAATATTCACCGATTGCCTTGAAATTTTGACATAACGTTGTCTATGAATACGCGCGTAAGTAAATATTAAATACTTATATTTAATAATGTACCACTTAGGCTCACAATAATACTATAGTGAAATTGAAATATTTGTGTTTATAATAAACACATATATTAACAACATTTTGAGTGTGTCCAAATACTTGTTCACAAAATCTGGATTATCTCCAATTACGGGAGTCATTTTCATATTATTTTTGACATCTCATCAAAGATGAAGAAGAATATGGAAGTCTGGGCATTTACGGGGCTGACGACCGTCATCGGCTGGTTTAAGTGATCACATTACACACGTGTAACATTCACCAATTCTACCCATTATAGACAACCACACTACTCAAATTCTTGGAAGTTCTTTATATATGAACCAATTTAGAAACCTTGTTCTTGAATAACTAGAACTTCACTAGAGACATCTATTGGTGAGATGTAAAGAAGCTTTTTACTAAGCAGAAACTCTTATATTTGTATGTGAGGTCCGAATCCTGGATTATAATCACACACATGAGAAACGCCAGAAAATACCACTAAAACCAAACTATGATGGTCGTCAGCCCCGTAAATGCCCAGACTTCCATATTCTTCTTTATCTTTGATGAGATGTCAAAAATAATAACACACATATTTCTCTTTCTATTAAAAAATACTTTATTAATTTTACAATCATCCGTAAACGAGTGGAAGCTTAGTAATAAAAAAATATGACTTGAATTCGTATTTAATTTCTCTATTTGTGATAGTATTCAGTATGAATATACTATGAGAGATCGCGACTTATAAAAAAGGCAAGTTAGCTAGCGGTATTCAATTTATTCGAGAATAGTTTTTGTATCGAGCTCTGTAGCTACCACACAGAGCACCTGAAAGGGTCCTGACCAGTTTCGCCTACTGTCATCGTCCTATTGTGCACCACACGCCGTCAGCCTCGACTATTAAAGTCCCTGCTCAGTAGACATAAAGTAGCGCTGCTTCGGACAGGCCGCTAAGCATAGGCGACTCGACTCTGAAATGTGTCGGGTTGTGGTTCCGTGATAAGTATCGAGGACTCTAAGTCGGAGTATCTGGGTTCGACTCACTCTACAACAATTCGATTCCTATTTTTAATAATGGGTCGCTTATGCTATGAAAATATTATACTATGAAATTGAAATATTTGTGTATATAATAACAACACAAATAGTTCTCTTTTACTATTTTTTTGTTGTTGCAAATTGATGTGTTTATTATCTAGGGCTGTGATTCTATAAGGAAGTTATCACTTACACTCCGTAGTTTACACAACTTCACTTTAAATTAACTTCTAGACTTTTATTTCGGACGACTTTACCATTTTAAACCCGGTTTTTGACCAAATTTATAATTAAAAACAAAAGTAAGGTACTGAAAACATTGGCTAAAAATTCAATTTTAGTATAAAATTATAAAAATATGTAAAGATAATTAAAAAAAACAAGATGCAATGGGTTGATAATTTTAGACAACAAGTAAACAATTGATGGCTTCCCCAAAACAAAACATAAGGAAATGCCACAAGTCACAATATGTACTTAAATACAGTATAAATGCGTTAACCCTTGGTTGTGTATGAGAATTCGCCTAAATATACTTAAATTTCTCCATCTAAAGTTGATCATATTGTAAACCATAGAGAAAATAAGCGAAATGTTAATAAATAATAATATAATAAATAATATAACATAAAACATCGCCTTTAAAATATTTCCATTCAATTTAAAAGCAGATACCTGCTTTGTTTCTTGGTAATAATATTTGTTTGCAAAAAAAATGGGGCCTGAGTGACGAACCGGACCCACCGCGAAAGGTCCCTTAGTCCATATAAAGTAGCGGGGGGTTGTTTTGATGACTATATTAGTCCCCCAGAATGGACCGTGCAACTAACATCCATAGAATAATTATAGAGACAGATCGCCGTAATTATTAAGCATTTTATTCTGCCACTAGGTGGTCACTGCCAATAGTGGCCATTGGCCATTGCAAAATATTCCACTCGTCATTTTATTAGATTACATTCATGAAAAAAAAACTAGATTATTTTCATTTCAACTGAGGTGCTCCGAATGAAGAATATTAATACGGATTGATCAAGATCAACGATGCATTAATTTCGTTATATTATTTTGTAGCTTTCATTGTAATCAGGATTTTATTAATATACATGTATTATAGGTATCTCGATTTTTAATGAAACATGTATCGTTCCTCTTAATATGATTTTTTATTGTCTTTCATATAAAGAGGAACTACGGATGTTTCATATAAAGTTGACATACCTATTTATTTTATACTTTTCACATGGGTAAGTCATATATATTATATTCCCGATGAGTGATTTCCATTTCTCATTTTGTGACATGGGATTAAAGTTGACAAGATTGAAAAACCGATAAGAAAGTTAAAAACAAGAAAACACAGTGCAAAATGTAGTATATAAAGTAATAAAAGGTATAATTAATAGGCATATAAAAAACATAAGGTGAAGAAAAGAAAAAAAGAGAAAATCACCATCACAAATATCTTTCAAAAGAGTATTTTGATAAAGAAGCGGTTAGCTTCGAAACCGGTAGATATTATAATTAAGTTATAATAAAATATTTATAGTGATTTAAAACCAAAATTACATTTAAATTATATATTTTAATTATAGTATTTTTCCAGTTCATTACAATAGTGACATCTCATCCGCAGGGTGAAAAATGTAGTGTCTGATAAAATAAAATAATTATTAAATTTTTTATTACTATCTAAATCGATATTTCGATTCTGGTATGCCAGAAACACGGTCGTCGAAATACCGACGATTACACCTGTGTATTTTAGCGGTCGAGCTTCAGATTCAGAAAAAAAATAAATTGAACTAATTTTTAGTGAAAAATAGAAATACATATTCCATAATTATCTTTTTTTTGCCCATAAAATGGCCACTCAATTTGAAATGGACTAATTTGGCAAAAAATGCTTCAATAATTATGTATAACAAAAGTGTAAGAAAAATCTCAGCACTAAAATTGTCTAATACGTGAAAACGTTTAAAAATGTGTGTGTGTATACATATGTATATATATATATATATATATATATATATATATATATATATATATATATATAATAATATATATAATATATATATATATATATATATATTGTATATATATATATATATATATATATATATATATATATATATATATATATATATATATATATATATATATATATATATATATATATATATATATAATCTATAAACACACACATTCTTTGTATTGTACAGCGATTATTACCTGTCATTTTCAGTTGAAAATAAGAGTTTTCAGTTTAAGCATCATATTAAAATACTTTTAAATTTATTCCAATATACTTATAAATAAATTCTGTCTAACTGTTATAAACATATTACTGTATTTTTCTCAGTATCGCAGAGTTTCTCAATTTTTTTAAAATCGAGAACCTCATTTGGAGTGATCAACTTCACTCAAATGATATAGATCTTCAAAATATGTTAAGAATAATGAAAGTTACAGAAGTACCTATATGAAGCGATTATATATGTGTCGGGTTGTGGTCCCGTGGTAAGTGTCCAGTGGGTGCGGGTTAAAAGACGAAGAAGAAGTTAAAATCATAACTCTAAATAATGTTTTTTTTTTTTTTTTTAAATATTTTATTAATAATTTATTAAAAGATAAATATTTGTGTTTTTATTATTTATAAAAATACTTCAATTTTATACTATTTCTGTGAGCCTAAGCGGCTCATTATTCGAAATACCTATTTCAGGTATCAAATTTTGATAGAGCGGATTCGAACCGAGAAACTCTGACTCAAGAGACCGCGAAACTAACCACGGGACCACAACCCGACACTGCGTCAATACAACGCAGTGCCCTATGCACCATTGGGTGCGGATAAGGGTTAGAAGAAGAATCAATTTTGATTGAAAGAGATGAAAGAGAAACGTCACCGCGACTCTCGCGTTGACAATCGCTGGCACGGCGTATTCTGAAGCGTTCGTAATGTCTTAATTAAAAATTATTATATGCAAGTGAACCAATCTTGTCTAATAATAGTAAACTTCCAATCATTCCTGAATAGCGCCCGACTGCGACCAGACATAATACGAGAAATTGGTTTCAGAAACCGACTACCAACTATGACATCTCACTCCCAGATTACAATACCATTATTCAATTCAACCAATCCCATTCCTGGAACATGCATTCAAATTTATACTATTCTCTATTCAAATTGAAATCGTTTAATTCGATTCCATTTTTGAAAATGAAATAAGTATTAAAATATGCCGTTTAATTTTAATATACTCTAATCAAAATACCGTTGTAAGAAAATTAAAATGATATATTTTTTTCATCAACCTATATATACAGGTGTCCCATAATCCAACGTATTCCTTTTAAGGGGTGCTATGCTAATTTATGACTCGCTAGTTTTCGAGATATTTACTCTTTTATGAATTTCCCTAAAATCTACCTCTTAGATCAGTTTTTTGAGTGCCACTTCTTGAAATTTTCATATTTTCGTATTTTAAATTATTTAATTTAACATCAACACTTTTCACTTTACTAAACCAAAGCAATTGTTTACATCGGAATTCTTAATAAATGAAATTATTATAAAATCAGCTCATTTTGCATAAAAAATGCAAAACCTTTTTTTTCTATAGTAAAACAAAGAAATTTTTATATTTTTTTTAAAAATGACATAAATTAAACAACTTTTTAAAATGACTTGCCAGGTAAACGTCATATGTTTTTTCAGGGTGAAGAGTCAAAATTACCCAGAGATTTATTTTAAAATCATAGACCAGGCATTAATATTTTTTTCCACCAAGGCAAGACAGTATTATTTATATTTTGCACTGTGATCAACAGAATAGTTATTCAGTATTGTGAAACATAAATTAGAATCCTAAAATATAAAAATTTCAAAAAATGTGGCCCTCATAAAACTGATCTTAGGCGTAGATGTTCGGAAAATTCATAAAGTGGAAATATCTCGAAAACTAAGGCACTTTTACATATTTTCTATTTAACATTCTTTTACATATTTCATCTGTTATATTTGAATTTTTTGGTGAGTCATAAGCTGGCCTAACACCCCTTAAAAGGAATACGTGGGATTATGGGACACCCTGTACATGTATATTTTTTGCTTCAATATTCGACATCGGAATCAAATTAATTAATTCATTTAAAAAATGTTATTAACGTTATAACATTAGAGATTGATTGCTTTAATTATTTTTATATCAATTAAAAAATATTTATATATTTATACATATATCGGTGAGTGGTTAAATACTAGAAAATATTACTAACATTTTTGTAAAAAAATATAAAAGTAATATTTATATTAATTGTGTTTAGTTGGCTGGATTGAAAAAAAATACATTATTTTTTTGACATCTCAACACAGATGAAGAGGAATTTGGAAGTTTGGGCATTTACGGGGCTTACGACCATCATAGGTTGGTTTAAGTGATCACTTTACACACGTGTAACATTTACTAATTCGATCCATGATTGACAACCACACTACTAAAATTCTTGGAAATTATGTATGAAATATTGTAATTTCGAAATATTGTACAAGAATCATTAGAATTTTCACTAGAGACATCTATTGGTGAGATGAGAAGCTTTTTTATTGAACAGAAACTCTATATTTGTATGTGAGGTCCGAATCCTGGATTATAATCACATACACGAGAAACGCCAGAAAATGTCCTTTTCATTTTATTATTTTTGTTTATAATTTGACCAGATAACATTTTGAGTGTGTACAAATACTTGTTCACAAATCTGGATTATCTCCAAACTCTGGAGAGCTACGTGATAGTCAGTTAGTTAGTTTTTAGATATACATATAGGTAAACATTATTTTTATACTTATATATCGTAGTCGTACAGGAGAAAGTGACTAACTACCAAAACGTAAAATGTTCAGGAGGGCCATTTAAGTCACTATTGCTTAGCAAGAAAATAAACACCAATGCAGTTAGTCATTTTTAACTATTCAATATATTATACTTACAAGATTAAAATCCTTTGGGATTTTTTCGGGGCAATATTAAGCTAGTAAGATATCAAATAGTCAATGATCACGTTTTTGTAAAAAATGCACTTGGTCACTTTCTCCTGTATGACGACGATATATATACCAATCGTAACAAAACAGGTTGGTTTAATAAAATATATTGTTTGATCTCAATTTTAGTATTGGTTCTTATACCCGTTCATCCGCATCAAAACAAACTCCCAAAAAACCTGATATCATAAAGCGCTTGTTCATTTCAAACCATTAAGAAATTTATCGTGATAGTTACAGTATTTTTTTATAAACCATCAGCAGTAAACGCTTGTTCTATTGTCAAGTATTAATGTGATTTAATAACGATAAAAAAATGTTATGATGTTGTTGAGAAAAGGCTACTTGAAAAGTTCAAACGCGATGGCATGGTTTGGATTTATTTTTGAATAAATATCCCTAGTAAAAATACAGAAGCCCCGCTGACTGCCAGGACTGTGCGGTGACCATGATGCATGCCCGTAAAAAACTTCAAAAATACGTTAGTTTTATTTGCATTCATTTAAATCCCAATTTTTACATATTTAGAACATTTTTTTGCAGAGACCCACCAAGCCACCTTGTGTGTCATGTCGGTGGAGTTCATTTTCAGTACATTTTTTTTATTGTTTTTAACAATTTTAACCTAATATACACACAGAAAAAGAGAAAAAAATTAAGAATATAAACATTTTACAATTTTCATAAAATTAACTCTCGATCATTTGACCATTCCTTTATTTTGCCTTTGTTCCATATTTTATTTTGACCTCTAACATTCGTCGGCAACAAATTAAAAATGTTCGGAACGATATATTGCAGTGTTCGACTCCCATATTTATTGGGGCTATCAAACCTTCGCTCTTTGTAAATCGTGTATCATGGTTGTGTACAATAGTATTTCGATATTTTTTGTGTACAATTTTTTGTCTACTATTTTTGTCTACGTGAAATTTAACATCCTAACACATCATAAAGAAAAATCTAAAATTTCTCATTTATTCATATATTTTTTTATGTACATAAGAATTTATACAAAAATAACCCACATATCGCTCAATTCTTTCAACAACGTGATTTATAAAAAAAAAAGATTTTTCAGGAGATCGTTTTTAAAGTTAAAAAATATTATAAAATGTGTTAAAAATTAATACGAAGACACTTAATGAACTTTTTACTGTGCAACAGATCTTTTTAAGTAAAATCTGAATGTTTTTTCTCCATTTGAAAAATATTTAGTAAGTATATTGAAAAAAATAATTAAACAAAACCTTTTCTTTAGAATGCAAAAACAACACTTTCTGCCCTGTTGCGGGTAGATACTTTGGAAAAGATAGAATGAGAATTCGATTGATAAAATTTTTCTCTGCCTCAATTTCAGTATCTGTTCTAAATCATTTAACCGTTTCACTGCTCAGAAGCAATATATTGACTCTTGTATACTTTGAAAAACATAGATATACCGACCGTTTTCGGCGTCGAAATACACACAAAAATAAAAAAGCAGTTTTTTTTGTAAATATCTTTTTTATCCCCGTTCAATACACTGAATTTGAAATTAACCATTATTGAAAACAAATTTTCAACAATTTTAGCATAATTTCATTAATTGATTCGGCAGTCACTTTGTGGTAAAATCTATCCATTTTTAATTAATGTTTTACTTAGTAAATACCACTATTTCTTAAAATCTACTGTGACACGTGTTTCGATGCATTCCGCATCATACGGTGTTTGAAAATGATGCGGAATGCATCGAAACACGTGTCACAGTAGATTTTAAGAAATAGTGGTATTTACTAAGTAAAACATTAATTAAAAAATTTTAGCATACTTTAAAGAAAACAGTTCAGCAGGTAAACGGTAAAAATTAAAAGATACTCGTACACATTATATTTGCTTATTGTGATTTTATTGTGAATAGCTATTGGACGGAGTAACAAAAAAAGTTATTTAAATTAGGTTGAAATGAAACAATGGTCACCCCAACTGTAACCTGGAATAGTTATAATGATTTGTTGGGTAATATTATAACAAGAGTATATGTTAGTTATGAACATCAAAGAGGGAACATATCCTGTGTTAGACGAAAAGGGTGGGACTGGAGAAAGGGTGCGGGGTGCAATAAATAATATTATAAGTTTTAAATTTAAAATTTTTCCGACAGCGCCCATCAATATTGCAGGGGCGTGCATTTATTATAGGCACAAAAGCATTGCCTACCAATGTATAAATCATCAAATATTGCGATGATCTTTTTTGTTGATATCTGCTAACATCATTGATAGGATTTATAACCAAAATTCTATCCCCGCTCAATTAGTCTGATCCATTGTTCAATTCATTCATGATGCAAATCGATTGATGCAGATCTTCTGAATGATCAGATCTTATTTATGTCTATTGAAGACTCTAATTTAATAAAAATGTGCAGGTGTATGAGCATTTGCATGTGCACGTGTATGTGCATGTGCATATGCGTATGCATGTGCATGGGCATGTGCATATGCATGTGCAAGTGCATTATCATGTGCATGTGCATGTGTGTGTGTATGTGTATGTATTTGTTTATGTTGCTATTCATATAAAAGCTTTTATTTCTTTCTTCTGGCTGAGCACATTGTAATAATGTGCGAGCCAAAGATGCTTTTATATGTAACCTTTATTATATTCTTATTATTTAACTCAAATTCATTTCAAAACAAAGTCTTTGCCGCAAATAAATAAATAAATATATTCATCAGTGTCTCCATTTCATACGTCGGTAGTTATAGATTTAAAAAAAAACCTATCTCTACAAAACAGTTACAGCTATAATTTCTTAACCGATCTCTTATTAAACTTTCCAGAATCTGAATCCATAAAACCATGAAAACGTCCTTACACCCTCTCCGTTCCCAGTGCGGCATATAACCTGCGCTACTTGTGTATGGTGCATAGACTGCATAGTATGGTGCAGTGTGTAGTGGTGTAGGTGGCTGGGTACCCAGTGTGCATGATCCTTGGTAACAAACAAAATAAATCAGTATCGAAATATAATGTGGGCCGATATAATAGTTAATCTGAATAATTTACGACCAGTCCGTGGTACAATTTCGTTGTTAATTAAACGGTGTTGAAATTGCCTGTTAACTGGGCATTAGAATCTCAATGGTTGTCGGACAGAGGCGGATTCGGGCATTATATGGAAATGCCCTAGATTATTAGATCACTATCAGTAGTAAAACGCTTTAAAACCCTACATACGTTAAATAGCAAATCAACTTTCTTTAAACCCAGGTGACATTTGACGTTACTGTTTTTTTTAATATATTATTTTTGTATTGAAAAAATAAGTTTTTATTTGAAATAAATATACGGTTTTAAAAACAAAAGAATAATTGCAAGGTAAAGAGTGAAAATAATACTAAAATATTTTTCTTATATAGTATACATTTTAAGTAAACAATAAAAATCCAACATATATTCTTCAAAAAGGCGAGGGTGAAATAAGTTTAGATGTCAATAAAAAATCTTGATATTTATTACTTATTGGTGGAGGATAATCCAGAATTTGTCATAAAAATTTGGACACACTTAAAATATTGGAAGATTAATTTAAAACGAAAATTATATTTTCTAGCATCTCGTAGTGTGTTAAATAATTCGAAAAGAATCTTACATACATTCCATGAAGGTTTCTGCCAGTAAAAACTTACTGATTTTCACCATAGATGTCACCGAAGAAGTAGCACTTGACGGATATTTTTGTTTGAAGCATAAATATAACTTGAGTAGTGTGGTTGTCAATTATGGACAGAATGGCGAATGTTACGTATACATATTAAGTGATAACTTAAACCAATTTATAACAAGTCATTAGCCCTGTAAATGCCCAGACTTCCATATTATTCCTCATCTTGAAAAACTTTAGGAGATGTAAGATTTTGAGTAAACGAACAATTAAGTTTTTCACAACATTTTAAGTGTGTCCAAAAACTTGTTCACAAATATGGGTTTCTCCACTAGGGTTATTTTTACATTTTTGTTATCTCAACACAAATGAAGAAAAATATTCTTCTTTTCTATGTTGAAATGTCAAAAATGTAAAATAACCCCTATAAGAAGAAATACAGATTAACAAACTAGTGTATTTGGAAACACTGAAATGTTGTGAATAAAATAATTTTATATATTAATTTTAAAATCAAACACAATTTTTTTGAGTCTACTAGGTTGTATTTTATTATAAAAACACTTAAAAATTATAAAAATTTAAAAAATACAACTTAGTATACTCAAAAAACCTGTGTTTGATTTAAAAAAAATAGTACGTAAATTAAAATGGTGTTCTACAAATTAATCGACGAACCAATAAATAAATAAAATAACTGGTTAAACTATAAGCTGCATGAAAAATTTAAAATCAGGCAAATAGAGGAACGGCAATTGAGATGATATGTATCTACACATAGGACGTAGAGAACCAGGCGATCTAAAGGAAAATCAAAAAAATTATGGATGCCACAGAAAGATAACATGATTCATAGGATGACATTGTATATGATAGAAGGACCTACAACCTGAGAACTAGAAGAGCTGACCCCAACAGTCCACAAAGACGATAAGTTGGGATGGATCAAGGAAGAAGAAGGAGAAGCAAGTACGAATATTTATTGTTGCAATTTGACACACTACTAGTTTAGTTTTCCAAATAATAAAAATAAGTCTCACTCCGATCCTGTCGGAAATTAAGTGCCGGAATAGGACCGTGGCAATTGCTAACAAATTACAGGTTGCGCCGATTACACGATAACATGTTAAATTACGTTATTTTTAATCTTAATTATAATTTTAATTCAATTAATATTTTGGTGGATTCCGCGGTATCCGAACGGGAGGTGTGGCGTAACGGATAATGTACCCTAAATAATAAGATTATAAAAAAGGTTTTCCGATAAAAGAAAGGCCCGTAAATAATTTTATAAAGATACTCAAGGTAGACAGCTCGAATGGATTAAACTATGGGGAAATACAGGGTGGACCAAGTTGTACTGACTGCAAAATAATTAATATATTTATTTAAATTCATAATTTATTATTTATAATCAGACACTCGATTATCCAGTATCTGAAAGAATAAATGATAATTAATTGTTAACATATTGTTTACGGTGAAGTTTATTAAGGGGTACTCGCAAATGTAACAATTCAGTAAGCGATCGGCTGTGCGAGAAGCCAGAGGTGTCTCCGCGCACAATTTTATTTTAAGAATATATATATTTTTGAAATATATATATCGCTCACTCCTTTCAAGAACGTCGTAAATAAAATAAAAATATTTTCCAGGAGAACGCTTTTAAAGTTAAAAAATATAATACAATGTTTTAAAAATAAATATCAAGCCACTTATTGAACTTTTTACTGTGCAACAGATCTTTTTAGGTAAAACCTGAAGGTTTTTTCTCCATTTGAAAAATATTTAGGGTATTTAAAAAAAATAATTAAGCAATACCTTTTCTTCAAAATGCAAAAACAACACTTTCTGCCCTGTAGCGGGTAAATATTAAGTTTAAAATATGCCTCTTTTGCTGGGATATAGTACATTTTCTGGGCATTCCGAAAACATGCGCAACTGAAAATTGACGATTTTTGATTTATGACGTTCTTGAAAAGAGTGAGCGATATGTTTTTACTCCTCCAACTTTTGAATAACTCATTTCGTTGTTGTGTAGGTATACTATTTAGCAGATACCTTCATGAAATGTATGAATAACCATACTCTACCAGCTTTTGGCGGGTCGCAAGCTTCAAAATACCCAGACTTCCATATTCTTTTAATGTATATTAATAGGTTTGTAACTTTGTAGTTTGCTAATATAACAATCTCCTTTCATTGAACGATGTTCACTTTATGTAATACCACTTAAGGTTCAGCATTCATACCACCGGAGACCAGTGGAGAGGTCACATGTCTATCCACGCCCAATTTTTTTAAGAATGTATATTGGATATCATACATGTCATGTATCAAACATGTCATTTAATTAAAACATTGTGTCCGCCTCCGTAGTGTAATGGTCAGCACGCTCGGCTACCGTTCTGGAGGTCCCGGGTTCGATTCCCAAGGGGGGTAAAATAAATATAAGTGATTTTTTCACTGTAATATTTATTTAATATTACCATGGACTGGTACCTGAAGCGGGGGGCTGATCACCTTTCCTTCATGTGTAAACGATCAAGATAACTCTGCGTTAATATGACACCATTGGGGTGCGGATAAGGGTTTTATTATTATAATTATTATATTGGATATAATTTTTTTTTAAATATAATGTATTTAGAAAAAAAGTTTTTGTATATTTCTTAACTCCTTAATTTTCAATAACTCTTTTCTTTTAAAAACCATACAATTATTTTTAAGAAAAACTTAATTTTCAATGCAAAAACTGCGTTTTAAGAAAAAAAATCAATTAAGTAAAATGTTACCTGGATTTAGAGAAAATTAAGTTCCCACTTAACGAATGCTAAGCCTTAAAAGACTAGGTACTAGATGACTACAGATTCCGGAATAACCATTCCATCATCAGGTCAACTGTAAACTTAAAGACCTATTTTACATATTCTTCTTCATATATGAAGAAGAATATGTAAACTCTATTACGATATACACACTGCTTGCACAAATGGTTCAATTTGTTCCAGATTCCGGGCAGGTACATACAGATAAATCATTGTATTCACATGAAGCGTGTGTATCTCATTGTTGTTGTAAGGAAGTCTGTATCTAAATAATAATATACAGGAATATAACACTGTAATGGTATTTATGTTTGTATTCAGATGTTGCTTTGAGATAAGCAGGCCGCTGATTGGATGAGCCGAGCGCTTCCGAGAACGATCAAGAGATGGAGTATTATCGTGATGACTGGATCTGTCCATCAGACCAATACTAGAATATTTTGATAGTTATATACATATTATAAAGAAGCCCATTTGAATTAAATTTTAATATTCAAAATTCAATTGTTCAAATCACACAGCTTCACGAACTTTTTTTTTATCAAAATAAATACCATTATATGCGGTCGTAAGCCCCGTAAATGCCCAGACTTTAATAATCTTTTTCATCAATGTTGAGATCTGGATCTGAAAGACTGGTTAAGTGATCACTTCACACACGTGTAAAAGTTACCATTCTACCCTAGCCATGCTTTAAAATTTTAAAAGTGTGGTTGTCAATCAAGGGTAGAATGATGAATGTTACACGTGTCGCTCACTCCTTTCAAGAACGTCATAAATAAAAAAACTTGAATTTTCAGGAGAACATTTTAAAGTTTAAAAATATAATACAATGTATTAAAAATAAATATCAAGCGACTTATCGAACTTTTTACTGTGCAACAGATCTTTTTAGGTAAAACCTGAATGTTTTTTTATCCATTTGAAAAATATTTAATAGGTATATTTAAAAAAATATTTAAACAATACATTTTTAAAAAAATGCAAAAACAACACTTTCTGCCCTGTAGCGGGTAAATATTAAGTTAAAAATATGCCGCTTTTGCTGGGATATAGTACATTTTCTGGGCATTCCGAAAACGTGCACAACCGAAAATTGACGATTTTTGATTTATGACGTTGTTGAAAGGAGACAGGTCGTAAGCCCTGTAAATACGCAGAACTTCCATATTATTCTTCATCTATGTTGAGACGTAAAAAAAATGTAAAATCATATGAAATAAATTATGTATGTAATAACGCGTGACGTCACGAGTGAAGTCCACTTTTCGAAGCGACGGTCTAAGTTAGAACAATGCCAAGTACCGAATATTGGAGGAGCAGCTTTTGAATCCGGCCAGTCACGGTCCCATCCCGGTAGCTTGATTAGATTTCCAATTCGCTTTTTGTGTACTCGCGCGTCGTATCGTCCGTTCGGGCGCCGTCATGGCCGACGGAAACCAATTCCAGCCCGGCTTGGCGTTGGCGCCTTTCGCCCGGGCAGCGATCGCAGATTGGAGCCGGCGATTGGAGCACTGGAAACCCCGCGCCGAAAAGCGCAGTGTCAGAACTTGTAATTACCCGCGTCCTCATTAGGAAGACGAAGAAGAAACGGATCGCGTCGTGTTATTTGTCTTATTTAATAATGTTAGGGATATTGTGACATTTTGTCCGCCTCCGTAGTGTAATGGTCAGAACGCTATGCTATCGTTCTGTAGGTCCCGGGTTCGATTCTCAATGGGGGTTAAATAAATATAAGTGATTTTTTCACTGTTATATTTATTCAATATTACCCTGGACTGGTACCTGAAGCGGAGGGCTGATCACCTTTCCTTCATGCGCAAACGATCCGAAAGATGACACTGCGTTTATTTGACGCAGTGCCCTATGCACCATTGGGGTGCGGATAAGGGTTTTATATTATATATTATATATTGTGACAATACCGCGATAGTCCGTATATCGCTCATTTGGTGCAACAATGACGTAATTACACTTTTTTAAACAAGTTGAATGCGTCAAAATGTGCGAAAAGACTATTTACATCGGGAGAAACATCGTAAGAATTGATTTTGTGGTGAAATGCTGCGAGATGTCGCGAGTGTCGTTGTAGAATTGAGTAAAATGGCGCCATTTCTGTTGCTACAACGTCTGATTGGTATCTCCTGTAATTTATTTTATTTGATAAAAATATCAAATAAAAAAGTGTAAAATAAAAAAATAGTTACATTAACAATAATAAACATTTAAACCCTTATCCGCACCTCAATGGTGTATAGGGCACTGCATATAAATGCAGTGTTATGTTGATCGTTAACACATGAAGGAAAGGTGATCAGCCTTCCGCTTCAGGTACAAGTCTAGGGTGATATTGAATAAATATTAGAGTGAAAAAATCACTTATATTTATTTGAACCCCCCTGGGAATCGAACCCGGGACCTCCAGAATGGTGTAGCCGAGCGTGCTGACCATTACACTATGGAGGCGGACTAAATTACATTAATAAATAAATTACAATAATAAACATTACATTACATTAACAAACATAGTTACATTAATAAAAAAAAGTCAATGAAACAATTCCACATTTATGTTATAATAACTATTAAAACATTAAGAGATAAAAAAATATTTTACTAAAAGTGTAATTACGCCATTGTTGCACCAAATGAGCGATATGATAAAATCAACTTTTTTCCGTTCGCAAATATGCTTACCAGTAATCATTTATGACATCCTGGTACGATTCACGAATCTTTATCATTATTTATTAATTTTACGAGATGGAATAAGGAACACCAGGATAAGAGAAATATGCGAGATCGAAGGTGTCGTTAGGTGGAGAAGGCAATGAAAGATACAATGATATGCGCATGTGGGGAGAATGGAACCATCCAGACTCCCCCACATCGCACTATATGGCCAACCCCAAGATAGAAAACTCCCGGGTAGACCATCAGAGAGATAGATTGACAGCTGGGAATCGACATCGCAGGAGTGTAATTCTCTTAAAAACAGGCCACAAGGCTTCCACCAAGAAGAAGAAGAGGGAAAAGAAGAAGAATTTATTCACAACATTTTGAGTGTGTCCAAATACTTGTTCACAAAATCTGGATTATCTCCAATTACAGGAGTTATTTTCATATTATTTTTTGACATCTCATCAAAGATGAAGAAGAATATGGAAGTCTGGGCATTTACGGGGCTGACGACCGTCATCGGCTGGTTTAAGTGATCACTTTACACACGTGTAACATTCACCAATTCTACCTATTATTGACAACCACACTACTCAAATTCTTGGAAGTTCTTTATATATGAACCAATTTAGAAACCTTGTTCTTGAATCACTAGAACTTCACTAGAGACATCTATTGGTGAGATGTAAAGAAGCTTTTTATTAAGCAGAAACTCTTATATTAGTATGTGAGGTCCAAATCCTGGATTATAATCACACACATGAGAAACGCCACAAAATACCATTTTCATTTTTATTATTTAAGCTTATAATTTGACCAGATAATTTATTTACAGATGTTATTTATAGATGTCTCTAGTGAAGTTCTAGTGATTCAAGAACAAGGTTTCTAAATTGGTTCATATATAAAGAACTTCCAAGAATTTCAGTAGTGTGGTTGTCAATAATGGGTAGAATTGGTGAATGTTACACGTGTGTAAAGTGATCCTTTAAACCAGCCTATGACGGTCGTCAGCCCCGTAAATGCCCAGACTTCCGTATTCTTCTTCATCTTTGATGAGATGTCAAAAAATAATAAGAATTTATTCGTTCATTTATATTTCACCATTCACAATAATGCGCCCTCTAAGACTATTGTGATAATGCCACGAACATCACTATATGATGGAATCACCTATCTTTTTACGTTCGCAAATATGCTTACCAGTAATCATTCATTTGATCCTGGTATGATTCAAGAATATTAATTCATTTACTTGCCCGAAAAACGGCTGACGATTTTTGAGCATGCTCATTCCTAGCAAAATACGCGCACACGTGTTACTAAGTAGCGTTCGCCAAATATAGCATGCTCATTTGTTCAAAAAGTATCCTAAGAGTTAGAAAAGGAGAACGTACTGTACTGTGTAATAGAAAGTATAAGAAGTATTTATAAAATGTCGTACATTGTATTTAAAGCATTGACAAAATTATTTATTTATAAATTACTTACAAATATAACGAGATTTAATATAAAAGTATGTATCTATTTGAAAAATAATTGGTCAAATTGAAGGTCAACTGTAAAATGAACACAAATATAAATATTTAAAAAAACTCACCGGGTCTTGAAACATATTTTTTCTTGACTTCATTGCGCCACTCACTGGTTTTAAAAGACAAAAGTGTAGGAAAATTGAGAATGTACTTTTGAAATTTATATTTGAACATTTCACAACAAAATCACATCATATTGAAACTTTTTATTACTTTAAAACACTACTACACGTATTATTATTTCCCCGACGCACCGAAATAATCATTGAAAACCGAAAAATAACGATTTGAAATTTAAAATTTAAAATTAAAGTCGAGCTGCCCGATACAGACTACCGATATAAACTCGAGTGAAAAAAATATTTAATATGTACCTTAAATATTATATAAATGCAATACTAAAATGACAACAATAATAATATGAACGTAATAGTATGTAGGTAGGATATAATTGTCGAATTGCGTTCTAATTTTTTCCATGGCATTTTTGTCAATAGAGATTCTTGCTAACTAGTTAGTTACCATCACGCCATTTCTAAAGGGGAAGGCAGAGAGAATAGAACGCCACTCAATCTGTCTTTGTCGCAAAAAGTCTTCGTTTCTTTCACGTTCGTGTATCTCCTCATACATTATTCTTCACATTTTTTAGGAAGGGAGTTCGATTTATTATTAAGCAAAATTTTTATTTCTCATAAATTAAAATGATAACACCTTGTTCCACATAAAGGTCATTATTTAGAAAATTTGGAAATCCAAAAAAAACAATATAATTTATTGAATAATATATTGTTTCGAAATTCTTCACCTTTGCTTTCCATTTTTCCTTTCTTTTCAAACTTCGCCCCTTGACTAACACCCTCCTCCTAACTTACCACTATCCATATTTATAGATAATTTTTTTATTTTTATATTTTAGGTATTATTCAGACCTGACGATGGAAATTTAGCTTCCGAAACAAGTAGTTTTTAATAAAACTGAAGTGGTATAAAAACAGGTGTTTCCTTTATCATTGAAACATGTCTTACCACAAATAAATAAAATATTATTTACCTTGATTATAATGTACCCTGGAGGGGAAGAGAGGGAGAGAAGGATCCCCACACAATGGACCGATTAAGTTAAGACAGCAGCAGGCACCTCGGTGGTTGGAGGGCTAAGTGCAGCGCAGTCAAGGGATAACTGGAGAAGAGTCATTGCTTCTACAAGGGTCACAACCCTCAGTAATGAGGACATCAATTAGAGTATTTTTGTTTCTTCTAGCTAGACATGTTTTATTTTAATCTGTGTTGAGAACAGAAGGGATAATCTAGTGTGGGCCAATTAAGAACATATCAGTATTTGCTCATTGCTGGGAGAAAACCACGTAACGTCTTCTTCCCCTTATACGTACCCAAATGTGCATAGAGTCCTATATTTATTTATTTAAACATATTACATACATAAGTCACATATACGAGTATAATATTCCCGGTGAATAATTTTCATAACTCATTTTGGGACATGGGATTAAGGTTTACAAGACTAGAAAACAAATAAGAAAACACAAGGCAAAATGTAAAATATAAAGCCATAAAAGTTACAGTAAATAGGCATATAAAAAAAACATAAGGCAAGAAGCATGTTTAAAGGGAAAAAATAAGAAAATATAACTAATCACCAACACAAATATCTTTCCATAGAGTATTTTTTCAGTTCATTCATTTTGGATCCCTGACTGGGATCTATTTTATATATCGTTCACTCCTTTCAAGAACGTCATAAATCAAAAACTAGATTTTTCAGGAGAACGTTTTTAAAGTTTAAAAATATAATACAGTACATAAAAAATATATATATCAAGCCACTTATTGAATATTTTACTGTGCAACAGGTCTTTTTAGGTAAAATTTGAAGGCTTTTTCTCCATTTGAAAAATATTTAGTATATTTTAAAAAGAGAGCCTTAATCAAGCTTGCCTCTTTTACAAGGCATCAGGTTCGCGCCGCCCAGGACGACCACTGCTGACAATTCGTCGGCAGTTCTCGTCAGACTTGGGAGGATGCAAGGGAGCTGGCAGCCGACAGAAAAGCCTGGAGACAGTTTGTGGACTCCATATGCTCCACCTAGGGAGCGGATATGGATATTATTATATTTTTAAAAATAATTAAACGATACCTTTTATTCTAAATGCAAAAATAACACTTTATGCCCTGTAGCAGGTAAATATTAAGTTAAAAATATGCCTCTTTTGCTGGAATATAGTACATTTTCTGTGCATTCCGAAAACTTGCACAACTGAAAATTGACGATTTTGTTATTTATGACTTTCTTGAAAGGAGTGAGCGATATGTCAGGCAGCTGGTTAATTTGGTTGTATTGCAAGGACCTTACTCCAAACTTAGTTGTGTTTATCAGCTCCACATGTATTTACAATGATGAATTTCCCTGATAAAAATCGTTAAAAATCTACTTTTAATTTTATTTATTTTTTGTTTAACCAGACTGAACCACAGTCACACATGGCCGGATACAGCGAGTCACTAATACAGAGCAGTGCAAACGCACCTAGATGGTGCTACTGCACAAATTTATCAGTGAACTTATTCCGCGTAAGCTACGTAGCTCGTTAATTATTGTATGAAACAATTTGGTTTATAGCTGGACTGGGGGAGTAATGTAGTATATCGTGCCGGTAATGAGCGTTGCACGTCATATTACATAGCGCTTATTCTGAAAGCGGTTCCTAACTCAGCGTGTTATGAGATAGTATCACATGATATAATGTTAGCCTCCTTCGGGAGATGGCTGTATACAAGAATTGGGTGCATTTAAACTTGTGTACGGCTTGCATGTATTATGGAGAGCAATAATATTGAATAAAGTAATCTACTCATAACACGCATTCAAATACTTTACCTTAATTTGATTTTCACCCATTTATAGGGGTTATGGTAATTGTGAGTAAGTTAGTATTTTTTTAACATTTTGACGTCTCAACATAGATGGAGAAGAAAATGGATGTCTGGGTATTACTTGACACACGTGTAACATTTATAAACATATTACTTTATGGTAAATAAAGATTAAATAAGATTTTTTAAATAAGACAGAGTTGCTAAATTGGGTTTGAAAATGTATGATGCCTGAATGTATGCAGAATAAAAAGAGTCTGAAAGAATTTAAAAGAAAATGTTTTGTATACTAAAAGAAGATGTAAATATATATATGATGTAAGAAGATGAACATATATATATGATTAAGTGTAAAAATAGTTTGTGTTAAATATAATATAAACTAACCAAAGAAATAAAATTGAAAAATCACCATTCTACCCACCAGATTTGTGAACAAGGATTGGGAATCACCTAAAAATGTAGTGGAAGTATTTTTTTAATTATCTAATGTTCATCAGGTTCGCGCCGCCCAGGACGACCACTGCTCGTCGCAGTTCTCGTCAGAACTTTGGGACGCGGATCTGACTTGGGAGGATGCAAGGGAGCTGGCAGCCGACAGAAAAGCCTGGCGACAGTTTGTGGACTCCATATGCTCCACCTAGGGAGCGGATACGGTTATTATTATTATTATTATCTAATGTTTATGTTTATGCGAAATCTAGCTACAGCTTATGTTAATCATGAGTGAAAAATTCTAGAAAAAAACACTCGCCATCTCGTTAAAAGCATAAGTTTAAAAAATTACTATTGTATTAAGTGTATGATTTCACTGATGAATTTACATAGGATATACGTTTACTTATGAACTAGATATAAACTATCTTACCTAATACGTACATATTTAACTTATTGCTACACTTAGTTCTTATAACTAGTTATCGTCCGTGGGTGACATTGAATTATGAATAAAATTTGTTTTTTTTTACCACACTAGTATCATGTTGTTACGACTAATTTCAGTAGCTTCAGATGCTTCCATCGAGGGCTTTAAATATATTCTGTAGATGGAAGCATCTGTAGTTTCAGAGACTAGTCGAAACGTGAACTTGTGATATAAAACGTTTTTATTTATAATTTAATCCTATCTTACCAAAAAACGAATGCCGAAAAAATATATAACATAAACAAGCCATTAATTGAAAAATTATTTAAATTTTTTATTAAAGTTTTACATAGTTAATACCTCTCTTTCTTAAAATCTATTGTGACACGCGTTTTGATTCATTCCGCATCATTATAAACTAAGTAAAACTTAAATTAAAAATCGATAGATTTTACCACAAAGTGACTGGGGAATCAATTAATGAAATCATTAATATTATTTTGAACCCTATGAGAATCGAACCTGGGACCTCCAGCACGGTAGCAAAATGCGCTAACCACTATATTAAGGAAGCTGACAAAAAAGAAAAGGAATTATCTCGGAGGAAAAGTTGAAAAAACCGTGCATAATCTATCAATTAATTCAACAAAACCATTCCGCCACCTTTGATCCGCAACAATCAAAGGCGGTCTCTCGCATGTGCTCCTCGTACTAACTTATAAGTACAAGTCGAAAAAAGCGGACAATGCTACCACCATGATTTTATTATGACACGTCATCTTATTATCTTTAAAAATACACAAAGTCATTGAACAAGGTACGGGATCGTGAACAGAAATTACTGCCCGCTATAGAGGTCCCATAATAGCTGAATCACTATTGGTTGTATCAGAAAATAGTTTAATATTCTCCATGTAAAAAATGATACACGCTATTATTTGGAGATGATTATTTATCAAAGCACTTGTTAAAAGGAGCGATGCGTTGCAATCTAATTTCGGTAGGGCGATTGTCTGCGTACGTGTGTCCAAATGTTTTTTAAAGAAAAGATAAATATGTATATGTGTTTTTATTACATAAACAAATATTTCAATTTCATACTATTTCTGTGAGCCTACGCGGCGCAATATTTGAAAAAGGTATCTGATTGTGGTAGAGTGGGTTCGAACCGAGAAACTCTGACTTAACAGTCCGCGGCACTTACCATGGGACCGCAACGCGACACGCCGCCTGGTTAGGCCTCCTGAACACTTTGGAAATTTAACCTGGGACCTCTAACATGGTAGCAAAACGCGCTTATCACTACACTACACTACACTAAGTAGACTTTTAAATTAGGTGTATTTTAAGGTAACTTAGGTTTTTTTCTTTCTTAGATTAATATGTATGCTCGTATAATTCATGTAATTTATTTTTTAGTATTTTAATGTGTTCAATATTATTTTATACTCGTATCTGTATGAAGGTTATTGAAATACTTGATTTTTATATATGTTTGTATGCAGTGATGGGATTCAAAATTTTCAAGAACCGGTTCGCCCTTTAGGTAGTACCCCTAGCCCCCTCCTATACAAAAATAGTTTTTAAATTTATTCATTTATTTGTTTTTTATACCGCACATAAACAGAACATTCACAAAAAATGCTGAAGCGTAAGTCTTTCACGATATTCTTTTTACTAAGTGCAATAACTTGACTGCATTTTTCCACTATTTTTTTTTTTCATCTTTCTAAAAAAAGCAATCTCTTCGTGAGGTTCAAATATTTTTTCAACGTGGAGGAAGAAGTAAACCGAGCGTGCTCCGATATAATATGATCTCAATCGGAATATTGTGTGACAACAAAGGGTTAAGGAACGGTTCGGAGAACTCTAAAAATTTTAGGCACCGGTTCTAGCGAACCGGTGCGCACCGGCTGAATCCTACCACTGTATGTATGTGTATGTGTGTGTGTGTTTGTGTGTACATATGTATAATTATATCCGCTTTTGAATTGTATTATATATTATATATATATGTCGATCTGGTACAAAAAAAACAATATGCCATCCACACGTAGGGACATAAGTAATGTACTGAGACAGTGTATGGACCTATTGTCAAGACTACGTTATTATATTTCGTCATGCGTCTAAATTAGTTTTATGTAATCTAAACACCTCACAAGGAAACGGATCTCAGCAAATCAAAAACAAAATAGACGAATATGTCAGGGTTGCCACTTTGTCATATGCACGGTCCCAATATTCGATTCAAACATACCTGTTTATGAATCTATTATTATTATTATCTATTTACGACAAATGTACGGAAAAAAGGTTATTTGTTGTTTATTTTGTTAATAGTTCGAGATAAACATCTAAAAATTTAAAATCGGTGATAAAAATGTTTAAAAATACAGGAGTTTAACTAAGGGGAAATCACTTTAAATAATATTTATTTTTACCAAATTAACTAAAAACTTTTAAATAAATAATAAAATTTAATATTGGTAAGGATATCGATATCAATATCATAAAAGCAGACTGAATGCCTTTTAAATGCGATTTCTCAAATGTACGGCAAAGCAATGTTTGATAGATGTTTGAATTAATGCAAAGCTGTGATAAGCATTGTCGTTAAAATTAAGTAGGGTGTGTTGAGATGGTTAGGATACATGGAACGAATGAGTGAGGTAAGAACAGTAACATATTTTTTTCGGTGAATGTAGTCGAAAACACGAGCAGCAGAAGACCGAGGAAAACTTAGGATGATCAAGTATTTAAAATATGTACTTGGTACGTGGTTAGGTCAGGGATCGTAAAAGTCGGCGGGTTTACGTACATATGTATAAAAAAAAGCACGAATATGGAAGAGGCAACGATTATTCTAAAAGAAAAAAAAATCTTGCGGAAAAACGGCGCGATGGTTAGTTTGTAATGTTATTTGATCCGTATATTCGCAGCTGTCAACCCTGACCTCACGCCTAAGTCTGGATTGTTTAATCATTATGCGGTATTTACTTTGAAGGTTTTCTATTTTTTTTAAAAGAATGAATTGACAATTTAGGGAAAATGACAACGCTATATAATATTCAATTTACAGCGTTGTTTCGTGGTAGCTATAACGTGTATATCAAATTAACAAACTCAGTATTGACATTTGGGATAATTATATTCTTGCACGATTCTTATAACAAAATAATTCTAATTAATTAGTGGGTAATAATATTGTAGAAACAGTCATTACAAGATATAGATATACGTAATACGAACGTGCACGTTTCAAAAGAATGAAATCGCATGGACATCGATGGCTCATTCTGGTAAATAGGTTTGTTTAGTTTTATCTGGAAATGTATTATTTCATTAATTGATTCGGCAATCACTTTGTGGTAAAAATCTATCCATTTTTAATTAATGTTTTACTTTGTAAATACCACTATTTCTTAAAATTTTCTACTTACAAATCTACGGTGTTTGAAAATGATGCGGAATGCATCGAAGCACGTGTCACAGTAGATTTTAAGGAATAATGGTATTTACTAAGTAAAACATTAATTAAAAATGTATTCTTGTTCAATGAGAATCTGGACTTATTTTCATAATATAAATATATAAATAAATAAATATATATATATATATATATATATATATATATATATATATATATATATATATATATATATATATATATATATATATATATATATATATATATATATATATATATATATATATATATATATATATATATAAATATAGTTTTACAAATGTATGCGTTGTGCCCCATGTATACATGTATTAACGTATATATTTTGAACAAAAATATGAAATTATATCGGAAAAAATGGACTAATTGGTACCTGAAGGGCAGAGACATAACGATCCATATAACACTGCATCGATGCAATGCCGTACCCTATGCACTATTTACCACGGAAAATGCGAGTTAGAAATTATGATAATGGACAGAGCCCGTAACGAAACTTCAAATGACAAAATTATGAAAAATATATATGTGTAGGAATTACAGATAATATGCCAATAATTTTTTTTAATAACTGGGAAGAAAGGTTTTTTTTTAATCAAAAATGTAATGTTTTTCTCTTGAAGAATGCACTACGCATGCGGTGGACATCATTATTACCACAGTAGTTAATTAACTTCTAAACGCTGCTGAGCATTTGCGGAGATTGCGAGGATGAGATTAAGTCGGAGGCCACTCGCTAATCTGTGCGTTGAGAAGAGTAATCACCCTCGCATTAAAAATAATGGAATATTACCCGATCCTTTGATTAAAAGGACGAAGCAGTCTGGAGCGTGCAATTTTTAGAGAATTTTTTACCCCTCGTCTGGTCGCGATTTCCGAAGATACATATGAGCTCACTTTATTAAAGCCTTATTATATATAATTTGTTATAACCGATAAACCAATAATTTTTAATTCATTGATTGCTATTAAATTTAAATGGATAAATTGACCCTTTCGAACCCAAAAGCGTTGTTAAATTTAGGCCAAACGCCATGTATGTAAATATTGTATGCTACATTTATTATATTATCTTAACCGTTTAAGTGCTGATACTTTTTCTTATAAGTAAGCTAAAAAAACGGTTTTGCCAAAAATGGTTCATTTTTGGCAAAACCGTTCGGTGGACAATGTAAGAGCGAAAACAATTGTTTTTATTATTTATTTCACTAAAAGTTAGTTAAATTTGTGTATTTGTTAATATCTTTGTCCGCCTCCGTAGTGTAATGGTCAGCACGCTCGGCTACCGTTCTGGAGGTCCCGGGTTCGATTCCGAGGGGGGTCAAATAAATAAAAGTGATTTTTTCACTCTAATATTTATTCAATATTACCCTGGACTGGTACCTGAAGCGGAGGGCTGATCACCTTTCCTTCATGTGTAAACGATCAAGATAACACTGTGTTTATAATGCAGTGCCCTATGCACCATTGGGGTGCGGAAAAGGTTTGAATTTGTTAATATTATTGACGAATCCGAGCTTTTCTACAGCGGGACTCTTCCACATTCGCTTCATATACAGTTTTTCACATCATATTGGACGTTTAACAGACCAAATTGAAAGCTTTACAAAAGAAATTGAACGTTTATTGTATTTTATAAAAAAAAAATTTAAAAAAAATGTATATTCAAATTAGTACTACATATTCCGTCAGTGTAAATACCTATCCTCAACATTATTCTTAAGAATATACAGAAAAAGCGTTAGTCAAGTTGGCAAACTTGCGCGGCACGTTGTCATAGTCTGTGCGCGTTATGTGTGCGGACAAGATTTTCAATGATACTTTGAATCATGAGTACTACTTTTAACCCTTTCTACTCTGACTATTTTTTCTCATAACTGAGCAGCTACTCTGATCAAAAAAATGCGACGTTTTTCTACCATTAAAATAAATATTTTGGTTCCCTAATTTTAGGACACTCTGTCTGGCAATTCGTATGACCATGTTAATTAAGATTAACTGTATTTATCTGAAATATTTTTTGGTAGAATATACTTGGGTGATAGAGAAATCAGTGATTAAAGTTATACCTCGCCGGGCCAGACATTGTGGCCCACGGAGCTGCCTACTAGAATCATACGGGCCAGAATGTCTGGCCTACAGAGTGGTAAGAGTTAACATGTTTTTTTTTTTTTTTAAACAATTTAAAACATTAACTTCCCTATAACGTCTCCTCCGATAACGCGGTACCTATCTCAGCTTTATAGGGGGGTTTACAGTATTTTTGTGGTTATTCTTATAATGTAACATTTTCTAAGTGAGGGAGTTAGCTCCCGAAAAAAGTGCTGTCAGGTAGTTTTAGCCGTTAGCTGCTTTAAAGTACAGCCTAGCTAACGATCAGTAATACCCGTTTAACGTCAAATTATTGATCGGATGCAACGCCTTTGCTTAAGTATGATTCTAGCCGGCCAACTCTGGAACTCGATACCCGGCACCCGGTTGTTGAGTCTCATAATTGACTACTAAGATTTAATACGGCGAAATCACCGCCTGTATCCATTCCAAATTAACTCTGATCGAAAAATAAATATATCGAAACATTCCTCGCTTTTTTTGTGTAACATGCATCGAATAATTACGTATACCAACCTACACACACACATATAATATAATATACATAAAATAACATTCTATATTTTTTGTCATATTGATGTCAAGCTTTTCTTAACTTTTCTTAAAATGATAAACTTTTTAAATTTAATTTAATTATAAAAAATAAAACACTTATGTATAGCCAACTTTTTGGAATAATCGATAACCCACAACTTAGTTTTCTTCACACCCAGGTAACATTTAACGAATTTTTGGTTAAAACACCGTTTTTATATTGAAAAAATGGTTTTTCTTATAAATAAATATTATTTTGAAAAGAGTTATTGAAAGGTAAGAAATCAAAATTGTCCGCCTCCGTAGTGTTGCGGTTAGCGCATCTGGCTACCGTGCTGGAGGTCCCAAGTTCGATTCCCAGGGAGGTCAAAAAAAATATGAGTCGTTTTCAGTTTTACAGTTTTTTTAATATCACCCTGTACTGGTTACCTGAAGCGCAGGGCTCAACACCTTGCCTTCGTGCAATTAACGATCAAGATAACACTGGATCGATGTGATACAGTACCCTATGCACCATCGCGGTGCGGGTGAGAGTTTGAAGAAGAAGAAGAAATTTAAAAAAATATATTAACATATTTTTTCTACATATTTTCTAAAAAACAAAAAATTTCAATATACATTCTTACGTATTTAATTTTTACCAGAAGATGAAAACATCTGTAAGCTTTCGAAACTAGTCGTATATATATATATAAATGAAACGCATTGAAGTGGTATATTCAAGTGTTTAATTTAAAAATAAAAATCAATATGTCATGCCACAAAGTTAATGCCGAATCAATAAATAATATGACATTCTTATGTATATTGAATATAGATAAAAAATCGGGCGTGAACAGATATGTGACCTCCATAATGATCTCAGGTGGAATGAATTCTTAATATCCCCTTCTTGAATATCCCCTTAAAGTGTCCTATTTGGGACATGTGCTCCAAGGAGAAAAGTATAAGCTACTGCAACTGATCACCAAATCTAAGATCGAGGATTGAAGAGGTGTCGAAAGAAGGCTGATCTCCTGGCTCCATAATGTACACGAGTAGACAGGAGTACAGAAAGTCGAAGAGTTATTTTGGACTGCCCAAAATATGGACACATTGTCACAAGTGAAGTGTCAACATCAAGGGGACCAGACACGACACGTAAAGAAGAAGATGCTGTCAATTGATGCTGTAGTAATTAGTAATATTTTCTTATTTTGTTTTTACCTTATGTTTTTTTTTATATTTTCTCATTTATTTATTTTAAATATGCTTCTTACCTTATGTTTTTCTGATTTATTTCTTTTAAATATGCTTTTTATGCCTATTTATTATACCTGCTTATTGTTTTTATATTTTACCATGTATTAGTTTTGGTTATTTAAAAAATTACTATATTATTTGTGTTCAAGTCTTGTTTACCTTAATCCCGTGTCCCAAAATGAGAAATAGAAATTACTCATCGGGAATATTATATATATATTTATGACTTATGTATGTTAAGTTTTGAAATAAATAAATAAATAATTTTCTTTTTATTTCATTTAACTGCAGTAACACGTGGCCGGGTACAGTTTGTTATTAAAATTAATTTATGAAAAGCTAAAATAAATATGTATTTGAAATTTCGAAAGTATCCGTCGTTATTTTGATCGAAATTTCCTGCGTATAATTGTGCAAATTATTAAATTAAAATCGCTCTAAATATTCCGGTTCATTTGCATACAGATTATGAATGCAGTACTTCGTGTAATTATATAGGCCGTCTATCATTAGTGAGTGTAAGTTGAGGTAATAGTGTTCGTCCACTGTGCATGCTTCAGAGAAATGTAAAACGAATATTATATATTTATATATATATATATATATATATATATATATATATATATATATATATATATATATATATATATATATATATATATATATATATATATATATATATATTTATATACAGTATCTACTCAATGAATTAGGGCCACGCAGAATTTCGCGCAATTTCTCAATTCAAACAGGAATAACTCAGAGAAAACCTTGAATAAAACAACATTGAATTTTATTTACACAAGAACACTTTATTACGCTTAAATTATGCATATATTTTCATATAAATATAGTTAGTATTTATTATTTCCACCTTTGGCAGAAATAACTGCCTCAATTCTTTTTGGCATACTTAAAATGCACTGTTTTATCGTGTTTTTTATTTCTTCGTCTTCTGACCTAATTTTTTTAATTTTTTTTTTAGACAGTCTACTGTCGGATTTGGGAATGAGTATACCTTATTTTTTAACATGCTCCATACGTTTTCTATAGGATTAAGGTCCGGAGAATTTCCAGGCCAGGGGAGCAAAGGCAGATTTTTGTTAGACAAAATTTTTATTATTGATTTAGCCCGGTGGCAAGGTGCCCCATCCTGCATGAAGGTGTATGGACCTTCTGTTGGGTCGAGTGTATGGTAGAAGGGCAATAAAATTCGTTCGAGGACCTGCTTATAGGAATTTTGGTTCATTGTTCCTTCCACGAAAAACAACGGCTCAGGTAAATTGTTAATAATACATGACCATATCATTGTTGCAGGGGGGTGTTTGATAACTTTAACCACACAGGCCTCATTGTAACGTTCCATTGGTGTTCTCCTGACGAATCGACGGCTCTCTGTCACGGCTTCTAACCGGCACTCATCACTAAAGATGACCTGAAAAATAATGAAAATTTAAGTTTAATTCAAATATATAAGTTTATTGACTAAAATGATATGTTGAAAATTCAATTTAAATAAATACCTTTTTCCAATCATCTACCGAGTAATTTCGATGTAGCCTGGCCCATTTTAATCGATCCGCTTTCATTCGTGGTGTCAATTTTGGTACTTTTACAGGGCGCCTGCATTTCAGATTTACTTCGTAAAGACGTCGCCTCAGTGTTGATACCGATATATTTATACCCTCTTCTTCCAATTTTATTTTTAATGTTTTTGCTGATGCACTTCGGTTTTCTAAGGCACTTTGAACGATTTTTTGATCAGTCCTCGGTGTTGTTTTTCTAATCTTACGACAGTTCTTTCGCTGATTGCTGGTGGCGGGTGACTGATTTTTTATTGATTTTGAAATTTTGTCCACTGTTTGACGAGAAACGTTTTCTTTTTTTGAAATTTCTCTATTAGATAGTATTCCTAATTTCAGTAGCACTATAACACTAGACTTTTTTTCCTCAGAAATGTCTTTACTTTTTCCCATTTTGTCCTTTTCAAAAAAAACACTTGTGTTTACAAAAAAAAATTATACTTTATGAACTAAAATTAAAAATTAAGTTTTTTTCACAAGACACGATAACTATATAACCTCTCTGAACAAAACAACAATCAGAACTCAAGAAACTTCACTAATAAATGAGATAGGGCTTTTTTTTGAACTTTCAACTATCTGTCTACCTGTGCTAATTAGGGACCTTTCTCAGAAAAAGGGTTTAAAATTTTGTAAACGCTTAAATAATCCAGGTATATTTTACATATTATTGAAGGTAATATACATGATATTAGATGTCAATAAAAAACTTAAAGTATTTATGTAAAATAAATGTAATAATCCAAAAGATTTCAGAGTATTCAAAAAAATAATGGGTGGCCCTAATTCATTGAGTAGATACTGTATATATATATATATATATATATATATATATATATATATATATATATATATATATATATATATATATATATATATATATATATATATATATATATATATATATTTATCAATATATATATAAATATATATACCTAAATAATCACACTTAATACGAAAAAAAAACAATCGCAAAAAAACAATATCTTGTAGGTAACTACATGTAATTTGGAATAATAAAAGCAAATTTACATTTTATTAGATTTAAGTTTAAAACGTTTTGAGTGTGTCCAAATACTTCACAAATCCCCGTAAATGCCCATTCCATATTCTTTTTCATCTATGTTGAGATGCCAAAAATTAAGATAAATGTTTTGTACTGACATTTCTTGGTGGTAGGTACTGCATTTTATAGAATAAAATCACGACTACGTAGTTTTTTCGGCATTAATTTATTTGACCCGCAACCGGGTTTCGTCGTAACCGACATCATCAGACTGGGTTCCTGGTCAAATAAAACTCATGTGAAGAAAACTACATGGTTATTATTTTATAACTAATATTTTGTTAGAATGCCTAATCATCAAGGTTTTCAATATGTGGTTTCAATATAAAAAAAAATAAAATACGAAATAAACAAATCGAATAATCTACACCAGAGTTTTTTCAATATGTACTCCGTGACAAAAACTGAAGAAGAAAAAAACACTTAACCTCACTAAACACTAAAATCCCATTTAATCCCATTTACAACATTTTGAGTATGTCCAAATACTTGTTTACAAATCTGGATTATCTCCAATGGATTATCTCCAATTATAGGAGTTATTTTTCATATTATTCGTAAATGCACAGACTTCCATATTCTTCTTCATCTTTGTTGAGATATTTAAAAATATATATTGGTAAATCCTAGTTAATTTACGTTTTCTTACATTTTTAACAGATTTCATAACTTAGAAATTAGCTGTCGATACGACCATTAAACAGAAGCGTTCACTAAACAACAAAATAATAATCTACAACATTTTGAGTGTGTCCAAATACTTGTTCACAAAATCTGGATTATCTCCAATTACAGGAGTTATTTTCATATTATTTTTTGACATCTCATCAAAGATGAAGAAGAATATGGAAGTCTGGGCATTTACGGGGCTGACGACCGTCATAGGCCGGTTTAAGTGATCACTTTACACACGTGTAACATTCACCAATTCTACCCATTGTTGACAACCACACTACTCAAATTCTTGGAAGTTCTATATAAATGAACCAATTTAGAAACCTTGTTCTTGAATCACTAGAACTTCACTAGAGACATCTATTGGTGAGATGTAAAAAAATAATAATAATAATAATAATAATAATAATAATAATCTTTAGATATTCCCGTTTTAGTAAGATTGGTGAGTTTTGCCTCGGTTCCCCGAGGCAGATGAGAGGACATTATAGCTATTAACCTTATGTGTAATAATGTGTAGTATCTAGCCGCTGGCAACCATAATTCCCACATTACTTAGGACAATTATTCAGATTCGTGTGATTGAAGATGAAATATAATTACTTTGTGTCTTCATCGCACCAAACTGGTGTTTTAGAAATTCAAATGAAGACATTACGCAGTGGAGAACGAGAACACTTCGAGGCGACAAGATTGAGGGCAATCTGAGGTTATTATTTATTATTACAGAGAATTTATATATAAATTACAATTATAATCCTGCAACACTGTATTCAAGTTGACTTAACGCATGAATAATAATATTTATATCGGACTTATTACCCTATTCATGATGTTGGTATATGCCATTTGATTTTATGTTTCCAGACTTGTGTTTTGCTTTTCACGCTGCTTTACACATTTTTCATTTACACAATTTTCGGCATGTTTTTACAGCTTTTTTACCTTTTTATAGCAGAAAAGCATCACACAATATATTTCTTTAGATATTTCACTCATTATCAAATTAATATAACTTTTTACACTAGCAATGAATTAAAAATCTATCTTAACAAAAAATGTAAGACAAAATGTCACCTTTTAAACACATGTTTATTTGAGACAATTGAGTAAGTGTTTGTCCGACATATCGCTCACTCCTTTCAAGAACGTCATAAATCAAAATACTTGATTTTTCAGGAGAACGTTTTTAACGTTTAAAAATATAATACAATGTATTAAAAATAAATATCAAGCCACTTACTGAACTTTTAACTGTGCAACAGATCTTTTTAGGTAAAATCTGAAGGTTTTTTCTCCATTTGAAAAATATTTAGTAAAACAACTTTTCTGCCCTGTAGCGGGTAAATATCATGTTAGAAATATGCCTCTTTTGCTGGGATATAGTATATTTTCTGGGCATTCCGAAAATATGCACAACTGAAAATTGACGATTTTTCATTTATGACGTTCTTGAAAGGAGTGAGCGATATAGGCATCATCACCATCTTCTTGCGAAAAACTGCGGAGACTTTTTAAATGACTTATTATATATCCAATAACGCATTTAGACTATGATTGTTATATGCTTTTTATTATGAAAATAAATATGAAAAACACTTTTTTCATACATTTTAAAGCATTTCAACACATGTCTAAGAAAACAATTTTCACAGTCAGAACGAAAAAAACTAACTAACCAACTAACTATCACGCCGATTCCCCTTAAGGGTAGGCAGAGAGAATAGAAAGCCACTCCACTGTATGTAAGCATTCTTCGCCTCCTCAACATTCATGCATCGCCCCATACATACGTATCTACGCTGAGATATTTATATTAAAAAAATAGCTCCCAAGTGAACCAAACCCAGATTTGTGAACAAAGATTTGAACACGCTCAAAATGTTTAGAAGAAAACACATTTATTTGATTTTTTAAAAAATATTTCATAGTCTGATAATTCAGTATTGATGTATGTCCAATATGATCTACTACTCCGTCTTACGTCATCGTAATCGCTATTGATAGACTCTCCCGTTTTCCATGTGACCGGCATAAACCCACTTGTAATTGTCGGTCATCTTGGTTTTAATATCATGAATATAAATATAAGTACTGAAATATATTAATATTTATCACGTAATAATCGACCAAATTATGTATACAGGATAGGTCCAAAATGCGGCCATTGATTTTACAAAAAGATATTAATAATGAAGAAATAATTTTGATGTGCCAAAATGATTAGCACGTGATTAGAACATACTTACATGTCGATCAGGTTTAAACAATGTCCACTTATCAATAATTTCTTACAGTTCAGTTCACCAAACGCAAAATAATTTATACTTAAGGCCCAGCATTCGCTAAGTCGTAACTAAACTTGAAATCCTGATAACATTTTAGTAGCAGAATTCAAACGATAAACAAATTCGCCCGTGAAATATGCCAACACGTGGGCAAACTTCCTAGATATACAATTAGCGGGAAATTTATGTATATAACTAACTAACCATCAACTACATCATTAACCGTAACGCCGCTTCCCCGCAGGAGTAGGCAGGGAGAAGAACGCAACCCCAATCTGTCAATGTTAACAATCTTTTCTCTTTTCTACATTCATGCATCTCCTCATACATATCCGCCGATTTTTCCGACTCCCGACCATATTCGCCTCAAAAAGTTGTTTTACTGTTCTTTCTCCAATCATTCGGTTCACATGCCCAAACCATCTTTCAACACGCCTTTCTTAATTTGATCGATAATTCTTATCTCAGCCTTGCATCCTTTCCTTATATCACTATTCGAACATCTATTCAACATCGTGTTACTACACATTTGTATATATGGTTATCATATATACAATATATATATATATATATATATATATATATATATATATATATATATATTGCATTTTTGCCTCACTTCACCATTTGAAAATCTATCCATTTATCGTTTTTAAAGTTTAACACCATTTAACACCGTGTTTTAAATATTAAGTTTGAAAATGAAGCTGAATGCATTGAAACGTGTCCATTTAAAGAAACAGAGATAATTAACAAGTAAATTTTTAATTGAAAATTAATGGATATCATCACAAAGTGACTCCCAAAACTATTCAAGAAATATAAAAAATGAAGCATTTTTGGACCGAAATAATATATATATATATATATATATATATATATATATATATATATATATATATATATATATATATATATATATATATATATATTTATATATATATATATATATATATATATATATATATATATATATATATATATATATATATATATATATATATATATATATATATATATATATATATATATATATATATATATATACATATTTATATAAATATATATATATATATATATATATATACATATATATATATAAATATAAATATATATATATATATATATATATATATATATATATATATATATATATATATATATATATATATATATATATATATATATATATATATATATATATATATATATATATATATATATATATATATATATATATATATATATATATATATATATATATATATATATATATATATATATATATATATATATATATATATATATATATATATATATATATATATATATATATATATAGCCTTGCATTTTTGCCTTATTTCACCATTCGAAAATCTATAATATATCGTTTTACCGCACATTTGTCTGAAAGATTCGATTAAATATAAGCAAACGCAAAAGCGATAATTTAAAAATACAATAACAACAAAAAAACAATGCCCGAAATCGCCTGGACAATCAATTTAACATTTTCGTTCAAAATATAGACCTATGAGATAATAATAGTATTAAGAAGGTATGAATATAATTTTTCGGTGTTTTTTTTTTAACATTGTAGCTAATTGTCCCCCGAGGGAGGGGTTGCGTGCTCAGCAGTGATATTCCGCCCCGAGGTAAGAGGCACAAACAACTCATTTATTGTGAGTTTTATGCAAATTAAACCACCAAATTACAGTCGTTGAAAAGTTAATTCTCATATTGCGACAGAGCAGATCTGGTCAGTCCGAAATAAAGGCACAATATAATGTAAATGGACTGCCTTACTACCTCTCATTTATACTGTGGAATACAGAAGTCGTTTTAAAGAGGTTTATCATTAAATAAAATAGCCCGTTATGCTTTTTTGCTGCGATATCTGACTAAATAATAATCATATTAAATACTTATACGTATACTCAGCATGCAACAATGAATCTTTAAAAAATAAATTCGGGTAGAATTTCCTCTATACTGGATTAATAACTAAAATTATATTTGAACTTTTACCTTCTCATATCCAACCTGCGTGTTATGCGAGTAGGTACTAATAATAATTTAGTTAAAATTCTTGTGAACTCAAAATCAAAACTAAATATAGATTAGATAGAAGCGGTGTATATGAAATTTTTTGTAGAGTCTGCGATAAAAAAATATATTAGCCAAACTGCGAGAAATCTAAAAACAGGAATCGAAGAACATCGCCGTAGTCTTGCTAGTAATTATTTTTCACTGCTCGCGAATCGCATAATGGAAACTTACCACTCATTTGACTAACTTAGTCTTCCTCTTTTGCTTGGTGTAGGTCTTGTGGCCTATTTTTAAGAGGGGTTAGCCTCCTGTGACGTTGATCCCGCTGTCGATCGATATCTTTGGTGGTCTTCCCGGGAGTCATCTATTTACCTTGTGGTTGGCCTTGCAGTGCAATGTTGACTGGATGGTTCCATTCTCCTGACATGCGCATACCATTGCTTTCTTCGTTGTCTTCCCCATCTAACGACGTCTTGGATCTCGCAGATTTCTCTGTTACTCACACAGACTCAAAATATTACACTCAGTCACATACAAGAGCAAGTCATGAACAATTTAATTAACTAAACTAACTAACCATCTTATTTTTGCCGATAGCAGAGATGAACTATTTAGATAATTAAAAAAATTAAATTAATAGTAAGCTTTTCCAAAAATCCTCGCCATTATTGTCTATGTTCCCACTAAACCTAGTGAGCTTAGATCTTACCTTTTCCCCTTTTCCTCCCTTCTGTCCCTCTTTCAGGTAATTTTACATGTGTGGAATTTTGTTATTGGTTCAGTACAAGTACTAGTTTTGTATTACAAGTACCTACATATATGTGTATAGTTTGATGTAACTGTTCTTTAAAATTCCCAAATAAAATAAAATTAAATTTCATCTAAAAATCGTTTAACTTACCTATGAGTTATCTCGTTGTGTATGTAGATAAACTATGATTATCACGTAGGCATCAATCGTGTGTAAGATGTAAATACTTTCTGATTCGCTGTAATTATATAAAATACATCTTTGTTGGCATAAAACAACATCAGCCGCCGAGCGAGTGCCCATCCAATTACGTTCGTGAAATCAGCGTGGCCAGAATACGCAAATCAGAATGCTTTTAATTTGGTCCGCTACAAAAACGTGTTAATTTCTAGTCTGGCATTTTGTGGTCGGATTCGAACCGGCCACTTGTCAGGTGCCAGTAATCTTCATCTGAGCAGATCAATTTAAATAAGTATTTTTCAATTACGTTTATTAGCACCAAATTACTGCTTAGCGGACATGTGGACGTCAAACTATTGTGGGCTAACCGCATGGGAACAGCGGATCAATTTCGTAAATATCATACTATGATCGTAACTACTGGGGCAGATTTACAGAACATCATACGTCTCGTAAGCTAATATTGTTTTTTATGGAGTAGGAACTGATGAATGATACACGTTTGTGTAATACCACTTAAAAACTCTACTTCACCGGTAGTCACCGGTTTCGGAATACGGTATTCTTTGCATTTAAAACAACAAAAAATATTATTATCACTATTTGAAAGACAGAGAAAGAAGATAAAGGAATCACAATGGGATTATTTTCAAAAGCGGTCTTGAAATTAAATTTAATTGGATGAAAACAAATTCAAGTAGAATGAATGCAGTGGAAAGGAGTGTTGTGATGGTTTAGGCATGTGAATCGAATGAGTGAAGAAAGAGTAGTAAACAAATTTATGAGTTAAATAAAGCTGGAAATGGGAGCAGGAGAAAACCGAGAAAAACTTGAAACATGATCAAGTATTTCAAATACTTGAAAGTGATCAAGTTACGAATAATAATCGTCGGGTATGTGTAAGGAGATGCATGAATGTGGAAGAAGCGAAGATTGTTTACAAAGACATAGTGGTTAGTTAGTTTTCCATCAGGTACCTACCAGTCCAGGATGTTATAAAATCACTTATATTTAGTTTAACCCCCTGAGAAACAAACCCGGAACCTTCTGCACTTAGTTAAACGCACTAACCGACTAACCATTCCACCACAGAGGTAAATTGAAATTTAGACCCTATTAAATTTGAATAATTAAATATTCACAACGTTTTGAATTTGCCCAATTACGTCTTTGACATTTAACATGGGTGAAGAAGAATAATAATAAAATAATAATAAAACCCTTGTCCGCACCCCAATGGTGCATAGGGCACTGCGTCATATAAACGCAGTGTTCTCTTGATCGTTTACACATGAAGGAAAGGTGATCAGCCCTCCGCTTCAGGTACCAGTCCAGGGTAATATTGAATAAATATGACAGTGAAAAAATCACTTATATTTATTTTACCACCCTTGGGAATCGAACACGGGACCTCCAGAACGGTAGCCGAGCGCCGAAGAAGAATATATGATAGAAATATTGATCAAATTAATATTTGAAGAGGTTCTGTAACACCTCGGCGCAGAGCCGCTAACGAATTGCGTTCTGGCACATCCATATAAGGATGGTAATTCCATACACAGAGCTACGAGTGATGTCGACGTAAGATGTAATGATTGGTTGAGATATGACTGATGTAGATTGGCTCGCATCGTGTCGCTACACACAGTAAGGGCAGATGCCTACTCCATTACCAAATACCTCTCACATTCTGTATTATTATCAACACTTTACTAATCTATATATTTATCGAAATTTCGGATTAATCCACGTGTACGATAAACTAGATCAGTAGCCGGCAAAGTGTGGATCGGGAGCCGCACGATCTTTTAAGGGGGTATTTGTAAGCATCCAATTCATTAAGCGATCGAGCGCGGTAGGGACCAGACGTGTCTCCATGGACATTAAAAAATGTCTTATAATTCTTTGATATCTCATCAAAGATGAAGAAGAATATGGAAGTCTAGCCATTTACGAAGCTGACGACCGTCATAGGCTGGTTGGTTTAAGTGATCACTTTACACACGTGTAACATTCACCAATTCTACCCACTGTTGACAACCACACGATTCAAATTCTTGGAAGCTCTATATATATGAACCAATTTCAAAACATTGTTCTTGAATCACTAGAGACATCTATTGGTTAGATGAAAAGAAGCTTTTTATTTAACTCCCGTAATTGGAGATAATCCAGATTTGTGAACAACTATTGGGACACACTCAAAATGTTGTAAATTAAAAAAAAATCCAGGATTTTGTTTTTTTTTTACAATACTCGTATGTCTTCTTACCCTTATCCGCACCCAATGGTGCATAGGGCACTGCATCGTATTGACGCAGTGTTATCTTGATATTTACCAACATTAATGCAATGTGATCACTCCTGCGCTTCAGGGACCAGTCCCAGGGTAATATTAAATAAATATTAGAGTGTAAAATCACGCATATTTATTTTCATCCCCCGGGAATAGAACCCGGGACCTCATGTACAAAATCAAAATTTATGTTGAATGTTCCCGTGATTAAATAAACTCTGAAATTACAATCAAGGTGTACATTTGGCTTTAAAAAAAATAATCGTTATAATGTGCATATTTGGCTCTTTGGCTAGTAAGTTTTTCGACCACTGAACAGCCGATTAGTAATTTCCGTTGGACTTTAATTTACAGCACAGAAAACGGTGAGGCGGATCGCCGCTTCGGTGACTTCTTACCTAGAGTATCTAAAAGAGCTGTGTATTCCAGACAACTGTCATTGGTAAAATGATCTTACCAGCTCGCAACCAGCGCACAAAATTAGGCGAGGAATGCTCTTTCACCAGTAGTTAGAAACAGTGAGAGAGATAATATTCAGACAAAGACTAAAAACGCGCTTTTTCCCAATTAAATCATGGTAAAGCGCCCTTAAGGCCCAAATCTCAAGCGTTCAAATCAGAATGCGCAGAGCCGCGCTCAGGGCTAAAATCATACACCTAAGTAACTTCACTGCTAACTGAGAATCAATGAAATGTATGAACTCATGCCTCTAGCGAGATAGCGAGTGTTTTTGCCTAGAATTTCCACTCATGAATTACATGAAAATATAATAACTTTAAACATAAAGAGTAAATCCACTATGAAACTTAAAAAGTTGAAGCCTGAGTAGGGTCATGATAAGCGGTGTTGCATAAGCCGTAGCTAGATTTCAGAGTCACTTGGACATTGGGTAATTTAAAAAAAACGCGTTTTGGGCTTGACGTGTCATTACGCTCGTTTTTTTTATGAATTTATATCGCATACTTTTTTGTTTTATATAATATATATATTATATGGAAAAAAATATGTATTTTTTGTAATTCCTTTATTTTTAATCATTTTTTTTAAACCATATAATTATTTCCAAGAAAAACTTATTTTTTCAATGCAAAAACGATGTTTTAAAAAAAAATCATTTACGTAAAATGTTACCTGGATTTGGAGAAAATAAAGTTAGGACTTAACGAATACTTGGCTTTTATCACGGTGAAACGCCCTTGAAGTAATATTTTACAAAAATTGTGCTATTTAAATTTTCCAAAATTATCATTATCATTGTTATTACCTCATGTCATATGGAGGTGCCGATATTTCAATAAATTTTCAAAGCATATTTTTTTAATGTTACAATATATCCTAGTTATTTACGTAGCTAAATATGTTTTCAACGTGAGGAGTAACGTTGGTAGGAGAGTATTAGGTTGGAAGTTGTTAGGTAGGAAGGAGTGGTTGCTCCCTAATAATGAGCACTCAATCTAATTTAAAAATTACAACCTCACTTTACACGCCTCTAGATTGATGTGTCCACACTCAACGAACAACCCGAACGGAAATCAAATTATAAAATTATAAGTATGGATATTAAAACTGTACATGGACGAATACTTCACTTCGTGTCCACTTAAATTTTATACATACATTTTAGTTGTCCATCTTACAATACTCATTTAAATGTCTTATTTTATTAATTAAATCATTTTAATGAAGAAAGGGTTATTCCGAATAAATAACTTCCAACATATGTAATTATATTTATTTTGAGATGAAAAAAAATATATACCGCTTAAAAAAATACAGTTTCATTCCCTATCTCCTAACTCTCTTTCAGTGTTGTTTAATACAAAATACACAAAGGAAAGGTATGAATAAATATTAAAGTGAAAAATCGCATATATTTATCTTAAGCCCCTCTGAAAATCAAACCTGAACAAAATATTTATGTGTGGTCAAGTTTAAATCAAGAACATTACCTGTTTGTAAATATATATACAAGCCACAATTGGCCCTCATAATAATTAAATATTTTACATGTAAAATAAACAATAAAACATACTTATTCTTCATGAATAAATTAGTACAAGTTTTATCTATTCTGGGAAAAAAATATACTAAATCCAGAACCTCAGGCTTAGTAACCAAAATCCCAACCACTTAACTACGAAGGCATACTTAATAAACGTACAACATTATCATATTTGATATGGGTTCGCCTACCGTGGCTTTCTCAACAATCGTGATTGTCTTTTAACCGGCGTTCATCTTCATGGAGCGACCAAGTTATAATGTTCTACGTTATAAGTTATAATGTTCCCGATATTATCAGCCGCAGAAGGAAACTAAAGTTAATATAATGAAATTCCAAAGTAACCCTCAGTTCAAGGGCAAGTTGTGGCTCAACTCCTAACTTATTAACGTTAAATACCGTGCTCAATATATGGACTGTATTTTGTGCATTATATTATAATATCGTGGGTATACTGGCAAAAAACGTCATCTCTAAAATTCCTGTTTGAATAATCCCTGTTAATTAAAGCTTTTAGCCTGAATAAAATACCCGCTATTGAACTTAAAGTTGAATATAGGTTCTTTTAAAACGACTTAAATATGACATTTTAAACTACTTAATTTATTTTTCAAGTTTATAGAACGTTGAAAGCTTTACAATATGCATCATTCATTTAAAATAGCATATTTTCGAGATAGCGTTTTTTTACCCACGATATATTAGGTATACATATTTACTTTGAATAATACGATATAAAAAGGAACAGCAAAAAAGCAATGAAAATGTATTTTTCTTACTTACTTACATACTGCAGCCTTCTTGTGTCCAGTATTGAACACAGGCCTCCCTCTTGGACTTCACAGTTGTCTGTTGGATGCGACTCTCTTCCAGTGCAGGCCCGACAATTAATAAATGTCATCGTCCATCTTATCTGGGGCCTACCCACTCTTCTGTGTCCTATTCTAGGCCTCCAGTCAAGCACCTGATGGACGAAAAAGGCATTTGACTGGCGCTTTCCTAATTATAATAAAAATATATCGCTGTTTATACAGTGGAAATACCAATTTATTGGGGCTGTGGCCTCTTCGGAATTTGGAAAAGTTCAGATTGTGAACAATAATGAACAACCTCCTTTTTTAATATTGGATCACTATTGGATCCTTTTTTTCAATATTGGATCAATATTGGATCCTTTTTTTTAATATACCATACATTTGGATCAAATTGGTAAAGAAAGGAATTCCATGGATTAAGAGTTAATTGAGAAATGTGAGAGTTCAAAGTAAGGCGTGTTTGTGTTTCAGTTCTAATTCAACGCACGGTGATTAACGAAACCCAATTGAATATGTCATTTTTCTTTGCTCTCATGTCGAAAAAGGAGTTCTTATTTAAATAAAAAAAACGTTATTTTTTTAAATGTAAACAATATTATTTTCATTCAATTGACCAAATTGATATATTTGATATTTTGAGAAAGCATTGCCTGGCTTTGACAATTTCATTAAATGGCTGTAACTTTGTGCTAATACAATATCTATGCATTTTTAAAACTTAATTTTACATGTTAAATATTACTATTCCTCAAAATCTATTGTTATAAGTGTTTTGATGCATTCAGCATCATCACAAATGGTGTTTGATAATGATGGTGAATGCATCGAAACACGCGTTACAATAAATTTTAACAAAAACTGGTCATGTTTTGAATATTGAAAGCATTAACTTTGTGGATCATATTGATATATTATTTCGAGAAATAAAAATACTTTGTGTTCTGATCCACTCACATTTTTATTAACCAACTAGTTTCGGCAACAACCTGTTGCCCTCTTCAGGGTTACATTTATTACTGAATATATATATAAAAAGAAACACTGTACAAGTTGTTGGGTTTCAAAAGGGTAGGGGTGGGGGTAATGGTGTTTTAAGGAGGGGTAAGAGCAAGGAAGGGGATAACTCTGTTTAGGTTGGGTTTGATTTTATAGGAAAAATATTAAAAATGGGACTTTGACTAACGTTTATTTGGTTATTAATTATATTTACATCTTATCTAATAATCATTCGTTAAATTTTGAAGATGTGATAGAAATTTTGCATTATAATAACAGAACTAGTCAAATTAATAATTTAGAGGTGTTAGAAATAAAAAAAAAACAGTTAAACAAAAATTTAATATAATTAATAACCAAATAAAAGTATTTTTATTTCTCGAAATAATAAATACTAGTCACTTTGTAAAAATTAAATCACACTTTTTTTTCCTTTTATTGTCGGATAGAAACTAAATTTCCAAATCATTTGCGAAACTAATTCTAATATAATAATTAAAATCATTAGAAAAATATCATTTAAATTTCAAATTCTTATTTTATAATTGTTTATTGTTGATATACTCTTTTAAGTCCATAATATTACTAACCACAAGCTTTGTTATAATACTCGTATTATGCTACTTGCAGTCATTCAAGATTTTGTTGGGTGCCCACTCACATTTCATTCAACACTTATCGTAACAAGTAACTAGTTATATTTATAACTAAATTGATATCAATTAATAACTAAATTTAACTGAATTGACAAACAAAGGTTGAAGCATGCATGTCCGTCTTTGATTATGAGCATTTCTAATTGAGATTTAGCCAGTATATTCCATAATATTATAAATACTAAGCTGGACCCAGTCATGCGTTGCTGTGGCTTAGTCTGATTTAATGAAAATGAAAAAAAATATGAAGCACCCATTTGCACCCAATGTTTATTTCATAATGCTTGTGAAGCATTAAAAATACTTAAAAATTATGAAACAATAATGCAATAAAAAATGGCAACAAAAGCCGTCGCTAAAGAAAGACGTTGGTTGTCCTCTATCAGCAGTAATTAGTATTGCGTGTACTTCTATTACGTTCAATAGATGGCACCGTTATTATAGGGTAAAAACTGTTTTAAAAATAATGTTTTTAACTGATAAATATTTAAAAATACTCACGAATTTAAATGCAATATTTCAATGCAATGTGTCAATATTTAAAGTAATTGGTGAAGTTTAGAAGATCTGAGATTTTGTAATTTTTTACATACGAGTACATGTATTTATACATATGTGTATATATATATATATATATATATATATATATATATATATATATATATATATATATATATATATATATGTATATATATATATATATATATAAATAGACACATCTAACACCTACGTAATCAATTATGTATTTTGTAATATCACAATGCCATAAATAATTCTTTAAAACGGATGAATCGTATTGCCTTGAAATAATACATACGTAGTTAATCCATACCTTTATTATTCAAAGCATTAGATAAATGTCTCTTATTTTCATCTCTAGTCGTTATAAAAAATATCTACAATAATTTGTTATTGTTTATTGTGGTCCATTTATAGATAACACGTTATGACGAGCAACAACACAAAACCAATTAAAATATCTAATAGCCATATCCTGCCTACCGTTTACCATTTTCCAATTCCACCCGAGTTAGCGCAAGTTTAAAAATAATCAAAAATCCGAGACAAGGTATTCGTATATGACAAATCGCCGGAATGGTTTTCGTGTATTACGTTGTAGGTTATTATTAATACGTCAGCCGGCTATGTGACGATTTATAACCTAGTTCAATTATATTTCTTTAATGAATTCAATCTGACAAACGGTTGAAAATACCGGCTACTGTTTCCCACCTTCTCTCACCAAAACACGATTAACTAAAGAAATTTATGACGAATATGTAATTTTGATAAAGTACGTTACCATCTCGAGCAGGGTGACCATCACCAAATTATCAACAATATTCTGAGTGTGTGAAAATATTTCTACAATACACTGAACACCTCGTTTGTATGATAGGTAAATTTCAAACGAAACTGCTTAAATGATTATACTAAAATAAAATAAAATTACAATGGTTATGTTTGGTGAGTGTCTATATACGATAACGAGCAGATTAATTGAAACAAAACATTTTTTGTCGTATTTTCGTAAAAAGTTTTGTAAAATCTTTTGTTTATTAGCTATATCACAATTAAATATTTAATATGATCTAATTTGGGCTCTATCAAAGATTTTACCTTTTTTGGCATCTATTATATTAGGTTTTAGAAGGTGGATATAATTTTTTTCGTCTCGAAACCATACCTGAATTATGGACAAAATGAGCTTTTCCACCGTAGTGCAATCAATTTCGGAGAGCCGATTCTTACAGAATATATATTCTTATAGATTTTCAATTAGGTTCATGTCTGACAAATTTCTTAACCAGTCCAACACAGTTCATTGTTTTTGTGTGAAAATTTTCATTTATGTAAAAAAAATTCTAATCGCAAAGTAAATCATATTTAATATATTAACAAAAGTACATTTTTAATTTAACAAAATAAAATATATATACACATGTCCACAGTATCCTAAAATACTGCTCAATAATCTGGTTTTCTTAATAAGAACTTAATCTGTCGACAAACTTATTATTTAAATAACTTTTAAAAATGTTTTGAATATTGAAATCTAATAATCATTCGTTAAATTTTGATATATAATTCTTTTTATATATATATATTTAGTAATAAATGAAACCCTGAAGAGGGCAACAGGTTGTTGCCGAAACCAGTTGGTTAATAAAAATGTGAGTGGATCAGAACACAAAGTATTTTTATTTCTCGAAATAATATAACTTTTAAAAAGCCTACTGCATCACAAAATCGATATCTAACAATCCAGAAAAACCATCACTGATACCCTTTTCGTTTATAAAATAGTCAATAGCAACTTGGATTGCTCACAACTCCTCGAGGAAATTATAGTTTGTATCCAACAATTGTTGCATGCGTTATATAACTCGGATGCAACAATTGTTGCAATTTGGCATATCAACCAAGAATAATAATAAGAATGCATCCTTTCCCAGAATCCTTAATTAAAACAGCATTTTTTTCTGAAATCGATATACATGTGTGTGTACTACAGTATGCTCTGTAAGTCTCTGCTTAATAAAAGCTTTCCTCATTCCAACATCATAGATGGCTTTCGTAAACTCTCGCATACTGTGTTACGAGTTTGATCAATATATCTAAAAGTTTCAAGAATTTGAGTAGTGTGTTTGTCAATCATGGGTAGAATTGGTGAATGTTACACGTGTAAAGTGATCACTTAACCAGGCCTATGACGGTCTTTACCCCTGTAAATGCCAAAACTTCCATATTATTCTTCATGTATGTATGTTGAGATAATTTATTTTAATCATTAATCATATGTATATATTTAATCGTAAAAAGTAATTATTTTAATTATTGGTTTTTAATTGTGTGTTGTAACGTGTGGTCACCCTGTCGGGTGAGCCCCGCCCCCTCCCGAGGCCAGATGGCGGTAGTATCCTTAATTCGTTTAGAATAATAATCACTAAATTGGTTCTACAACCTAATTACGGAACCTGGTATTACTTTCGGGCCCACGCATGCGCGCCAGGAGCTACCAAGCCAGGGCACCTGATCGCCGACCGCTCTTCACTCATCACACTTCGTATTCCGCAAGGCAATAACACCGATTGGAGTCGAGCAACACATTCGATATGTCGTTTATTTATTCAATTGTATATTTATTCGATATTCGATATAAATATACAATTGAAATAATATGAATTTCGAAGCCCTACAAAACTCCTTCATATAACTAACTAACTAACTAACCATCACGCCGCTTCCCCGCAGGGGTAGGCAGAGAGAATAGAGCGCCACACCACTCTGTCCTTGCAAACATTCTTCGCCTCTTCCACGTTCATGCATCTCCTCATACATACCCGCCGATTGTTACGACTCATAACCTGACCACTTTCAAGTATTTGGCATACCTGATCGTGCCATGTTTTTCTCGGTCTTCCTCTGCTTCTTTCGCCTCATAAATTTGTTTTACCGTTCTTTCCTCACTCATTCGTTCTACACGTCCAAACCATCTCAACACACCTTTCTTAATTTTATGGATAATGCTTATCTCAGCTTTGCATTCCTTCCTTATTTCACTATTCGTACATCTATCATACATCGTTTTGTCGCACATTCTTCTGAGAGATTGCACTTATGTATGTAATATGATTAAATCAATAAATATAGGACCCTGTGCACATTTGGGTACGTATAAGGGGAAGAAGACTTAACGTTGTTTTCTCTCAGCAATGAGCAAATACTGAGATGTTCCTGATTGTCCCACACTAGATCATCCCTTCTGTTCTTAACACAGAATAAAATAAAACATGTCTTTAGCTAGAAGAAACAAAAATACTCTAATTGATTGAAATTTTGTACAAAATTTTTCTTCTCTGTATAAGTCCTCATTACTGAGGGTTGTGACCCTTAAGCAATGACTCTTCTCCAGTTATCCCCTGACTGCGCTGCACTTACCCCTCCAACCACCGAGGTGCCTGCTGCTGTCTTAACTTAATCGGTCCATTGTGTGGGGTCCTTCTCTATCATGCATCGTTCTGAGAGATCGCATTTTGACTGCATTCAGTCTACTTTCATCTTTCTTTTGCCAACTCCACTCCTTCATATCTGATGCACAAATTACAATGTACATTACTTTCGTACATAAACCCCGATGCTCACGATGATTTAATTAAGAAATTTTATTGTCATTAAGATTAATGTTTTCATATAAAAATAAATTATTTGCGATTTGTAATGTGTACTGGATTTAAAACACATTAAACCATAATTCGCGTAGTGAGTATTAATAACAAATAATTATTAAACTCTATATTCAAAAATATTTCATAAAATTTTATACGATATATTATACACATATCGTCCGCCTCCGTAGTGTAATGGTCAACACGCTCGGCTACCGTTCTGAAGGTCCTGGGTTCGATTCCCAAGGGGGATAAAATAAACATAAGTGATTTTTTCACTGTAATATTTATTCAATATTAACATGGACTGGTACCTGAAGCGGAGGGCTGATCACCTTTCCTTCATGTGTAAACGATCAAGATAACACTGCGTTTATATGACACAGTGCCTTATGCACCATTGGGGTGTGGATAAGGGTTTTTTTATTATTATACATATATAGTCTATAACTGATATGATATATCACTTACTCCTTTCAAGAACTTCATAAATAAAAAATCAACAATTTTCAGTTGTGTATGTTTTCGGAATGCCAAGAAAATGTACTAAGTATATCCCAGCAAAAGCGGCATATTTTTAACTTAATATTTACACGCTACAGGGCAGAAAGTGTTGTTTTTGCATTTTGAAGAAAACGTATTATTTAAGTATTTTTTAATATACTATTATTTAATATACTATTTATTTTTCAAATGGAGAAAAAACCTTCAGGTTTAACCTAAAAAGATCTGTTGCACAGTAAAATGTTCAATAAGTGGCTTGATATTTATTTTTAATACCTTGTATTATATTTTTGAATTATAAAAACGTTATCCCTGAAAATCAAGTTTTTTGATTTATGACGTTCTTGAAAGGAGTGAGCGATATACGCGAACAATCGCGAGATGCTGACAGAATATCAATTTTCAACACGCTGAAACCATATTGAAAAATATAAAAAATATGATTTTTTTGTATATACTAGAATACACACGTGCCCTATGCACCATCAGGTGCGGATGAGGGTTTGAAGAAGAATGAAGCATACACTGACATCTTGTGTGTGTACATAGTATTTACGCGCGGCTCATGTTTATTCTCGCTTTGGGACAAACGAGTATAAACACAAGTCGCCGAAGGGAACTAAAATTTAATTAAGAATTAACTCGACTCGCAAATTATTCATTCATACATGAACATTTGATTATTTCTTTTTTTTTATATTTTATGAAAATAATCTATAACTTTAATCGATTGCAATACGAATATAATACAAAAAATTGCAATATTCAATAATAAATGAACCTGAAATTAATGAAAGTAAGGAAGGCAAATGAAGTAGAGTAAGGTAAAGAGTTGAAAAGAGAGAAGCAGAGAAAACCAAGGAAAAATGATTTGATGGACAGTTAGGGTTCCAATGATAGGGTTCCAATGATAGGTAGTAGTTTTTTTAAAATATATTTACTACGTTGTTAAAAGGAGTGAGCGATATGGCGACATGTCGCTCACTCCTTTCAAGAACGTCATAAATCAAAAAACTTGATTTTTCAGTAGAACGTTTTTAAAGTTTTGAAATATAATACAATGTAATAAAAATAAATATCAAGCCACTTACTGAACTTTTTACTGTGTAACAGATCTTTTTTTAGGTAAAACCAAAAGGTTTTTTCTCCATTTGAAAAATATTTAGTATGTTTAAAAAAATTATTAAAAAATACCTTTTCTTAAAAATGCAAAAACAACACTTTCTGCCCTGTAGCTGGTAAATATTATGTTAAAAATATGCCGCTTTTGCTGGGATATAGTACATTTTCTGGGCATTTCGAAAACATGCACAACTAAAAATTGACGATTTTTGATTTATGAAGTTCTTGAAAGGAGTGAGCGATAAATCATGTATAAGTCGTGGAGGGAAAAAAATCTTTCAGACATTTATTGAAAGTTGTCAGAGATGGAAATAATTTAATTCGAAATATGAACTATGATCTTGATATCTCAAGTTACCTTATGTTTTCACTAATGGAAATACTGTTATAAATAAAATGAAAATGAATTTTGTTTTTTAAATATCGATATCTGTACAGCGGTGGATAACACAGATTTGAGACGAAAACTTTAGAAAATTTAAATTAAACGGTTTTAATCTGAAATACAAAAAAAATCGTTACTTTATCAGGAGAGCAGCAATATATGTGGGTATAAGTTTATAATTAGATTTTTTATTACGAGTGCCTACCCTCTACCTTAATTTGATTGTAATCTCCAAAAACACCCTTTTCAACTGGCACATATAGCAGGCCAATGATTAGATCGTTTCAGTGATACTTTACAAATAAAAAAATAAAAATATTTTTAATCCCAAGTTATAAATTGTAATAATTTTTTTATTATTTATTATAATTATTTTGAAAGTTGGTACATAAGGATATAAGTTACAAACTACATAACAATATTACAATATTAAATAATAAACAATACTTACATAAGTTACAAAACATATCGTTCACTCCTTTCAACAACGTCATAAATCGAAAATCGTCAATTTTCAGTTGAGCATGTTTTCGGAATGCCCAGAAAATGTACTATATCCCAGCAAAAGCGGCATATATTTAACTTATTTATATTTACCTGCTACAGGGCAGAAAGTGTTGTTTTTGCATTTTCAAAAAAATGTATTGTTTAAATATTTTTTTAAATATACCAAATATTTTTCAAATGGAGAATGAATGAATGTTACACGTGTGTAAAGTGATCACTTAAACCAGCCTATGACGGTCGTAAGCCCCGTAAATGCCCAGACTTCCATATTCTTCTTCATCTTTGATGAAATGTCAAAAAATAATATGGAGAAAAAAACATTCAGGTTTTACCTAAAAAGATCTGTTGCACAATAAAAAGTTCAATAAGTGGCATGATATTTATTTTTAATTAATTTTATTATATTTTTAAACATTAAAAACGATCTCCGGAAAATTAAGTTGTTTTTATTAATGACGTTGTTAAAAGGAGTGAGCGATATGGCGACATGTATCATGTATAAGTCGTAAATGGAAAAAAAATCTCTTGTGTACGGGGTTGAAATTACACGTGGAATACAATTACAAGCTAATTGCAATAATCCGCTGGCACGCAGAAAGGTCTTTATCCTATGAGAATAGTCAATTTTGTGATGTAAAGAAATGATTATTCATCGCCAATTTACGTGACTTAATTGCGGGTATTACACCACTCCGTACAAGAAGTGGACTCTATTACCGACCGCCGCAGAGTGAACTGCACCTATTATCGGCAGCACAACGAGCCCGAGCCTATTATTGACACCTTTGCGGCGAGCTAATCCAATTATCAAAATCGCTATCGTAAATATAGATTCGGATATAATAATATCATTACTTGCCATTCAAGAAGTCTGGTTTGGTAACGAGTTGAGTATTCTAATACTGGATTTGTGTGGGATAAATGCTATTAAAGAATGAAATATATGTAATAGGAATAAATATATCAAATTTTAGTTCAATACACTAATTTTTTCATTGACAATCGAGTTTATCTTGCTCATTTCACTAAATCATTATTAATTTGATTTAAAACCATAGATTATAATGTATAAATTTTTTCTTACAAAATGTTTTTTAAGTGTTCCGATGTTGTCATAAATCGCTCACTCCATTCAAGAACGTCATAAATAAAAAATCGTTAAATTTCAGTTTTGCATGTTTTCGGAATGCCCAGAAAATGTACTGTATCCCAAAAAAAAGGCAAATTTTTTAACTTAATATTTACCCGCTACAGGGCAGAAAGTGTTGGTTTTTGCATTTTGAAGAAAATGTATTGTTTAATTATTTTTTTAAATATACCAAATATTTTTCAAATGGAGAAAAAACCTAAAAAGATCTGTTGCATAGTAAAAAGTTCAGTAAGTGGCTTGATATTTATTTTTGCTACATTGTATTATATTTTGAAACTTTAAAAACGTTCTCCTGTTTTTTTTTTATTTATGACGTTCTTGAAAGAAATGAGCTAAATGGTTGGTTGGGGGTCTTTACTGGAGTCAGCCATTCCTTTACGTTTCTTCTTCTTCGTAGGTCACAATCTTTGTGATGTGTATTTAAGGTATGCTTTGGTTTGACCTGATGGTGAGGAATCAAGAAATAAGGCGTACGACGCAGCAACTTTTTATTTAATTTTTTTAATTTATTTATTTTATTAATTAGCTTATATTACACTAATACAAACTTTTTTTTACACTTAATTTACATCATAAATATATATATTTTTTAAATTACAGTAAACAAAACACTTATTTTTAAACTCTTTCAGACTCTTTTCATTCTTTATACATTCAGGCATCTCATCATACATTTTCAAACCCTTATACATTAAACAATTTTGTGACTCGGTTTTTTTCAACAATGGCAGTCTTATTTATTTTTGTTTCTAGTAATATGTCCATGAAAATTTATGTTTAACACGTGGTAACAATTGTCGTCAAGAAAAGACAGTTCACTTGGATAGACCATGTACTGGTCATGCTTTCTGGGAACTTTATTTGCATCTTTTACAGGCAGCGATGGCCAGGATGGCCATTGCTGACGATTCATCGGTAGTTCTCTTCTGAATTGACGACGAATTGTCGTATGAAGTATTCTCTGATGAATGTTGTTTCTTTAGGGCAATTTCCAAAGTATGTAATTTTTATATTTAAAAAAAAATGCTAAATGATCACCTAAATATAAATCAGTAATAAATTTAAAGTAATAAACACACATATTATGTTGACCCTGCTCCTAATCGAACATGGGACCTCAGTCATATCTGTTCAACTCGTACGTGTAAGCTTAAAGGCCGAAAATACATATAATAATCAAACGAATATTGAATCAAGTCTATATGATAAAGGTAATTAGTCTAGTAAGTAAATGTTATTATCAATTTATGATTGAACAGATATTATGATTACAGTCAATGTCTTTAACTTGAAATTGTAATACATGCCGAAAAGAAATATGAATATTTGAATGTCCAAAAATATAAAAAATATAAAACTATTCACAGTAAAAAAAAGGTTGCGGTGCAAAGCCAGATATACAGTGTCGAACAGATTAATTTAAACCAAACTTTTTTGTCGTATTTCGTAAAAAGTTTTGTAAAATCTTTTTTTCATTAGTTATATAACAAATTAATGTGTAATATGATCTCATTTTTATTTATTCAAAGATTTTACTCTTCTTGGCATATATTTTATAAGGTTTTGGCACGTGGATGCCATTTTTTCGTCTCGGAACCATACCTGAATTATGGACAAAATGAGCTTTTCCACCGTAGTGCAATCAATTTTGGAGAGCCGATTCTCGCAGATTGCCGATAGATTTTCAATAAGGTTTATGTCTGGCAAAATTTTTGACCAATCCAACACAGTTCATTGTTTTTGTGTGAAAAATTTAATCATTTTTTTGGATTTGTGGCAGGGGGTTAAATCTAGCTTAAATATTCCATCACCATTTGACCTTCGTTTTTGTATCTCTACTACTATGTCCTCCAGTAGAATTGGGTGATACTTCTCGCTATTCATCATCTTAGTCTCTGAAACAAGCGGCCTTGGTCCATAATACTAGGAACACCCCCAAAACATTTTTTTAGAGGGTGTTGAAAATACGAAAAGAAACTTTTGTTTAAATTAATCTGTTCGATACTGTATCTTACAACGAGATTCGTAAATTATACCTAAATTTGTATTTACAATAAATAAATAATATTGAATTCATTGCCTTGATATTTACACAGAATGCTTTATTTTGGCTTTATTTTCTACGTTCTACTAATTTTCATTTTTTAGAAAAGATGGCAAAAATTTCATAAGTTTTGAGAATATCAATCAAAATAACGCAGAGGTTAGAACATGCTGGAAGCCCTGGATTTGATTTCCAGGGGGTCGAAGTAAATATAAGAGTTTTTTCACTGTGTTTTTTAATATAAATTCAAGTGTTTTTTCACTGTGTTTTTTAATATAAGTTCAAGTGTTTTTTAATAAAATATTTATTTAATATTACCTTGGATGGCACTTGAATCGCAGGACTGATAATGATCTTGCCTCTATAGGCAAGATCAAATTAGCATTGCATCAATTTGAAGCAGTGCCCTATGCACCATTAGGTGAGCATAGAGATAAGAAATAAAAATAAATATTGATAATTAAATATTTATTCTCATTGCTGATCCTGGTCTCTAATTAAAAGTACAAAGATATTACAGTAAAAAATGGTTTCGATTTCGGAGTTTGTACAACAGCCACGACTATTTTCACAATTTACAAGTTGAAATAAGTATGTAAATTTTATGGGCACACAGTCTAACTTAAAATAAATCAAATAAAATAAAAATACCAATTGACAATTACGTTACACAGTAGTATTAATAACACGATATTAATTACGTTTGGATTTATGAAGAGAGTTATATCGTAAAGGTGATTATTCTCTAAACTTATTGAAGGCGTGTCGGAATAATTCCTCCGAACAAATATCGATATATCTTCAGTCGAAATCCAATCAAGCGATGCAAATTAAATAATGTCGTCGGCATTTACAGCCATCAATAACAATCCAATGAGCCTATTTGATTCCGAAAGGAAACCTCCCCAAAAATGTTCAAGATAAATAATTATTGCTACTGTTAATTAAGGTCGCTTTTTTTCATCCCACTCCACAATAAATCTTGCTAACACCAGATAATTTGGTATAGGTACCCTCGCCTTTTATTAAAGGCTATAAATTATTTAAGTAATGAATAAATTAGATTACATAAACCTCCGCTTACGGATGGTTCGCGTACTGTATGTAGCCCGCGGCTGACAAGGCATCAATGTGACAGCTTTGGTCAACTCGGACGTGTAATAAAGTAAATTTGAATTTTTAATTTCATCAGGAAACCGAGTTAAAAGCGAGTATTAATAAAAGGCGAATAGATCGCTACTGCCAGACAAGCCCGAAAGGTGTCTTACAAAATATGTTTAAACTAGTTTATTACTCTAATTAAGGAGCTATAGCTTAATGATAGCACACTGTGATATAACATTCTCACTGCATATTTTTATTTTATCCAAAGCCATAAACTATGAAAAATTGGGAGCGGGAAAACAATAGCTATTTAGTAGCCTGTCATCTAACTAAAGACATCGTAAAACCATAATTCTTACAAATGCATTTAAGAATTACTCTCACACGGTGTCACATGGTCTCAATTGATTGAAGTGGTACGAGTTATGCATTATTAAATGATGTTTGCCAAATCAATACTTGAAGTTCCGTGATGGACTCACATGGAAGTATACAACAAATTACAGCTTAAGACAGTCAAACAACTACATATAATGCTAAACAATCCTTACATATACATCAATTAAGTATTATTTTTTGACATCTCATCAAACATGAAGAAAAATATGGAAGTCTGGGCATTTAGGGAGTTAGTGAAGTTCCAGTGATTCAAGAACAACGTTTCAAAACTGGTTTATATATATATAGAACTTCCAAGAATTTGTGTAGTGTGGTTGTCAATAATGGGAAGAATTGGTGAATGTTAGACGTGTGAGGTGATCACAACTTATGACGGGTCGTAAGCCCTGTATATACCCAGACTTCCATATTCTTTGTGCAGAATTTCCAAGAATTTGAGTAGTGTGGTTGTCAATAATGGGTAGAATTGGTGAATGTTAGACATGATCCCTTAAACCAGCCTATGATGGTCGTCAGCCCCGTAAATGCCCAAAATTGTATATTCTTCTTCATCTTTGATGAGATGTTAAAAAATAATACTAGAATAATAGCCTAACAGGTCGTTAACTCTGTAAATACCCTGAGATTCATTTTCTTCTTAATCTATGTTTATATGTCAATATAAGTGGGATATAAAGGAAGAAAACAATTTTTCTCGTTCGTGAAAATTTTGAGTTTGTACGGGGTTCATGTTTAACTTCAGACAAAAGACAAAGAGAAAATCATATAACGCAACGGTCAGTTTATTTAAATTTGTTATTATAATAAGCCATGTAGTTACTGACCCCCAACGATTAAACCGCACATCTCATAATAACAGCCTCGCCAAACCATCCATCAACGAGTAAAGAATTCGCACTAAAAACTAGAACGCCTTGAATCCGTGCCTAATAAACAATTTTTAAAAACATCCAAAGTTGGCAATATATAATTAAAAGTATGATATACTACACATACTCCGAGCGTGCGTACTACGCAACTGTCAAATTATAGGTATCAATTTATTTATGACATAATGGGACTTACTACCAAATTATCGTCGGCCGAACTGCTTCGATCAAATTCATAGAAGTGGTTACTAGTGTTATGTTTTGAGTTGAATTAACATATCCTCAAATTTGAATAAAATTTTGGCTGATTTAATTAAATTGTTAAAGGTTTAGTTTACGTAATTAATGGGGAAAATTAGAGTCAGAACTATAATTAAAAATAAACCTTTTACTTTTTTTTATAAAGACATTTAAAATCAGACTTCCGTCTGAAAAAAAATGATTCTTAAAATGTGTTAACCGATTAATTTTTAATGGAACAAAAAACTAGCAAATATCGAAACGTATCCGCAATATATCATCATACATGTCAGTAATTTTCATTTTATTTATTTTTTCTTCAATTACAAGTCTTATTTTTTTACAAAATTTTGAGTGTGTCTAAATACTTGTTCACGAAATCTGGATTACCTCCAATTACATGACATCTCATCAAAGATGAAGAATAATATGGAAGTCTGGGCATTATATATATGAACCAATTTTAAAACATTATTCTTGGATCACTAGAACTTTACTAGAGACATCTATTAGTGAGATGAAAAAAACCTTTTTTATTGAGCAGAAACTCTCTTATTAGTATGTGAGGTCCGAATCCTGGATTATAATCACACACATGAGAAACTATTTTTTTTATGGTAAATAGAATCAAGACCACACGCATGGCAGCACAACGTGCTAATCACAAAGCTACGTCGAATGTGAAAAAATATTAACCACAAAAATATCATTTTTCGAGATTCATTAATGTATTCAAATGAATTCGGACGAATTACTGCAATGCGAAAACGTGTTATTTTTTTACGTAAATTAATTAATTATCATTGCTTTTACTTGTGCTTCGGGCAATTGAATTTTGACAGCCGCGGTAACTGTTATAGCGGAATATTTTTAAAATATTTTATCATAAGCGTTTAAAAAAATTCAATATATTTTTATTTGGTTTCGCAAATTACGAATAAGTAATTTTATTCCCAAATAACCATTAAGTAATACATGGTTCAAAATTAATTGATATATGCTTTATAAGCAGAGAACCCTTTCCGCATTAAGGTGATTACCCACTAAGGTTCATACATATATAAGCATATCATCAACATGCAGGCACAACGTAGCATCTAAAATTAAAAAAAATAACCCTAGATTACTTAACTATCATACGATTGACGTTATTACTAAACATTCGTAAAAAATACAACAATGAAACAAAACGGTAATAAATAAGAAAATTAAAAACTTTTATTATTTTCGAAGAAATATTAACATTCTCTGGGCGTTCGTCCACCACACGGAATTACACGGGATTTTACCGTCCGGCACGACAGTTAGCGTTTTAAAACGATTACATTACTATCGTTTACAACATTTTGAGTGTGTCCAAATACTTGTTCAAAAATCAGGATTATCTCAAATTAGGAGTTATTTTTTAAATTATTTTTGACCTTGAATTACAACTGTTGAATGTTACACGTGTGTAAAGTGATCATTTAAACCAGCCTATGACGGTCGTAAGCCATTGTATTTATTTATTTATTTGATATATTTGGGAATTATACTGCTTGTACATAAAAAAATTATTTAAAAAATACTTAGATTGACAGTGATAAAAGCCAATTAAATATTTCCACATTTATGTTACGAGTACTGTTGAATATTAAGAGATAAAAAAAGGAGAGGGTGGGTATGTGTGAGTGTATGTACATGTGTGTGTGTGTGTGTGTGTGTGTGTGTGTGTGTGTGTGTGTGTGTGTGTGTGTGTGTGTGTGTGTGTGTGTGTGTGTGTGTGTGTGTGTGTGTGTGTGTGTGCGTGCGTGCGTGCGTGCGTGCGTGCGTGCGTGCGTGCGTGCGTGCGTGCGTGCGTGCGTGCGTGCGTGCGTGCGTGCGTGCGTGCGTGCGTGCGTGCGTGCGTGCGTGCGTGCGTGCGTGCGTGCGTGCGTGCGTGTGTGTGTGTGTGTGTGTGTGTGTGTGTGTGTGTGTGTGTGTGTGTGTGTGTGTGTGCGTGCGTGCGTGCGTGCGTGCGTGCGTGCGTGCGTGCGTGCGTGCGTGCGTGCGTGCGTGCGTGCGTGCGTGCGTGCGTGCGTGCGTGCGTGCGTGCGTGCGTGCGTGCGTGCGTGCGTGTGTGTGTGTGTGTGTGTGTGTGTGTGTGTGTGTGTGTGTGTGTGTGTGTGTGTGTGTGTGTGTGTGTGTGTGTGTGTGTGTGTGTGTGTGTGTGTGTGTGTGTGTGTGTGTGTGTGTGTGTGTGTGTGTGTGTGTGTGTGTGTGATTTTTTTTTCTTCATTTTTTTATATAATTTATTTTATTTACTCGGGAATTGTACAGCTTTACATTTAGTAAGAGTAAGTAATAAAAAAAAGTTATATTAATAAAAAAAAGCCAATTACACAATTCCACGATGAGACTTCATCTATGTAGAGATGTCAAAAATTACTGATTTCCAGAGAACAACATTACTCGCCAAAAATATTTTTTTTAAATTATGTATAGTATGTGATTGTCCCTCCCTCTGGTAACGCAACGAGGCCCCGATGCCCGAGCCATAAAGCAAACGGGCGAATGTTAAAATTCACATAAAAATGCGGTTTTAATCGGACGATGCAATTTCGGTAATTGGAAAGTTGTGAAATGTAACGAAATTGGTGTGGAGAATCATATTTCCATATCCGGTGTGGGGTGGGGTGTGTGGGGGTGGGGGGGGGTGCCGGCACGCTAGCACAAGACTCGGGAGATGCGAGCTCATCTCGGCCGTTTATTACCGGACAATTTACCATTTAATAATGCTACCGTCCACCGCATGCGCCCCCGGTTCTGACCGGTCAATGTTTTCGTTTGTTGAATTCCAAATATTAAAAAAATGGCCATGTGGGAACTCGCAGACTTTAAGTTCAGAACGCGAACGACCGGGCTAGGGGTCGAACGCATTTTCGCATGCAATTTTTTTATTGGAATTTTATTTTATCATTTTTTTTAACTCAACCTTTCAATATCTCTTTTTTTCAAAATCATATCGTTCTCATATAGGAGAAAAAATAACCAAGTGCATTTTTTTAACAAAAACGTGATTATTAACTATTTGACGTCTTACTAGGTTAATGTAGACATGGAAAAAATCCCAAAGCGATTTTAAGAAGTATAATATATTGACTTGTTAAAAATGACTAACTGTATTGATGACAAAAGTGTAAAAACGGTTAAATGACCCTCCTGTACATTTAACGTTTTGTTAGTTGGTCACTTTCTCCTGTACGACTACATACAAAAAAACTTATACTAAATGAACATATTTTGTTCAATGCAAAAAAACGGTAATTTTAGCAAAAAATTCATCCACGTCAAATATTATCTGGGTTTAAAGAAAATTAAGTTGCAATTTATCAAATACTGAGTCGTGCTTCCACGCGCGATTTAAAAAAAAATATTTTGAAAATTGACTTATTTTAAAAATAAACATTAATTTATGGATTTTTTAGTACCTTGCCTTTCAATAACTCTTTTATTTCAAAAACCGTATATTTATTTCGAAGAAAAGCTTATTTTTTCAATACAAAAACGATATTTTAAGCACAAAATTCAATTACGTAAAATGTTACCTCGATTTAAAGAAAATTAAGTTGTGATTTATCGTATGTTGGGCTTTAATTAAATGAAATATTTCTTTTATTCAACAACTCCCATAAATTCATACTCAATATTTCTCAAACCAACTATGGATGACTCCCGTGAACTCAAACATTTTTTTTCTAGTTTGCGGACTATGCAGTATCTAACTGAAATCAGGTATAAAATTCCTACACACATTTTTGGTTTTAAAAATCATTTTAATAAATAGCATCGTTGATTCAACATTAAAATTCAACGGTTGAATTGCCTCGTGCGAATGCGCAGTGTTCGCTCTTATGATTGCAAAGATACGCGATGCGATGTAATTTTATTATGCAAATGCGGCATTAAGGTGTTACCAGACATAATCGATCAAACCATTAATGGCGGAAAGACGGACAGGTATGTACCTACTTACCAATGTGGTACTTACTCGTAGGTATCTGCACACATCTCCACAGGTGCCTACTTTCATGCACACATACCATATCAATAATAGGTACCTGCGTACGTCTAAATAAGTACCAAAACACGTGGAATATAATTTGATGGGATACAGGTGACTTAAGCAAAGGAGCTCAGGATGATGGAAACTGCTGCTATATGGGAATGGAAATGGAGGAGAAACAGGAGTAAGGAAAAGGAGAATAGCAGTTATGGATACAGTTAGATACTCGCACTCGTACCTCTAATGTGTATGAGTCCCTTGAGGAAATTGAAGAAAACGGGCACTTTACTAGACCAAAGAGTGATCTTTATAATAAATCAAATGAATAAAGTAACCCTTTCAGGGTCACTATTTAGTGCAGTGTGTCGAGACGTACCCGTCAGGACAATCACTACCACAGCATGCAAAAAATACCACCCTTCATCACCATAGCACCATTTACACACATTTTGTTTAGTTTTAAGTGTGTAAATGGTGCTATGGAGGTGAAGGGTGGTATTGTTTACATGCTGTGGTAGTGATTGTCCTGACGAAGAGACGGGTACATCTCGAAACCGGTAGACATAAAAATCTCGGTGAGTGGTTATATACTAATATTATTTACATTTTGTAAAAAAAAATAACCACAAAGTAAATGCTTTAAATATTAATAATATTGAGAAGATTATAATTACTGTTGAATCATTAAGAGATAAAAAAAAAGAGAAGAGTGGAAGTGTGTGTATGTGTGTGTGTGTGTGTGTGAGTGTCTGTGTGTGTGTGTGTGTGTGTGTGTGAGGGTGGGAGTAATAGGGTGAGGGTATTTTGAATAAATTTTCGAATCAAAACTGGTATTTTCATCGTCCTCATCATTATCATTATCGTCTACTCGTAGTACCACCGACGATACACTAGCTATTTTACTAGTAGTATATAATTAAATTTAAAGTTAAAACGCTTTACCTGGCAAAATTTTGGCCTATAAATCAGAATATTTACGTGTATTTATTATATTAAAAAATTACACGTATTTATAAGTTCAACTTTTGGCTACCACATTTAAATTGTATTTACAACATTTTGAGTGTGTCCAAATACTTGTTCACAAAATCTGGATTATCTCCAATTACAGGAGTTATTTTCATATTATTTTTTGACATCTCATCAAAGATGAAGAAGAATATGGAAGTACCAATAGATGTCTCTAGTGAAGTTCTAGTGATTCATGAACAAGGTTTCTAAATTGGTTCATATATATAGAACTTCCAAGAATTTGAGTAGTGTGTTTGTCAATAATGGGTAGAATTGGTGAATGTTACACGTGTGTAAGGTGATCACTTAAACCAGCCTATGACGGTCGTAAGCCCCGTAAATGCCCAGACTTCCATATTCTTCTTCATCTTTGATGAGATGTCAAAAAATAATATGAAAATAACTCCTGTAATTGGAGATAATCCAGATTTTGTGAACAAGTATTTGGACACACTCAAAATGTTGTAAATAAAATTCTGGTCAAATTATAAGCTTATTAATAAAAATGAAAATGGTGTTTTCTGGCGTTTCTCATGTGTGTGATTATAATCCGGGATTCGGATCTCACATACTAATATAAGAGTTTCTGCTTAATAAAAAGCTTCTTTACATCTCACCAATAGATGTCTCTAGTGAAGTTCTAGTGATTCATGAACAAGGTTTCTAAATTGGTTCATATATATAGAACTTCCAAGAATTTGAGTAGTGTGTTTGTCAATAATGGGTAGAATTGGTGAATGTTACACGTGTGTAAGGTGATCACTTAAACCAGCCTATGACGGTCGTAAGCCCCGTAAATGCCCAGACTTCCATATTCTTCTTCATCTTTGATGAGATGTCAAAAAATAATATAAATTGTATTTATTTCATAGATAATTTTAAATTATCGTACTTGTACTAATTGTATGATATATTTATACTAATTTTATTCCGTTTCTAAAAGAGTAGAACGAATCGTAGCCATTATAAGTCATAATATACGATCGAAATTGGCTATTTAAATCTGCAGATGAACTCCTAATAATTAAACAATTATTTCAATACAGATTTATTATAAGTTACCTATTATTATCAAATACCGGTTGGTATTGTTATTTACTATTCGGAAGGGAAAAAAATCACAATAAAAAGTGAGAAATAAGTATTTATTGATTTGGCGTTTAATTTGTAGAACTCCATTTTAATTTATGTATTAATTTTAAATCAAACACAGATTTTTTGAGTCTACTAGGTTGTATTTTATTAACAAAAACACATAAAAAATTATATTGTGACAATTGTTTCGCCTTGTTAGGGCATTATCAAACGAATGTCACATTCGTTTCGACATTCGTTTGATAATGCCCTAACAAGGCGAAACAATTGTCACAGTATAATTTTTTATGTTTTTGTTAATAAAATACAACTTAGTAGACTCAAAAAATCTGTGTTTGATTCAAAATTTATACATAAAAGAAATAAGTACCTATATTTGTTTTTTTTTTATTATTTGCACAAATATTTCAATTTCATACTATTTCTGTGAGCCTAAGCGGCTCATTATTAGAAATAGGTATCAAATTGTGGTAGAGTGGGTTCGAACCGAGAAACTCTGACTTAAGAGTCTGAGACACTAACCACGGGACCACAACCCGACACTTGGGTTTAGTCCACTTTAACACAGGTTTGAACAGACTCGACATATTGTGAATAAAATAACTGGTCAATATCTAAGTTAAATAAATATGGAAAATCATGTTTTCAAAGCGTCTCCTAGTATGTAAAATTATTCGGGAAAAATCGTATAAACATTTTATAAAAATAAAAAAAAAACATATCTGCTCCCTAGGTGGAGCATACGAAGTCCACAAACTGTCTCCAGGCTTTTCTGTCGGCTGCCAGCTCCCTTGCATCCTCCCAAGTCAGATCCGCGTCCCGAAGTTCTGACGAAAACTGCCGACGAATTGTCAGCAGTGGTCGTCCTGGGCGGCGCGAACCTGATAAAAGAGCCTTGTAAAAGAGAAAATCATACTACATAAGTAAAAAAAATACTTGGCTGTGTCAGGTAAGTCAACCCAACTCAAGATAGGCGGCGTGGCACAGTTGGGTAGACGCTCGACTGCGAAACTGGCGTCGTGGGTTCAGTTCCCGCCAATTACAGAATAAATTCAAAATTTATTTTCAATTGGTTTGAGTGTTTGTGATATATTTTTCACATTTACCTTCCCTATCCTTACTATCCTACAAGCAGACAAGCCTCTAAAAGTAGAGGCTTTGCGGGTTATTCCTTCGATAAAAACTTTAAAAACTATAGATGCTACTGAGAACTCGCATATGAAAGAAGGTTTTATTTGAAGGATATAAACAAATTACGAAATTTGAGTAGTGTGGTTGTCAAAACTAGCCTACGATGGTCGTAAGCCATGTAAATACCCAGACTTCCATATTCTTCTTCATCTTTGTTGAGATATCAATATTTTATTTTATTTTTATTTATTCGGGAATTGTACAGCTTACATATAAAAAAAATATATAATAAACAATAGTTACATCAACAATAATAGACATTACATTACATTAACAAAAAATAGGTACGGTAATAAAAAGCCAATTAAACAATTCCACATTTATGTTATAAAACTATTAAAAACAATATAAGTATAATTTGGTTTTACGATAAGTGTCTGCTTTATAAAAATAAAAAGTCAAAAATATACACCAAGTCTTACAATATGCAGACATTTATACGTGGGTTCATCTTCAACATCACCCATTATTCTAAATTTCTCGTTTGTGCCAAATATTTACATGCATCACGTGAGCCTTGCATTAATTATTGACAGTCAATATAATGGCTCCCAGGATGGCGTTTAATCAATGTTTTAAATTAACTTAACTGGCCAGGATAATTGTGAAAAGTGAGATAAACATCTCCAACACGACACTCCGTCCGCTTCGGCCGCCCGGCGAAAGAATTTGCGCCATCTTGACCGCTCTTCAAAATTGGAACAGTATTTTTATACTAATGGAACTCATAAAATTGACGTTCGGAAAAGAAAAATGCATTTAAGAACACGCATTAGTGTTACCAGTTATTACCACACAACGAGCAGGTACCAACTTACGCAAATTTCCCCCCAACTTTGACATTTAAAAAAGAATATTTATGGCTATTAACAATTTCACATCGTAACGAAAAGTTAACGTAAAACCAGAACCTAACCCTTTGAACCCTACCTTTATCCATTCTACTTTTAAATTATCTACACTCCAGTGTGCTAAAAAAATACATCTGAACTGAGTTGAAAAAGGCGCCATTATATGGCGCCTTTTTCAACTCAATTTAGGTTTTTTTTTAGGTGATAAAAAATGAAAATAATTATAATTTTTTTTTTACAGGGGGATGAAAATTGATATAAGAGTCAATGAACAAATAAATAATCATGTTTTATTTCTGGGATCTTTAAAAAGTCGGTTTAACTAACCCCATTTAGATATTTTTATGTTCGTGTTTCAAGGCGTGCCAATAAAGGGTTGAGGCCTTCATTTCCTTACGGCCGTATTGTAATCAGAATCCATAGAAAATCGATGCAGATAGATGGATAATCGTGTGACAAAATGTAAGAATTTTTCCACCGAACTCTATTACATCGGCATCTGTGACAACTTAATTTCGTCAAACCTTCAAATGCTTTTACCAAGAATTGGGGTCATTGTTATCCAAATTGGGAGATGCCGACATTTAATCATTCTTTTGGATTACCCCGTATAGATTTTATTATTTAAAGTCCAACAAACAGCAGGGATGAACATCAAAAGATCTTCTAATATTTGAAATTTTGCATTTATTTCATAAAATCGATCGCTTGAAGGTGAAAAATAACAGAAATTGGTTTTTTTTTGTATATAAACATAAAATAAGCAATATTTTTGAAACCACCATTGTTTTCACTTTTTTGTGTGTTTGAATTGTTAACTTTTTTATAACCCATATGAAATAGGGTCTAAGTAGTCAAGATTACAATGTCAACCATATGAACATAACCTTGTAATATCACGTGTAAATTCAATCCCGAATATTCGCCTTTATCGACTCTAAAGTCCAAATAACAAGTAAGAATAATTTGAGTGGAAGTCGATTTATTTCAGATCGAAAATTGGTACTGACCCAGGGTTCTGTGCAAAGACCTGGCGGATTTCTACCGAACCTGTCCAGATTTTGTTAATGAAAAAAGTACCTACCCATCATTATTTAAATAATATACAACATACACAAAATTATACTAAAAATATCAGAAATATTTAGATAAATATGTATATGTATGTCTTTTTATGTTCATCCCCACTTTTCAATGCAAGTTAAATAAGAAAGGGTATCAATTCCATTTGGGATGAAAAACTATCTCCAGCAGTCTCCTTCCAAGAAGTTGCCATAAGATGACTCTGCGATTCTACGCGACACAATGGCGGGAGACGAGTCTATTAGCGCTAGCAACACTGTCATGTAAATAAGGTAGATGGATACCGCATGTATATGGCTAGTGAAAAAGCTACTATTGGTAAAGTACCTACCTACCTACCTACCTGTATTTACTATAAACTTATAGCTTGACGTGTATTACGACATTACTCTTAAATATTTTTATAAAATTAAGAAATTTGTAATAAAGGAGCTTTTTCTAAAAGAAATCTATATAATGTTGGTTTGTGTGTAAAAAGTTAGATAATAATAAGTCTACTTTTATAAATTTTAAATAAAAAAAACAGTTGCAAAATAATCCGAAAAGCCTCTACTTTAAAGGCTTGTCGGATAATAAGGATAGGGAATGTAAATGTGAAAAATATATCATATTTACTGTATTCACTTTGCAACTGTCGGGAATCGAATCCACGACGCCAGTTTCGCAGTCGAGCATTTACCCAACTACGGTACGGCACCTATTATATAATATGCTTAAAAGATATATAAAAATAATGAAGTTATACGTTTTAATGCTTTACAATATAAAACATTACTTAGTTTTTTTTAGTATTAATGGATTTTTTAGGCAAAACAGAGGGACAACATTTTGAATGTGTCCAAATACTTGTTCACAAAATCTGGATTATCTCCAATTACAGGAGTTATTTTAATATTATTTTTTGACATCTCATCAAAGATGAAGAAGAATATAGCTTAGTAAAAAGCTTCTTTACATTTCACCAATAGATGTCTCTAGTGAAGTTCTAGTGATTCAAGAACAAGGTTTCTAAATTGGTTCATATATATAGAACTTCCAAGAATTTGAGTAGTGTGGTTGTCAATAATGGGTAGAATTGGTGAATGTTACACGTGTGTAAAGTGATCAATTAAACCAGCCTATGACGATCGTCAGCCTCGTAAATGCCCAGACTTCCATATTCTTCTTCATCTTTGATGAGATGTCAAAAAATAATATAAAAACAGAGGGAGTTTATTGTTTCCATGTGGCACAAATTGATCTGATGAGCTACATGAGATACATTGGAAAGCAGGCAGCAGACGGGTTCTTGATAGATTCACTACATGACGTCATAATAGACAATCTGTACTCCGTGAAGGGAGCACTTTAGATTTATTTATTTTTTTGACAATCGCTTGAGTTACGGTTATTGGATATAAACGCGTCGCCTATTGCATAAAACACGCTTCAATCATGTAATAAACCTTCTTTTTCACACAATTAATTATACAGTAGGCTTATAAAAAGCGGTATTAATAATGCTCTTTTAAGGTAGTTACATTATAAGGAGCTCAGAGGCGTGCACTTAGTTTATAATTAAGTCGTCCTTACGGCTTCGCAGACAGGAAATATAAGACGAGTGAAATATACAGGTGTATCTTATGAGTTGCAATGTAGAAAATCATATTAACAAACTATACAATTCTATCGAAATCTTCTAGTGCACAACCATGATACACGATTTACCCACGATTCACCAACGAGGGTTTGATCGTCCCAAGAATTAAAAATAAATATGGAGGTCGAACACTTCAATAAATCGTTCCGAACGTTTTTGATTTGTTGCTGACGGAGGTTAGAGGTCAAAACGAAATATGGAACAAAGGCAAAATAAAGGAATGGGTAAATGATCAAGAGTTAATTCAATGAAAATTGTAAAAGTTTGTTTTTATTTTCTCCCTTTTTTGTGTAGGTAGGTATATATTAGGTTAAAATAGATAAAAATAATAAAAAACGTATGTAAAAAGAACTCCACCGACAAGACACACAAGGTGGCTTGATGGATCTCTGCAAAAAAATATTTTAAACATGTTTTAAAATTGTTATTTTAAATAAATGTATACAATTAAGGTGAATAAATAATAATAGTAATATAAATATACAAAATATGTCAGCAAACATATTTTAATGAGGGTTTTTTCATTTGCTAAAGATTCTTTTACGGTTGAATTTTCAACATATAATACATGGTACATTCCTGTATAACCTTAAAATATAATATAATACAAGGAATGTTTTAACAATGATGACCTTTTTATTGCACCTCCAGTAATGTACTAATGAACCCATATCGACTTGTGAAGCATGATCAATTAATTTATTGTTGACAGTTAGCGTAAAAATAAAGTGGTTCCTGATTTACTGGTAAAAGCAGTTTTTCTTAAGCGAGTACTCGCAAATAAGATTTCACTGCGCGAATGCTTCCGCGAGGAGCCACACGTGTCTCCGAGCACATTTTTTTTTAGAATATACTTTGAAATAATATTTTTATAATTCTTTACATTTCGATAACTCTTTTCTTTTCGAAACCATATATTTTCTTCAAAGATTTTTTTTCAATACAAAAACGGTGTTTTAAGCTAAAAATTCTATTGCGTTATTTGTTACCTGGGTTTAAAGAAAGTTAAGCTGCTATTTAACTTATGTATTTGATGTATTTAATACTGTCAATTTAACTAAAAATTATCGAAAATCATTTTTTAAATAAATATTTTTAATGTTCACTTGTTGAAAATGTGCAAATTCTGATACCTAAGGATTTATTTGTTATTTTTTTAGATTTAAAAACTCTTAAAAATAAAATAAATCTAATAGATTAATAATAAAAAAAATACCAACGATTGTTTTCAGCTTTAAAACATGAATTCTCTCACAATGGCCACGTCAACAGATTCTTCCTTTCCCAGAAAATAAATATAAGTATACGTACCTACATCCCCTATTACCTTTTGTTGTCTCCCGTACATTATTGCTGTACGTTTTAAAACTATTACTTAAGTATATATTTTTAGTTTCATCCTATTAAGGCTCATTTTCTGTTACTTCTTAAGTAAGTCAACAAAGTTTAACAATTTAATTTTTCTTTTTCCGAATCTCACCCTATTCCAAATCTCAAACTTATTACTCTAAAGTCGGTGAAAATTTTTACACGTTCATAACAAATATTATTATTTACAATCACAAGTTTGTTTGCAAATTTATTTACAAATCATCGACAACATTACTTGCATTTCGGCGCCGAGAACCAGCTACTAATTGCAACACATTATAAGACAATAAATTTATTCATTGATTTGGCGTTTAATTTGTAAAACTCTGTAATAATAATAATAATAATAGATAACTATATTGAACAATAACGATATTTGCATTTTAATTTGAATCTCCCAGCTTGTATTTATTTAGATTGGCGGTGACAGGGATATTGAAAGCTTTTTAATATAAATTCACAGTAAAATTGGGATACAATTTTATTTTGTTTCACGTTTTCAATAAATTTCGCAACTTAGTAAAAAAATTGCTTTGCAAGAGTAGGTCTGCCAGGAAGCCTAGATGCTTCTGTATCAGATCTGGGAATGCGGTGGGACAACTTTCAATGCATCTCAGAATAATATTATTTAATTTTTATTTCTGAAATGTTCGAAGGTCATGCAAATCTTAATAGAGTAGTGCTAATTCTTGCCCTGTTGAGACCCTGAATACATGTATTACGAGTTGTGAAAAATTCGTCAAAAAAGTTTCCGCATAATGAATTCATTTTGTGATTTTGACTTCTATCACAAAAAGCGATTGTAACGGATCCGGTTCGAATGAAATCTTGTATCGACGCTCTTCAATCACTAATTACAACATCTTGCAAATTGTTCTCCACGAATTAATGATACATACAATGAGACCTTCCAACATTGTATCATTAATGCTCTGGAGATCGTTTTTTCGCTATGAATGATCCTCAGAGGATCAAAGACGCAAACATGCTGTTTTTTTTGTTTACTACAAGATAAATCAATTTTATTAAACTTAATGACAAATTTGTATTTTTTTAATTTACAACATTTTGAGTGTATCCAAATACTTGTCCCAAATCTGGATTTTCTCCACTTTTTTTACATTTTGACATCTCATCTTTGACAAATATGGAAGTCTGAGTATTTACAGGGTTTATGACCTGTCATAGGCTGGTTAAGTGATCATTTCAGTGTTGAGATGTCAAAATTCGTATTTGCTCATACGTTTTCTTCTCTCTCTCTCTCTCATTGACATGTATTGTTTTTATAATTTCACTTCAAATCACATTGATTCTGTATCAAAATGAATTTAAAAGTTTACGTCAATTATAACCATAAAAAAATTAAATTATTATCACTAAGATGTCAATCCTTTTTTATTCGCACCACATCTGACTGCCAGAAGTTGTTAATTTTGAAAAAATGAAAAGATCAGGAGACTGTAAAAACAATCAAATTATTGTTCGTAATATTTAAAAAATATTTAATACACTAAATGTAAAATAAGATAAACTTCTATGTATGTTATTTTATTACTTTTAATAATGAAGATTATTTTTTTGTATTATAAAAATTGAACTCGAAGATTTTAATTAAATTATACAATAACAACCAAGAGGAGTCGAGGGTCTCAGAAAATTAAGCTAAACAGGATGATCCCTACTGAGTTACACTTCTGCCTTCATAGGTAGGAACTAGTAAATCGTAATCGTCTTGTATTTTCTATGTATTTGTAACCATAGAAAAAGAAATGATGTACCTAGTACGAAATGAACACAGCGACCAATCCGGTCTAATATAAACATATTATTAAGTGTATAATTTATACGCGCCGCATTACTACATTGTAATCAATCTCTGGAATCCCTTTTGGTTTCCCTAATCGTATTATCAGCGGGGTCTCTAAGCGCGTCCCGTACGAAATGATTAAATACTAATTCCGTATTCAATCCGCGGCCGGAATGATCAGCCGATCGGACCATTAACATTGGTACTAATTAATATGGATTCCCATTTCATTTGAAACGGGAGTGATGGCGGTGTTGTGATTGAGATCTGCTTAGGTTAGGCCGCGGCAGATTAGTTGAGGTTAGGTTTGGTTAGGCCAGGCGCCCCGCTGTATAAACCTGCACAGAAACCGCGGGAATATATGCCTAGCGCCTAGTACTTGCGCAGTGTCGTAGAAGTAGTAAAATATCAATGTTTTATTGAAACTTTATACTTTAGTATCTTTAGTAACTTTAGTTCCAGGTAGTGTTGCCATTAAAGCATTCGTGGCGTTTTTAGTGCAGACACGAGCCTGATGATGAACTAACGAGATTTCCAGCAGTTGTAAGAAAAAAACATTTTTTTCTCTTACAACTTTCTTTCTCAACCGGGCCCAGATAGTACCCTATACAAAACTTCTTCTAACCCTTATCCGCACTAATGGTGTATAGGGCACTGCATCATGTAAACGCAGTGTTATCTTGATAACAGATGAATGAAAGGTGATCAGCCCTCCGCATCAGGTTACCAGTCCAGGGTAATATCGAATAAATATTAGGGTGAAAAAAACACTTATGTTTATTTGACCCCCCCTGGGAATTGAACCCGGGAATTCCAGCGCGGTAGCCGAGCATGCTAACCATTACTCTATGGAGGCGAACGAGTTCGCCCTGTATATAAACTGACCATTTTGGCCCCAAAATGGGACATCTACCAATTTTTACCTAATAGTATGTATATTTAAGAAAACACGTATTTTTTCGTAGTTTTTACGTATTAATAAAAAGAAAACTTACGTTGATAAATAAAATAAGAGGAATAAATAATATTAACAAGAATAAAATATGTTGTTTTATATTGGGACAGGATATCTAAAAATGGGACGGTCCCATTCAAAACGGGCGTTTGGTCACTTTACCAACACATTATGGTTTTTTTATGTGATAGTTGCATTTATTATGTACAAGGTTTAGTGGTTTTTTGTAGCTAAAAAAATGTTTTATTTTAATCGTTGTTGTGAACAGGAGGGATAATATAATGTGGGTCAATCAGGAACTTCTCTGTATTTTCTCATTGCTGGGAGGAAACCACGCAAAACTCTTCAATAGAAGCCTACACACTATGTTACTTGATAATTAAATATATAATGTAAAGTCATACATATTTATCCTTCAATAGATACGTTCTTTCATAAGCGTGTTTTCGGCAGCATTAATGTTTTTTATTTTGTTACAGAATAGTGTAGATATATAGAATTTATTGCTTTTTCCAATGTCAAGTTAATTAAAAAATATCATTTCAATATAAATGATTTGGTCATTTATTGGGCAAACAAAGAATATATAGTAAAGGTCTTCTTCTTCAAAACGACATTCGCAAATGGGGGCATCAATGGTTGAGTTGAGTAAGTATAAAAAATATTTAGCAGAGACATTCATGAAATGTATGCATGTAAGATTCTTATATACTCGTAGGTTCGCCTGAAAACATAATTTTCAATTTTTAATTAACTTATAATTTAACCAGTTATTTTATTCTCAATGTTTTGAGTTTGTCCACGTAGTAGTTCATTATATTGACATCTCAACGTAGACGAAGAAGAACATGGAAGTCTGGGTATTTAAGAAAGATATTTATGTGAAAGAAAATGTCGATCAAAGGATAAATACAACTTACGAAATTCAAGTAGTGTGGTTGTCAATCATGGGTAGAATGGAAATGGAAGAAACGTCTCCTAGTAAGTAAAATAATGCGGGGATAATTTTACATAAATTTGATGAAGGTCTAATCAGCGGTGGGCTGCAGGGGGCTCGGGCCGGCGAGGCCCTTGTTAAATTGAGAGAAATCAATATTAAATCAGTACATAAATGCAATTTCAGTGGTCGGTTTAAATGTATTATGACTCATAAAACTTTGTTGCCTTTTGAAATTTCTCGAGAAGTATATTTACAACTAATATTAAATATTTGAATCGCTGAAAAGAATTTTCTACCATAAAATAATATGTAAGTCATCTACATTTTAATTTATTTTAATTATTTTTAATTATTGTGTATTTTGGATAGCTAAAACAAAATTAAACACCTAAGTGATGATTCAAATCATCTTATTACAGTTATTCTTATTAGCCCTGTAAATATTGAAAGTCTGAGACTTTCATATTTTTCTTCATCCATGTAGAGATGTCAATATATTTGACGCTTAGCCAATAAATCAAATTCAAAGAATCAAAATGAATATTACCGTTTTATGTGTTTTAAAGGAACGTATCCTGTAATCAGTCCATCCAAAAGTATGTAAGTACATGCGTAATTACAGTGAATTAGCATTAATTTTCTGCCGCCGCTGGACATTTGAGATAATGGATAGGTAGTTGATCTATATTCATATTTATTTAATAGTCTCTTAGCAGTGGAATATCAAGGGCAATTATTTATAATATGAACTGTAGTCTGAGCTACATTGAGAATTTTAGTCGCATATAATATTAAACATGTGTATGTATATCAACACTAACAACAATTTTGGATAATTTACAAAGCGCCATTTTCGTAAAACACTACCTTAGTTAAAAGTTACAATACCTCAACGCTAACTGAATTCTATTATTGCGCTAAAGGCGTTAATGAATTACCAATTGAACTTCTAATCAATGACAGTGTTAATATTTAATAAACGTAATAATTTATGAATAAACTTAATAAACTTAATAATCCGCCATGTAATGTAATGGTCAGCAAGCTCGGCTACCGTTCTGGAGGTCCCGGGTTCAATTCCCAGGGGAAAGATCAAATAAATATATAAGTGATTTATTTACACTAATATTTATTCAATATTATCCTGGACTGGTACCTGAAGCGGAGGGCTGATTACCTTTCCTTCATGTATTAACGATCAAGATACCACTGCGTTTATATGATGCAGTGCCCTATGCACCATTTGGGGTGCGGATAAGGGTTTTTTTAAAATTATTTTTAATAATTTTAAGCAATTTTTATTATTCATATTTTTAAGAACACTAAATATCTCTTATTCTTTATTTTTTAGGAAGCTTCAACTTATCACGTATACGGTGCTGTATTACATGCCGTCACATGTTTGTAAGTAACAAAATGCAGGGCAGATTAAATTAAAGTATATAGTCCGTTTGACAAATAAGGTTGTCGTTATTGCCTTTATAATAAGCTGAATCAAATTAAGATTGTAATAAAGAAATAAGATCGTCTCTCGGAAATGCGCCACGCTGAGCAGCTACTTGTGAGTTTGTCTGCAGAATTTCTTTTTTCTATGACTGAGGCTCCATCTCCCGTGCAGTTCAGCAGATCATGCGAAATCATATCAGATAAAAGATCCTGTATAACATTTATATGATGCAAAACTAAAAAAAACTAACTAACCATCACCCCGCTTCTCCGCAGGGGTAGGCAGAGAGAATAGAACGCCACACCACTCTGTATTTGAAAACATTCTTCGCCTATTCCACGTTCATGCATCTCCTCATACATACCCGCCGATTGTACGACTCCTAACCTGACCACTTTCAAGTATTTGGCATGCCTGATCGTGCCATGTTTTTCTCGGTCTTCCTCTGCTCCTTTTTCCAATTACATTCGCCTCATAAATTTGTTTTACCGTTCTTTCCTCACTCATTCGTTCTACATGTCCAAACCATCTCTACACGCCTTTCTTAATTTTATCGATAATGCTTATCTCAGCTTTGCATTCCTCCCTTATTGCGGATAAGGGTTCAAATAGACAAACAAAATAAAATTCTCATATTGGATCAAACGAAAATTAAAGTTTTCAGGTTTCCTTTTCAGTTTTTGGAGAAATGATGTTTCATGCTTGATATTACTTAAAAATTGGGACTTTTTGATGTAAGAGCAATTTTAATAGTGTTTTTAACTCCTTTCCTTTCAATAACTTTTTTTTCAGAAAAGAAAAACTTATTTTTTTGTATCCAAAAACAGTGGTTTAAAGAAAAAAAACAATTACGTAAAATGTTACCTGGATTTAGAAAAAAAAATAAGTTGAGACTTAACAAATATTGGTCGTTTATTAACTACTGTGTTGGGGGGGTATCGAAATTGAATTTCAACTAAGTAAAACTTGACAAAAAATATCAACCCTCGATAAAAGACTTCAATAGTTAATTAATCCAGCGCGGTCATATTGAAAACACAATGATTTGAATGTTTGACGCAATTTCACGGGCGCGTTTGGGAAAAAAAATAAAAGGGAAGCGTTCAATTCGATTTCAAGCCTTTTTTATCATCGGAAGGGTAGAATAATTACATAATTCGATCTAATTCTTGGAAAATGGGCTTGTGGAAAGGGGTAGCGTTATGTATGTGACCGAAAATAATCAGGATTCACGGAATTCTACAGGATTTCATGCCACTAACCTCAACAGACTTTTTATGATTACTCAATCCGAGTTCTGGCAATCTGGCAACCTATTACGCTTTGATTTTACGCTAGATGTGGACGATGTAGAATTTTTCTGAAGAAAAATGATAACCGCTTTCTTAAGAATAAAAATAAAATTTTAACCCTCAGTCTACCAACAACCGTTTCATAAAATAAATTAGTTACGATTTTTTAAATGTTTTTTATGCTGAACCTTTTTACTTGATCGATTCCTATTACTGGGTTATATCAAATCAACCCACCTAAAGAAGCTAAAATATATACATTTATAAGTATATATTATTTTTTGACATCTCATCAAAGATGAAGAAGAATATGGAAGTCTGGGTATTTACGGGGCTGACGACCGTCAAAGGCTGGTTTAAGTGATCACCTTACACACGTGTAACATTCACCAATTCTACCCATTATTGACAACCACATTACTCAAATTCTTGGAAGTTCGATATATATGAACCAATTTTGAAACATTATTCTTGAATCACTAGAACTTCACTAGAGACATCTATTGGTGAGATGGAAATAAGCTTTTTCCGTTAAAAAATCATAAAAATAGATAGACAAATACATAAGGGGTAACAGACCCCCAGGAATAAAATCTAAATGATGGAAAGATAGCTGGTTATCCACCTCCTAGGAACGGACTTCAAGAACAACAGGATACAGTTCTAGCTAAAGAAGAAAATAATAAGGTTTTTTAAAAAACAAGTAACATTTTAGGTGAAATAATTAGTAAGGAATCTCATATAATACATAAGTTAAGGTTTCAGGTGTATTACCCGAAAATTTCAACAGATAGCGCTTTTAATTCGCATGTGGTTTATTCTTTGTCACATAGAATATACTCGTAGTTATTGCTTAAGTAGCAATACAGGTACAGTACCTACTGTATACTAAATTAAATTTCCAATCATTTTCAAATAAAATTATGTTATGTATCACAATTTTATGTAATAATAAATGTAGTCTCCTATGTAGCAGTGGGCGCAGATAGGGGTGAAAATATTCATTCAAAACAATATGAAAGTGTTATGCTTCCATACAGCTATTAAAAGGGAGTAGAACCATGGAATACATAGATATTTGGGAGATGAACACAAAGAGCTCTACTAACAAATTTATAGAGATAATATTAAAATAATGAAAAAAACGGAAAAAAAATTATGAGTGAAGAAAGAACATAATGAGGTGATTGTGGTTGGTAATGGAAGCAGAGGAAGACTTGTCATGATTAAGTCTTTCAAATTCTTGGGTGTTAGGTCAGGAGTCAGAGTAATAGGCGGGTATGTATGAAGAGATGCAAGAATGTGGCAGAGGCGAAGATTGTTTACAAAGACATATTGGTGTGATGTTCTTTTCTCTCTGCCTACCCCTGCGAAGAAACGGTGTCATGGTTAGTTATATTAAAATTATTTTTCAGGAGTTGCATACACCCATAAGAGGTATAATGCAAAATCCAAGAAAAAGAAGAAAGAAATATATTATCCCTATGCACTCGCTTGCTAATCTGTACTTTTACTGAGATTTAGAGGCTGCAGGGCAGAGTAACACGCTTTCCACACAATTTAAATTCTAACTTGTAATTAAAACCAAAGCCCAAATGCGTAATTAAAAACAATATCAAATTAATAGATACTAATGCAAAACTTATAAAAGTAATCTGCATACTAATAATTTTAATAACACACCAAATTTTAATTACAAGGGCATGAGAGAAATTTAATTGTTAAAACCTATTTGCTCTGATACCTTATCATGTTATTATTGTAATATGAAATAGAAAAATCCAAAGTTCATTTAATATTAAATTTCAATTAGTGGCCTGTCCAAAATGCTATGGTATATTGCCCATACTAAATATACAGGAGGTATATGCATCTAATACAGCTGCAGAAATCAGTCAGTCTTCGCACTCAAAATATTATAAATTTACTTTTATTTTATTACATAACCTTTTAATCTATCTATCTAACCCTTATTTGCACCCAATGGTGCGTAGGGCACTGCATCACATAGAAGCATTGTTATCTTGATAGTCAAATGCACGAAGGAAAGGTGATCATATTATTTTTTGACATCTCATCAAAGATGAAGAAGAATATGGTGATCAGCCTTGCACTTCAGGTACCAGTCCAGGGTGATATTAAATAAATAATAGACCGAAAAATCACTAGTATCGATTTTTAAACTATTCGGAATCGAACCTGGGACCTCCAGCGTGGAAGCCTAGCGTACTAACCACTACACTATGGAGGTGAACCATAAAAAAATACTCAAAAAATACTATAGAGATCATAAACATACCTTTAAAAAAATATATTTTAAATAAATATTGGTGTAATATTTTATATGAAATTTCTCTCGCTACTCAATCTTTTTCTTCATGGATTATAAGCTGTGTGATGGTTTGTTTCTTTCATGGTCAGTCCCTACCCATCTCTATCCTCATCTTTTCTCTTCTCTCTCGTCTCTTTAACTCGACATAATCACTATAGTGCAATTTAAGACCATTGCATGTACACCGGTTTCAAGAATGAATGCAATATCGATTTTCAACAATGGGCAGAATGGTGAACATTACAAAGTGTCTAAAGTGATCGCTTTAGCCAGACAAATGACAAAGACCTAAGCCAACCTTCTTTCAGAAAAAAGGGAAGATACATGTTTCATATTAAGTTGAGACACCTTTGTAATGAATTTCCTTTTAAATACATAATTTGAGCCAGGAAATATTGAAAAATCTATTATGGTATTAAAATAAAACACAGAATTACTCAAAATGACAATGTTTATTTTCTATTCCACACATTCAAGATATGTAAAACTAAATGAACAGTCATTTTCACACACACGGTCCAAAGACACATTTGTTCTTGAAATTTTGAAACTGATAAAAAATGTGTGCCTTTTCAACGCCTGTACAATGTGTTAACTCTTCATCAGTATCTTGAAGGCGGCTGATAGTGATCCGTTTAAGGGTTCTGTTTGCCCTCCTTGGCGGATTGCAGCGCCTGCGTTATGTACAGCTTGGCCAGGCTCTGGGAGCAGAACTGGGAGATGTGCTGGCTGTAGGTGTTGATCTGGCCGGCCACGATCATGGGGTTGAGCCTCGGGGGGACCTGGGGCGGCCGGAAGAGCTTGTTCAGGTCCTCCTCGGGCAGCGGGGGCTCGTCCTTGGCCGCGCGGGCCGCATTCTCCTGGGTCCTCTTCTGCAGAGCGCGGTGCTTGTCCTGCTGCTGTCGCACCACTGTCTGCTGGTACCGATTGAACTTGATGGCTTCCTGGTTTAGTTCGTCCACACGGTCCATCAGGCTACGAAGTTGGCCTGCAACAAATATCGTTGTATATAATAAGGCCCTCAGTATCCGTCGTTAAGAATTAGGTTTTGACATAATTATATCATTCAATAACAAAATTTTCATTTGTTTGGCTGTAAAAGCATCGTTATTGTGTTGCGTTTGGCTGCAGAGATATAACATAATATAAAAATTAAATATAAAATAATATAAAAATATGCTAATTATTTTTACGGCAAACAGACTTAAACTGTGAAATGACTCTTTCTTGGGCTGTTTGTAATCTATGTTCTAGTTTAAAAGAATTCGATAAAGATACAACACAAAAATAAAGTTTGGACATCTCATAAAAAATGTATCATTTCCCAAACTACCCACAATTTCTCCAAAAAAAGAGTCATAACATTTTAAAACTAATTGAATGTTAGTTTAGTAGATTACCTTCCAAAACAGAAGCGGTTCCCAAATCCAGGAATTTGGATCCTTCCTCTTCCGGGACCATCTCCGCCAACTCGGACATCATGATGTTGGTGAGCGGAGAATTACGGATCACAATGGGAACCTCTACAAACAGACTCTCGTAACCGATCTTCAGGTTGCGAAGGGCTTCCGGCGTGAACTCATTATCCTTGTACATTGTAATAGCCTGGAAAATAAAATAAAAAGTGGAATAAATACATTGTTACGGGTGGTTTTTTTATCAGCCCCGACCCTAATTATACTGTCTACTGACAGTCCGCCACCCGACCCCTAGTATACTAATCACAAGTAACCGCAAACCCAATTCTCATCTGTACAATATTTTTTGGTATCTCTCGCGGTCTACCAAAAGTAAGCAAATAGAACGCTTAAAAGCATCTCTTGCTTTCTACCAATAGTGTGTAAAAAACACTTTTAAGCGTTTTCCGCCAACAATGTGTCGCAAAAAAGAAACAGGAGTTCAATTACAAAATTAGGGCACATTGGCAGTGACATGTCAGTGGTGTTAACCGCTTTACACATACAAGCGTACTTGATACGCGGATTTTTTCTGCACCATTCTTAGCTAACCCATATCACATACGAGCACAAAAAGAAATATCTGTGCCAAAAATATTAAATGCGTACCGGATACACATTTGGACAAGACAGAGAGGAGACATGATAAAAATAATGTACATGAGTTCCATCTTAAATGCACCTATCATGGCAAAATTGTCAGGTATGAATACAACAAACATTGTTTTCATAATTCTGTAGAAAAAAGGTGATTTTTTTGTCCGTTTTTCAGAAAATAACCCGAGAGTAGGTGGAATGGTGAACACTACACACGTATAAAGTGATCATTTAAACCAGCGTATGATGGGTCATTAGCCCTGTAAATATCTAGACATTCTTCTTATCTACGTTGAGATGTAGAAATGTGAGCATAGTTCTACATAATTTAAATTTGAAACAATAACTTTGTGATTTTCCATTTTATAATTAAAATATAACTGTTTCAAAATCGCTTTAATGTCCGCCTCCGTAGTGTAATCTCCGAGTGTTCGATTCCCAGGGGGGGTCAAATAAATAAAAGTGATTTTTTCACTGTAATATTTATTCAATATTACCCTGGACTGGTACCTAAAGCGGAGGGCTGATCACTTTTCCTTCATGTGTAAACAATCAAGATAACACTGTGTTTATATGAAGCAGTGCCCTTTGCACCATTGGGGTGCAGATAAGGGTTTTATTATTATTATTTATAAATATTTCATTGTAACTTAAAATTGTATTAATCAGTCTTGAAAAAGAAGCTGTAATAAAATATTTATAGTGATTTTAAAACAAAGTCATATTTTCACTATATTAGTGAACATATCGCTCACTCCTTTCAAGAACGTCATAAATCAAAATACTTGATTTTTCAGGAGAACGTTTTTAAAGTTTAAAAATATAATACAATGTATTAAAAATAAATATCAAGCCACTTATTAAACTTTTTGATATGCAACAGATCTTTTTAGGTAAAACCTGAAGGTTTTTTGTACATTCAAAAAATATTTAGAATATTAAAAAAAATATTAAATAATACCTTTTCTTCAAAATGCAAAAACAACACTTTCTGCCCTGTATCGAGTAAATATCAAGTTAAAAATATGCCTCTTTTGCTGGGATATAGTACATTTTCTGGGCATTCCGAAAACATGCACAACTAAAAATTGACGATTTTTGATTTATGACGTTCTTGAAAGGAGTGAGCGATATATATTATTCTAACCTGGGGAGTGAGTCGGTAAGCCTTGAGTGTGAGGAAGCCACGAGCCGACTTCTTTGTGTCGTATATGACTACAACACTCTCGTCTATTGAAGTCTGGTAGTGGTACTGCGACTCCAGCAGCGGAAGACTCAGAAAGTTACCAACATCCGCACTTTGGTACCTAATAAAACAAAATAAAACTTGATCACCCATTTTCTTAATACATTGTTATGTTACAAAAAAAAAGCGGTAAGAGTGTCAGAAATGAAGACTCTAATGGTGAAGACTGACCGGAGCATTTCGTCGCAACGCAACACGTAACGGTGCGAGCATTCAGGCAGTCAGTACAGGGAGCCGAGCGCTCCATCCATAGTTTCGGATGCTAGGTGATGCTCGCTGCAAGCGTTGTTACGACGTTATTTTACGACGTTATGTTACGACGGCATGCTCCGGTCAGTCTCCACCTTAAGGAGCATATCTGGTAAGAGCCTACGAGATAGAATAAGGAATACCAGGATAAGAGAAATATGCGAGATCCAAGACGTCATTAGGTGGGGAAGACAATGGCATGCGCATGTGAGGAGAATGGAACCTTCCAGACTCCCCCACATTGCACTGCACGGCCAACCCTAAACAACTCAAGGGCAGACCACCAAAGAGATGGATTGACGAATCAACATCGCAAGAAGTTAATCCCTCTTAAAAATAGCCCATAAGGCCTACACCAAGAAGAAAAAGAAGAAGAAGAATTGTTATGTATAATTTTTCTATATTCTCAATATTATTAATATTTAAAGCATTTACTTCGTGGTTAGTCATTTTTACTTATTTTTTTTTTAATGTTAATAAAATTAGTATATAACCACTCACAATATTATTAATATTTAAAGCATTTACTTTGTGGTTAGTCATTTATACTTTTTTAATTTTTTTACAAAAATGTTAATAAAATTAGTATATAACCACTCACCGGTTTTCATTTATTTTATTATTTACAACCAAAACACGCAAGACGAAATTATTAAATTTATTATTTTATTTATTGTTTCGGCATTAACTTAGTGGTAAGACATGTTACAATGATTAAAGAAAACATTGAATTTATTCGTGTCGGTCGTGGTTAGTGTCGCGGACTCAGAGTCAGAGTTTCTCGGTTCGAATCCACTCTACCACAATTTGATACCTATTTCTAATAATGAGCCACTTAGGCTCACAGAAATAGTATGAAATTGAAATATTTGTGTAAATAATAAAAACGCAAATATTTCTAGTTTATTAAAATAATAATAATATGGTTCTCTGAAATAACTTGTTCTCAATGACATAAATCAGTCCATATTTGGAAAGAAAAGAAGTCAATGTCTGTGCACTAAAACATAAAATAGAGTCAAGACTATTTTCACCACATTCTCAGTGTACTTGAGTTACAATGATAAAAGAATGAATACCGTAATATTATTAGTTTATTTTTTCATATGCACTTTCTGTCAAATATATATCGACGGCCCCTGCGTAAAGTACTCTATCTGCAAATCTGTTACTTTACAGGAGAGAGCTTACAAGATTTTTCAACATATTATTTTTTATTAATTGACAGTTTTATCTGAAATTCTAAACTAGTATTATTCATTCAAAAACACGATAAAATAATGTATTAAATCCTTTTAAAACTTTACACTTTGTCAAAATTAAGTAGTTAGCGTTTTAGGAGTTCAGTTCATTTCGAAAATTCCGTGCAGATAGCGTCTTATACGCCTGAAAACTAGGCGTAATTTATTTTATATATTTTTTGTTTGTTTATATTTGTAGATAACGGTCAGTAGGTAACATACACCAAATATCTCAAAATTGACAAAAATGTAGTTAGAGCACTTTACGTAGGGCACGTCGATATGTCAATTTATTGACAAAACTATTGATCACAAACTCACCATCCGACATGGAAGTGATCAACATTCACTCGACGAAGTCGCCTCATCATATCCAACTGGTATTCCTCCTCATCCATATTGTCATCGTTATGTTTTGGGAACGGGAAACAGTTGGTTATCTCTAGACGGTTTTCCACAACCAGTCCTAAGAGGGCCCCCTGGGCCACTTCCATATTGCTACATGATTCTTCGTGGCAATGTTTCACTATTTTCATGACAGCCTGAAAGAAGAAACATTCATTACAAAAAGCGTCTGGATAGTGTCAACCGACAGTCATATGACAAGTAAAATATATGTAAAAATAGGTTTAAACCACTCGGAATGCAAACCTACCAGTCCATCGGCCTGTACATACGCCACAGTCGAGTCACTTTCGGTTACGCGCCTCGGCGCGGCGCTTCGGCTGGCCATTTTGAGGTAAAAAGAAATAAGGAATCTGACAACTAACCAAAAAATTACACGCGATTTATGGTGTTGCCATAAAGAACGTCATACAATAGACAATGTTATACCATAAGCAAATTTCAATTTCAAACATGAAACTCATCAAATAATGACCTACCTACCTAATTATTTCGAAATCCACCAACACAATCTTTTCAGATTGAGGTGATGAGTTATAGATGATGGAAATAAAAAAATAGCCAATGTGGTATTTAAAATCACCAGGGGGTGACTTGGGAATATTTCCGATTTCGACTTTTGCTCCGCGCGCTTCGCAATTTTTTTCTATAAATTACAGTTAAAATTATCGGGTCGAAAAAAAAACTTTTGTCACCTGACCTGGGAGGAAACCAAGAAGATGGCGTGTGAAGAGTGATTTGGAAATGACTTGTGTTGGCCATATGCCCCACCAAGGGAGCGAACATGATCATGAAGAGTATCAAACCTCATGCGGTGGATCATCAATGGAGAATTCATGCTTTGTGAGCCAAAGTGAGAAATTTGGCAATAACTTATAACTTAAAGTGTGAAGTTTAGTATGAGGATCATTTATATTATCAGAGGTTTCCCTTAAAACCGATAATAAAATATGTATTTAAATAAAAGATAATTATTTTCAAATCACACTTTAATTAACAAAATCATGTTGAGTGAACAAAACTACATATTTCCATTGGTAATGGACAACCATCAGGATGGTTGTTAAAAAACCAACACGGTTTTTGATTGAGAGTAATAGTTTTATGTTGTTTCTTCACTTTGTTGGATTTAGCTAACTGTTTAAGAACTTCTGCTTTGGATCGAGGATGCCTCAATTTTACATTCCCAGAAACAACTTCAAATATATGATGATTATTTCGAAGTAAGGTTTGAAGTCCGCCACATTCCTTCTTTAACATCTTTAATTTTTCAGGAGGGACACATTTCACAATGCTACTCAACGGTATACATCCACCAGAGTTCCATCTTTGGTTGGAGTAATTTTTTACTTTTAGCAAATTTGATGTGATTGATAAAATTATTTCATTTATCACGCCTTTCTCTATTTTGGTACAGTTTCGAACTTTTTCAATGCCTTCTCTTGGAGTAAAACTGGGCACCCAATTGCCTTCAGAATTTGATAGGCCCTCAGGCGATTCATTTTCTTTTTTACCACCATTACATCTCCCATTAATAAAGTTTTGTATTTCTAAAACTTTACTGTCTTGTTTATCTTCTGAGTAAAGTCGATCAGTTCCGACTAAACATATCCTTTTGGTACTCGGAATCTTCAGTCTATCAATTTCAGTTTTTATTCCGCATTTATCGCAGATAAGTTTAACATAATCTAAATATTCATTGTATTGGCTCTTCGATGAATCTTTTCGTTGATATTTTTTTCCGTCAAATTCATATGCACAGCAGGGAAGTAAAAAGAATCTGCAGTTATAAGAACTTCTAGCAGCCATAACAGGAATCCAAGGAGTTAATTCGTCTGAATGATTTCCAATAAACCAATCAGTATCCTTGTATAAAAATTGTTCAGATGGAGTGACAGGTTCCACCTGCAAAAAAAAATAACAATAAAATCTATGTCAACGGGGTATCATCACAACTTTATTTATTATTTATTATCAGGAAAAATCACCAGACAATCGGTTCTATCCTATTGAAAAGTGTAAAAAAATTTGGGATTAAACTATAAATAGTTCTTATTTCTGTTTAGTTGGTTCAATCATGACACCACACCCAACGAATATGTGTAATTTGCAGAAAATACTGTATTTGTAAAACATAGGAACATATTATACTCAGATAGAACAATGACAAGAATGAAATTTCTTTTGCACTAGTTTTAAAAGTATTCATACCAATTTTCCAAAAAATCCATACCTGTAGTGATTATAGCTATATATAACGTAGTTGGTTATATATAACTAACTACATACTTTTGCAAATTGAATAAGTTTTTTTTTAGAAATACATGTTTGATCAGTTCATATTGACCCCTCATACATATACTATCATAACCCATAATTTGAAGTTTGAAATTAAATATTTTCAATATAAAGATTTAAATATATTTTATCTGGTACGTTTGTGCTGCGTTTACATAAAAAAAAAGTTAATTATAAGTAAAAATGTAATGTATTACATTTGAAATACATATAGAGAGAACCTCAAGATTGTAAAATTGTTGATAGTGTACATAAGAGAGGTTGATATGCAGAATACGTTAAATCTATTATCATAGTTAGCTAACAAAATTGATTGAATTGAACTAATTTGAATGTTTTACTTCTCTAACCTGAAGCTGAACGCTTTCGGGATATAAATCCCAAATGCCCCGTTTTCTGACATCAACTCCTCTTCCAGAATGCCCTTCGGAAGATAGTATATAAACTAAGAGTCCATTTCCGCAGCCCAAGTCTATAAAAGACTGTAATTTTGTACTATTCAGAGTTGTTCTTTCATCTTCCCAAAGCAATAATAGATAAGTAGCTATTGCGACATCTTCATACACAAATTTGGAAGGATCCGTATTTTCAGGCCATATCTAAAATAGGAAAAGATAAATATTATAAGAGTTTTTTTTTTAAAATATATAAACAGGATATGATATAGCTATAAAATATTGAATGCTATAAAAATGTGTACATAAATACGCATTATTTAGATAAGTATATATATTTTTTAAAGTAATCAAGTGTATATTACAGCAACCATCTCCTGGCCGTATTTGACTTTCAATTCTTGATACTTAGTGTTATATTTATCCAGAGAAATCAAGTTTAATGACCCGGTGATACCATTCGGATTCTCTGCGTCGGATAGTGCCCACTTTATTATCCGAGGAAGCAACTTGTTCTTTAACCAGTGTAACTTCAAATCGTCGGTTTCTGCTAACAATTGAAAAAAAATTAATTATAACATGAATCTTTTAAAAGTGTACATTAAATAATTACTAACGTAAGACGGTACCTGAGAGGCTATTTACCAGTATATTTCCATCTTTCAGATTAATAGAATATGGTATGACAGGGGTTAGATCTAACAGTTCAGAGACATGAGATTTATTAATGAAAATAGCTTGGTTATGAAAGTTTTCAAGCAAACAGATTCTGTACGAGTCTTTAAACTTGGAACTGCGCGGCATTAACTTTTGGACACTGATAAATATGTGCAAATCATGCGAGAACGACAGTTCACTTTCGAAGTCATCATCGCTGCATATATTTACCAATTCTCTAGAATTAGAAAACAAGTGATCCAAAATAAGCTCTTTAGAACACGATTGTAATACTTCGATGTCGGATGTCTGACATTCTACCACTAAGGCTCGAAAACAATCTGGCGAATAACGAAGAGTGCAATTTAATATTTGGAGAATGCCACTCATTCGACGATTAACCACGTGAGAATTCTTCAACCAAATTTGTATTGCTTTCAAGTATTGGTCTTTGCTGATTTCACAGGTTTCCATGTTTGGTGGATTGAATAAATAACTAAAATATAATTTCTTTCGTACACTGAACAAATCAAAAGAAAATAGATATAGAATACAATACGTCACTTTGACATTTAATTCACATGTGATGAATAATCAATGTTACTATAATTCGTCACTCACTACGAATTAAAGGATTCTCAAAGCTTATGCTATAGCACGTTTTTCGGTGACTTATCATAAAAATATTTTATTGTATATAAAATACTAATTGATTAAATAATCTGAGGAGTTATTGGTAGGTTTTCATGAAATTATTAATGAAATTGACTTTTAGTACTTACTCATAATTGATAATATTTTTCCTAAGTTTATGTATTTTTATTTATTGGCAACACTATTATATTTACAAATGGCCGCAAAAAGTTTGTGTTTGTAAACGGAAGTTTGAAAAATCTTTATAATGTTTATTTATATGAGCAAAAAGGTATGTTATCCATAATTTAACCATGCCTTATTTTGAAAACATACGTATTAATGGTTTTTACATTATATTTATGTTACTTTTCATTTATGTATAGTTAACCGTTACTATGACAACAACGCGCGAGATATTTACAGTTATATTTTATCCATTATTAAAATAATGAAAACTTTTACATATTCTGTAATTTAACTAATATAAATATAAAAAGTAGCGATATCATATTTTGTAAATTATGTTTAATAAATACTGATTATTAGATTCTTATCAGTTGAATTCACAATAATATAAATAATCAAATAGAATTCAGGAATTGAGTATTTATTTTTTTAGATTGCTATACCAAAACATGCCGGAGTAAGCTGTTTAGCATGGAATCAGCAATCTGGATATATAGCAGTCGGTGGTGATGAAGGAATGCTTAAAGTATTAAAGTTAGAATCTGGTAAGACACTATTTTGTTAATTTATTTTATAGATATTCCAGTAAAATATAAAAGTTAGTTTTTACTAGGGTCATTATTTTATCATAGCATGTTGAATGTCCCATGTTGCCGACATTTCAGCCATCATGGCGAGGTGCTATAGAATTTATAAATTCGGCAAGTAGGACTTTCGTCACAACCCAGAAAAACGCAATCATCTGAACGTCTATGAAAATCTAAAATTAAATAAAAATGTTCTTATTTTAAAAACCAAACTTAACAATGAGAAGAAACTGGCAACATTTGTTTTGCTAACTTATTTTAATTTTGAAATATTATTTATTAGCCAATGGCACACCGCATCCATAATAGGCACTGTTCATTTTATTTTATTTTAGTAATGCATATTATTTGTCAAAGGGGTTTCAAACGTTACATTAGGTCCAAAGCTGCAATAAAAGGAACAATTTTTTTAAATTCCTTCTTCTTCTAACCCTTATCCGCACCCGATGGTGCATAGGGCACCGCATCATATAAACGCAGTGTTATCTTGATCATCAACACATGAAGGAAAGGTGATCAGCCTTCTGCTTCAGGTACCAGTCCAGGATAATATTGAATAAATATTAGAGTGATAAAACCACTTATATTTATTTGACCCCCCCTTGGGAATCGAACCCTGGACCTCTGGTACGGTGGCCGAGCGTGCTGACCATTACACTACGGAGGCGGACACAATTTTAAATTAAATGACAATTTTTAAATTAAATAACTTGGCGTAACTTGTTAAATATTAAATATTTGAAAAATTATCAAATAGTCAGTCGGAATTTAAAAACAATATGCGGTAAATAAATATTTTTTTACTGTATTTTATGGATTTTTAGGGTACGTGAAATATATTTAAAAAAAATAAGAATAAGATAAATAAAATATAGATTAATCAAACTTTAAAAACAAAAATATTCCAACTGGAAAAAGGATACTAAAATTGCCTCAAAATAAGTTACACAATAAATCTAAGAAAGAGCATAAATGAAATTTACTACTTCAAAACCAAAGTCTTCTTTTTATGAACAATAAAAAATATATTTATAGGTGGCGGTGGTAATCTTTCTATGAATCTGAGTTTGGAAGGTCACTCTGGCCAGTTGCAAGTAGCCACATGGAACGAGGTGCATCAGAAGCTGACCACCAGTGATCAACATGGAGTTATCATCGTTTGGATGCTCTACAAGGTGCCTTGGCTAATATATTGTCTATATATGTCTTTCACTGGGGCCCAAAAAACTCTATTTTATCGCTACAAAATGAACGACCAAAATCTGATGCAAGCGTCGAATGTTAGGGATCTGGGCGTTAGGTTTGTGAGCACCCTGACATTTCACAATCACATGGAGACGGTCAGTGGTAAGGCATTGAAAATGCTAGGATTTGTTCTGCGTACTGCCAGGGTTTTCGAAAATACCCACGTGTTGAGAACTCTTTATAACTCCTTGGTGCGAAGTAGACTCAAGAGTGGCTCGATGATTTGGGGGCCACACGAGTTTAAGTACTCTCGTATGGTAGAGAAAGTCCAAAAGAAGTTTCTGAGGTATCTCTACATGAGAGAGTACGGCTATTATCCTTGGCTCTACCCGACCGAGTTTCTCCAGGGTATGCTTGGCTACAATAGTTTAGAGACTAGAAGGAATGTGTATTTGATTACGCATTTTTATCGATTGTTGCGCGGTATGATCGATAATCCTGAAATTATCCGGAGCATTGGTCTGTATGTTCTCGATAGTTACCTAAGACAGCGTCGGCATAGATTGTTTCACACTCCTATACACAGGACCAACCTGCCGATGGTTATGCCTGTAGGAAGAGCTACCGCTATGTTGAACAATATCTCATTGGATATTGATCTGTTCCATGTGTCCGAAGGAGTTTTCCGAAGCAGGATTCTTCTACACCTTTAGCAATAGTTCTTGCATATATTTTATTTTAATGTATTTTAATGTATATGATTAAAAAAAATTATAGTTTGTAATTTATATACAAATTGAAATAAATAAATTGAATTTCATTGAATTAAATTGAATATTACTCAGAGCATAAGTTTGATTGCTTTCCAATTTATGATGTATTATTCAGAGTTCACTAATTGATTACAAAAATAATGTAATAGGGGTCCTGGTATGAAGAGATGATAAACAACAGGAACAAGTCAACAGTCAGTGGAATGGCATGGAGTAGTGATGGACAGAAAATATGCATAGCTTACGAAGATGGTAATTTACTTTAATTTTATATATTTTTATTGATCAATCAGCACATTTAAAGAACCACACATATCACTTTAACTCTAGAGTCAGCAACACTAACCACAGGACCACAACCCGACACGAATATGAATCTTCTTCTTTCGCCGTTATCTCTTATCCGGACTCAATGGTGTGTTGGGCACTGAATCAGTATAACACAGTGCATCAGAATACATTGATCATCATATGTCGGGTTGTGGTCCCGTGGTTAGTGTCGCGGACTCTTAAGTCAGAGTTTCTCGTTTCGAACCCACTTTACCACAATTTGATACCTTTTTCTAAAAATGAGCGGCTTAGGCTCACAGAAATAGTATGAAATGGAAATATTTGTGTAAATAATAAAAACACAAATATTTCTCTTTTTTAATATTTTTTTTTTAAAAAGGCAATGTCTTACACTTCAGATGTGTGTTTGGGATAACATTATAAAAATTTACTTTTAAAAAAAACTTTGTATTGATGCTGTTCCACCAAGAATCATATTTAAATCTTGTGAATAATAGTCAATCACACTTACTATATCAGAGGTGCGGATTTTATTAGACATTAAAAATATATGTTTCTGCTTTTTTAAGGTGCCGTGATAGTAGGGTCAGTGGATGGGTCACGCGTGTGGGGAAAGGACATTAAAGGTCCCGGACTTAGCGCCGTGCAGTGGTCACCTGATAACTCTTTGCTGCTCTTCGCTCTATCCACTGGGGAACTACAACTCTACGATAACCAGGGAAACTTTGCTGTAAGTTCCACAAGCAAAAATGATTGGATGAATTTTTAGCAAATAATCTAAAATATTATTTTTAAAATTTGTGAAAAAATAATTGAGATGTAAAGCAGTAAACATTCTGAATTTCACATTTAAAACAATTTACAATATTATACATAGTGTTATGCCATAACGTAACAGTTTTGAATTAAGGAGACAAACAGGTTTTTTTCCATAACAGCTTTACGTAATTTCTAAAAAAAAATTGGGGGCTATGCAAAAAATATTTTATAATATCAATTTAAATAAATGATTTTAAAAAAAAATCAAGTATAATTAAAAATATGTGGCAGGGGGGTATATCTAAATTTCTTAGTATGTATATGAAATTCCTTTTTATTAAGTTAGACCTAAACCGTGTTTGGTTATGTGGAATGATTTTAGATGTCGGTCAAAGTACAATGTGCCTCATTGCCAATGCGTATGGTCGGCATGGACTGGTACTCCGGTCATATTACTTCCGAAACCCCTTCCCTCGCCATATGCTACCAGAATGGAAGAGTTCAGCTCATGAAGCGCCACAACGATGATAGTAAGTATCACCACACATCAAATTAAATCAGTTCTAAGTTGATTTCTTACTAAAATACCAATTTATATGTAAAGTAACATTCTTTCAATGTAAACATAATTTCATTAATTGATTCTGCAGTCACTTTGTGGCTATCCATTTTTAATTTAAGTTTTACTTAGTAAATACCACTATTTCTTAAAATCTATTGTGACATGCTTTTTGATGCATTCCTATGTTCCCACTTATAAGATATAAAAAATAAATAATAACAAATAAATAAATAAAATTAAAAAAAACAGCTCCACCCCCTCTTCATTCTTCAACGTCCCAAGGACACAGCTCTAAAATTTAGACTTAGCTTTGCATACGGTGTTTGAAAATGATACGGTATGCATCGAAACACGTGCCACGATGGATTTGACTATTTACTAAGTAATACTTGAATTCAAAAAGTAAATATAATTATATACTTAATATTTGAAGCACTAACTTTGTGATTTTCCATTTTATAATTAAAATGTAACTTTGTTTTAAAATCACTATAAATATTTTATTTTAACTTAATTATAATGTCTAGTAGCGGTCAGCTTCGAAACCGGTAGACATATATAATTACTTAGTTTTGAAATTACAGGTGTAGTGATAATAGACAGTGGTCTTACTGCTGTCAGTTGCCACTGGAACCATAACGGATCTGTTATTGCGGTAGCAGGTAAAACACCAGAGGACTCTAACGCTGTGCAGTTTTTTACACCATTTGGAGAGGTAATACACAAGTTTGATGAGTTTTTCACCCTTAGCAGTGTTCTTGTCCAATTGTCTAGTATTTACGCATTTATTCGGAATACAAGGACAATAATGGCCTCATGTAAATAGGACAAGCCAATAATGGCCTCATGTAAATAGGACAAGCCAATTATGGCCTCATGTAAATAGGACAAGCCAATAATGGCCTCATGTTAATAGGACAAGCCAATAATGGCCTCATGTAAATAGGCATAATGAGACAATAATATATCCCGAGACAATTTTCAGGACAAGTGGCACTTTCACCAGTTGTACAAATAAGTTTCAGAAAGTTAGTAAAATTAATTTCATTAATTGATTCGTCAGTCACTTTGTGGCCAAATTAATCCATTTTTAATTTAAGTTTTACTAGTAAATACTACTATTTCTTCAAATCTATTGTGACTCGTGTTTCGATGCATTCCGCATACGGTGTTTGAAAATGATGCAAAATGCGTGTCACAATAGATTTTAAGATATAGTGGTATTTAATAAGTAAAACTTAATTAGTAAGATTAGTTTGTCATCATCAAATATGTTGTAATACTTAATTATTATATTTTCAGCATTTGCGCACGTTACGGGTGCCTGGAGGGAATTTAAAAGCATGTGTGTGGGAAGGGCGTTCTCTTCGTGTTGCCATCGCTGTAGATTCATACATTTATTTTGCCAATGTTAAACCTGACTACAAGAAAGCATACTTTGGCAACACTCTCGCCTATAATTCTAATCCGCACACTGTTACATTTTGGGACACTGTCACAAACCAGGTAGGTACTTATTATCTGAAATAATTTAATAGTAATATGATAGCTTGTCAGGTTTTAGTTTTCTCCAAGGATCTCTATGTTTCTCTGTCTTATTAGCATATCTTCCAGTTGATTGATAGCTCAGCAATAAATAAACTGAGAATATGGATACGGTCCAATCACCTCATTTTATTTATTTCTAAGCCTGTTATCATCTAGGATATGCCTCACTGGCTACATGATTTTTTTCTTTTACCGTTTTGGCCCCAAATAGTGCATAGAGCACTGCGTCTAAATGATGCAGTTTTAACTTGATTATTTATATAAGACAGGATAGTCAGTCCTGCGCTGAAGTGCATAGTAAGTGAAGTGAATAGTATGAAATTGAAATATTTGTATATGTATGTGTTAATAAGAAAGTAAATAATTCACTTAATATATATATATATATATATGTATATATGTATATATGTATATATATATATATATATATATATATATATATATATATATATATATATATATATATATATATATATATATATATATATATATATATATATATATATATGTATATATATAAATAAAACACCTAATAGATTTTATTAAATACGACTCTCACAATTGTGACAGTCGGTAAAGCAGATCGCGCAAATCTACCACCAGACGTCGCACATGCGTCGCACTAAAAAAACAAAAGACTTCAGATAAAAAAATATTGTGTTTGGTGAACTGTCATATTACATATAATTTATAAAAGATTATTTTATAATAAACTTTTATTGTCGTTTCTTTAATTACAAAGCAACACATTGTTTATTTTATTATTATACACCCACTAATTTACAAAGAAAAATATTACCACATTTTGTAAATATATTAAAAAAAAAAATTATTAATATTTTTTTTATTTTCAGTCGTGGCTTAACAACATTCCGAATGTGGTAGATATGAGCGGGGTGGATGAGTATTGTGTGGTGGCGACACCACACTCTCTAGTTGTCTGCAATCAGCAAGGAATCCAGTGTGATGGTAACATTTCTTAATCCACATATGCTCGCTTTCTTCAAATTCAATAAGTCACACTTGATTTCTCGATATGTATTCATTGTATGTGCTCATCATAAAAACAAAGGTATTACAGTGTTATTATTTTTTGACATCTCATCAAAGATGAAGAAGAACATGGAAGTCTGGGCATTTACGGGCTGACGACCGTCATAGGCTGGTTTAAGTGATCACTTTAAAGAAGCCTTTTTATTGAGCACAAACTCTTTTATTATTTTCATCTCACCAATAGATGTCTCTAGTGAAGTTCTAACGATTCAAGAACAACGTTTCGAAATTGGTTCATATATATAGAACTTCCAAGAATTTAAGTAGTGTGGTTGTCAATAATGGGTAGAATTTGTGAATGTTACACGTGCGTAAAGTGATCACTTAAATCAGCCTATGACGGTCATCAGCCCCGTAAATGCCCAGACTTCCATGTTCTTCTTCATCTTTGATGATATGTCAAAAAATAATACGAAAATAACTCCTATAATTGGAGATAATCCAGATTTTGTGAACAAGTATTTGGACACACTAAAAATGTTGTATTGTAGTGATGTTTTTATTTGATTCGTGTTACAGCCAAAATTACCCCAATGGAAATTTGCTATGTCTGTATGAATAGCAAGAACTCTGTGATAGCGGCTTCTAAAGATTGTTTTATGCTTTGGAGATTCGCCACACCAACTAAAGCAGGTGCGTGATGATTGACATTTTGATGTTTTCGTGAAAATTTTTTTTTGCTAAGAAATGGTCCATCCCTTTTCAAACTAATAAGTTGATTGCACTTTAATTTACTTTCTTACTTGAATCTTCGTAGTTCTGTAGATATAATTCCTTCATATATAAATAATTTGATGTGTAGTTATAAATCATTTGATGTGTAGTAAAATCCATGTTATTCTTCTTCTAACCTTTATCCAAATCCAATGTTGTCTGCCTCCGTAGTGTAATGGTCAGCACGCTCAGCTACCGTTCAGGAGGTCCCGGGTTCGATTCCCAGGGGGAGTCAAATAAATATAAGTGATTTTTTCACTCTTATATTTATTCAATATTACCTTGGACGGGTACCGGAAGCGGAGGGCTGATCACCTTTCCTTAGTGTGTTAACGATCAAGATAACACTGTGCTTATATGATGCAGTGCCCTATGCACCATTGGGGTGTGGATAAGGGTTCGAATAAATGAATTAAATGTTGTGTAAGGCATTACAACATATTGACACAATGTGACCTCGATCATTAATAACATAAAGGGAAGGTTATCAGTCCTCTAGTCCAGGGTGATTATTATATTAATATTTGAGTGAAAAAATCACTGATATTTGTTTTTACCTTCCTGGTGATGGAACCCGGTATCCATCACAGTATCCAAATGCACTAACCATTACAGAGACGGACATATCACAGCTTTAAATATCGCTAAAAACAGCTAACAATTATAATTCAACAAAAAATATTGGTATTAAAAAATATATATATGTACATGTATATAGCTGACAATTCAAATATTTTATAAAGTCAACACGTATATTTAATATTTGCTGTACCCAGCTACACATTGCTGTGGCTCATTCTGGATACATGAAAAATAAAAATAGTAATTTAACAATGCTTGTAGGTATATGTACAATATTTTAGCAGCTATCAAGAAGCACACTATCTGCCATTAGCCATATATTAGAGATTTAGGATTTTTAACAAACAAACATTTACTGTTTTATTTATATTGATTAATATTTTTTGAAATATTCATCAGCGCGAATAATTCATACAATAAATTTTCAATACCTATAGGATATTCAGTTTACAATAGTTAAGATTTTTTCTTTATTTTTAGCTTCCAAAGAACAAATATTCTACTCCGATGGGACTCCGTGCCTCGGTGAGTTCCAGATCTCCCAGGATCCGATTTGTTGCATCGCTTGCTCCGATAGTCTACTGCTCATCGGCCGAGAGTCTGGAGACATCCTGTCCTATTCCTTACCAGACTTGAGCAGCGAGAAGACGTATAAGATGAATAATAGACCACTCAAGCTGGCCATCAATTGCAACTCTACGTAAGTCATTAAACACTGATGTTAAAATTAAGATGCTTGAATGAAATGGTATAAACATATTAACCTTTGAACCGCGTTAACTTTGTTCCTAAGAGACGCCCGTGCGCGGCGGTATTTCGCCGTTTTTTAAATGATTACTTTTATTATGTATTTAGTTAAGAAACGATTTATTTTCCTAAACAAAAACGTTCAATGGGATTCATTGTGCCTTTTTGGTACTCTATAATACATATGTGTCACATTATTCCTGAAATATATTGTAATATAAACAAATTAAATGGTAACAAATAAATCAAAGCACGCATCGTGTGTCACTCTTACCCACTGGCGATGCGTAGCGTCGAGAGTGAGACAGATAAAGGCATGATTATGGCGCGGACTAATTACCGACCGCAAGAAAAATCAGGGATCTGTTCTTTTATTTATCCTTTTGATGTTACAAATTATTAGTCAGATATTTCAACAGATGTCATAAGGCCAAGGATCGACGTATTATTTTATCTAAAGTTCCACACCATGAAAAAATCCCTCCAAGTTGAACTGAGGTTTGAAACTTGGAGCAATGCAAAAATACAAACGCTTATGTCAGCCGCGTATGGGGCATGTTTTGTTAAAACACATACGGTTATGCGAGCCGCGTGGATCCGGTTAATATTAAAAAAAATACTTTTATATTTAAAGGGTAGCATTTAGTAAAAGAGCAAACATTAAATTAAATATGACAAATTCACGTCATTTACGGGGGGATTGTTTTTTTGTGAAAGGTAAAAATATAATAATATAATTTTTTTTTAGTGAACGTGTTTTATCTTAAAACCATATATAAAGTTTTAGATGATTCTAATATAATGATTTTGATTTGAGTGATGAACGAGACCTTTACTTTTAATTTATTGATAAGTGTCAAAATGATTGAGGAAACACTTATTACAACTTTATACCACTTGAGTTTATTAATGACTACTAGTTTTTAGGAAGCTAAACTTCCATCGTCAGGTCTGAATAATAACTAATAAAAACAATAAATAATATAAGTGTGAAGTTGATGACTGATTTGACATGTATTTGGGAAATAATAAACATCTAAATAATTTTTTCTATCATTAATATTAACTTTTATTTTGTCCGCCTTCGTTGTGTAATGGTTAGCGTGTTTAGCTACCGTGCTGGAGGTCCCAGGTTCGATAGCCAGGGGGGGGTGTGAAGATAAATATCAGTGATTTTACACTTAACTATTTATTTAATTTTATCTTGCACTGGTCCCTGAAGTGCAGGAGTGATTACCTTCTCTTCACTTTACCTTGTTTACACTGCTTCAAAACGATGCAGTGCGCTATGCACAGGGTTAGAAGAAATGTTAACTTTCTGAAAATATGTATCAACATCAACTAAAACTATTGACGTCACGGTAAAGGGTGATTTTTTTCTTTGGGGACATGAAAAATTGGAGTGTCTCATTTGAAGTATTTTCCTCTCCAGCGAGTTCAGCGTGATAGACAGTGGCGGGTGCCTGTTCCTGCTGGGGGTGGGCTCAGGGGCGAGCGCGGCGGAGAGCGGGGTGGAGCTGCGGCGCGACGTGTGGGGCGTGGCGTGGGCCACCGACAACCCGCGCCTGCTGGCCGCCGCGGAGCGCGCGCGGCTCTACACCTTCCGCGGCCGCGAGCCCCAAGAACCCCTGCCCATGCACGGATACATCTGCCATTTCCAGGTGATTATACAATCCGCAACACACATTCTTAGCCATGGCATATTTTTAAATTTCTGTTCACTTTTAAGTATTTACTAGATAACCCCTATCCGCACCTGATGGTGCATAGGGCACTGCATCATATAAACGCAGTGTTAATCTTGATCATTAACACATGAAGGAAGGTGATCAGCCCTCATCAGTCCAGGGTAATATTGAATAAATATTAGAGTGTAAAAATCGTTTATAATTATTTGACCCCCACTGGGAATCGAACTCGGGACCTACAGTACGGTAGCCGAGCATGCTGACTATTGCACTACGGAGGCGGACAAATAGGCATACGAGACAATAATATATCTTGAGACACCAATTCTACCGATAAGTTTGTCGAAGTGTAAGAAAGTTATACGAAGGCGGACCCACAGATAAACAGTGTCAAATGTTTACTCATGATTTAACGATACGCTTTTCACTGTCGCAAACAGAACATATTGTTTGCTAAAATGTATGTAGATTTTCAACACTGAATTTATTTTTTGCTGCTATAATTGCATTCTAAAGGACAAAGCTCGTAAATGAATTGATATTTATTGTTTCGGCATTCACTTTGTGGTAAGACATGATTAAATTATAAATAAAACACTTGTTTTTTTACCACTTGAGTGTTATATTATTATCACTAGTTTCGGAAGATACAGATGCTTCCATCTGCGGCAAGGGTGGCTAACCCGCGGCCTGGTGTCCACTTGTGGCCCGCGGAGCATTTCACACATTTTTTTGGGTGCTAGAGCGACTCAAAGTCAAAATGCTATGTGAAAGCTAGTTATACAGTAGCCGTGATATTAGTCAAATGAAGCATATTAAATCTCAAATGAGAACAAGATTCACTGATGAGCATTCGGAATACTGTTTGCATGTAGCAACAACATAAATCGTTAACGTATCAACATTGATGCACTTAGTTCGGACAAACAAAATCAGACGTCTCACAAATTAATTTTAATTTTTATTTAAATTTTTTGTATTCCCTAACTCTTATCTTATTAATATGTTTGATTCACATTTTTGTTGTATCTTCTTAAAAAAAAACAATATATTTCATGTTTGCTTTGAATAATAAAAGAAATTTTGTTTTACGGCCTGGAAAGAAATCTGATTTCTAAAATCTGGCCCGGCTACTGAAAATGTTGGCCACCCATGATCTATGGGTATATATTCAAACCCGTAGATTGAAGCATCTGTAGCTTCTGAAACTAGTCGTAACAATATAATACTCAAGTGGAAAAAAACAAGTATTTTATTTATAATTTAATGAATTTGATACATTTCCGTATCTATTAAAGAATTTCATTTAAAAATCTTTGAATATGAGTACATTCCTTAACCATTTATATTGGGAAAATTTAACTCATTGACTCAATTTTATTTTTAAATTTGCAAGTAATTAAATTACAAATTTGGTTTATGAACAGGATTTGGAGATAGTGTGTGCCAATCTCTCCGAGTTGGGTGAGCGAGGTTCTACGGAGCACCTGAGCCGAATGGAGGTCAAGTCACTCCGGGACACCAGGCAGCTGCTGGACAAGGTCGGCCTCAGGGAGGCCGAAGCCTTCATCAAAGACAATCCGCATCCCAAATTGTGGTAGGACGCTTTCATATTCTGTAATCACAACTTCCAAATTGACATTTCATAGATGAATCAATGAACAAAGAAATGAACCTGACTGCTAATATTTCTATAAATTATTAAGAAAAAAGACTAAAATAAGTTCTGTTTTAATTTAAAACCTTCTTCTTCTTCTTTTTTTAGGACTATGTTCTGTCATTCTCCGGTATGCTCCTGGGAGGTGGAAGACCAGCTATCCCTCCACCGTTTAGGTGGTCTTCCTGGGGGTCTGATCCCGCTTATGCTCCTGTCCGCTGCTATCCTCACCACTCAATCCGAACTCGCTCTTCCCGCATGATTTCTCCAGAAACGTCTTCTTTTTCTTCCCCATCTCACAACATCTCCAACATCGCTGATTTTTCTTATTTCAGAGTTTCTAACTCTGTCGCGAAGTGTTAGGCCTGCAATGGGTTGTAGAGTCTTCATTTCGGATGTCCTAAGAAAGTTTTTTGTTCTCGCGGTGTCGGCTCTTGTTTCCGTGCCGTATGTCAAGATCGGTCTTACGCAGGTCTTATAAATTCTCACTTTACTCTCTTTCAGCATGTATTTATTTCTCCATACAAAAATTTTTAAGCATCCAGCTACAGCAGAGGCCTTGTTTGCTTGCTCTCTTACTTCATTGTACAGGTTATTGCCGCTGGACACTTCGACACCCAAATACTTGAATTGCATAACTTGCTCTATGATTTCATTATTCATTGCAAGTTTGCATCGTATTGGATGTCTCGAAGTGACCATGCCTTGTTTTGTTTATGGAGATTTTCATGTTAAATCCTTGAGATGATAGGTGAAATCTATAAAGCAGCCTCTGGAGATCGTCTTCGGAATTGGCAATTAAGACAACATCATCTACATAGCATATTATGTCAATATTTTTAAAAAACCAACACATCTAAATAGTTTGAACTCAATATGTAGTACATTTGACATTTTCTCGATAAAATAGTTTGTGGTTATCTCCAGGCGTCTCCTTGCGGAAGCAGCTCTACGCAAACTAGATCTTCTCACAGCGGAGACTGCTTATGTCCACTGTGGTGATTATCCGGGCATCCAGTTGGTGAAGAGATTGGCGGCGTTGAGAGGAACTGCCCTCCGATCTGCCGAAGTCCTGGCCTGCTTCAAGCAGTTCGACGAGGCCGAGAAGATCTACCTGCAAGAGGATAGAAGGTAAAATAATAATGCTTTATAAATACAGTCGAACCTCTCATAATGAGAATAATTCGTTCCATAATCTTATCTGTTATGCAAAATGCTCATTAAGTGAAACAATTTTTTCTACGTATATGCGAATGTAGTTGGAAAAAGAAGCAGAGGAAGACCGAGGAAAACTTGGCACTATCGCAATGGCAAGAGATGTCAAATACATAAAAGCGGCCAGGTCAGGAGTCGTAATAATCGTCGAGTATATATGAGGAGAAGCATGATTGTAGAAGAGGCGAAGAATGTTGGCAATGACAGAGTGGTGTGGCGTTCGGTTCTTTCTGCCTACCCCTGCGGAGAAGCGGCATGATGGTTAGTTAGTTAGTTAGTTATAAATCAGTGTAAAATATGATAATGCCTTCCATGGTGAAAAAAGTAATCATTTTTATTTTTAACATTTATTCAAATAAAATTACAAACTTACAAATTTAGAGCGTGGGAATTCGGAATGCGATTTCCATTTGCAACAAATTATTTAAAAAAAATCTAAATACATACACTGTAACTGGTTTATTGTTTATGAATTTATGACAAATAATTAATTATTTTTTACAAGAAAACCTGTCTTGATACATTTGTTTTTGCCTACGCTTCAAAATTTGTTGAAAATGTGACACAGCGTTATCATTGAATAAATTTATAGAACGCATAACCACCTCCTTATAAGGATGATGCTTCTCAATGTATGATGCAACACTTCCCCACGCTTTCAGCATTTCTCTTATTGCTCCAGAAGATTGTTGCTTTGCTACTTCTTCCTCCTCTTCTAACAAACTCTTCTCCATAACTTGCGACTTCTGTGAAACATAATGCAACTCCATAAGCTCTTCGATGGTCAGTGCTTGACTCTGCTCTTCCACAGGCTCATCAATATCGTTGTTATCTACTTTTAGTATTGAACAAAGATACGAAGCATGTTCGGAACTCGGCTTAGGGATAATTCCCGACTATAGCTCTATGCCTTGCACACTCTTTACTCTAACACAAAATACACTAATACAACACACCACACCACACCACACCACACCACACCACACCACACCACACCACACCACACCACACCACACCACACCACACACCACATCAGGCAAACACATTTTATTTTGAGCTTAAAAGTATTTTCACTCTTCGTTGTTGTTATATATATTATATTCAATTCAATTCAATTCAATTCAATTCAATTTATTCAATAATTAATATATACATTACAAACAAATATTTAAGGCGTATACATTAAAAAAACAAATTAAAAATTACACAAGAAGACTCTTGTTAAATGTGTAGAAGAATCTCGCTTCGGAAAACTCCTTCGGACACATGGAACAGATCAATATCCAATGTGATATTGTTCAACATAGCGGTAGCTCTTCCTACAGGCATAACCATCGGCAGGTTGGTCCTGTGTATAGGAATCTGAAACAATCTATGCCGACGCTGTCTTAGGTAACTATCGGGAACATACAGACCAATGCTCTGGATAATTTCAGGATTATCGATCATACCGCGCAACAATCGATAAAAATGCATAATCAAATACGCATAAATATATATATATTGTTGTATAAAATGTGAAATCAGTAATTGGCCTCATTATCAGCTCCTTATATCGTATTTGGACGACCGAGGAAAACTTGGCACAATCAGGTATGTCAAATACTTGAAAGCGGCCGGGTCAGGAGTCGTAATAATCGTCGGGTATGTATGAGGAGATGCATGAATGTAGAAGAGGCAAAGAATGTTTGCAAAGACAGAGTGGTGTGGCGTTCGATTCTCTCTGCCTACCCCTGCGGGAAGCGGCGTGATGGTTAGTTAGTTAGTTAGTTAGTTTTTTTTTTTATATCGTATTTTTATATTATTTTGTTAATGGCTGTTGATTTCCAATAAATAAATAAGTAAAATACCTTCCGGAATCATTTCTCATATGAAATCTCGCTCCTTAAAGGAGCATTTCTTTCACAATTTGTTTTGCTTCTTATGCGAATTACTACCTATATATTTTTTTATTGGTAAATGTAAATAATATAATTATTTCTTTCTAGGGACCTAGCGATCAATTTGAGGCAGAGATTGGGGCACTGGTTTAGAGTTGTCGAGTTGCTGAAGATGTCCACCAATACAACAGACGAACAGTTGAAGGAGGCTTATAGAAATATAGGCGATTACTATTGGGATAGACAAAATTGGTACTTGTCATTTTTATTTATTTTTTACGTCACATTTTGTGTAAATGTTTGATTCCTTACAAGGTCAACGTCAAGCATGCTTACATCAATCATTAGAACCTTGTAAAAAGAGCCTTCATCTAATTCTATGTATTCTTACCAGAAACAAATCTATTATTATTTATGGAGTGTTATATTTGGATGTCTGTCTCTGCAGTGTAATTTTAAGCGCATTTAGGTACCGTGCCGGAGGCTCCAGGTTCATAAATATTAGTGATATTTCACTCATATTTATTTAATACCCTGTACCCAGCCACGCTTCGCTGTGGATATTTAAGATAACATTGTGATGCAGTGCCCTGTGCACCATTTGGTGTGGATCAGGGTCGGAAGAAGTAGATTAAACGTATGTGTTTGTTGATCAACAGGAGCAGCGCACGGGAATATTACACCTTGGCACATCACCAGGACGGTGTTATAAAGTGCCACGTGGCTTTAGAGGATCATGAAGCTTTGGCCAATCTCACCATTTCGAGTCCGAGGAAATCCGTTGCTCTTCCAAAGGTAATTCTGTTTAAAATATCATACCGAGAAAATCAATCAAATAATGTAATGGGATCCGCATATATACATAGTTGTTTTATTCTATCTATAAATACAGTTGCATTTATCTGGCTTCTTAACACATTTCAGACAGGTGTTATTTACGCCTGTGGACAAACAGCGACGATATTTGATAATTATGTACGTATAGTTAAGACCTCAACAAAGAGATTGGTACATAATATTAATAAAAAAAACATGAAATATGTAATTCCATCTTTTCTGACATTGAAATGAGGCCAATGCAGAAGGTAAAAATACCCTTCCCGTTCTTAAGCATCAATCGAACGAACGGGTAGAAATACCTTTAACGTCCATAGCGTGTTGAAATATGTTTGCTCTAAGTACTTTATTTGTTAGAGGAAATTATTATTTTAATTGGATGAGGGTAGGATGCGGAAAGGGTGATATAGTGTACAAGATGTGAGCACCCCTATTATTATTATTTAATTTTTAATCAAATTTCATGATATCAAACCTTCAATCTGTGAAAATATTTAACAATTTCGCTAGCTTTAATTGTTTTCGTTAAATAAGATGTATTTTTAGGAACCCAAATCTCATGTGGAGAGTGATGCGATGAATAGCGAACCGCCAACGCTTGCAGCTGCTCTTCAACTCAAAGAGGCTGGACAACTTTCTCAGGCTGCTTCTATCATAATGAGGGTAAATTGTAAACATTATCCTTTTATGCCAATAAGGTTGTCATTCTTTTTAATAGATTTATATTATCCACTGACACTTCTCGATGGAATTGCATTTTAATATATTATTAGATTAAAACCAATATTTTTAGCTTTTCCACTTAATTTTTATTTGACCAGCGACCGGGTTTCGTCATTACCGACATCATCAGACTGGTGGGAGGCTATACAAATTGTTATGTTATATATAAAACAAGGCAGGAGTTGATAACCATGATTTGATATAATTTTGTTGAGAAATTAATTTTAAATAACAAAATTATATCAAAAATTAATTTCAAATAACAAAATTATATCAAATCATGGTTATCAACTCCTGCTTTGTTTTATATATAACATAACAATTTGTATAGCCTCCCACCAGTCTGATGATGTCGGTAACGACGAAACCCGGTCGCTGGTCAAATAAAAATTAAGTGGAAAAGCTAAAAATATTGGTTTTAATCTAATAATATATTGTCATTCTTTATAACCATATCCAAGGGACTGGGCATTGTCATAGTTATAGATATATATCGTTATATGGAGAGACAACAATATGATACAATAACATTAAAAAATGTTTTTAAAGAACCTTATTCGCACACGATGATGCATAGGGCACTGCATCATATAAACACAATGTTATCTTGATAAATACAATATACACATGAAAAAAAAGTAATCAGCCCTCCGCTTCAGGTACCAGTCCAGGGTAATATTAAATAAATATTGGAGTGAAAAATCATGTATATTTTGCTGGCCCTACTCCCTGGGAATTGAACCCAGGACCTCCAGTACGGTAGCCGAGCGTGCTAACCATTATACTATGGAAGCAAAGAAAGTATAAAATACTATGCTATACCACCTACTAGTTACATACCATATTTATTATGCTAATGCAAGCGTTTACTTTCAATAATATTACAGTGGTGCCTCACACAACGAACATAATTCGTTCCAGGAGCAAGTTCGTTATGCGAAAAGTTCGTTATGTGAAACGCGTTTTCCCATAACAATACATGTTAAAAAAAATAATTCGTTCTGTAGCATAAAATATGGTAAGATGACATAAAAAAAAGATAAATTTTTTGTTATTATTTTTATTTAGATACATCTAAAAACATAATGAAAAAAACACACATTTTTTAATTTTAAGAAATAATCGAATCTTGCACATCTTCATCCATTTTCCGCTTTTTGGCCGATGGTGCAGTGAAAAACCTGTCCAAAGTCGTTTGTTTCTCTCTTTTCTTCAACATCTGCCGGAAATAACGGACAAGAGTATCGGAGTACAGGTCGTTGATCCTGTTTGCTTCAGCGACGTGCACGTGCGTAAGTTAAGCGTACTACGCAGTGACTAACAAGTCTAACGACTGCCTGCGCGGGAGGATGCAATTAATCGGCAGTGATCGTAGAAGATCGGGCGACTTCGTTGTAATGATGAACGATTGCTGCGACACGTGCGTAAGTTAAGCGTACTGCTCAGTGACTAACGACTGCCTGCGCGAAAGGATGCAATAAATCGGCAGTGATCGTGTGAAGTGGGCGACTTCGTTGTGTGAAGCGAAGTTCGTTGTGTGAAGCGAAGTTCGTTGTATGAATCGTGAAATGAACGAAAAGGAAGTTCGTTGTGTGCAGCGTTCGCTGTGCGAGGCGTTCGTTATGCGAGGCACCACTGTACTTACTTTCTATTTGAAAGAATTGTTTTTTTTTTATGTATGTAGTACACAAATGTAAATATTTTCTAATGGAAGAAATTCCGTCATCCTAGTTTGCCTTCTTTTCCCTTTTCAAAGCACTGTGACCTGACTTTGTTCCGAAACCACAAAGAACCTTATGTTGCCGTAAACTCCTTATACTTATACTTCAAGTCAGGAAGGTTGAAATCAAGCTAGAAGGGCACTTCAACAACTAAAATACCATTGTTATAAAGAGAGAATGTTGGTATAGAGAAATAACAAATAGAATATATACTACCAGTGCCATCTATGGTCATTGCAAATCTAAGCGATTTAATTGATTACATTTTCTGACTTAGGTATTTTTTTTTTATATCAGTGTTATTTCTTTTCTTTATGTGAGTACTTAAACTGTTTTTGTTCTCTTCACAGTTGGCTGATTGCGAAGATGTGGACAGAATATCACCAGTCAAAATGAAGAAATTATATGTATTGGCGGGACATTTGTACCACAATTCCGGTGGTAAGAACCTCTGACCATTCTTATTCTTCTTCTTTTCCCTATTCTCACCCGTGCGGTGCATGGGGCATCGCATCGGATCAACACGGTGTTACCCCGATTGCGATTGTTATAACTAAAGCCGCATGACATTTTCTAAAATGGCACTTGTACTGCCATCTGTGGTTGTAAATAAATACTAAAACCACATTTCAGATTAATTTTTCATTTTACCCACTACATTTTACTAAAAAAAGTTTTGATATTAACCATGTTTACTGGTGTAAATATTTTTATTATCCAAGAAAATTTGATACTTGCAGCATTGACTATGATGTAAAATTATAAAAAAATAACAAAAATAGAAAAAAACTCTCTCCCCTAGATACAGTTTTGTCTGCAGAAACTCACTCCCAAACAGGTTAATCTTTTGATTCTAAATTTTGTTTAATACAATATACCTCCTCCATTAAATTTCTTCTTCTAACCCTTATCCGCACCCAATGGTGCATAGGGCACTGAATCATATAAACAGTGTTATCTTGATTGTCAACACATGAAGGAAAGGTGATCAGCCGTCCGCTTCAGGTACCAGTCCAGGGTAATATTGAATAAATATTAAGGTGGGGACTGACCGGAGCATTTTGTAGTAACGTAACATTCGCGGTGAGCGTCCGAAATCGGTTGAAGTACTCGGAACGAGCTAGGCTTGCTGTACTGACTATACGAATGCTCGCATCATAACGTATTACGTTACGACGAATTGACTCCGGTCAGTCCCCACCATTAGAGTGAATAAAAATTAAATTTCTCTAGTTTTCAATCTCTTTTACACTTTGATTTTCGTTTCCCAGATGTCACATCAGCCGCAAGTGCCTTCAGCAAGGCGGGGTCATGGCACTGGCTGTCCCTGGCGCAGGGGGGCTCTCTGCCGGCGGCCCTGCGCTTGCGCTCGCGCCGTCCCGCGCCCCCGCGCCCCGCCCCCGCCCTCACCGCCCTGGCGCTCAACGCCGCTAACGCCAGAGCCTTCGCCACATGCTCCGAAGCCTTTGTGCAGCTAGAGTCCCTACCGGTAACTTGAACCTTCCAATACTGTGATCCTTTTTCTTGTGATCTCCAATAGTTTCCCTCATTGCTGAGGTTCATGATCCCCCTGTAGGCTTCCTCTGGAAACTCTCTAACAACTTACAACACCCCACCAATGTAGGCACCAAATACTGGAAGTAAAAACCGAGGATAACTCAGCATGATCACTTTACATCGCCTGGCGCAATGTTTTAAATTTTAACTGATTTTAGTTGATATTTTAACCAAAAGGATAATCTATCCTTACAGACACATCTTGGCCAAGTGCCGTAAATAAATTTGTACAAAACTAATAAGAAATAATGCATTACCTAAAGTTTTCTTTACTGATTTGTAAATATCATTCAAAAGTAACTTTATGATATGAACTTTACACCGGCGGAAGTTTGGTTTAAACCGCCAACATTTAGCGGTCAATATGCGAGTGCAAAATATTCTTAGGCACCATGTCTTGGCTGCTGATATGCCTGAGTTAAGGTCAAGAATGTGTCTTGGTAACAGTTAAGTTGGCGATGTTATCTAGTGGATGAAAGTGTCCTGACTTTTTTTGCATCAAATACCTGACGACTGTTTTTTTCATGGCTATGAATTGTTTTCAGCATTATTTGATTCATTTTTATTTTCAGGAGAAAGAAACATATGAAGAATTAGCCGTAGAAATATTTAACAAGCATTCTCCCGTGGACCCTAAAGCAAACAGAGCTGAATGTACCGCTTGCCATACCATGGTGTCTGAATGGTATTATTTTTTTGTTTTTTTACATTGAATATATAGAAAAAGGTCATTTATTTTAATGACGTTTTTTATTTTATCAGAATTACAAAATTTTGGCGCAAAAGTATGGCAATAAAAAAATGGTTTGGCCTGTTATTTCAAATTAAGTTGTGACAAAAACAAATTCAATAGAAAATTGTTACTAGAAGTGTCCAGGTGGATCAATAATTCAAAATTATCTGAGCCGGAAGATCAAACTCTTTACTGTGGAAAGCCGAAATATAATCTGTGCATGCTTTATGGGAGAAAAACACTTCAATTTTAATTCATAAAAAAAAACAGTATAATAGATCAATAAATAAAAATGAAAACAATAAGAATATTTTTTTCAAGAATTATTCTCATTGTATTTGTCCACAAAAAATATGAATAACTGCGGTGCTTCATTTTATTATGTAGAAAATGACTGAGAAGAAAATTTGCAAATTTTGAATATATTAGAAATGTTGATTCCCATCAATTTGAAATTAATTAAAATAATAAATAAAATATTGTATGATAAATGTTCGAATAGTGATATAAGGAAAGAATGCAAGGCTGAGATGAGCATTATCAATAAAATTAAGAAAGGTGTGTTGAGATAGTGTGGGCATGTAAATCAAATATTGGAAGAATGAACAGTAAAACAAACAGAGTTGGTAATAGAAGAGGAAGAGGAAAAAGAAGACCGAGAAAAACTTGGCATGGTCAAGTATTTCAAATATTTAAAATTGGTTACGTCAGGAGTTGGAATAATCGGTGGGTATCCATAAGGAGATGCATGAATGCGAAAGAGGTAAAGATTGTTGGTAAAAACAAATTGGTGTGGCATTCTATTCCCTCTGCATACCCCTGTGAAAGTTTAGTTTTGTTTATTTATGTATTTTTTGTTTTCTTTACATTGTAACATTAGTATGCAAGTATGTATGTAGTATCTTTCAACAATCAATTGATAAATCATTTGGCATCTTTCAGGTCAACGTCGTGCTTGAATTGCGGTGCTGATTTTCCCGGATGTGCTCTAAGTGGGCTCTCCATCCGTGACCCTCACTCCGTGTGGACGTGTCGGACTTGCAGCTTCACAGTGGCCCAGCAAGAAGTGGTCCTCAGACAGACTTGTCCAGTCTGCCATACCTCTGTCAAATAGTGCTTCACTTAGAGTATGGATTCCCTAACTAATTTGACTTGATGCCCATTTTTCAACTGAAATATTTTTGGAAAACTGTATCTCTATATAAGATAATAGTAAATACATATTAAGTTTATATGTATTATTTTGTTCACCGGTATATCGTGGGTGTAAATATGTGATTTTGACTTAATGATGCAGTATTATAAAGTTTTCAATGTTCTATAAACTGGCAAAACACGCTAAGTAGTTTGAAATGTCATATTTATGTGGTTTTAAAAGTAAATTCAACTTTAAGTTTGATAACGTGTTATTTTATTCAGGCTAAAAGCTTTAAATATCGGGGATTATTCTAACAGGGATTTGAGAGTTAACATTTTTTGCCAGTATTCCCACGATATAATTGTAAAATTTGCAATTACATAGGAAGTTTGGAAATACAGTAATTTAGAATTGATTTTATAAAGTTATTAAATCAAATAAATTTTTAAAACAACATGTGCACTTAAAAACAAAAAAATCCAAACTCATTTAAACAATAGAGTAAAATTAATATCAAAATTTAATGAGAAGGATGAGGCTGGTTTTGTGGTATGAATTTGTCAATATTAGGCTTTATTTTCATTGATAACATCCTTAAATTTGCCCATTTATCTATTTGTAGTCGATTTCTCTTTTTAGTAATAAGACTTATGACTGGACAAACTCTACGTTCAACTAAATGGGATTTTATCAACAATTGGTTATTGCCCATTTGATTCCTCACATCGCTCACCAAATTTTCCCAAAGTCAGTATTGCCCACTAGGATTCCCTCGTCACCCACGAGTGGGCAATATTGTCCATTTTAGAAATTGATTTAGATGCTACTCCATTTTAGTTTAAGAATCAACAATATTGTATTTAAGGTATTGTTTTCTGTTTGAATGTGCTGCCAGATGGCAACAAAAAAAAACAGAAATATTTTTTTATTTTTATTTTACAGTTATTTTTTGTGTCCTAACTTCAACAAGGGAAGGGATGTTAACAAGACAGGACATAAATAAAACTTGTGATTTAAAATGCTAGGCTGTAACAATTCTCATTTAACTGTGGTTATTTTTTATTCATATAAGATTGCACTTTAGTTTTGGTAGGATTAAATATGTCATTTTTAAGACCTTATTTATTTTTAATATCACTAGTTGGCATGTATATAGTATTTATATAAAAATGTAAAAGTTTAAACTTTTTATTGTATACTTTGAATTCAATGTGAAATTATGAGCTTAACAAATCTTTAAATAATTATCTGAACTTATTTTTATGGCAAAATTTTGTTACATTCCAATTGTAGAGTATTGATCTGGGTTCTTAGTTTTATAAATTCAGAATGTATGAGTATAGAAAAATTATAACTATAATTTAATTTTTTATATATGTATTTACACAAAATTATTCTTTATGTTATTCAAAAAGTGAAAATATTTGATCTCTTAATATTTTTATCACCTGTCACCCCGATGGCTTGCATTTTTTAAAAATAATATTAGATAATAGGTCTCATAATTTTTTCATTTGTTTGTCCGCCTCCGTAGTGTAATGGTCAGCACGCTCGGCTACCGTTCTGGAGGTCCCGAGTTCGATTTCCAAGGGGGGTAAAATAAATATAAGTGATTTTTTCACTGTAATATTTATTCAATATTACCATGGACTGGTACCTGAATCGGAGGGCTGATCACCTTTCCTTCATGTGTAAACGATCAAGATAACACTGCGTTTATATGACACAGTGCCCTATGCACCATGGGGGTGCGGATAAGGGGTAATTTTTTTATTTTTATTTTTTCAAGTCACAATACAATACTTCTTGATATCAAACTTTTTTGATTTTACAAAGTTATGTGCCATTTCCATTCTACAATCATATAATAATAATTACCAATGAATACATACCACATACATATAGTTCGACAGGCTTTAAGTTTTTTTAAAAACAATTAATGCCAATGAAAGAGCATCATTTTTGCTCATATGTGTTGAGTATTTTGGTGCAGGATTTTAATATGAAACTTCATTTTAACTGTTTATTATATAAGGTTTAACTATACACCTGTAGCTGGCACATAGTCTGTCACCTTCAATAATGGCCACTGCACAGTTGACACACAGTTTGTGCACCACACGGTGTAGTACCCGAGGTTTTGCCTCAATTTCTCTGGACCGAGTATTGGTATTGTAATGACTTTCATACTTGTGACATCTGTGAAAAAAATCTATGATTGTTACAGTTACATGATTAAACTGGGCTACGTTGATCAGACTATATAGAATATTGTGATAGTAACTTGACTGTTTGTGTTGGAGAGTGAGAGAGACGTATTGTAAAAATGTTTGTTTGGAGTGTTTACATATTATGTATATCGCATGTGTCATCTTGTTTAAACCTTAAAAGGATATATCTATGTGATTTTGAATTTAATTTCACATCTTTTATTATAACAATATCTATGTTGAACAATATCTCATTGGATATTGATCTGTTCCATGTGTCTGAAGGAGTTTTCCGAAGCGGGATTCTTCTACACCTTTAGCAATAGTTCTTGCATATTTTCGATTTTTGTAAGTATTTTAATGTATATGTTAATTGAAAATAAATTAATTGAAATTGAACAAATCAATGGTTCTCAAAAATATGAAAGTTTAAAATAATATATAAAAGATGTCATGTTTGTGCCGCATGGTTTCTTGTCTCAACTGGTTCAAAACAGGTGATCAGGTTAATATAGGAAACAAAGTTTACTGCATTATAGTTTTAGTTAATTTTTTTATTAAATTGCTATAAATGGCATGGTTATCAATGTTTTTCTATTGTTGGTATTATAACAATAATAAAGTAATGTTTATCCGTCCATTTCAACTGTTACAATTACATTTGTTATCACTTTGTAATGTGTTTAGTAAAATACATATTGTATTATGATAAATACAGACATTTACTTTCATATACCATAATATGTATATGGAGTATTCTTTGAAACTTTACAGCTATTAACATTTTTTAAAGAATAGGGTTGTAGCAATTATATCAACTTGCCTTTCTTATGTCAACATATGTATTAATTTTTAAATGTACAAATTATTATGTAAAAATATATACATTCTATAAATATGAATTCATATTATGTATTAGTACTATATAATACACAATATTATTTTACTACATAACTGTTTTGCTAAAAATTCATGTTCTATTAATTTTTCATACACAAAATGTTGAGTTGTGTAAAATATAGTAAGCATAAAAGTTCTAAAATATGGGATGTGATTGCATTTCTTCAGTTTGTAAGATTGATTTTCAATTCACACTGTCAGCACTGAGGCCCACCCATTTTAACATCAAGCTGATCCAAACTTACCCAATCACACACTTGGTATCAATATCGCCACAATACATTGAGATAATGGTGAAATGCCGCACGCAGTCCGATGGTTGCGTACATTTAGCGAGGCTGGCGTGGTTCTGATGGTCATATACGGTCAACACTGACAGTCTGTGTGACTGGAAAATCAGCCTAAGGATTTTAAAACCAAACGGTGTGAATGTGCAGTAAAAATATCTAAAAATAATATTAAATTCTTGCCAATGGGGTTGTCCATGAAGAGAGACTTTGGTACATAAAAACTTTATTATTTTAAATTATATGTTTGTATTGTAGTAGTTGATTTCCTAGGAAAATTATAGTATTATTTGGATTAAATTAATAGGGTCTTTTCACATGTTTGTTATTTAAAAAAAAATGGTAATTGAATTTTCTAATAAAAATATGTATTAAAATACCTACAAAATGCCATTTTCACAATATGTGATCTGGCAGTAGTATATTTTTGACATTTTACAGATAATGTTGGCATGTTTGTTTGCTACGTCATAATTATATAGCCTAATGACAAGCTGTGATTTATTTTTTTTAAAGGGAAAATTATAAATTCAATATTCAATACATTGAAAACATTATTTCTGGTTTATGAAGAGGCCTTATTCATTGTACACATGTAGTTTTAAAAATAAATACATACTTCGCTGTATAACGTTTAAATATTACTGATATAATAATTTTACTTCTTAATATTTTACTGGTGCATATTTTCTAGGAAAAAACAATCGAGGAGGCACTGAATACAAATTTTTCACCTGTGTACTGTTTTTAATGAATTTTGACCAATAGAATTATTATAAAATACTTATGTAAACACCTGTGATATAAATAAATGTATCTCAAACCTAAATCTTTTATTTCTTAATTAAGTATTGCGTAAATATTTAAAGAAAGTTAAATGAAGTAAATAGCAAAATGAGGTAAATAAGAAAAAGTCCGCCTCCGTGGTGTAATGGTTAGTGTGTTTAGCTACTGTGCTGGTGGTACCGAGTTCCATTCCCAGGGGGGAGGGTGAAAATAAATATTAGTGATTTACACTCTAATAGTATTTATTTAATATTACCCTGAACTGGTCCCTGAAGCGCAGGAGTAAGTACCTTGCCTTCATGTAGCGTTCAAGATAACACTGTGTCAATACGATGCAGTGCCATATGCACCATCAGGTGCGGATAAGGGTTAAAAGAAGAATATATATTTTTTTAAGTTGGGGAGTTATGGTAGATTTAAGAAAAACGATATTATAAAATATAAAATGATGTTGAGTGCTTAGAAATTCAGTATATGTATTTAAATTTTATGTTTAATCGTATACCAAGTTAACATTTTTTATCGACACACGTCTCACAATAAGTGTAATTGGTAATACTAATGTTATAAGTTAATATTAATTTTTGTGGGTACCATGGGCACCCACCACTACTCTTCTTCAAGTAGCACCATTGTTCATTATGCTAAATTACAGTACTTTTAAATTGAACATGCTACACGATACCTGAAATTCCAAAATATAATTTTTTATGGGAAAGAGGGAGTGAAAATAAACAATAGTAAGTAAATAAAAGACCCACTGACAGATATTCAAAATAAACATATTTATTTGCAGTTTATCACAATTTTATACATTCAACATTACAAATGACATGACTAAAAGAAACCCATAACATCCAAACTTTCTTTTACAAAATTCTAATGCAATAAGCTTTGCAAGAATTGTTCCACAAACACAGACTTACAAATAAGTTATGTACATTTTGAACATTAAATAAAAATATTTAACAAAGTACTAAAGAACGGATGCTGACCATTCAGAAAAAGGGACAAGTGTATTCTAATTTTGTGTATTTTCAAATAAGCAAGATGTTTGAAAGTCGATGTGGTGTCGTGTTATACAATTCCATGTAAATATTGCATAATATTTACATGAACTTTCTTCAAAAATAGAAAAATAAAATGCAATTTACAAGCCTGCATACCAGCTTCAATAGCTTGGGAAATCATTTTACATATTACAATATGTAAAAACCTTTAAATGCGAAAATTACTTTTAAAAAACTCAAAATAAAGATACTGCACATACATAAAAAAATATTTTAAATTTCACAATTTGTGTAAAGATGAAAACATAATGATATTAAATTGGTGGATTAAAATATCTTATACAATAAATAGATCCAAAATACACTCTTATAATTTACATATGCTTGGAGATATTATTTAATAATATAATTTTAAACACAAAAATTACCTCTGTTAAGTTCTAACCATGTTTTAAATACATTTATCATTGTCACTAAAAAAAATCAAATGGAACTGGAGGCATATCAGTTCTTTATAAATAAAAAAATACATACCGATAAATATAAATACATACATATACAAGAATAGTCTTAGCAACAAAATTATAATTATACGTACACATCGTTGACCTAATTAAACCTGTTGAATTAAAAATAAGACATATTTTTGGACTCTTTAAATTATGTATTACGTTTTTAATTTTTCCTGTGAAGCTAGCCCGTTGAATTCACAGATTTACAGATCAAGTCGACGATATGCAGAAATATTTATATTTGTTCGATGCACTTTTTTTGTCAATCATGGGTAGAACTCTTAAGTGAAGAATCCCAGATTTGTGAACAAGGATTTACACTCACTAAAAATATTGTGAATACATAATTGTGATACAAATAAGAAACCTATCATTGTTAGGTGTCTAAGGGTGGTGACTGACCGGAGCCATTTCATCATAATGTAACACGTTACGATGCGAGCATTCAGGCAGTCAGTACAGCGAGCCGAGCGCTTCATCCATAGTTTCGGATGCTCGCTGATGTTTTCCGCGAGCGGCGTTACGACGTAACATTACAACGAAATGCTCCGGCCAGTCGCCACCCTAAAACGTTACTCAAAATCAAACTGAATGTATTTTTTATTTTTATATTATAGGGAATGATTTACACACATAGAATGAATTGAGCGGTCTATTATTCCTAACAGAATTTCTAGCAGTACTTTGAAATCAACAAATTTTGTAACATCGAGACTAGCTACGTATTAACATTTAAGCTGATAAGAAGATTATTTTTACAATGCAATTTACAAAGTCTTAAAGAATATCAAATTTCTACCCTATTTCAATGGATCTAGAATAAAATGGTCTAAAACAGAATATGTTGTTCGCTACGTTAAAATCTATCTCTTATAATTCAGTTCTATCATAGATTCTTTTAACTTCATATAACTATTTACGTGTGGAAAAAATATGAAACTTTACAATGTTTAGTACCCACTAAAATATATTTGCTGAAAACATTATTTTAAACATAAAAAAAGACATAACAGGTGTTTACCTGTAAAAATTACTTCAGTTTACAACTTAATTGGTAAAAACTGACGAAAAAAAACACTTGTATTATCTATAAAAAAAGTACAAAACAGTAGATTTAAAGTGACAAATTATTAAAAATAATTATAGATTTAACGAAATGTGTATTACAGTAAACTCACTAACATTATGTTGTTTTATTGTAACCATTATCATTTAACTTTCCAATAGAAAAGAATACTTTTTGATGAAATTGAATTAAAATTGAATTTTCATTCACAATAGTTGGGTAGACGCTTGACTGCGAAACAGGCCTCGTGGGTTTGATTGCCGCCAAATGCAAATTAATCTAAGATTTATTTTCAATTGGTCTGGATATTTGTGATATATTTTCACATTTACCTTCCCTATCCTTACTATCCTGTCTGCAGACAAGCCTCTAAAATAGAGGCTTTGCGGGGTATTACTTGAAATTTAAAAAAAAAATTAACATAAAGTCATTAAGAGTAACAGTTTGATCAGGTTTTGAACTAATGAAAATAATAAACAAATATTGTAGATAAAGAAAATGTAAGTAATGAGAAGATCTTGTTTAATTTTGAATTATTAATAAATGAGTTTACCGCGTTATAAATGATAAAGACTATTACTTCCACTAATCATCATAATTGCTCGATGGGTGGAGACTGGATTATTTAACAAAGCCGGATTTCACCGCCTCATCGATGCTGAAAAGTCGCTGCGTATTATCGATGATTTGGAACAGTTCCGGAGGTTGCGGGATCCGTCCCGTGTCTAGTTTGGACCAGACGGGCATGTCGTTAAGGTAGATTTCGAAGGCCCCCGAGGACACGAGCTGCCCTTCTATGGTGTTGCACAGGAAGTACAGCATCATGCAGGAGTACAGCTTGTTGTCGATACACCATTGCCACCACGGGGGCTGGGGCTTGTTCAGCATCGTGAAGATGTTCAGCCCGCTCATGACGCAGACGATCAGCAACATTTTGGTGACTCCCTGGAACGAAAAGATAGCAACAATGTGATATCTTGTTTTTTAAAGGAATAACCAGCAACGCCTCTTTTTTAGAGACCTATCTGCAGGTAGGATAGAGAAATTGAACAAAACTTTTTCACATGTTGAAGACTTACTGTATAAAGGCATCAGGGCTGTATTTTTAAAAACCTATAAATAGTCTACTTTTATTCAACACTCTCCTTATTATTCATGAAAGAGTGTTATATAACCATAACACAAAGTTTACAATGCTTTTAATATACAAAATGTACTTTTTTTCACTCCACATTAAGAAATGGGTCTTTTCTCAACTATTGTTGAACGAGTTATAGGGTGTGCAAATTTAACATTTCGTTTTACATATTATATACATGTCTTACATTTGTATGATCTGAATTTAAATGTAAGCATAAAATAACTACTAGGAATTTTATTCAGAGATATTTATCACAGAGCATATTTGTTTTGTGATAAATAATTCTGAAGAAAACACAAGGACCACATCTTGTAAGTAAGACTAAGCGTGACATTGTCGGTAATTTATTACTTAGCATTAGCACTGCACTGTTTTCTAAGTTTTATTGCACAGGAGTATATTTATTGCTTAGAATTTTAAACACAATGCCTTGATTGTTTATAAACAATTCGTGGCTACATATTGCGATAACTCAACTAGTATATAACACTGCTAAACTAAGAATATATTAGAAATAAATCTTATTAGAGAACATTTTATAATTTATATTTGAAGCACTAACTTTGTGATTTTCCATTTTTTAGTTTAAATGACTATATCTTCCGAACTACACATTTTCTGAATTTTCATGTTTTTTCTTTTTCGGTCTCTTAAGGCCTTTCTTGCAATAAAAGAATTCATGGAGCACCCGGCTGCACTGACAGCCGGTATCACTTATTTTTTAAAGAACATATATGGGATTTTTTCTTGTTTTTAAAAATATATATTGAAAAAATATTTTTATATATTTGTTTCAACTCCTTACTTTTCAATAATTTTTTTCTTTTCAAAATAATATATTTATTTTGAAGAAAAACTTATTTTTTAATACGAAAACGTGTTTTCAGAAATAAAATAAATTACGTCAAATGTTACCTTGGTTTAAAGAAAATTAAGTTGCGATTTAACGTATGTCGGGCCTTAACGCATTATTATAAGCGTTATAAGAATACAGTTTTTATATCTCTTTTTTATCACCCCATACTACTATAATTTTTCGGTTTTAACGAAATGGTTAAGTAATTTAATAAAATAAAACAGTTATGAAATACTCACAATAAATCTCGACAGGTACATGTTGATTCCCGGGGGATCATAATTAGATCCGTGAACTGTGATTTCGGGGTATTTTTGTTGAATAATGCCGGCATAGTCATCAAACACTTTCCGATAGCCACAGGAGTAACTAAAGATAAACAAATCATTTTTATTTATTGATTTGGCGTTTAATTTGTAGAACTCCATTTTAATTTATGTATTAATTTTAAATCAAACACAGATTTTTTGAGTCTACTAACTTAGTAGACTCAAAAAATAAACAAATCACATTAGGTTCGAATTACAATTAACCAATGAAATCAGTTTGAAACAGAGCAAATCCAATTACTTATTCCTGTTCAATGTGACACAAATCAATGGCGGAATTATTAGACAGGATTAAGCCGGATTTAGTCGATAAAAAATTTCAACATTCATTTGGGGTATTTTGACACGTTTCGACTGTTTAACATTGACATGGCGAATATTCTTATCAAACATTTGCAATAACAAATATGCACGCTACTTATAATTTTAAGAGCTCTTCTGAACTACGGGACACGAACTTGACTTGGGAGGATGCAAAGGATCTGGCAGCCGACAGAAGAGCCCTAATCAGTTTGTAGACTATATGTAGCGAAAACTGATTTAAGTTTTAAAAAAATATTACAAAACTGTCTGACAGCCCCTACAAGGAAAAAATTAACAGTGCGCTGTAATAATTCATATAACCATGAATAATTTACGAAAAATGCATAAGTCAATAAAAATGCAAGTAGATAACGCAACAAGGTGCCGCTTACCAGTAAAGAATATTCATAGTCAATCCGCCAACTCTGAGAGGAATATCATTCTCCACATAGTTGTCACCCGCAACATTAGCAGAACTTATAATAAATAGAAGAAAAACGCTGATAAAAACCAACGGACTGTTAATTCTCGACATGACTGCGACTTTGGACCAGACTCGGCAACACAGACCACAGACTAACTATTTTATATAAAGACCGCCAACTACCTCGATTTTTTATGGCTGGAAGTGATATTCGCCAGCGGCCGGAAGTGACGTAAACGGCTAGAAGTACTAAGCTCCCGGCTGGGCGTGACTTCGCCGCGGCTGAATGTCAAATCCACCCGCCGAAATATTTATCATTCATTTTTCACGTTAAATGGTATTTATATTGAAATTTGTTGTTTAACATATTTTCAAAATTATAATATTAATATTACAAAGAAGATATTTCAATATCTAAATTTATTTATTTCAGTGTAAACAAAAATAGAAAGGTCACGGCTAAAACGCGACATTTATAAAAAGAGTTCAGGCGATCAATAATGGTTACTCAACTCAGCCTTACAATGGTAAATGGTAATGGTAACTTTTTTGAAATTATTATCTCAAACTATGTATAAATATAAGGCTTTTCAACAAAAACAAAAACGTTAGAATTTTCAAATTACTATATTATATTTAAAATTCTAGAAAATACAATATATTAATAGATTTATATTATCCACTGACACTTCGTGATGGAATTGCATTATTAATTTATTATTAGATTAAAACCAATATTTTTAGCTTTTCCACTTTTTTATTTGACCAGCGACCGGGTTCCGTCGTTACCGACATCACCAGTCTGATGATGTCGGTAACGACGGAACCCGGTCGCTGGTCAAATAAAAAAGTGGAAAAGCTAAAAATATTGGTCTAAATCTAATAATAAATTACAATATTTTAAAAGGGCGGAAGGAGTGCCCACCACTTTCTGAAGTTATGTTTCTTAACGGGGGTGCCAGCGCCCCTTTGTGGGCGTTTTGGAAGTCTGGCTAGGCGTTTTTAAATTTTTTGCATTTGGAGGGTGCTGCAGAAGTTCAAGGGAGCGTTGTGTAAAGTAAGAAAAACTACACTTTCATTGGCAAAATTTAACTTTAACTTTGGCATAATACTCAATATTATGAAGTTCTTCATAGACGGATTTCTATTTTTCTATCGATAATTGTCTATAACCATAGTCTGTCTATATTTATTTGAAATATTTGAACAACTTGTTGGTATCTCGTATTTTTCATTCCCGTTTTGGTGTTTTTGTTAGTGATTAGTGTGTCTCGTCATTTTCTGGTCGTTTTTTGAACAATCTGACGTTTACGAGTCGACCCCCCCTGACACAGACTAACTATTTTATATCTCGGCAACTGACAGTTGCTGTAGTTGCATAGAGAACAGCACAAGAATAGAACTGGATTAAAATCGTAATTGGTAGTGGTGACTACATACAAAACGTAAAATTCAAATGATCGAAACATCCATTTTTTTATTTATTTTATTAATTTTTTTAAATATTCTATACTACAGTTTTCCCCCATATAATGATTTCTACCGTACCGTTTTGAAGGTCACAAATTTAATTACTGGGAAAATTAATACAAGTGATTTAAAAAAAAAAATCAACCATTTCATTTCGTTTCTTTAAATCATTTCAACCCTAAACGCGTTAACTACGCAGTGCAAATATTTAAAACGTGCCTTATGTTCAGTAAAAAAAAAATCATTATTTTTTAACAAAAACCAATTTTAAAAATTCAAATTCATTTAGATGTAGAAATAGAATTATCTATCTAAATAACATGTTACCCTTCTTATAGAATCTCAGCTAAAAAATAAAACCAACGACCTTTTCCTTATGAAATTGACAATCAAGATATTTACAATTAAAAGTTTTATGCACTATTAAAAGCGGATAAAGGTAAGATTGAGGGCACAGTAAATTCTTTTTGTTTCAAATAGTTTTTTTGACGTGGCAGTAGGGAATTTTTTACATTCAACGGATGGATTTTTTTTTTAGGTAAAAAACTTTATATTATATAAAAGGATAGGTATAATTATTAAAAAAAATATTTTGGTAAACTGGCAAGAATACGTTCAAACTGTCAAAAATATGAAAATCATATTTCTATGGAAGAAAAATAAATAGAGGAAAAAAAGTACGATTTTTTTCTTCTGGAAATTCATGATATTAAATATTTTTGATATCTTCCAAAAGCTTATTGGTTGAATTTTTTTTTTTTGGTATGTTTTAATTTAAATTTCCATAATGAGCCAGTAAGACAATACACCGGTTTATTTTCGGTGTGATTTGAATATTCTTTTTACGAATATGTTAACTTATTTTCTTTGCGTATAGGATCGTTCAAGAGCTCGTCATGTCTCATAATCATGGACATAGCTGTGAGGGAGATCATAATCACGACGAGACACCCGAGATGGGGATACAATACAGTTTGTACGAGAAGATAGATATTGACCATGTCGAGTGCTTGAACGAGTCTGAGGAGGGCGCCGGAAAGCTGGTATTCAAACCATGGGAAGAACGACTTAATTTTGATAAGGTGATTTCTTTATATGTGCTGTATGTTCAATTTGATCTTCTCCGTAGTGATAATGCTGATGACTTGTTCATATGTTAAATCTGATAGTCTTCCGTAGTGATATATATTTTTATAATTAAAACAGAGGGATATTTGTATTTTCACTATTTAAAAAAATTCTTCAATTTCATATTATCTTTTTGAGCCTATGCTCATTATTAGAAATAGGTATCAAATTGTGGTAGAGTGGGTTCGAACCCATAAAACTCTGACTCAAGAGTCCGCGACACTACCCACGGGACCACAACTCGACATGATAATGCATACTTGTTGGTATGTTAAATCTGATAGTCCTCCGTAATGATAATGCTGATGACTTGTTGGCATGTTAAATTTGATAGTCCTCTGTAGTGAAAATGCTGATGACTTGTTGGTATGTTAAATCTGATAGTCCTCCATAGTGATAATGCTGATGACTTTTTGGTATATTAAATCTGATAGTCCTCCGTAGTGATAATGCTAATGACTTGTTGGTATATTAAATCTGATAGTTCTCCGTAGTGATAATGCTAATGACTTGTTTGTATATTAAATCTAATAGTCCTCCATAGTGATAATGCTGATGACTTGTTGGTATCTTAAATTTGATAGTCCTCTGTAGTGATAATACTGATAATGATTTGTTTGAACAGGTTGTGGAAAGTGACGCGGATGCCGAGTTATTGTTTAATATACCGTTCACTGCCAATATTAAGTTGAAGGGAATTATTGTGATTGGCGAAGATTCGGATTGTCACCCTTCTCGCTTGAGGATGTAAGTTCTTCTAGAATATAATGTAGTTTCAGAAATACATTTTTTGGAAATATATAGCTGCTACGTTATTTATTAATATTAATTAGGAATGAAGTACATAGACCAAGGGGGGTTTGGATATACATGTAGTGATTAAAAAGTGTTTTGATTTGTTATACGAGGGGGGACCCAAAAGTAACGGGAATTTCATCATAACTTCTTCATTTTAAACATTTTTACATCAAAATTTTTTCACCTTCAAAATATTCTCCCTTAACCACAACACACCTTCAAACGATTATTCCATTGCTCTAAACATTTTTTAAATTCACTTATCCGGATGTTCTTTAGGCTCACCAGCGATATTATTTACCTCCTCCACAGTGGCAAAATGCTTTCCACTCACGTCCCTTTTAAGTTTGTGGAAACAAAAATAAATGACAGTGGACTTGATCACCTTGTAAAAATATTCAGGGCCCTCTTTGTGCTGATTTTGAAGCTCAAAATATGCCTGAAGTCGATGCTCCTTTTGCTCGCCTGTGAGAAGGCGAGGGACAAATTTGGCTGCAACTCTTCGGATAAAATCCTCTGAATCGGACTCCAAGATATTCCAGACATGTCACAGAGTCTATCAATGGTTCGGCGACCCTCTTCATGAACAAGAGCATTGATTTTGTCGATGTTTTCATCAGTTCTTGACGTTGAGGGGCGTCCTGAACAGGGTTGGTCTTCAATTGTCATTTTTCCATTTTTAAAATGTGAAAACCACACGTCGACTCTGGTTTTACTTAGGGCAGCATCCCCATTAGCAGTTTTAAGCATTACAATAGTTCCCGCAGCCGATTTCCCCAACAGGAAACAAAATTTCACAGCTGCGCGTTTTCGGTGAAATCACGTTTTCACTAAAATGGAAAAAGTTGTTTCACTAAAAAAATTCCCACTGACGAACTGATACACTTAAAGCTACAGAACTTCGCACACTAACTCAGAAGACGTGTTCCTAACGGGCACCTGATCGAACAATGGGTATCCGCACTCTCCCTCCCCACCACAGTGCGATTCCCGTTACTTTTGGGTCCCCCCTCGTATGTATATGATAAGGTTTCCCGCTGCTGTACTAAGCACAGAAGGAGTATTTACATTAACCTCTTCATGCTTGTTTTTTTTTCACAATAATAGAACTTAAAATCAGGTTACTTTATTTTTTTTATTTATAGATTATTTTTATTTATTTATAGGGCTGATCACCTTTCCTTCATGTGTAAACGATCAAGATAACACTGCGTTTATATGACGCAGTGCCCTATGCACCACTGGGGTGCGGTTAAGGGTTTTATTATTATTATTTATTATTATAGAGTTTACATAATTTAAAAGTTATCTAATTAAAAAAGAAGAGAAGCAATAAAAAAATATCAAACAAACTTAACCCAAAATAAAAATAAAACAGATTGTGCCATAATAAAAAAAAGTTTTAGCAGAACAAACGAATTGCATAAACCTGTTCTAGCGTCAGGTGGCAACTGGCGGGCTCAGTAAGATAATAAGATCATCTGTTTTATTTCAGTTTTAAGAACAGACCTAATATGACATTTGACGATGTGGCGGTGACTCCCGACCAACAGTTTGAGATGCAGAGAGACACCACTGGAACATTAGAATACTCTACAAAGTAAGGTTACCTGTTCGGCTGTCCAAATTTAAAACACAGTAAGGGACATTTTTTTTGCATTTTTGGACTAAGCAGAGTCTACTTAGTCCATAAATGCAAAAAAAACTACTACAAAAAAAATGTCCCTTACTGTGTTTTAAATTTGGACAGCCGTGTTTATATTGAACTTATTTAAATATCCTATTTTTAAATATCTTACTATGTTATATTTTTAAATATCTTATATGTTCATCCGCCTTTTTTTGTCTGCCTCCGTAGTGTAATGGTCAGCATGCTCGGCTACCATTCTGGAGGTCCCGGGTTCGATTCCCAGGGGGTTTAATAAATATAAGTGATTTTTTCACTCTAATATTTATTCAATATTACACTGGACTGGTACCTGAAGTGGAGGGCTGATCACCTTTCCTTCATGTGTAAACAATCGAGATAACACTGCGTTTATATGAAGCAGTGCCCTATGCACCGTTGGGGTGCGGTAAAGGTTTTATTATATGTTGAACTTATTTAAATATGTTATTTTAATTTCGATTAAGATAACACTGTGTTTATAAGATGCAGTGCCCTATGCATCTTTGGTGTGCGGATAAGGGTAATGCGCACTATTTAAATAACCTATGTATGCAATTTGTTTATACTGTTGTGTTTCTATTTGAGTTTCTATAGGTATAGCCCTAGAATCTTCTTGACTCTTAGATTAATTAGGATCTGCCCACATAAGTTCATAAGTGAGAGGGTTCTGTTGTCTCTTTCTTATTTATCTTAAAGCTTATCAATATCGTTTATCAATAATGCTTACTTATCTCAGTCTTTTCTCATATCCGCACATTCATCTGGGGGAACGTATTTGTAGAATTAAAAAATATAAAGCAGCAAGAATCTCATACTACATATTTTGTAAGTTTTTGCGTTTCGGAATTAGACAAGATTCTGCTTGTAAATGTAATGACATGGTTATCGCAGGATATCCCTCATTTGCCGTGGGCATGTCCAATTTTCGAAAGGGAGAGATTTAAATTGGAAACAGAATGCGCAAAAGGGGGTATTCAGTTGACAAAAATTGATGAGACAATGGGACGTAAGGATCTATCAGATTTGGTGGTATCGCATTTGAAAAATGTGACAAGACATAAAAGACAAATAAATGAGCTATGTGACAGATCTTGGTTGATGTGAGATACTGAATCCATTGTGTCTATTGTATTGTCATATATTTTATTTTGTTTGTTAGCGGATCAAATTTATTAATTTATTGTGAACTAAATATACAAATCCACTTTCACACAAATCCAAATTCATTTTTAACCGGATCCACGCGGCTCGCATAACCGTATGTGTTTTCACAAAACATTCCCTGTACGCGGCTGACATAACCGTTTGTGTTTTTACTTTACTCCAAGTTTCGAACCTCAGTTCAACTTGGAGGGATTTTTTCATGGTGTGAACTTTGGATAAAATAATACGTCAATCCTTGGCCTTATGACATCTGTTGAAATATCTGACTAATAATTTGTAACATCACAAGGATAAATAAAAGAACAGATCCCTCATTTTTCTTGCGGTCGGTAATTAGTCCGTGCCATAATCATGCCCTATATCTGTCTCACTCTCGACGCTACGCATCGCCAGTGGGTAAGAGTGACACACGATGCGCGCTTTGATTTATTTATGTTACGATCTTATTTGTTTATATTACGGTATATTTCAAGAATAATGTGACACGAGTGTATTATAGAGTACCAAAAAGGCACAATGAATCCCATTGAACGTTTTTGCTTAGGAAAATAAATCGTTTCTTAACTAAATACATGATAAAAGTAATCATTTTAAAAACGGCGAAATACCGCCGCGCACGGGCGTCTCTCAGGAACAAAGTGAACGCGGTTAAAAGGTTAAGGGATATAAACTAAATATGCTATTAATCCTTGTACAAAATAGGCAAGGAAAATTTTCTAAGGCAAAAAAATGTTTTTGCATGTTTTCAGTTTTGTAAAAAAAAATATTGGCAGCGACACCTCCACAAATTCTCTAAATAAGTGACCAAATACATATTGAGATATGTTTGCAACTGTGTTTGCAGAGTCGTGGCGTTTTCTTCTGTCACCCACCTGACGCTGCACTTCCCTACCAACTTTGGATCCGACAACACCAGGATATACTACATCGGTCTCAGAGGAGAATTCACCCCGGCTCACCGACACGGAGTCACCATCTGCACCTACGAATCCAAACCGAATGTGTCGGACCACAAGACTGATGCATATAATAGCGTTAACAAAGAAGTCCAGTGATGAAACAATTTAGTACTTAAGTACCTACTTTATTTATTTATAATTATTTTCACTCAATGTCTGTCGTGTTACCACCATAAGAATGTAAAAGATATCAATAAAAATTTTATTTTTTGCATAAATATGCCAGTTTTTTTACTATTTAAAAAATATTTGTTTACCTTTATTTTCTAGTCCACCTCCGTAGTGCAGCGGTGAGCGCACTTGGCCACCGTGCTGGAGGTCCCGGGTTTGATTCCCAAGGGGGTCAAAATAAATATGGGTGATTTTCACTCTCATATTGAATTAATATCACGAAGAAGTGCTGGGCTGATCACCTTGCCTTCATGGGTGCGTAAAGAAAATATGGATATAATTTTATGATTTTTTTTATGACCGATCATATTTTTGTAAAATTATTCGATATTGGCACATGTGGCACATTGGCAATTAGTGAATATGTCATCGAAAAATATTATATAGTGATGTGGCGTTGTATTCTCTTTGTCCACCTGTGAGGGGGCGTGATGGTTAGATTGTTAGTAAGTAACATTGAAGTAAAGAAAAAACAGTGTTTTTATAAAATTTATTTATCCATAAATACATACTGTTACAGTAAATATATTTAATTTAATAGGTTCCTATGAACAAAAAAATATTAGAAAAATATATAATTACTAATCCGTTACAATATGGCAGTGTTGACATGTAAATTTTTAAGTGAAATTTAACATTTTAAATGAAACTAAAGCATAATATGTTTAAGAAAGGAGATGAATGCTTTTTGGTAATTTTTTTGGAATTTTAAGACTTTAAAAAGTGTAAATATTATCTTAAATTTCTTAAATAAAATCTTATTTAGTTTATGAAATACTTATTCTAAATGGCAGTAATAACTAAGCACCAATATGTGACGGCAAATTAAAAGTAATTTGCCGCAGTTTTTGACAGATATTGCCATATCAATGAAACCGGTAACTATATTAATAGTAGTACTTATTTACATGCGTAATTTTATTCTCAGCAAAGAATATTTAATATTATAATCTAATGACTTCTTTGTTATTTTTCATTTTAGTGTTTATATAGGGACAAATAGGATTTGAATAAGATTGAAAGTAGTTTTAAAAAAAATTGTCATTAGAAATATCATTACTTTACAAACAAATACATTGTTTTCATTTTTAAATACATTTGGATTGGAATTTTAGAGTGTATCTTTTAATTGAACTATATAGATAAGGAAGCAAACAGTTAAACTTAATAAATGCGATAAAATTACATCATATCCACCTAAATTATTATAGTGTTAATGTTATAATGATGTTTTTTAAGCTTTCTTTCTGTTTTAAAAATACTAATTTTTGAAAGCTTATAGATGGTATTTTATATAATTTCGCAAACAATTTAACTGAGATATATTTTGGTTACAGAAATAAAACAATCATGTTTCAAATTTGCCGATGTTAGCGAAATTTTATTCTCTACATTTGCGCTCGTAAATTACTAAAACTGCCGCGGTTCAAAAATGTTTTTGTGATTATCAAATAACAATTGAACGTTGAGTTTTTGAGAGCACTCGGTTAAATTTTTAGATGCTTTTTGCGCGTATGATTAACCCCGTAGCGGTTGTGTCGGGCGGGGTCTGTACGGTCGTCGTCTTCTTCCGTTTCTTCCGCGGCTGCTGTTGTAGGTCGGCGCCGGACTCGGAACCGGGGATATTCTCCTGAATTCTCCGGCTTCTTGTAAAACAAACGTCGGAGGAGATGGCGGCGGAGGTCTCTCTTCCGGCCTTCGTCTTATACACACCGAACATCTGAAATAATGATATGTTTTAATTTTCATTACTGAGTAAAAACGCATTTATTTGCTAAATCATTTCCACTATCTCCTTTTCCCCAATTCAATCACAGTGTACTGACATTGAGGTAGTATTTTACGAAAATGGCGCTACATAAATTATCCAAATTTATAATTATTATTAAAGTAAATCAATCAATCAAGTTAAGGCAGCAGCAGGCACCTCGGTGGTTGGAGCGCTACATGCAGCGCAGTCAGGGATAACTGGAGAAGAGTCAATGTTTTGACAAGAATCACAACACTCAGTAATGAGGAGTAAGACGGAGAAGAAAGCAAATCAGGAAAATGGTGGTTCATGTGATCATCTGTCAGTACAATAGGGCCTTAGACCAAAATGTGTCCATATTTTGCAATTTTTAGATTCCGTGTCTATTACAAGTATCTGGAAATATCAGTTTACCTGCTGATTCTGGAGGTCAGGTCAGCCTTGAGGGTCTGCTGGATCGGTTTCCTGAACATCATGTTATCCTCAACCGTGGCTAGCCAATAGGAAAGGATGTTCATGAAGTAGTTGCAGCGTCCCATTCCATTGCACTCGATGAACGGTCTCGCTCTGAACTCTTCCAGACACGACCCGGGAGATACGAGAGACTGCCCGGCGCCTTGGGCTCCTGCATCGGTGTGCTAAAGACAAACGTTTAATTTTGTACTTACAAAAAAACTTTAATGATCGGAAGAGAACTTTCAGATAAAGGTGTCTTAACTTGAGATGAAAGAGTTTTATTTAAGAGTACTTTGTTATGTCACAATCATTGATCTCAAACATACAAATAAAAGAGTCTCTGCTAAATAAAAGTTTTCCAAATCCAATCAAAGATGGCTGTTTTGAATGCGTTTTTTTCCACAAAAATAGAAGTACATATAAATATCCATATTTTTTTATTATTATTTAAGACTTTACATAATTTACAACTTGTCCAGTTCAAAAAAAAACATTAAAAAAAATAAAAAAAATAAACTACCTAACATAAAAAATTTATCACGTTTGACTATAATAATAATAAACAAAACAATAAAAACAATAAATTTTTTAAATTTGGTCATTTATCAAAGAATTTCCAATGAAAAGCGTCAAGTAGCAACTAGCAAGCTCAGTTTGGATGTTTATCCTTTGTATCACAAACAAGTCGAAACACAAGAGCAGTGCTCGGGTTGGCGCGATACGATACTCGTTCAAAAGCATTGAGTGGTTAAATTATCATTTTGTTTCTTACCATTAGGAAGCTGTATCCAACCCACAGTTCTTCCCAGCCGCCCGGACACTGAGGAATAGACATACTCTGACTGTGCACGGCCATAACTCTTGTAGGGGCTTCGCAGACCGAGCACCTGTAAGGAAAATAATAGAAGTATACACTTAACATGTAAAAATAACCAGGTGCCACCTAGATAATCCCCACATCCCACTGTATAAATTGTGGACTCCATATGCCACCTAGATAATCCCCACATCCCACTGGATAAATTGTGGACTCCTTATGCTTCACAAAAGCAGCGGGTATGGATAAATAAGTAATTAATAAAACGGGGTATAACTAAAAGATAATATAATATACTAATCAAATTATTGTTTACAACATTTTGAGTGTGTCCAAATACTTGTTCACAAAATCTGGATTATCTCCAATTACAGGAGTTATTTTCATATTATTTTTTGACATCTCATCAAAGATGAAGAAGAATATGGAAGTCTGGAAGTGAAGTTCTAGTGATTCAAGAACAAGGTTTCTAAATTGGTTCATATATAAAGAACTTCCAAGAATTTGAGTAGTGTGGTTGTCAATAATGGGTAGAATTGGTGAATGTTACACGTGTGTAAAGTGATCACTTAAACCAGCCTATGACGGTCGTCAGCCCCGTAAATGCCCAGACTTCCATATTCTTCTTCATCTTTGATGAGATGTCAAAAAATAATATCAAATTATTGTTTATGAAGTTTTGTGAATTTCATTTTATTCATTTTTTATTAATACATTGACTGCGGGAAACGCTTAAAAGCGTCTTTAACATACTGTTAGTAGAGAGCGGGAGACGCTTATAAGCTTTCTATGTTATTTGCTTACTTTTGGTAGAGCGCAAGAGATGCCAAAAAACATTGTACTGATCAGAATTGGGTTTGTGGTTACTTGTGATTAGTATACTGAGAGTCGGGCAGCTGACTGTCTGAGTATAATTAGGGTTGGAGTTGATGGAAAAACTGCCTGACAACTATGTGGTAAAATACAAATTTAAAAAAATTACTCTGTTGCGGTGAACTGAGATTCAAGCAGTTATCATCAGGTTTTTTTTAATATTAAAGTCAAGTTAATCTTGCAATGAAGAAATAAAGATAAGACAAAGGCATCTTAAATAAAATACAATAATAATAATAATAGTCTTAAATAAAATACAAAAACAAGAAAATAAAGCTGAGAAAAAAATAAATCACTAGTATCTTTACAAATGTTTTACTTTATTTAAATTTGTATGTACTTTTTAAGTTCCTCGGCAGCAAATTAAATATTTTGGGGATAATACTATATAGTGTAATGTTGGATAATGTTTAAATGACTGTAGAAATTGCAGCACAGTACCTTGAGATATATCTCCCTACTTCTCTAGCAGATATCGGAGTCATTGTCATGGGCATCGGTTCCATGGTAGACAACCAGAAGCTGTAGTCACTTCGTTGTGCAAAATCGCACACTTCATTCAGGTTACAGAACATATAGGGCATTGTTGAGAACTTCTTGAGACAACTTCCTGGAGCACCTGTTATCAAAAGTGTATTTGTAAAAACTATAATATCCCACTTTTTTACATAACTGATGTTATTTTATAAAAGTATATTGCATACCTAAGTCTTGTCCGTGGGACTTGGAGTTTCCTATAATGTGAAGGAAGGAGAATCCTTCCCACAATTTGATTGTGTTCTTCGGACAACCCGGTACCATTTCAGTCTGAGAGTGGCGTGTGAAGAAGAATCCTCGGCTCTTTGGAGCTCCAGGAACAGGAGCGGGGTAGCCGGGGGGTCCTTGAGACCCCCGTCTTCCTTGCCGACCTTGAAGTCCTCGTAAGCCTTGACTTCCAGTTTCTCCTCTTCTTCCTGCTAAACCTGGTAGACCCCGAAGACCCGGCATGCCATCTTCGCCTCTCATTCCTGGAATTCCATCGAACCCGACAGGTCCGGGGGCACCGACTTGGCCCTCAAATCCGGGTATCCCGGGATATCCTATGTCACCGGGCATACCGGGTAATACATCTTTTGGATTTATCGGATCACCGATGTCTCCTCTCATCCCCTTGATACCTGCCAATCCATACTGTCCCGTCATGCCTTGATCTCCCTGCATTCCCTTCAATCCCACTTGTCCGGTCATGCCAGTTATTCCCGGGTAACCTGTTTCGCCGCGTTCGCCTTTAAGGCCATCGAGTCCGGAAAATCCGACGGGACCTTCGTCTCCTCGAATACCGGCAACACTGCCACCGCTGATACCCGCCATTCCCATTTCTCCTTTAAATCCTTGAGGACCCGGAGCTCCGTTTAGACCCATCATTCCGTACGCTCCTTGTCTTCCACGCAGACCTGGCCTTCCGTCATTTCCTTTAGATCCCTTTGGCCCGGTAAAGGTAAGTCCGGGGTTTCCCTGTATACCCTTCGGTCCGTCTTTTCCGGAGTCACCGGGTGCGCCCTTTTGGCCCGTTCTTCCGTGTCTTCCGGGCAATCCGTCAAATCCAGCCCTTCCTTGATCGCCTCTTTCGGCTCCGATACCGGGCATTCCGGGAGGGCCCGGCGGACCCACATCTCCTACCATTCCGACTTCTCCCATTAAGCCGATCTCCCCCTGCATTCCTTGAAAACCAAAATCTCCTACCTGACCCTTGGCACCCATTTGACCTTCGTATCCGATATCACCGGCATCGCCTTGTTTGCCTTTTAATCCTTGTTTGCCCTGGTCACCGATATCTCCTTTTACACCGATTTCATTGTACGTTATTCCCGGTAAACCGGCAAAACCTTTCTCACCCTCCCTTCCCTCGGGACCGACACGACCAGAAGGTCCTCTATCGCCCGGCATTCCCGGAATTCCGATTCGCCCAGGATCACCTTCCATACCTACAAGTCCTTTTTCACCCTGCCGACCAAATGCTCCCATCGCTCCTTTTTTACCCGGGAATCCGGGACGTCCCGATCTGCCTGGTGCTCCCTCCCTCCCTTTAACTCCAGTATTTCCACGTGATCCCGTTAATCCCGAAATGCCATATTCTCCTATTTCACCCTTTTCTCCCTCCCTACCAGGTAATCCATCGTATCCGGAATCTCCTTCCATACCCTTGCTTCCGACAGCTCCGTCGTATATTAATCCCGCCTGCCCGATTTCTCCTTTCGAACCGTTACGTCCCGGAGGCCCATTAAATCCTGGAAGTCCTATTTGTCCTTCTTCACCGACTTCGCCTTTAAGACCACTGAAGGAGATTTCACCTCTCGCTCCTGGAAAACCATCCGATCCGGGTAATCCGATGTACCCCTTAATCCCCGGTCTTCCCGGGAGACCCTCTCTTCCTGTCGGGCCCACTTCTCCGAAGATACCTTTTTTACCGTATGGACCCGGTCGACCTTGTTTTCCTGGTGAGCCTGACTGGCCCGTTTCACCCACATCTCCCGTGTCTCCGGCTTCACCCGGAAGTCCGGGGATGCCCATTCTTCCATTCATCCCCCTGTAACCCTCTATTCCCATATCGCCAGTGATCCCCCTCGCTCCTTTAGTTCCCATTTCTCCCTTCAGACCGGTGAGTCCGGTGCTTCCCTGCGGCCCGTCGGGTCCTCGTAAACCTTGATCTCCGAGTAGGCCAATTTTTCCCGGTCTTCCCGGAGCCCCCGGCAATCCTGGTTGACCAGGAATAATGTCACCTTGCATTCCTTTTCTGCCCTAAAAATATTATGGCATTAGAATTTATACATATTGTCTATTAAAAATACTGTTACATTTATCTTTTTGTCTCCTTCTTGTTCCTCTTTATTTAGGATTATGTCCTGTCATCCTCCGGTCTGCTCCTGGGAGGTGAAAGACCAGCTATCTCTCCATCGTTTAGGTGTCTTTTTGTACAATATATATTGATTATTAAAATACTCACCCTTAATCCGGCGAGTCCTTCAAAACCAGGAGCGCCTTTCAATCCGGTAGATCCCTTTTCCCCCATGTATCCGGGCCTTCCGGGAATCCCTTCCGCGCCCTCATCTCCGCCGTCCCCCCTGATGCCGGGCGGTCCCCGCGGCCCGGTCTCCCCGCGCAGCACGGAGAGCCCGGGGTCTCCCCGCGACCCCTTCAGGGCGGGTGGAGCGGGCATTCCTTCCAGTCCGGGTTTTCCCGGAACTCCGGCCCGACCCCTCGGTCCGATATCTCCCGGAATGCCCCCGTACCCCTTCTGGCCGCCAATGCCAGGGGTGGTAAGTCCCGGGGCTCCCGGAACCCCCCGGAATCCCATGACTCCTTGATCTCCCACCACTCCGCTTAATCCCTGTCTTCCCCTAGGTCCTGAAAATGAATGGAAGCATTTTTTTTTATTATGTATTCTTTTTTTATAATTTATATTTGAAGCAATAGCTTTTTTCATTTCCATTTTATGATTAAAATAATTTTGTTTTAAAATCACTATAGATTTATAGTGATTTTAAAACAGTTATATTTTAATATAACTATTTTTAAATATTTAAAATAATGAAACTAAAAAAATAAATAGTGCGAAGTGTATGATATACACCATTTAAATTTTACTTGGTAAATACCACTATTTCTTAAAATCTGTTGTCACATGTGTTTTGATGCATTCCACCATCATTTTCAAATACCGGGTATAAATTTTTTAAGAAATGGATAGATATTACTACAAAGTGACTGCAGAACCAATGAATGAAAACACTTGTATTACATTCAATAAATTGGCTTTACGAAATGAAGGATCAAATATTGAAAACAAAAAAAATATATATTTGTGTTTTTATTATTTACAAAAATACTTCAATTTCATACTTTGTATTTATGTGAGCCTAAGCGGCTTATTATTAAAAATAGGTATCAAATTGTGGTAGACTAGGTTTGAACTCGCTCAAGAGTCCGTGACACTAACGATGAGACCACAACCCGACACAAATATAGTTCTTCTTGCTTACCTTGCTCTCCAGGGGGTCCTTTGTAGCCCTTATCACCCCTCAGGTCGAATAGTGGTTCGTTGTATGGTTCCCCGGACTCTCCTTGGACTCCGTTATCTCCCGGCTCTCCAACATCACCCCTGAAAAAGCGACAAAATCCTCGATTCTATGAAGGCTTCATCATCTTGTCACTCCATTTCAAATTATTAACTTCATACCATTCACTGCAAATAATCTAATTTTGAATCAATCTGCTTTTAGCTTATAAAAAAACAAGTGTACTTTTTACACCAATATTTTTTTACACAATTTTAAATTGTTTAATAAAGACCATAGTTTTATTTAATTTTCTACACAATTAACCAAAGATAGACACTTGTCATAACTTTTGCGAGCTTTTGTATTCCGTCGTGATAGAAGTTTGTTTGCGTCAAGGCGCTGGCTGCCCAAACGTTTAGTTTTGTGTGCATACATGTTTGCTATCTGTAGCGCAAACAAAGCTTTGACACTTTTTTTAATTACCTAATGTCCAAGTAACTCTGAAATCAACACCGCTTATCATGACCCTACTCAGGTTTCAACTTTTTAAGTTTTATAGCCTATGCCTACTCGTGAGTGGATTTACTCTTTATGTTTAATGTTACTATAATTTCATGTAATTCATGAGTGAAAATTCTTGACAAAAACACTCAAAATTGGATTATGGAGACGCAAAACGTTGCAAAGTCATTATCGTACTCGTTCCGAACCCTATTGGCGTCAATGAGCATAACATTTGATTAAATCAAATATAAACAACCCTGAGTAAAATTGATTGTTTATTATGGATAATTGAAAACAGGGGTGGAATATATCATATATCAAAGCTAACATACCCATATTGTAGAATTGTTTTATTGGCTTTATTTTTATTAATGTAAGTTTTTTGTTAATGTCCGCCTCCGTAGTGTAATGGTCAGCACGCTCGGCTACCGTTCTGGAGGAACCGGGTTCGATTCCCAGAGGGGGTAAAATAAATATGAGTGATTTTTTCACTGTTATATTTATTCAATATTACCCTGGACTGGTACCTGAAGCGGAGGGCTGATCACCTTTCCTTCATGTGTAAACGATCAAGATAACACTGCGTTTATATGACGCAGTGCCCTATGCACCATTGGGGTGCGGATAAGGGTTTTATTTTATTATTATTAATGTTTATTATTGTTTATGTAACTATTTTTTATTATATACTTTTTTAAATGTTAAGCTGTACAATTCCGTAACAAATAAAAAAAATGATACATTTCAACTTCAAGTATGGTCAATAAAAGAAAAATTTAGGAATATTAAAATATTTCGTGTTTTTAAATCACATTTTCATATGGTGTACAAAAAATACACCGGTGCACGCGGAAGTTTTTAGCACCGTAAGGGAAGGGTTAGGCTCACCGGTATCCTTCGTATCCTCTGTCGCCCCTCAGGAACTCTTTGGGCACGTAGGCCTCCGCGCCCCGCTGGCCCGGCCTGCCCGGCCTGCCGTCGGAGCCGTTCCGGCCCGGGACGCCCGGGGGGCCCTGCTCCCCTTCGCGCCCCTTGGGCCCCAGGCGCCCGGCCCAGCCCCCTATGCCCGGGATCCCGGCGAGGCCGCGAGGACCTTCCGGTCCCGGGTAACCTAAAAAGCATAAATCATGTAAACATGTACTCGTTTGTAACTTCAACAGAAAAAAAAACAGGGAAAAAAAAAACAGGGAATGAAAAACAGGGAAAAATATTTTTACTTGTATTTATTGTAACTGCAGACAGTTGGTTGAATTCCATTTTATTTTTTTGGGTAGTATATCCAAAATTAAACAAGGTTACTGAATGGAATTCTACTTTTAGTTACATATGTATGATAATATGTGACGCGTTTCGTCTTATCAATACATTATAAAACATTTCAAACACAGATTTTAGATTTTAAATTAATGTTTTACTTAGTAAATACCACTATTTCTTAAAATCTACTGTGACACGTGTTTCGATGCATTCCGCATCATTTTCAGACACGGTGTTAAGAAATAGTGGTATTGATTAAGCAAAACATTAATTAAAAATGGATAGATTTAACCAAAAAGTGACTGCCGAATTAATACAGATTTTTCAGTCTACTAAATTGCATTTTATTCACATTCGTTTGAAAATGTCATAACTAGGCGAAACAGTTGTCACAATATTATTTTTTATGTGTTTTTTTAAACAAAGTAGACTCAAAAATTCTGTGGTTCATTTAACAATTGACACATGAATTAAAATGGAGTTCTACAAATTAAACGCCGAATTAATACATAAAAAAATAATAAAAACTAACCTTTATCACCATCCAACCCTTGATCGGGCCGAATGAGACTTTCGGGTGGGTAAATGATGTCCCCGGCCTTTCCGGGTTTGCCTTGAAGTCCCAGTTCTCCATCGGGTCCCCTCTCTCCCTTTTTACCGATTGGTCCCGGCTTCCCGTCATACCCGAAAATGCCCTTTATCCCGCGCCTTCCCGGCAACCCGGGATATCCCGGCAGACCTGATGTCCCATCCCGGCCGCTGTCTCCTCTTTCTCCCTTTAATCCGTTGCGACCTACAAATTGATTAATGAATGAAAAATTGAAATTTTTAATTTCAATTATTTTTTCTCTTTTTTATGTATACTAATAATAAATAATAAAACCCTTATCCGCACCCCAATGGTGCATAGGGCACTGCGTCATATAAACGCAGTGATATCTTGATCGTTTATACATGAAGGAAAGGTGATCAGCCCTCCGCTTCAGGTACCAGTCCAGGGTAATATTGAATAAATATGACAGTGAAAAAAACACTTATATTTATTTTACCCCCCTTGGGAATCGAATCCGGGACCTCCAGAACGGTAGCCGAGCGTGCTGACCATTACACTACGGAGGCGGACAAAAGTATACTATACAAATGTATTCTATATTAGGTTAAAATAGATAAAAATATATGCAAAAAGTACTCCACCGACAACACACAAGGTGGCTTGGTGGGTCTTTGCGATAAAAATGTTAATTATGTTTATAATTTTTTAAATGAATGTACACAGAATATTTATACGTATGTAACAAATAAGGGTTTAAAAAAAACAATCGGCCTAATGTTTTCAGGCGTCTTCCTGAATGTAAAATGATCTTACATACATTTAAATAAAAGGGTCTCTGCTAAATAAAATAAACCAATTATAGATGCTGCTGTGAACTCCAGCATATAGTGAAATGAGATTTATGATATAATATGGATGAGTTCCAAGGATTTGAGTAGTGTGGTTGTTCATCTTGGGTAGAATGGTGAATGTTACACGTGTATAAAGCGATCACTTAACCAGCTTATGACAGGTCATAAAATATACATATATATATATATATATATATATATATATATATATATATATATATATATATATATATATATATATATATATATATATATATATATATATATATATATATATATATATATATATATATAAATATATCCAGACTTCCATATACTCGTACATCTTCATCTCTTTGTCGAGATGTTAAAAGATAAATGTTGAAAATCCCATTTCAGAAAGATTATTGATGTTTGAAAACCCGTCAGGGGAATATAGTATAGCATTGCGAAAAATAAATATAACATTTAAAGGAACGTGCCAACTATCTGGCCGCGGCATGAGCCACACAAGACGGGCGATAAGGTCCCACTCCCGGCCCACTCGCAGGACGTCCGGGAGGAAGCCGATTACTCTGTCGAGGGGACTTATCTCGCCCAAAGGGCCGGAGCATGCAGGCGGCGAGAGGTATTCCGCCATTCGCGTAAGTAATCGATAAAAAAAACAGGATTCAGACCTCACATACTAATAAAGGAGCTTCTGCACAGTAAAAAGATTCTTTTCATCTCACCAATAGATGTCTCTAGTGAAATTCTAGTGATTCAAGAACAATGTTTCGAAATTGGATCATATAAATAGAACTTCCAAGAATTAGAGTAGTGCGGTTGTCAATCATGTCAAACCAGCCTGTGACGGTCGTAAGCCCCGCACATGCCCAGACTTCCATATTCTTCTTCATCTTTGATGAGATGTAAAAAATAATATGAAAAATAACTCCTTTAATTGGAGATAATCCAGATTTTGTAAACAAGTAAATGGACACACTCAAAATGTTGTAGATAAAAAAATTGTTAATTTTTTCTGAATTTTACCTGAATAGCAAATTGGACAGTCGTCTCCTCTGATGCCTTTGAGCCCGTCGCGTCCCGGGATTCCCGGTGTTCCATCGTCTCCCGCCTGTCCCGGTCTTCCCCGCGGCCCGTCATCACCCGGGGGTCCCATGATATTGAACCCTTTTCCGGGCAGACCCTTGGGCCCCGCGTATCCGGAGTCTCCTCTGTCTCCCATTTGGCCGGGGAGTCCATCTCTTCCTTGGTTCCCGTCTTCCCCGTCCGGTCCGACCACATTCAACCCAGCAAATCCCTTTTCTCCCTTGATTCCGTCGATTCCCGGGGATCCTTCCATTCCTTGGAGTCCAGGAGGGCCCTGCAAGCCGTCTATGCCGCGTTCTCCTTTGACGGAGGTTCCCTTCGGTCCCGGGTAGCCCGCGACTCCGGGTGGGCCCGGAGGTCCCGGAGGCCCCAGCATCCCGACCAACCCGCGCGTCCCGTTAGGAGCGGGTTGTCCCTTGGGGCCGATGAAGCCGGTGGGGCCCTGGAACCCGGCGTTTCCTGTCGGAGCGGCTTCGTTCAGATACGGGTCGTACTTTCCGGGGGGGCCTTGAGAGCCCTGTCTCCCGTGGGGACCTTGTTGGCCGTCTTCTCCGCGGGCGCCCTTGTCGCCATCGTACCCGGGCGTGCCGAGGAAGCCCGGGGCCCCCTTCATGCCCTTGTCTCCGCTTTGCCCGGGAGGCCCGATCTTGCCCATCTTGCCTTCGTGCCCCTGATCTCCGATTTGGCCTTTGTCTCCATGAATTCCGTTTATACCCGGTCGGCCCTGTAAGCGTAAATTAAGGCCGTTCGTCAATTATTTTATATTAATTTAACCTTACATAAAATATTATTTTATATAAGATAATTCATATTTTTCTTGAATGTTTTCCGCAGATACTTTGGCACATTTTATAAACTTTATAAAATTAATTAACTTTGTTTTCATCACTTTTTTTTCAATACAATTTAACCTACCGGTTTCGACAAGAACCTTGTCATCATCAGGGTTTATTTTAATTAAAAAACATCAAAAATATTAAAATACTCTCACCTACAATTTTAGGATTTTTACGGAGTGTGTGGAAGTTTTTGATGAGAGTATTTAATTTTTTTTTATGTTTTTTAATTAAAATAAACCCTGATGATGATAAGGTTCTTGTCGGAACCGGTAAGTTAAATTGTATTAATAAAAAAGTGGTGAAAACAAAGTTAATTAATTTTATAACGTTTAATTCATACTTTATTCACTAATTATTATTTGTGTTAAACACATTATTTGTATTTTAAATTCAAACATTACTTTTATAATTACTTTAAAATAAAATGTCTCATCCCGACTTAGTTATTATATCAACCGGTTAGCAAACAGCTTCTTCCCCAAGACTAATTAAAGACATTCTTGAGGAAGTAGCTATTTGCTTAGAAACCGGTAGATATTATAATCAAATTATAATAAGCACGATTAATTTTATTAAAAAGGGTATTTTACAAGAAACTCCTTGCCTTTCAAAAATTAATTAATAAAACTATTAGATCATTATTTCAATGAAAAACTTATTTCTTCAATACAAAAATAGTACTTTAAGCAAAAACTGCAATTATGGTACATTAAATGTTACCCGGATTTATAGAAAATTATGTTGCGGGCTATTGATTTTCTTGCCTTAAGTATTTCATGTAGAATATAGTATCCAGGAATGTTCTTCTAACCCTTATCCGCACCCAATGGTGCATAGGGCACTGCATCGTAGTGACGCAGTGATATCTTGATCGTTACTTACACGAAGGCAATGTGATCACTCCTGCGCTTCAGGGTAATATTAAATAAATATAAGAGTGTAAAAGTGTCTCCTAAATCAAATAAAAATTAGCGTGCGCCAAAGAGGTACTAGGCAAAAATCTGTATTCGCAGTATTTGTACATAATGCAAACAATGCCATGTTCTCTCCGATTCCGCGGCTTCACATGTTAGCCAATGCTTTTGAAAATTTAGATTTATTTAATATATTGTTATCCTCCTTGAAATCTGTACTTTCTCAGCATTTCTTCTCCATGTTATAATGGATAAATTTAAACGTTGTGTTTCACTCTCTCTTACTGCTCGCCGATAGTGTTTGAAGGAGACGTGTATTTACTAGTGCTTGTTATTTTATTTTTTAAAATATGATTTTATGTTATAAGACTATTTGTCACAAGACTTTTTGTTTCTCTATTAGTGTATTTTTTATTTTTGTATAGATACTCCATATATGTATTATATGTATTGTCTTAAAGGCTTCAGCCGTCCAATAAATAAATAAATAAGTAAAATGACTAATATTTATTTTATTTAGAGTATTGTGTTCAGGAATACTCACTTGGAAACCAATGGACCCTTTGATTCCTTTGATACCCTTAGAGCCTGTGTCACCCTGGTATCCCTTTTCTCCTTTGATTCCTTTGGCAAGTCCGACAGTGTATTCCTCACTCGGTTCGGGATAGGTGAGCTCCCCCTGAGGTCCAGGGTCTCCCAGGGGCCCCCGTTCTCCCTTCTCCCCCTGGGGACCGGTCGTATTGTCTCCCGGAGCACCCCGCGCCCCCGTCTCGCCCTCTTGACCCGCTGGACCCTGCGGTGGAATCAGAATTAGCAATATTAAGAAAGAACATATATGATATCGAAAAAAAAGGATACGAAAAAAGGATATTGTGTCGTGTTGTGGTCCCGTGGTTAGTGGCACGGAATCTTGAGTCAGAGTTTCTTGGTTCGAACTCACTCTACCACAATTTGGTACCTACTTCTAATAATGAGCTGCTTAGGCTCACAGAAATAGTATGAAATTGTAAGTATTTTTGTAAATAATAAAGAAACAAAAATATTTTTCAAAAAAAAAGTTTTAAAAGATTACGAGCTTATATGATTAATATTTTTCGTATTCATAACATTCACTTTGAATTTAGTCATGTTAACAAAATGTTAGTAATGCTAGTATACAACTATTCTTGTTCTTTACACCCCATTTACACCTGATGGTGCATAAGGCACTGCATCATATAAACGCAATGTTATCTTGATCGTTAACACATGAAAGAAAGGTGATCAGACCTTCGCTTCAGGTACCAGTCCAGGGTAATATTGAATAAATATTAGAGTGAAAAAATCACTTATATTTATTTGATCCCTCCCAGGGAATCGAACCCGGGACCTCCAGTACGGTAGCTAAACACGCTAACTATTACATAATTAAAAAAGAAATTACAAAGACAAATTTACAAAATCAAAAAAATAAGTTACAAAGAAAAAATTACAAAAATAAATTACTAAGACAGATTTTCAAAATTAACAAATAAATTTCAATAAAATATCTTTTTTTTTATTTACAAAGACAAAGATACAAAAATAAAAAGATAAAGAGTAAGAAAAATAGTAACCTCATCACCAACGAGGCCTATCGGGCCGTAGGTTCCCTGGTAGCCTCTGAGGCCGGGCACTCCAACTGTGCCGTCCCTGGCGGGGGCGCCCGCGTCTCCCTTGGCGCCGGCGCTGTTGATGCCCCCCTCGCCGGCCAGACCCCGGGGGCCCTGAGGGCCTGTGTTTCCCGGGGGACCCCTTTGCCCGGGGTATCCCGGGATCCCCATGGATCCCGACTTCCCGTCAGTGCCGTTACATCCGTCCAGACCGAGGATTCCGCGGACACCTTCTGGACCAGGTATACCCTGATGGAAGAAAAATAATGACATTAATCAGTCACTTTGCATAGTCTTCAAAGACGACAGCTGGAGGCGCATTGCAATGCACCACCAGCTCCTGCAGGAGCCAGGGTCTAAGATATCTAAGATAACTAAGATGACCCTCATCCGTTGATGCTTTGCCACCTTTTCAGCTATCAAAGACAACAGCTGGAGGCGCGTTGCAGAAGCCAGGGTAAGGACCTATCCGACATCGCAACCGTGCTAATTCGTGACGGACTGTCACGAGAGGTGGTAACATACATGATAAAATAATGAAGGACATAAACCAAGCTACGATACAAAATGCCGAACCATCTTCTAGTGGAACTGAAGGTCTGTTGACGACAGTCAACAGTCCGGCTTCTCCTTAGGAGTTTAACGTGGTTTCCTCTCAGCAATGAGCAAATGCTGAGAGGTTCCTGATTAGCATACACTAGTTTATCTCTTCTTTTTCCAACAAAGATAAAAATATTTTTTTATGACTTGAAGAAACAAAAATCCATTGAATGATCTGTAAACCTTGTACATAAATAGCATGGTAAATAATAAATGCAACTACCATCTAAAAAATTACCTTGGTATAAAAGAAATATCAATCCATGTTTTCTACCAAATTTTTACTTCGTAAATGTCACTACTTGGAAAAATAAGGATGTTGAATGTATCGAAACACGTGTCAAAAGATTTTAAGAAGTAGTTGTATTTATTAAGTTCAAGTTTAAAATAATGCGATGAAATTGCAATAGCATTTTCGAGATACAAGTTTGATTTCATTATCATTCCTATTAGCACAAATTCTTTGTTTAGGATTTTTTCCAATTAAGTATCGGTTAGGATACGACTAAAAAAAGACATATATTTCTTTTATAACGCAGTGTATCTTGATCGTAAATCATGTATTTGTACCAGTCCAGGGTGATATTAAATTAACATGAAAATAAAATCACTAATGTTACAATATAATTAAAAATAATACTTACGGGAACTCCGGCAATACCCTGAAATCCTGGAAGACCCAGATCTCCCTGAAAAAATAAAAAAATACATAATTAAAAACGCACTCGGAGAAAAGTGAAGTAAAATTACAATAATTTAATTAATTGATTTGGTATTCATAGTCACTTATGATGCTGGATACATATTATATAAACACGTGTCACAATAGATTTTTTATTTATGAAATACCATATTTACAATGTACTTTAAAATAAAAAAAATATTTAATAATAATATATTAAGTGTCATTTCGACAACCGAAAAACAAAATCGGTTAAAGTTGTCATTTTTGCAACGAAAAACGCACGACTTACTATCGTGTAAACCTACTCTTGCTTTTAATTTAGAAATTTAGAAAAAAAGAGATTTATTGCTCACCCTTGTCCGCACACAATGGTGCATAGTGCACTGCATCAAATTGCAATGTTAATTTGATCGTTGGTTACAAGCAGGCAAGGTGATCAGTCTTGCGCTTCAGGCAATAGTAAATAAATATTAATGTGAAAAAAACCTTATATTTATTTTGACCTCCCTGGGAATCGAACCCAGGACAGCCAGCATAGTAACCAAATATGCTAGCCTACACACTTACAATCATAATTATAATGTTAAACATTAACAATTTAGTCTATTACTGTAAATACAAAATATTGCGATAAATATTTTATTTCTTTTATTAACCTCTAAAAAATTCCTTGAAAAAAACTTTTTTGTTGTTGTATTTTTCTTTCATTACAAAAATATTTATGGTCATTTTCGTCATAAGGATACGCGGTCAAAAAAGTTTGGGGATTACTGACATAGTGTACCTATGATAAATCCGATATTTGAGTAGTCCATTTGCATAAGACTTTATGTTAAAAAATTAAGTTTTTTAGCCAATGTTAGAAATTTAAAAATATTAACGCCCATATTTAATTTAATCTGCCAAAAATCGTTGAGTTAGGAATTAAATGGAATAGAAAAATCAATACACTTGCAAAACTCGCTATGCCGATCGACAGTTCACTTTCTAAAACCTCTCAAAAAAGCGAGAGGATTAAATCTTCCACCGATTGCCGGCATTGGCAAATAAAAGCTTTTAAAAAAAAACATAACGTGGTTTGCAAGTCGACTTCTCATTTCTCCTTTGTGGTACCCACCTCAGGGTTGCCAATCAGTGGGGAATTCCCCAAACTGCGGGGAATCTCAACTCAATTGGGGAATTTGTGGGGAGTGATAATTTTGTGGGGAAAATGCGGGGACTTGAACATTTTACTATTTATTAATAAAACAATGTTTTGAAAGTATATTTTTGTGTGTTCTCCTTTAAGTATTATTTTTTATGTGTTCTACATAAGTAAATGTTTACATTTTAATTTTTTAAGTAAAGTGTGTCAATTTTTTTGTGTACTATGTAACTAAATATATTAATTAGCTGTTTTTCTAGGCTGTACTTTCTTTTATATTTAATTGCGTGTCAAATGTATTTTAATTAGTCTGTATTTTATGTAAAAGCCCAATTAGGGCGTTAATATTTAAAATTAAAATAAAACAAGTAGTCGGTTTTTTTTTTAAACTTGTTTTATTCCATAAGATAATTATGTGGGTAATTTGTGGGGAATCGGGACATAGTTTTTCTTCAATTTGGGGAAAATGACCTAGCATTTTGGGGAATTCTAAAAATTGGCATTTGTAACGCTGATCCACCCTACTGCGAAAATGGGTTCAACGAATTGTTAGTATTATAACGGCTTTCATTGACGAACAGTCGCAAAGTGTGCGTTGTTTCAGGACTTCCGCCATCGCAATGAGTGTAACGACCATTTCAAATCGCCGGGCGAAGCTATTAGGTCATTTTAGACTCGTAAAATATACGATAATGGAACTGAATAATGTGTTTCTTCAGCATTCACATTAATATCCCGGCAAGCGATAACTCGAAAATTATAACATGTATTAGAATTCCGCATTTATAATATTTACTACACTTGGGCATTTAAAAACTGAATTATTTTCATGTACAGAAATTAAATAAGTACATTGGCGGGCTTATTGCTAAAAAGCAATATCCAGCCATACAAAAACAGACCAGTGATATTGATCAAAACGTTTGATACCATATATAGCTTTTTGCAATCAGAGGGTAGATAGTACTCGAACATAAAAAAACGTAAATGACTAAATTGAAGATAATAAGGGAGGCAAATGAAAAAGGGAGTTTAAAGAAGGAGTTAGAGGGAAAAACTAAGGGAGGAGGTTTGATGGACAGTTAAGATTCTAATGATAGAAAGGCGTTTCAGACGTTTCTTAAAAGTTATTAGAGTATAAAAGTTTATTAAATTAAATAACAGCTTCTTAAAAAAAATAAAATCGTTACGGTAGAACTGTTATCATCTGTTTTCATCAGGTGTGTGATGACTCAGGTAGGTCCTGGGACACCGGACCTAATAAGCCCTCAAGTTTGCAACAGTGACGTAGCGGAGGCTGTAAAAGCTCTAACACACTTGCAATCACCCATTTTTATCATCTGCCCACTGGACCAACTGCATCCAGAGCCAAGATCATCGCAGGAATTATTGTTAATCAGTAACTTAAAATTTTAAAGTTAGTTTTAGATTCTTTAACCTTTAATGACATTTTATCATCGTTATATTATTACATATATCGTAGTCGTACAGGAGAAAGTGACCAACTAACAAAACGTAAAATGTTCAGGAGGGCCATTTAAGTCACTTTTGCTTGGCAAGAAAATAAACATCAATGCAGTTAGTCATTTTTAACAAGTCAATATATTATACTTCCAAGTTCAAAATCCTTTAGGATTTTTTCAGGGCAATATTAAACTAGTAAGATATCAAATAGTCAATGATCACGTTTTTGTAAACAAATGCACTTGGTCACTTTCTCCTGTATGACTACGATATCATCGTTAACACACGACGGAAAGGTGATCAGCCCTCCGCTTCAGGTACCAGTCCAGGGTAATATTGAATAAAGATTAGAGTGAAAAAATCACGTATACTGGGAATCGAACCCGCGACCTCCAGAACGGTAGCCGAGCTTGCTGACCATTACACTACGGAGGCGGACTCGGATATGTACGAGCATAAAATGAAAATAATGAATTTATATTCAGTAAATTTTCTTTTTATAATGTTTTTAAAAATTTTATAAAGTAAATTTTCAAATTTTACACAACTATAGTAAGTTGAAAAGAAAAAGGAAAAAAATATTCAAACAAATTTTAGTGAAAATATTGTATAAAAAATGTATGAAAAAGTACTCACTCTGTATCCCTTCTCTCCCCAGCCGCCATCCTCCCCGAAGGCCCCCTTCTCCCCGACGGGTCCGTCGGGGCCGTTGAGGCCCGTGTCTCCGTAGGGCCCCTGGGGCCCCGGCATCCCGGGAATCCCCGGGGCTCCGGGTCGCCCCTTCAGCCCCTTACAGTCGCATAGTGTCGTATTACAAACAGTCTGAAAGAAAATAATACATATTGTTATTTTCAATATTGTGGGTGCTGGAAAATCGATTAATAAATAACCAGAGTTGTTGATAATTTTAAAATAGAATTTAACGCCAGTGATTTGCGTTAATTTCTTTATTTTCTTGATTTTTATGCTGTTTTAAGAGAAATACGGGAGTTCTTGAATATGTACTTAAAAAAATAATTATCCTTTATTTAAAAATGTTTAAAATTGCACTTTAAGAAAAAAAGTAATGAATAATAAGAAAAATCCGTTTTCTTAATGGATTTCTTTCGTGTTACAAACAAAATAGAATTCGTAAGCTGATTTTCCACTTCATTATTATATATATATATATATATATATATATATATATATATATATATATATATATATATATATATATATATATACATATATATATATATATATATATATATATATATATATATATATATATATATATATATATATATATATATACATATATATACATATATATATATATATATATATATATATATATATATATATATATATATATATATATATATATATATATAACATATATATATATATATATATATATATATATATATATATATATATATATATATAATCAATTTCAACGTTTATCTTGTACTTGATATTGTTACTATGCTGTTTGAATTTATTTTTTGTAAACATTACGGGTCGATAGACTTTACGTATTCATCTGTTAATCGTAGGAATAATAAAGATTGCCGGGAAAAGCGTATATATATGAAACGCGTACACGGAAGAATTCATACAATGTGATAATATGACATTATACCACAAGAAGGGCAATAGGAAAACTCGCGAAAATTTTCGAAAAAAACGGGCAAAAAATTAATAAATCTGAATACCTATAAATCATTAAGAATTCAACCCGACTTTCATTCTTCTTTCATATAAAAAGGAATGATAGGTGTTTCATATCACATTGAGACATCTATAATATTGACATCTCATCCGTAGGGTGAATAATAGAATGTCTGATATAATTAATAATATTAGTAATGCTAAAAATTTAACTACGTCATATATAAAAAATCGTAAATTTTCAGTTGTGCATGTTTTCGGAATGCCGAGAAAATGTACTATATCCCAGCAAAAGCGGCATATTTTTAATCTTATATATAACCGCTGCAGGGCAGAAAGTGTTGTTTTTGCATTTTGAAGAAAAGGTATTGTTTAATTATTTTTTAAATATTCTAAATATTTTTCAAATGGAGAAAAAACCTTCAGTTTTAACCTAAAAAGACCTGTTGCACAGTAAAAATTTCAATGAATGGTTTGATATTTATATATTATTTTTTGACATCTCATCAAAGATGAAGAAAAATATGGAAGTCTGGGCATTTACGGTGCTGACGACCGTCATAGGCTGGTTTGATTGATCACTTTACACACGTGTAACATTCACCAATTCTACCCATTATTGACAACCACACTACTCAAATTCTTGGAAGTACTAAATATATGAACCAATTTTGAAACATTGTTCTTGAATCACTAGAACATCACTAGAGACATCTATTATATTTATTTATTTTAAATAAATATAAAATTGTAAACAAATAATTCACTTTAAAAGTCATGTAAATTGTGTCATGGCAGGGAAAATGAAAATGAAATCATCAAAATTAACGATAAAAATCAAAATTAAAATATTCATTCGACCAAATGTCCGTTTGACTAAGTGTAACGAGAAGTAAATATAAATATGTTTTTTTATGCAATGTTTTTGCGGTATTTTTTCCATCCAGTTTTAACAGTATACTAAATTTTTCCTATGGCATTTATGACATTGCGCTTTTAGCTTTACGAAATTTTTATCAACGCATCTTTTGGATCACACATCCATTCGTGTAATTATTATTACGTTTAGATATTATACATTTTATTCAAAATAAAGTATTAAATTATATAACATTATTATTTTACAGAGAGTTCTGGTATCTCGTTCTAGGAAGCGAAGTCGACAGATGTGATAACCTTACGTGTATCAATTTAACTTTTAACGATTTCTCACTGCATATAATATAATACTTATTCATACATCAACCATTAAATGGTGTAATTTAACTGGATACTATTCTTTGATTGCTTTAATTACCTATAAAACTTTTAAAATATCACCTTAAACAATTACTAATTGTGAAGGCCTTTAATTTGTTGTATTTTAAACATCAAACGTCCGCCTCCGTAGTGTAATGATCAGCATGCTCGGCTACCGTTCTGGAGGTCCCGGGTTCGATTCCCAAGGGGGGTAAAATAAATATAAGTGATTTTTTCACTGTCATATTTATTCAATATTACCCTGGACTGGTACCTGAAGCAAAGGGCTGATCACCTTTCCTTCATGTGTAAACGATCAAGATAATACTGCGTTTATATGACGCAGTGCCCTATGCACCATTGGGGTGCGGATAAGGGTTTTATTATATTAATTTTAAACATTCTTTAAATCTAGGTATAGCAAACTTTTTTATGGCGTTTTCGTATTATTTAATAATAATATTGGATAATTTATAAAGCATCATTTCCGTAAAATAATTCTTCAAGAGCATTTATGAATTGGCAACAAAATGGCATTCATGAAGTTCTTACTAAAGAGTTACAAATTTCAACCATGTGTTACCTATGAAGTTTTCATTGGCAGATAATTTACTAAAAAGTTACAAATTTTAACCAAATGTTGCCTATAGAGATTCATTTAGCAGAGAACTTACTAAAAAGCTACGAATTTCAATACAACATTTTGAGTGTGTCCAAATACTTGTTCACAAAATCTGGATTATCTCCAATTACAGGAGTTATTTTCATATTATTTTTTGACATCTCATCAAAGATGAAGAAGAATATGGAAGTCTGGGCATTTACGGGGCTTACGACCGTCATAGGCTGGTTTGAGTGATCACTTTACACACGTGTAACATTCACCAATTCTACCCATTATTGACAACCACGCTACTCAAATTCTTGGAAGTTCTATATATATGAACCAATTTAGAAACCTTGTTCATGAATCTCTAGAACTTCACTAGAGACATCTATTGGTGAGATGTAAATGCCCAGACTTCCATATTCTTCTTCATCTTTGATGAGATGTCAAAAAATAATACGAATTTCAATCATGGAGCTTATGGAGTTTTCATCAAAAAGTTGACAAAAACTTCACGTGAATCACTTGGGATGATCAAATACTTGGATATATTTTGAAACGTGTTTCGATGCATTTCGCATCGATCCGGTATTTTAAAAATTATGCAGATGCATCAAAACATGTGTCACAATAGATTTTTTAAAGAAACAGTGGTATTTATCAACTAAAATACTATTTTAAAATACATATTTTACTTTGAGAATTTGTAATATAAGAATCTGGTATTTACAGGACATATGTAGTAATTAGAATGCATAATCTCAGGGGTCAATCTTCTGAGATGCAGTTCCGTGCAGCGGTGCATGTTCCGGATATATTTTTAGATGTAAAAACTTCACCATTCGGTTTGTTTTGTTAGGTGTTTCTCCCTTCCTAACTTGCTAAGGCCGTGACGCTAACCACATGGGATGCTCGGCGATCCCACCAGGGCGGGCTGAAGGCGAGCTTTTATTTTTTAGCTTTTTGAGCTTTCACAACTTTTCAAGTATAATTATCCTATTCTAGATATCATGATGGTTCAAAATGCTTTATTATTCTGAAAAGGCAATATAATATCACAACTAATTGCATTTGAATGTCAACAGAGTAGAGTGCCACCCTCTTGTTTGTACTCTAACGTAACTTGTATGAAAATGTTCCGTTACAAGTCAGCACGGGTTACTGTATTTCAAAACCTAACTATCTAACCATCACGCCGCTTCACTGCAGGTGTAGGCAGGGAGAATAGAACGCTACCATACCACTCTGTCTTTACAAACATTCATACTCATACATACCCACCGATTATTTCGACTCTTAATCTGACCACTTTCAAGTATTTGAAATGTCATGATCAAGTAATGCCAAGTTGTCCTCGATCGTCCTCAGCTTCTTTTTCAATTACATTCGCCTCATACATTTGTTTTGCCGTTCTTTCCTCACTCATTCGTTCCACATTTACAAACCATCTCAACACACCTTTCTTAATTTTAATGCTTATCTCAGTCTAGCATTTTTTCCTTATTTCACCATTTATTCCCACTCATTACATTTTACGCATGTTTTCAAATCAAAACTGTTCAAATTTGGTAGACGGGACATCCTTTTTTTATATTTCAAAGTTTTACACAAAATAAGTCAAATTTAAGTTTACCAGTTGATAGAGTGGAAAATTTTCAGTTAAACTTATTATCTTACTTTTAACCTTACACATGGGTGACGATACGTAAAAATATAAACTTTCAGCCTTTTTATCGCAAAATAAAACGTGTAATTATAAAGATCTGCGATACATATTACGTTATGATGTAATAGCTAAGTAATAAAATTAGAAGCGGTAATTATGTGAGTACCTACCATATGAGATATTAATCTATCCACAATAAATGTTTTCAATCTGAAAATATGTATAAAGTTCAAATGTGGAGGTCCTCACCTAAACGTTACATTTCCATATAAATTACTCCAAGTGATCAGGAATTCTAGTTTGTAAAATTGTTACGTTTTGGTGTGATTTAATGATTTCATATTGGTTTAACACAGGATTGGTAACGTTTTGTCGCAACTTTAATTATGATTTCGATAGAATACAGATTTGCGTTTAAATGATATTTTTGTGCAATATTGGAAATGTAACTTTTTGGCGAGGACCTCCATAAATACTGAAAAAAACATGATCATTATTTAACTAGTATCTAAAATAGTGAGTATCAATATTATTCATTATATAAGACACTGAATAATGCATATATTTCTAACACCATAGGGTGTTTAATAATGGGCAGAATGGTAAATGTTATACAAGTGTATAAAATGATCTCTTAAAACAGCTAAATGCCAGGCAGTAAGCCCTGGAATCTTTCATATAGGGAGGAGTCCATAATTTGTGTTAAAAATTGATTTGATGCGATTTCTGACGTCGCTTTTTCAATTTCCGGTAATTGGAGACATTTGATTAAAGTATTTTTCTAGTCCATATAATATCAATGTAATAATATCATCCTGGTTGAGATCGGTAGCCTGGAGTGGAAGAGAGGGATCAAATTAAGGCAGCAGCAGGCACCTCGGTGCGGTGGTTGGAGCGCTACGTACAGCGCAGTCAAGGGATAAGTGGAGAAGAGTCATTGCTTCCACAAGGGTCACAACCCTCAGTAATGAAAGAATAATGAATAATTTCAATAATAGGTACTGATATTCTGAAGTAATTATTGATAAAATAAAATGTGGTAAAAATATCAAATTAAAAATTGCCTTTAGAGTCAGATCCGTCCCTGCGATTTGTTATGAAGTAATCAATGTATTTGTGCGTGGATTCTTTTGATGACCAAAAGGCTTGTATGTGTATCGCCGATACCTAATTACATTGGTTTCTCTTAGTTTTAGTAAACTCTCCAATACTCGTTGGTATATTTATTTTAATTCAATTTGTTTTTCTTATTTTATTACCGATCAAAACAGTAAGCAGCTACATAGAGTACATTTTTATCCATGAATTTAATTTATTATGATTTTGTCCACCTTCGAGGTGTAATGGATAGCTTGTTTAGCTGCCGTGCTGGAGGTCTTGGGTTCGATTTTTAGGGGAGGGGGTGAAAATAAATATTAGTGATTTTACACTATTATATTCATTAAATATTACCCTGGGCTGGTCCCTGTAGCGCAGGACTGATCACCTTGCCTTGTAAGTATTGATTAAGATAACACCGCGTCAATACGATGAAGTGCCCTATGCACCATCGGATGCGTATGCGGGTTAGAAGAATTTAATTTATTATTTACCTATTTGAATAAAAATAAAACTTTGGACGTCTCAACATAGACGAGGAAGTTTATGGAAGTCTGGGTATTTAAAGGGTTTATTTCCTATCACAGGCTGGTTAAGTGTTCACTTTGCACACATGCGACATTCACCATTCCACCCATGATTGACAACCACACTAATAAATTTTTTGAAACTCTTAGATATACGATTGATCGCATGATACGTATGAGTTCACAACAGCCATTTATGTTAGATTGAGAAAGCTTTTTATTTAGCATTAGTCGTGCTAAGTCTTTCTTTGCCTTTCTCGTTCTGTTCTCCCTTTTCCAATTGCCAAACATACTTTCTATGTCGTTCTCTCGTCATTCATTCACTACAAATGACCAAACCACGTCAAACAACTTTAAAAAAAATTCAACTATTTTGAACTCAGACTTACATTCCATTCTTCATATCTTCATTTTTCATTTTGTCATACATATAATTTTTCACACGTTAGTCTAAGTCTAAGAGACTACTAGGTGCTTATTATACCCAGTTTTCAAGGATGGACAGTATCTAATATGTTTGCTATTATTTTGTTTAAACTTTTACTTAATTATATTAATTTTCCTTTTACACTGTTCAAACAAAAGTTATTGCTTTTAAAAAAAAGTTTTCAATTGAAATATCGCTTTTCAACGACGTTCACCCAACTTTCACACTTCTTTCGCCAATTCCACGTTTCGCTATCAAACATCAGTGTTGGCACTAGCACTCCTTTGCGAACTACCAGTTTAACTTCATAGCTTAGTTACACATATCGCTCACTCCTTTCAACAACGTCATAAAAGAAAAATCATCAATTTTTAGTTGTGCATGTTTTCGGAATGCTCAGAAAATGTACTATATCCCAGCAAAAACGGCATATTTTTACCTTAATATTTACCCGCTATAGGGCAGAAAGTGTTGTTTTTGCATTTTGAAGAAAAGGTATTTTTTAATTATTTTTTAAAATTTACTTAATATTTATCAAATGGAGAAAAAACCTTCAGGTTTTATCTAAAAAGATCTGTTGCATAGTAAAAAGTTCAATAAGTGACTTGATATTAATTTTCAATACATTTTACTATATTTTTAATCTTAAAAAACGATCTTCTGATGACGTGGTTGAAGGAGTGAGCGATATGTTAATTACATGTACAATTAAAGTAACGTTTCACCAGACAGATCCGGTGGCGTGGCTTCATTCGCGGAAAAATAAAGAAAGAAACCCGACATTTTAGCGAAATGCGATACTCATTTTAAGAAAGAGAGGGATTTATTTAATTTAGTTTGATGATACTGGTGCAGTCTGTGCGGGAATGTACCACATACGCTGGTGTATAGCAGGGGTGGCCAAACTGTGGGATATGCGCCAAACGTGGCGCATAAGATGGTTACAAGTTATTTATTGTAACAGCAGACAGTTAGTAGAACTCCGTATTAAATTGTTGGGTTATATATCCAAAATAAAACAAGGTTTTTGTTGGATTGAATTCTACATTTATTTATGTATATCTTTCGTATTCTTAGGACATTATCAAACACTCTAATGATAATGTCCTAAGAATGTGTTTGATAATGTCCTAAGAAGACGAAACGCGTCACGTATATACATAAATAAATGTAGAATTAAATCCAACAAAAACCTTGTTTTATTTAGGATATATTACTCAATAATTGGTTACAAGTTGGTTACAAGATGAATAAGCGCCCTTGAGGCCTTGATGTATTATTTTACGAAAATGGCGGTATTCTTGCGCCCACTTATTTAAAAATATCTGTATATTTATAGTATAGTAATTTGTCCATCCCCATAGCGTAGTGGTTAGCGACCATGCTGGAGATCCCGGGTTCGATTCCAAAGAGGATCAAAGTTCTTTTACATCTTTAACAAGAGTCTTCTTGATTACTTTTTTATTAAGGTTTTTAATGTATACGCTTTAAATATTAGTTTGTAATAAATATATTAATTTTTATTGAATATTGACTTGAATACCATGCTGAAGTTCTAAGGTTTGATTTCCGGGGGGGGGGGGTGAAAACAAATAGTTTAAATAGTATACACTATTTGCACATGTATATTTTTTGTTAGAAGCATTTTATTTCAGAATTTGTTACGTAAATTAAAAATTGATTGGAGGGGGGAGTGGAGATTTTTAAATAGTTGAAGAGGCACATGGTGCAAATAAGGTTTGGGAAACACTGGGTTAAGTAGATCTTAGGTTCACCCTATTTTACAGCCATAAAGGTAAAAGTAACAAGGTTAAAAATTGTGCCTGAATTACATATCGCCCACTCCTTTCAAGAACGTCATAAATCAAAAAACTTGATTTTTCAGGAGACCGTTTTTAAAGTTTAAAAATATAATACAATGTTTTAAAAATAAATATCAAGCCACTTATTGAACTTTTTACTGTGCAACAGATCTTTTAAGGTAAAACTTGAAGATTTTTTCTCCATTTGAAAAATATTTAGTTTATTTAAAAAAATAATTAAACAATACCTTTTCTTCAAAATGCAAAAACAACACTTTCTGCCCTGTAGCGGGTAAATATTAAGTTAAAAATATGCCTCTTTTTCTGGGATATAGTACATTTTCTGGGCATTCCAAAAATATGCTCAACTGAAAATTGACGATTTTTGATTTATGACGTTCTTGAAAGGAGTGAGCGATATGTGACGCATCTTGTCTTGTCTGTGAAATAATTACCGTGTGTTTTTGCCTGCAATTTTCACTCATGAGTTACATGAAATTATAATAACTATTAACATAAAGAGTAAATCCACTCACGAAGAGGCATTGGTTATAAAACTTAAAAAGTTGAAGCCTAAGTACGGTCATAATAAGCGGTGTTGCATAAGCCGTAACTAGATATCAGAGTCACTTGGGCGTTAGGTAATTTTAAAAAAAAGTCTGTGAAATAATTGGTGTATGGTTTGCCGAAGGTTGGCCTTCTCCGATGTATCCGATGTATCGTATCTGTTTCTTCGCTTTTCCGTTCATATCTCGCAATACTTCACAAATATACTTCTGAGAACTTCCTTTCATGTCTGGATGATGTTTACAAACATAATTTAATATCTGTTACATCGTTTCGAGCCCTTTGGCGCACTTTCGGGCAGAGACGGCCAAGACGGGCCAATAGCCCCGAGAGAGCTAATTGCCTTTATGAAACATAATTAAATTATGTCACGAAAAAATATATGGCCACTTTTAATTTTAGCCATGTTAGTGAGAAGAGTAACAGAAAAAAATGATCCCTCAGACGAATGCACTGAAAAACGATGTAATATAGATAATGTCCGCCTCCGTAGTGTAATGGTCAGCACGCTCGGCTACCGTTCTGGAGGTCCCGGGTTCGATTCCCAAGGAAGGTAAAATAAATAAAAGTGATTTTTTCACTGTAATATTTATTTAATATTACCCTGGACTGGTACCTGAAGCGGAGGGCTGATCACCGTTCCTTCATGTGTAAACGATCAAGATAACACTGCGTTTTTCATATGCACCATTGGGTGCGGATAAGGGTTTTATTTATTATTTCATTATAGATAATATAATAGTTTGAATGGTGATATCGTAGTCATACAGGAGAAAGTGACCAAGTGCATTTGTTTACAAAGACGTGATAATTGTTTATTTGATATCTTACTAGCTTAATATTGCCCTGAAAAAATCCTAAAGGATTTTAAACTTGGAAGTATAATATATTGACTTACTAACTGCATTGACGTTTATTTTCTTGCCAAGCAAAAGTGACTCAAATGGCCCTCCTGAACATTTTACGTTTTGTCAGTTGGTCACTTTCTCCTGTACGACTACGATATATGCAATAAGAAAGAATGCAAGGATAAGATAAGGATTATCGATAAAAGTAAGACAGGTGCGTTGAGATGGTTTGGGCGTGCGGAACGAATGAGCGAGGAAAACTCTTTCAATGTATATACACACACTACATAAAAAAGAAAGGAGGAATATTGTTGAAGGGAGAAAAAGTCTTTGAATATATAAATTATTCTTCTTCTTCTTCTTTTTCTTCTTCTTTTGTAGATCCTAGGGATCTGTTTGTGCCTCCGCATGTCGCTCTTGGGATGTCAACTCCCAGCTGTCTTTCCATCTTTTCGGAGGTCTGCCTGGGGGTCTGCGTCCTTCAGGATTTCCTTGGAGGGCAATACGTGGAAGTCTGTCTTCCAATCAAATTATTCCTAATTTTAATTATTATAATATACGTGTATATAATCGTATTATGATTTAATGATTAATGTGCGGCAAAACGATGTATGATAAATGTTCGAATGGTGAAATAAGGAAAGAATGCAAGGTTGAGAAAAGAATCATCGATAAAATTAAGAAAGGTGTGTTGAGATGGTTTGGACACGTGGGACGAATGAGTGAGGAAAGAATGAGGAAAAATTTATGAAGCGAATGTAGTTTAGAAAAAGAATCAGAGGAAGTCCGATGAAAGCTTGGCACAGTCAAGTATGTCAAATACTTGAAAGCCGTCGGGTCAAAAGTCGAAATAATCGGCGGGTACGTATGGGGAGGTGCATGAATGTGGAAGAAGCGAGTTTGCAAAGACAGAGTGGTTTGGCGTTCTATTATCTCTGCCTACTCCTACGGAAAATCGGCGAGTCGATTAGTTAGTTAGTTATTAAATAATGTCACTGAAAAAATAAATGGCCACTTTTAATTTTAACCAATGTCAGTGAGAAAAGTAATAAAAAAAAAATTCTAAGTAAAAGTATGTATTTAAAAATCTAGTCAGGGCGTTAAGTGGAAATTAATCAGAACACTGCGTAATCCGAAACGCGCTGTAATCCGAACGATTTCGCGGCTCAGATGACGACGAGCACCTGATGCCAGTTTGAAAAAAATCCACCTGAAGCTGTGAGAGCTTTCAACATAGCCATCCACTGGGCTGAATAAGTCGTTCAGAATAATTTCTGGTTTTGAAACGAATGCATGATTTAGCCCTTGAACACCAGTTAGGTTCATTGGTTCAAAACAAACAAAAATCTATTTTTTACAACCTAAAATAAAAGTGTCGATTCTTTGAGTTATTCATTCAGTACTTAAATAAAAATGTAAAATAAAGAGTATTTTCATAAACCGAGACCTCCTTCTTCTCAAAACACCCAATAATTCGAACGATTCCCTAACCCGAACTACCCACTGCATGATTTACGTTCGGATGGCAATGCATGTGGAAGAGAAAAGTTAGCAAAAGTCTTTGAAAAATATTCCCTTATAAAGCTTGTGCAAATTTTCTCTGAAGCCTGTATAAAATTGGTTATAAAGTTTGTGTGAAAAAACCTCGAAAGCTAGTATGAAATGGTATCTAAAGCTTGTGCAAAAAAACTAAAGCCTATATAAAATTGTCCCTAAAGGTTGTGTAAAAATAATTATAAAACCTGTGTAAAGTTTTCTTTAAATATTCGTTGACATAAATAAATAAAAATATATTAAATGATGCAATGGGAATGCATCCACATAATTGTTCAATAAAATAGTAATTAATAACGCATTTCATCTCCGGAGATGAAGTATTATTTAAGTGACATCATTTACGACAAAAATAATTATGATTCAATTGATTCCATTATGTATTAGAGCCTGCATAATGGACTTACACATGCAGCGCTATGTAGAGCGAACTATCACAGTGGTGGCTTGAAATATGCATTTGCCGAAATGTGGCTGTCCAACATGTGTTGCCCTTTCGTTTGAAAAAAATACCGCTGACATTTTTGCGCTTGGGTTCGAGCGGCCATATTTGTAATTTATGGCTCATGGAGAAGTAGCATTGCTGTATTTTAGTGTCGTTAGTAAATAAATAAAAGCGATCCGGTCAGAGTTTTTTAACAAATCGACATCATACGCGCATTGTGAATTATTTTGGTGACTTCATTACATTCAATCAGATGTTTGTAATCTTTTTAACATACATAACATAAGTACCTACTTAAAAATTTCAACCATATAATTTTTCATATGATTTTAATATTAAATTAATAGGCAATTTTTGGTAAGGGAGGCTTTTAAAGCAAAGGCCGCTGAAGCAGCCAGATACCTCAGCTGGTTCTCAATTATAAAGTCACATTCAGGAATTTAAAAATAAAACGTTTTACTTATATAGGTAAATATAAGTATTTTTAAATAGTGCTGTATTTACATTCTTATTTGAGAAGATGATAATAAAATGTGTTTATATTTTCATATAAATCCACACATTGCAAAAGTAACTAGCGTTTTAAAATAATTTAGACATCTAAAGCGCATACTAACTAACCATCATGCCATTTCTCCGCATGGTTGAGAGAATAGAACGCCACACCAATCTGTCTTTGCAAACATTATTTTCTTCTTTCACATTCAAGCATCTCCTCATATACCCGATTATTCCGACCTGACCATATTCAAGTACATAGTTGAAATAATTGATCATACCAAGTCTTCCTCGGTCTTCTATATTCGCACCTTGTTTTTACCGTTCTTTCCTCACTTATTCGTTCCAAATGTCCAAACCATCTCAACACACCTTTCCTAATTTTATCGATAATGCTTATCTCAGCCTTGCATTAATTCCTTATTTCACTCTTCGAATTTCTATCATACATCGTTATACCGCACATTCGTCTGAGAGATCGCATTTCGACTGCATTCAGTCTCCTTTCATCCTTCGTTTGTCAAATCCATACTCCACATCTATGCATTAGCCTTGGCACCAAGACTCATGACTACATGACTCCCCAGTCTGCAGTATTTGTATGGAGGATAACGAAACACCAATCCACAGTTTCTATAACTGTGACGCACTCGCTGGCAAACGAAGTCACATCTTTGGTGGACCACTACTAGACTCGGAGAAGGTGAACCTCTTACCACCAAGACAGGTCGTGAGCTACATGATTGACGTAGGTCTTGAGAGTGAGCTATTATGGTCATAGTTACATAAGGGGATGCAAGATCCCTTGGTCTCATTAAAAAAGGACTCATGCCTGTATTTATTAAAATATTGTAATTTTTGGTAGGTGTTGATGTAAAACGGTATAAAGAGATAGTTGTTGATAGTTATGTAACAGTAATTAATATATCTGACTAAATAAAATCTAAGGATCTAACTTTCAACGTCTCTTGATTATCATTTATAAACTTTATAAAAGGCCACAAATCACATTTAAAACTGTGACAGCGTTTAATCATCGTGCCTTGAATCACCACGTTTTTCAAGTCGCTGACAAATTGTTTAATATTTCACGCTGCAGTAAAAACTCTTGAAAAATAACCGAAATTGTTGCAAGGATATGTGCTGAGGTCATACATAATGCCTCGTATCTCATTAAACTTTGTATTATAATGTTCTAGAACTTTGGGATGATGTCAACGCGGAGTAAATGTCAACGATAGGTACTCACCTAAGACCAAAGCTCTGATTGTGTCATAGCATTGCTGCTGCATACGGAAAGCTCATCAAATTTCTTCATTTAGCTCTATGTAACATTGCTCCGGAATTTGATCGTTAATTAAACTTATAATGCTTAAATTATTCAGTCATTATGTGAAGTACTCTATTTCTAATTACATTATCTAGTCAATGTCAAACTATTCGCAGCTATTTTAACCTTTTAACATTGCGTTAACTTTTTTTCATTCATGTTACAGATTAAAAATGAAGATCAATTATATACGCAATGTATATGTATATACGCAAAAAACTACTTGATAACTAAATACTTAAAAAAATAGATAAAATAGTAAAAATACTAGTAATTAAAGATAATTTACATAGCGCTATTTTTGTAAAATGCTACCTCAAAGGAAGCTTCATAATGATCAAATTGGAGTAAAAAAACTCGTGGAAATGATTTAGAAAATAAACGCGATTTAAAAACGATGTATGATAGATGTTCAAATGGTGAAATAACGAAAGTCTTAGATAAGCATTATCGAGAAAATTAAGAAAGGTGTGTTGAGATGGTTTGGATATGTGGAATGAATGAGCGAGAAAAGAATGACAAAACAAATACTTATGAGGGGAATGTAGTTGGAAAAGAAGCAGAGGAGAAAGGCAAGAACAATTATGTCAAATACATGAATGAGGCCGGGTCAGGGATCCTAATATTTAGCGGGTATGTATGAGGAGATGCATGAATGTGGAAGAGGCATAGAATGTTTGCAAAGACATAGTGGTATGGCGTTCTTCTCTCTCTGCCTACCCCTTTGGAGAAGCGGCGTAATGGTTAATCTGTTAATAACTAACAACTGTCATAAGGTAGTTTTGATTTTTTTTTAAATTAAAAAATATATCGTGGGTATACTGGCAAAAAACGTTAACTCTAAAATCCCTTTTTGAATAATCCCTGTTATTTAAAGCTTTTATGTAGCCTGAATACCCGCTATTAAACTTAATATTGAATTTACTTTTAAAATCACATATAAATGACAATTCAATCTACTTAGTATATTTTGCCAGTTTATAGAACGTTGAAAACTTTTTAATATGAATCATCAAGTCAAAATTGCATATTTTCGAGTTAACGTTTTTTGCCAGTTCACCCACGATATGTAGGTTTTTTTTCGACACCCCTAGGAATCAACCCCGAGACTTCTATTACAGTAGTGCAAATTTATTGACACGTGTTTTAATAAGAAACATTGAGTACGGAATGGCTATCAAGCGAGCATTAAATGACCTGTTGAATACAGATAAGACCGTACCACTTCTGGGTATTTCAAGGCGAAATCTACAAACTTATGGTCAAAATAACATCCTCGTAAATAGGTCCAGCGCTTTGAAGCGCCCCGATATTGTGCGATAAGACCAATTAATTTGATATTTCTCTATCGCTATTAGGAAACTACTTGATCCAATGCCCACTGTGATAAACCCAACAGAATCCTTGACATGGAAACCCGATAGCCGATAGCATCAAATGGATTTCTGCTTTTGGTTTCAAAATTGTAATAAACAGATTTCAAAATTATAATAAACAATATTTTATGACCCACAGTTTTGGATAAATAACTTTGTTTTAAATTGCTCAGAGGCATACGAATGCAAGTCTGAAATTTGAAACGTACAGATAGTCAAATGAATGTCAAAGTAAGGTACCTTCATTCTATATCCTTCTGTTTTTGACGAGTTTTGTTATGGTTTTCGTATACACTTTAAAATGTCTTTATTTTCTTTTTTTAATTTGAGTTTTACTTGGTAAATACCACAATATCTTAAAATCTATTATGACATGTGTTTCGGTGTATTCCGCATCATTTTCAAACATCGTATAGTGCGGAATGTGTCGATATATACATGTCAAAATAGATTTTTAAAAATAGTAGCATTTACCAAGTAAAAATAAATATGTATTACCACAAAGTGACTGCTAAATCAATTAATTAATGAATGTTTTTATTCTCTTCTTGTACGATTGTTATCCTATATATGTACATTAAATATTTATAGATTAAAAAAAAAGAAATGCATGGGTATTTTTACAGGGAACAGATATTATAAGAACTGTCATCATTATATGTACTGTATACCAAAAAACAATTGAAAACGTTGTCAACAATTTAATTTAAATTTATTAATTATCGATGAAAGTTTTGATCGAAAGAGAAGGAACAAGGTCCGTACGGGTTTTGCGCACGTTCGTTATCTCGTCTGCATATAACCCTTAGTCGTCCAGCTGTCTGGCAGCTCCGCGATGAAAAAATGTTCAACGAAAACCTACCGCCTTCCCCGCGGTCGTAATGCACGTTCCCAGATATCCCGAATGCCAATCAAGTTGAAGTAACTACACATTAAAACATGTCAGTGCGCTGACACTTATCCTAAATACATAACTCATGGGAATGCGCTTGTTACGGGCGGTGACGCCATCTTGCTGTTTTAGAGCTGACGTTCCAGATTCCCGCCATTAACGTATCCGGGACGCGGGAAACGCGAAAAAGATCTAAATTCAAATCATTTACAGCGTCTTGTCAATCGTCATAACTGCTTTGTCTATGACAATTCGAGGTACTTACCGAAAGAAATGAGATTTATAATAAGACAGATTCGGCTTTATAATACGCATTTTAAATGGGTCTCCATATTATTTTTTGGTTAGTTTATAAAATATGGCCACCTACAGTTACATGCACATTGCATATTATATCATGTTTAGAATGTGGTTTGCGGTTGCGTCGGATATATTAATTTTCCGAGGCGTGTATTTGACTGAATGTCTGTCTGCCTTACGAACGTACGATTTTTGTACAAACCCTAACTTTGACTGAAAGTTATTATTATTTGTGATTGGAAAGGAAAGTATAATGATTTATTGAATAATTATGGGTTTGAGGTCCTGTATGTTTCAAATAACCGCCAGAAAATATGAACTAAAACCTAGGTACCTATGGAAAAACCATTTCATTAATTGACTCGGCAGCCACGTATTGCTAATATCTAGCCTTTTTTTGTTTATGTTTTATTTTCTTAACACTTATATTTCATAAAATCTTTAGCTTCACATACGATGTTTGAAAATATTGCAGAATGCATCGAAAGACGTGCCACAATACATAAAAAAATATATGGTATTTACCAAGTAGAAATTAAGTGAAAAATGTAAAAACTAATTCATTCTAAGAGAATTTTAGCGGTACCATCAAAAAAAGTTTTTTTGCTTATTTTATAATAATAATAATAATAAACCCTTATCCGCACCCGAATGGTGCATAGGGCACTGCTTCATATAAACGCAGTGTTATCTTGATCGTTTACACATGAAGGAAAGGTGATCAGCCCTCCGCTTCAGGTACCAGTCCAGGGTAGTGTTGAATAAATATTACAGTGAAAAAATCACTTATATTTATTTGACCCCCCCCCTGGGAATCGAACCCGGGACCTCCAGAACGGTAGCCGAGCGTGCTGACCATTACACTACGGAGGCGGACTTATTTTATTGTCTTACAAAATCGTAATATGTCGTATACAAACATATTTTTATCTGTTCTGTTACAAATGTCAATTAAAAATATTAAAAAAATAATTGCCTTGGCACATAAAATTAACACGATGGTACACACGTCCAAGACACGTGGTTGTTTTATGTTACATTGATCGGAAAATAATCAAATCGCTGATATTTGATTTGTGTAGAATTAAATGCATTATTTTGCATGGAAGCAAAACAAACAGACTATGTAAACAAGTGCATTCTGGGCATCTCCTTTACATGTTGTTTAAAAGTTAGCACATTCGTTCCAAATACAGAAGGAGGTTATCTCAGTTTGTGGAAACGGGACATATATAGTCCCGAGTCTTTGTGATGAAATGTTATTATCAACTTTGACCTATATGTTAATTCCGGTCTTCGGATCGCTCGGTTTTACTGGGAAATGATACGGAACACCATTCATGGACCAAAACGTTGATTTCTAAAAAATGTCTTTCTGTGTCATTCATTACATTGGAATTAATTATCAAACATTATTTCTAGAAAATACTATATTTTTAATTGACGTCTAATTGTCGAGTATTGTTTTATATGGTATTTTAGGAAAATAGTGCTACGAGTATATATATTTAATCCAGTAGAGGACGACCACTAGAAGATCAAATAAAGGAGTTAACGAATACTCATTTAAACCCTACCTTGAACTTGGTCCAGGATATAAAATATTGATACCATTACAAACTACCTAACTAACCAACCATCACGCCGCTTTTCCGCAGGGGTAGGTAGAGAGAATAGAACGCTATACCATTCTGTCTTTGCAACCATTCTTCGCTTCTTCCACATTCATGCATATTCTGATTCATACCCGGCCGCTTACAAGTATTTGATATACCACTCACTCCTTTCAAGAACGTCATAAATAAAAAAACTTGATTTTTCAGGAGAACGTTTTTGAAGTTTATAAATATAACACAATAAATATCAAGCCACTAATTGAACTTTTTAGTGTGGAACAGATCTTTTTAGGTAAAACCTGAAGGTTTTTTCTCCATTTGAAAAATATTAAGTATTTAAAAAAAAAAACAATTAAACAATACCTTTTCTTCAAAATGCAAAAACAACACTTTCTGTCCCGTAGCGGGTAAATATTAAGTTAAAAATATGCCTCTTTTGCTGGGATATAGTACATTTTCTGGGCATTCCGAAAACATGCACAACTGAAAATTAACGATTTTTATTTATGACGTTCTTGAAAGGAGTGAGTAATACCTTATCATGCCTCGTTTTCCTCGGTCTTCCTCACTCATTCGTTCTACATGTCTAAACTATCTCTATACCTTTAATATTAACGGAGGCAGTGCATGGAATAGCAGGGTTATACGCAGCGGTTTTTTTATCACAGGGAGTTAGAAAACAGTGGATTAATTGATATTTTAAATTATCCTTAAAGGAGTCATTACATTCATTTTGTGTAGTTTGCGGTGAATGATAACTAAGAAAACTGGTAGCATTATTTTTAGTTTAAGTTTTACTTGGTAAATGCCACTATTTCTTAAAATCTATTGTAACACGTGTTTCGTTGCATTCCGCATCATTTATATGGTGTGGGAAAATAATACGGAATGCATCGATACACGTGTCACAATGGATAAGAAATAGTACATTTTAAGAAATAGTGATATTTACTGAGTAAAACTTACATTAAAAACTCGTCGTTTTATTTTGAATATTTATAATTAAACGCACGTTTTCACTACCCGCAGTATGACACTTTTTTCCGCTAAAGTGGGGTAAGCACTGTTTATGTGCCTGTATGGAAAGCGTGCCACTGGTGAATAGTCCCGCAAGTCAGTTCATTAGACGTTTATTCTACGTTCTCAGGACGCGGTTAGTGATCTTATGCATCTAATTGTGGTTTCACGCGTGCGAGTGCATGCGAGTTAGTTAGAGGCGTACTGAGTAACAATGCGACTAACATACGAGTATTTCATTACTGGAACAGAGTAATAAACTTCGTAGTTTCCGCGTGTGGAATTGTCGAATTGTGGACCACTTTCCATCGTCGAATTTACGACGTCCATTTAATTTCGGTTGGTCCAATGTACTGCAATTCAGCTGCCCATTATAATTCAATAATAATGATATGATGTATTAAACCACTGTGAACTAGAATTATTGAATTTATTTTTTAAATCAGTACTAGGTATATATGTATGTATGTATGGTATATGTATAACCTCCTCTCGCTGAACTAAAAAGACTTCTTGATATCTCAACATAGATGAAGAAGAAATGTTACACATAGTGATTACTTTATCAGTCTGTGACAAGTCATAAGCTTTGTCAATATAGAGCTTATGACCAGTCATAGACTAGTTCAACCTATGACTATTAAATCTCGTGATGCATCATTTTTGAGTTCACGGCAGTATATATATGGTGGGTTCGAAAGAGCTTTCATTAAGTAGAGACCCTTTAATTTAGATGTATGCAAGATCCTCACCGGATTATTTTACATACTGGGAGATGCATGAAAACACACCACTTGGGAGTAATTTTAATATTTTGATAAATGTAAATGACTTAATTTGAATGTAAAATAGTTATTTTTACATTGTGGAGTAGCCCAGATTTGTGAACAAGGAATTAGACAAATCCAACATGTAAAACATTGCATATAAAATAACTTCAATCAGAGAATAAATATAATCTCTCTCTCTCTCTCTACTTTATAATATTTTCACAACTCCTTTGCACCTAAACATATTATTGTGAACTTTACACAAATTTCTGATCATGGTCAATTACTTCGCTCTTCTAATATAGAATAAAAAATAATAATTTTGAAACAATAGAAATTCATAAAAATAAAAATAATAATACAATAAAAATAAGCCCATAATTAACAATTTGCTATTTACAAAAACCTCCCCCCTATTGTTTATTCCAACTGATAAGAAAAAAATAAGAATACTAATTAAATAAATGCATAAAAATAAGTAACAGCTCCTACCCCCTCTTTAACCTTCAACGTCCCAAGGACCCAAATAAAAAATTTAGTGTGACACGTGTTTCGATGCATTCCGCATCATTTTCAAACACCTTATATACGGAGTTTGAAAATGACCCGGAATGCATCGAAACACGTTTCACAGTAGATTTTTAGAAATAGTGGTATTTAATAAGTAAAACATTAATTTAAAATGGATAGATTAACCACAAAGTGACTGCCAAATCGATTAATAAAATTAAAATTTATAATTAGCTTCATATACGATGTTTGAAAATGATGCGGAATGCATCGAAATACGTGTCATAATAGATTTGAAGAAATAGTGGTATTTACTAAATAAATAAATAAAATTTGTTAGTTTTTAAATATTTTTTTATAAAATACTACCTCAAGGGCGCTAAAATACAGCAGTAATGGTCGTTGCCCTGCGTTCCTTACATAAAAATAATCAAACATTCAATGATTTAAAACGTGTTGTATACACGAAAATAAATACCCCAATTAAAAATAAATTTATGTCCGCACTGCTTCGATGTGTAGACTGTAGAGGTGTAGACGATAAATAGAGAAATGTGTATAGGAAAGAGTGTTAAGAAAGGGCATGAGAGGGGATAAAGAGTGACTTTCATTGCACTTTAAAAGGGTTTATAAGATTCCTAAACAGATTTATATCCGTACCTTTAATGTAAAATAAAACACATGGTAAGCAGTCAAGACATGCCGATGGAAGGATTAAGTCCATTTTATAAATGAATCTAAATAAAAAAAATTGTAGTTATTAATCTATTCTTAGAAGACCAAGACTGAGACCCCTCCTCCCAGATCCTCAGCCTACTCGTCAGATTAATTTAATATATCATTATCATATCATTATACAAGTCTGTATAAGCGCCCTTGAGGTTGTATTTTACGAAAATGCTTTATAAAATATCCTAAATTATTATTTATTAAATTTAATGTTTTTTTTAATATTAGTTAATAGGGTTCTGGATACCTCTTAGGAAAGCAGTGGGCTGTTGTGGCGTAAACCAAATTATAATAAAAATAATTTTAGACAATTTAAATGTGCGCCATTTTTGTAAAATCAAGGGCGCATAAATAATAATCATTCAATAAAATACTTAAAAAAAAATAAAATAAAAGGGTGATTAAAGATAATGGTTTTAAATAAATTATCTGGTCAAATTATAAGCTAAAACAATAAAAATGAAAAAGATATTTTCTGGCGTTTCTCATGTGTGTGATTCCAGTGATTCTCGTGTGTGTGTGTGATTCTCATGTGTTCGAATCCAGGATTCGGACCTCACATACTAATAAAAGAGTTTCTGCTCAATAAAAGCTTCTTTTCATCTCACCAATAGATGTCTCTAGTGAAGTTTTAGTGATTCAAGAACAATGTTCTAAAATTGGTTCATATATATATAGATATGGTAAAAAATTAAAATTGGTTCATATATATATATATATATATATAGAACTTCCAAGAATTTGAGTAGCGTGGTTGTCAATAATGGGTAGAATTGGTGAATGTTACACGTGTGTAAAGTGATTACTCAAACCAGCCTATGACGGTCGTCAGCCCCGTAAATGCCTAGACTACCATATTCTTCTTCATCTTTGATAAGACGTCAAAAAATAATATAATGGTTGTGTTTATGATGTATAAAAATATTACGAGATACGATTTTAAAAAAAGCTAGCTGTACCCAGCTACGTTTTGTTGTGGCTCAGTCTGATCAAATACAAAAGAAAGAAAAGATTATATGAAAACACACGCGTATTAAAATGAAACGTTACTTGAAAATTTCAAAGGAATCAGTGAATTACTCAACGAGAGTTAAGATTTTGAACAAATGAACATTGACATTTTTATTTATGTACTAGTTCTTATAGATTCAACATATTAATATTTCTTAATAAGTTTGTCTACTTGTTAGTGCCACACAGATATTTGTAAAATAAATATAAATATTACTGTAATATAATTATTTTTACTACCGTGAGTTCGCACCCTATAGATAAATATTACTTAATTTTAAATCAACGCACAAATTTGAAATAATATTTATATAATTTATTATATGTTAGGAAGACACATTACAGATAAGAAAACATGCCAAAATTTGTGTCCTTGGGACGTGTTGTTGCTAACGGCCTATTTGGCGTGAGATTTGGTATAATGCTGGTGTAGTGTGAGTCCTGACGAAGACACAGGTACGTCTGGAAGTCATTAGATAAAAAATCGGTAAGAGGTCACATACACGATACTATTAACGTTTTAATGACTTGTATACGAGTATGTAAGTCCGAGTGCCCTAGTGTATTTTTATCTTCTTTGAATTTGTCCTCCATTTCCACTCAAGGGTCTTCCTCTCAGGGTTAGGTAGAAAGAACATAACGCCACATCACTCTGTCTTTGCAAACAATATTCACCTCTTCCGAATTCAAGCATTTCCTCATACATGCTCATACGACCCTTGACCTGACCACTTTCAAGTGTTTGACATAATAGATTATGCGTATATAAGTTTTCCTTAATAATAAATGAATTAATATTTAACACATTACTTGCTATAGAAGAAACAGATTCATCATAATAAAATTTAATGAAAACGAATCATGAAGAAGCGCATACTAATCTTACGACTATAGTTTGTCAGCGTGTTAATAAACGCAATTGACAGAGATTGGAATAATCAAATTGAATGCTAGCTTCTGACATCGATTTAATAAATCTCCAATTATTTACATTAAGTAGGGTAAACCGGGGATAAAGTAACACTGGTGCAATGTTACAAGGCACCTAAAATGGCGAACCTTGAAGACCCAGGGAGAACTCAGCCATTCCATTTTATAAATATCTTTTTAGATTTTTTGAAAATTGTTTTTATATTCAATTAATATGGCTATGAAAGTTTTTTTTATTTCAATTTATTTTCTAGATATTTCTACTTTAACAATCTTAAATTTAATAACGCATTTCTCTTCAATAAAGAAACTAAGCTTTTGTGCTTGGAGGGGGGACTTATTATTTATTTCATAATTGATTCGGCAGTCACTTTGTGAAAATATCTATCTATTTTTAATTTGCGAGAGTCACAATATGTTAATTTCACAACAACTATTTGCACTCAATAGTGGTTAGGAAAAATTATATATATGAGATACTAATTTAGAAATTTTTAAAAAGAAAATGTCGTGAAAGATCGTTTTCGAAAAAATTTACATACAATACATATAAGTTTGTTATAAACATATAATAATAATAATAAAACCTTTATCCGCACCCCAATGGTGCATAGGACACTGTGTCATATTAACGCAGTGTTATGTTGATCGTTTACACATGAAGGAAACGTGATCAAGCCTCCGCTTCAGGTACCAGTCCATGGTAGTATTGAATAAATATTACAGTGAATATATCACTTATATTTATTTTACCCCCCTTGGGAATCGAGCCCGGGACCTCCAGAACGGTAGCCGAGCGTGCTGACCATTACACTACGGAGGCGGACAACAAACATATACCTATACAATACATGTAGCTTTTTTATAAAAATTTATACAATACACGTGGCTATGTGATAAAAATGTGTGGATATAGCAATGTGCATACTATATCGTTCATAACGCCCGTAGGTATGTTGATTCGTCGGATGGCGCGGGCGGCAAAAGGTGATGTAACATGGTAATAAGTAATAACGCCATTGCGTTTTCTAAATTCAAATGTTTTTCTTCAATTTCGTTTGCAGAGGAAACAAACAGGGTTGCCATTTATATAATGAAAATAGAAAACAAAACACTTTGAAAAAAACGTCACCAATGTTGCCATATGCGTATTGACTTGCAGTACAAAATTGTTTACTTTCGCAAAAATCTAAAGAATTTACTGAGTTGAATGACTAAGAAATTATGTCTGGCAAATTTAAGCGGGAAAACAGAAAAAGGACGGTCAAAAAAAGATTTGGCACGACCAGACCAATCAGAACCTAAAATTTGGTGATGTCGAAAGTCTATGTAATCGAAGGGCATGTATGACTAGATGTATGGGTGTTAAGGAAGCTAGGAGTGTTTGCCAGGACGAACGAGTGTGGTGTTCAATCCTCTCTGCCCAGCGAAATGGCGTGTTGGTAGTAGTATCTTATATTAATTTATCTAGTATCATATATGTATAACAATAAGTCTCAAGGGATGAGACAGAATGATTTTGAAAACTAAATAAAAAGTGTTACTTTTACGCAAGGATTACAGTTTAAGACCTTAAATTTTGGATCACCATAGTACACAATTGCATTAATACAATACCGATGTTATGTGTATCAATTTGTGTGATTGAAGGAAAGATAATGAAATATTACGATCATTAAAGCACCCGATTTGTATTTTTTAAAATTGATTAATTGGCCTGCCCTTACAATAAAAAATTAAATTAAAAGAAAATCAGAGAATATTTTACAATTATACTTATGTACATTATATTATTTTCACTTTTCATTAGCCCTAATTAAAACTAAGAATGGAATATTTGAATGTACTATTTGGTCAGAAAGTGCAAATGATACCAGAGATAAATAAAATTAAAAAAAAACTTACCAGTATAACAATATACCTGCATTATATAAACATACTTACAATATTAATAAAACCCTTATCCGCACCCCAATTGTGCATAGGGCACTGTGTCATATAAACGCAGTGTTATCTTGATCGTTGATACATGAAAGAAAGGTGATCAGCCCTCCGCTTCAGGTACCAGTCCGTGGTAATTTTGAATAAATATTACAGTGAAAAAATCACTTGTATTTATTTTACCCCCCTTGGGAATCGAACCCGGGACCTCCAGAACGGTAGCCGAGCATGCTGACCATTACACTACGGAGGCGGACTTACAATATTACAACAATTAAATACTTTTATTATATATATATTTTTTTCTAATAAATTTCTGGAATAAAAAAGTTTTTTATTTGACTAACTTATGTTTTGACAACCCTGTCTTGTCATACAACAAGCCGTCTTATGTTTACTAACTCTTTTTACTGCTGTTCGCCGGATCCTGTCTGTCATCGACAGGAATAACTCTAGATTAAACGCATCATAAAAAAAATATACCGACTAATCTCAACAGTTAAAATGAAAATTTGGTGAAAGTATAAAGACTGATAACCCAGTAACCCCTTAATAACTTGGAATCATACGCAAATTTTAAGGTAAACAAATAATGCTTTGAGTCAAAAACACTCGGATAAAGTAAAGCACTGCTTCTACTCGTATATTTTATGCGTATAATAAATTACTGAGACAATATCACAAATCGAGCTGGGTTAAGTTCGTAGCAGCATACTATATGAATTTCATTTCTGAGATCCTGGCATTGAATATTAATATGTACAAATAAATATATGTATTTTACCGATATTGTACTTTATTCGCAGAAAATAGTAATTGTTTTGAATGTGTACAAATTGTGTTGTTGAATATATCGCTCACTCCTCTCAACAACGTCATATTTCAAAAATTTTCAATGCATTTTTTCGGAATGCCCAGAAAATGTACTATATCCTAGCAAAAGCGGCATATTTTTAACTTAATATATACCTGCTACAGGGCGAAAGGTGTTGTTTTTGCATTTTGACGAAAATGTATTGTTTAATTATTTTTTTTTAAATATACTAAATATTTTAAAATGGAAATAAACATTCAGGTTTTACTTAAAAAGACCGTTGCACAGTAAAAAGTTCTATAAGTGGCTTGATATTTATTTTTAATACATTACATTATATTTATAAACATTAAAAACGATCTCCTGAAAAATCAAGTTTTTTGTTATATGACGTTGTATTAAAAATATATATATTTTACCATACAAACTGATGTGAATAATAATTATAAATTTACTTACATATGTCGTCGTAAATGTTAAAATAATAGTAAAAAGTAAAGCTCCTTTTAAGTGATATCTTAAGAAAACTTTTCTAAGTATTCTTAAGAAAATTTAGTTGTCTAAAAATTATCAATAATACCATAATACTATTACTTTAAGCACTTAGCCGTTTGCTACCGGGGTAAGCAGAGGGGCTGGAACGCCACACTCGTCTGTCTTGGCATTACACTCCTCGATTCCTTTGCATTTATACGTCAAGTCATACATACACGGCTTTTGACATGAACGGATATTTAATTCTGATTAATTTGGTCATAACAAGTGTTTCTTAGCCGTCCTCGTTTTGAAAACCCATTCAAATGTGCCAAATATACTAGTCATCTCTCATTATCCATTCTCTTCACATATCCAAACCACCTGAAAAAAACGATCTGAATACATGAATTTTGACATGACCAGATATTCAGTTCTGATTGATTTGATCCTTACAAGTCTTTCATAGTCGTCCTCACTCTAAGAACCCATTCACATCTGCCAAATATACCTTCGTCATTCTCTCATCATCCATTCTCTCCACATGTCCACACCACCTCAATAACCGTTCTCAATTTCCTTTAATTATTCATATAAATAGCAACTGTTATTATTAGGATATGTGAAATAAAACAAACTCATATCAACTCGGTTAAAAGACTGAATTAACTTTTTTTGTGGATTTCCTCAAGACATCAACAATATTGTGTGTTATAAGCCGAAGTTATTTCGGAAACGCAATGGGGTTATTGCATTTGCACGTGTACACACATGGAATCTATTATTATTTTAATCGGTCGATTGCGAAGCCACTGACTTCTCGCATATTAACAAACATATCTAGAAAGCTCTCTGACATAAAATTAAGCTTTGACGAAAATATTTTTTCTTCTATGCTAAGCTTTTTAGGTTATATAGTTTAAAAAAATATATAATACTTCAGTATGTTATAATTATCCGGCTCTGTAGTGCAGTGGTTAGAACCTTTGACTACTATGCTGGAGGTCACGTATTCGCTTCCCAGGGGGTCAAAAAATATAAGAGATCTACCACATTCATGCTGAAGCGAAGTGATTATCTTGCCTTCAAGTAATAAACGATTTATGTAGAACTACGTCAATGCGATTCAGTATCCTATGTACCATTGGTGCGAATAGGAGTCAGATGTTTATTTAACGTAGAATGATGATACAAATTTTCAAACATGCATTACGTATGTTGATTTTATTTAAGGCCCAGTATACGATAAATCGCAACTTCATTGTCTTTAAACCAAGGTAGCATTTGACTTATTGAAATTTTTGCTTAAACACCTGTTGTTTGTTGAAAAAATAAGTTTTCTACGAAATACATATATATATATATATATATATATATATATATATATATATATATATATATATATATATATATATATATATATATATATATATATATATATATATATATATATATAAATATATATATATATATAATTATATATATATATATATATATATATATATATATATATATATATATATATATATATATATATATATATATATATATATATATATATATATATATATATATATATATATATATATATATATGTATATATATATATGATTTTGAAAAGAAAAGAGTTATTGAATGGTATAAGCGCCCTTGAGGTAGTATTTTACGAAAATGGCGCTTTACAAATTATCCAAATTATTATTATATTATTATTAAGGAGTTATAAATGATAATAACATGTTTTCATTATACGAGTATATTCCTAAACAAACAATATTTTTTCTAAAAACAATTTTTTACATATTACACATATTTGTTGCCTTTATTTGCTTAGTCTAAAATTGTTTTTAAGCGAAAGCAGCCTTGGTTCCGAAACTGTAAATTGTTCGAGCGCATCGAAAGATAGGACACAGGAGACAGGAGCACATGCGCATGGTGAAGGTCAGGAGCAAAAACAAACCATTGAAGGAGACCTGCACTAAACAATGTCGGGATAATTTATACCGGACCGGATTTTGTTCTCGTAAATCTGGGACTCGGATTCTAGGAAAACATCTGCGCGACTCCGCTGCGTTCCTGGTCGCAGACAGGGCTGGGGACCAAGTATAGTAATAATTTAACAATATTTATTCTATCGAACACTGGATTATTCACCCTACGGACGGATATAGCGATATTTGGCTCTTCAAACTTAAAACACAGTAGGGATATTTTTTTAAAAGGTTTTTTTTTGCATTTTTGCATTTTTGGATTACGTAGAATCTACTTAGTCCAAAAATGCAAAAAAAATAAAAAAAGTCCCTTACTGTGTTTTGAGTTTGGACAGCCGTAATTAAAGGTGTGCACCTATGATATTTATATATTATCTATGGGGTAAATAATCCAGTGTCAAAATAATCATATATTGATAATGATAAATTCGTCAAATTGGAGTATCTATACTGTATAAAGAATTTAAAACAGCGGGGTAGAATGTTATACAACTCGAAATATTTTTAGTATTAATCAGTCATAAAAAAGAAGCGGTAAGGTTAGGTTAGGTTAGTTTAAGTTATAATAAAATGTTTATAGTGATTTTAAAACAAGGTTTTATTTTTAAATTATAAAATGGAAAGTCAAAAAGTCATTGCTTCAAACATAAATTGTATTTTTATTTACACTGACTTCAATTTTTACAAAACATTGTTTCAAGGGCGCTTTATCTTATTTACTAAATCATATGCCATTGAAGCACATTGAGGTAGTATTTTACAAATATAGCTATATAAATTACCCAAATTTATTATTATTATTGAAGATTTTAACCAAACTAAATTAAATTAAACGCAATAACTAAATATAAATATAATTACCAAAGTACACTGTACAGGATTTATAATTTAATTCTAATTTTATTTAAATTGAAAGGATAGGAGTCTTCTGTTGTGATCGAAACTGATTGGGATTATACATACTAGCAGTATTTATTTATTAGGTTTCTATACATGTGTTAACAAATTTATCTATTTGTGTCCTTAATCCTTATATTGAAATTATTTGGATACTACATTCGACAAAATGTAAACGTGAAATTTATCTAACCGTTATTTTAGCATTCATTAATTTTCCAATCCCCCAAAATCACGGTTACCATACAATGTCACTTTAAAACCACGATCACTTGCGTTTAAAAACTAGATTATGAATCATATTGAATCAGACACCTGTATAGAAGAGAATTCACCGCATTAGTCGATTATATTTCATGAAGAATTTGATTATTTTTAACAATATGTAGATTTCTGGAATGGTTAATGAAGAATGCTGTTTCACTCTTAAAAATATTTTTTGGCTTTAGAATATTTGGGAGCGAAGGGCCCAATAAGCATGTTAATGAAATTCCTTGCATCGTTCAAGATATTTCAAATAAGTCAAAAAATCATACTGTGACATGACAGTTATTGGATTTGTCACGTGTTGGCTGTAAGCTTTCAGTTCTATTCCTGTCCAAAACATCGGTATTCCGAATGCGTTTATTACGTCTTCCATTGCTTCAACAGTAAGCAAGTATTCCGACAGTAACCATGGATAAATATAGGATTTTCTATAGAAGCAACAAGTACCGGAAAGAAACATTTTGAAATGAAGGGTTATTGACATCTATTCCCAGATTAAGGATATAGAATTCCTGGAAGAGTAGACAAATATATTTATTTTTGATGTTTTTCCTTATCCGATGTACGCAAAATTAATAAAGGTCCATGTGTTCTAATTATTTATTTGAAATGAAGTATAATTTTGGGCTTTAAGCTTATTATTTTCTAGGAGAGAGATAGTATGATTTTCAAGTTGTTTGATTTCTGAATCAAAATATTCAAAAAAAAAATTACTCAATCATTTATCTGAAAGTTGAGAGTTAGCTTTCATTAAAAATTTGTGATTTCTTTTAAGAAAAACTAATCGAAAAGAAAAAACTAAACGAAGATCCAATATTATTTTCAGTACTGTGAACACGTAATTCTCTGTTCGACTTTATTAAACCTTTGCTGAGCACATCATAGTATTATAATAAGTTCTATTATCAAATTTAACATTTTTAATTTAAGTTTTACTTACTATCTATCACCATTTCTTAAAATCTATTGTGACACTGTTTCGATGCATTCCGCATCATTTTCATACACAAAACGATGTGGAATGCAACGAAACACGTATAAGATTTTTAGATTTTTGAAAATTGTGGTATTTACCAAATAAAATTTGAATTAAAATAAGATAAATTTTACCACAAAGTGATAGCCGAATCAATAAATCAAATTTAACACATGTGATTATAAAACACGTGTAAAATATCATATCATTGTTTGATATTTTATTTATTTATTCGGTACTCATATCAATTTTGTGAAACACGATGATGATTTCAATGGAAAAATAACACATAAGACGGTTTTTATGAGATTAATAATCTCATAAAAACCGTCTAAAAATGTAAACGAAAAAAATAAAAATCATTTCAAATTGATTATTTTTTCAATATGTATATAAATGATGTGCATATGAGCTTATACACACGTTTCTAGGTATTACAAGGGGCTGATAAAGTGACGTCATTTCGATGAAATGGTTGTTCAATTATTATCAAGTTGAATAATGTTTGTAAGTAGACTTATGCACGTAATGGCTCGATTCAGTTCCACTACACAGGCATGCACTTGCCGCTGTGCTGGTATAAATAATACGATCTGTGTATAAACGTACACAGAACATTATCTGGCATCTGTAGGTGGATGCGATGACCGCATTGTACGTACTAAAATTAAAACTTAAAACTATTACTCCCTCGGAAGAGAAAATTAATTTATTCATTAAAATTGAGGGTACTTAATTTAAACTTACAACATTTTGAAGGTGTCCAAATAATTGTAAAAAAACTGGATTATCTCCAATTGTAGAAGTTATTTTTCATATTATTTTTTGAAATCTCAACGTAGGTAAAGAAGAATATGGAAGTCTGGGCTTACGACCGTCATAGGCTGGTTTAAGTGATCACTTTACACACGTGTAACATTCACCAATTGTACCCATGATCAACAGCCATATTACTAAATTTTTTGTAATGTGGTTGTCGATCCTAGATCAATATCTCAAGAGATTATGAATTCCAAACATTTTAGTACTTTGATTGTCAATCATGGGTAGAATTGGTGAATGTTGCACGTGTGTAAATTGATCATTTAACCAGCCTATGATATATCATACATCCTGCAAATACACAGACTTCAATATTCTTCTTATTGTTAATTTATAAACTGAGTTTGTGTTTTTTAAATAAATAATTAAATTTACAGACATTTATCTCATTATCGAGTAAATTAAGTGTGTATATAAGAGTACGTAGAGATTTCTAAGGATGGTTCATATTAATATCGATTGGTCTAATATAGGTTCATATATTTGTGGTTAAATATTAATATGTGTATTTATATTTAACCACAAATGACATCATATTTCTTGATTTTAACATATAAATAAATATGACCGTTTGATTGGAAATGTTTTCATACTAACCGCATTCCGATAATAATTTAATTACGTAAATTGTTCACTGCACAAAATGATTATTTGGCCAGCTTATGACATACTCAAAATGTTGTTAAAAAAAAGAAATTCAAGTAAAACAATTAATAATATGTAATAAGTATTTTTATGACGTGTACCTATACCTGCATTTTATTTTAGAATCAATATAATATATTGAAACATTTTGAGTGTGTCCAAATACTCGTTCACAAAATCTGGATCATAAAATGATGGATTAAAGCTTCTTTTAATCTCACCAATAGATGTGTCTAGTGAAGTTCTAGTGATTCAACAATAATGATCATGTATAAATATATAAATATATTTATACAAATATATATATATCTATATATATATATATATATATATATATATATATATATATATATATATATATATATATATATATATATATATATATATATAAATATATATATATATATATATATATATTATATATATATATATATATATATATATATATATATATATATATATATATATATATATATATATATATATATATATATATATATATATATATATATATATATATATACATATATATAGAACTTCCAAGAGTTTGAGTAGTGTGGTTGTCAATAATTGGTGGAATTGGTGAATGTTACACGTGTGTAAAGTGATCTCATAAACCAGCCTATGACGGTCGTCAGCCCCGTAAATGTCCAGACTTCCATATTCTTCTTCATCTTTGATGAGATGTCAAAAAATAATAGACTGAACTTTTCGTCGTAACATATTTTTTAGTAAGGAATCTCACATAATTTAAGATCCTCGACCTTAGAGTATAATTTGAGGATCAGGCGCCGTTCCCGCTAGTTTTAATGGATAAAATGGTGTCTGCTTATGACGCTGTGACCCTGGCAAAAATTATGGGTAATTCTTTGAAATTATGACAAAAATCAACGCTCCAAATTCCTTTGACAAGACAATCATCATTTTATCTCTTCGTATTACATATATATGCTAATATATTATTTATTTAAAAAATATATTTAAAATTATTTGAGTATCGAGACAATTGTTTCATTCGTTCATTCGAACCCATATCCACACCCCAATGATGCATAGGGCACTGCATCATATAAACGCAGTGTTATCTTGATCGTTAACACACGAAGGAAAAGTAATCAGCCCTCCGCTTTAGGTAGGTACCAGTCCAGGGTAATATCGAATATATATTAGAGTGAAAAAATACTTTATATTTATTAGACCCCCCTCTGGCGATCGAACCCGGGACCTCCAGAACGGTAGCCGAGCGCGCAGACCATTACACTACGGAGGTGGACAATTGTTTACTACAGTGAATTAATTTTATATCTGTATTTGTGTCTGTATGTGTGTATATACATAGTTTTTTTTAATGCAGCAAAATTAAAATATAAAACTTGTGTGCGATACGAGACATCCATGACATTGGAATCGCACGCAGAGCGGACATCGCAGTAATAAAAACCCACTAAAAAAAGGATTAAAAAATGAAGACGCTAAGGAGACTATCTGCTCTAAGGAGTCTACGAGATGAAATAAGGAACACCAGGATAAGAGAAATATGCGAGATCGAAGATGTCGTTAGGTGTAGGAAGGCAACGAAGAAGCGGCTAATCCCTCTTAAAAACAAACTAGAAAGTCTTCACAAAGAAGAAGAAAAAGTTAGAATCGATTAATACGAAAGTGATGATGTGACCAGTTCAATGATAACGGTAATGACAAAACCCGGTCATTGGACAAAAAAACATATCGAGAAAAAAACGAGAGTGAATGCTGGGAACAGAGTGAATGGTGCACTAAAATCGGTTTTAGCAAATAAAAATCTATCAGCGTAAGCTAAACTGGGAGTACACAATGGAGTTCTGAAAGCAGACTGAATGCAGTCGAAATGCGATCCCTCAGACGAATGTTTGATAGATGTTCGAATGATGAAATAAGGAAAGAATGTAAGGCTGAGATAAGCATTATCGATTAAATTAAGAAAGGTGTGTTGAGATGGTTTGGACATGTGGAGCGTATGAGTGAAGAAAGAACGGTTAAACAAATTTATGGAGCGAATGTAGTTGGAAAAAGAAGCAGAGGACTTGGCACAATCAGGTATGTCAAATACTTGAAAGCGGCCGGGTCAGGAGTCGTAATAATCGTCGGGTATGTATGAGGAGATGCATGAATGTAGAAGAGGCAAAGAATGTTTGCAAAGACAGAGTGGTGTGGCGTTCGATTCTCTCTGCCTACCCCTGCGGGGAAGCGGCGTGATGGTTAGTTAGTTAGTTAGTTAGAAAAAAACCTTATGGTTTTTATTTTATTATATACGACAGTGATTTAGACAAAGAGTTTTTTTTTCTGTTGAATGATGAAGTGCATATTTGTCACATATGGAAATAACAGTTATTGCATGTTTGGTTTTGAGTCATCATCACCACATGGTTTATCTGGCGATTGTTTACGTAGAAATATTGTACTATATACCCATTTCCGCTGCGGTATCTCGTCTGCGAAATGTCGCTCTTGTTCTATATGCAATGTTACTAAATTCATCTGATTTTATTTTGTTAAAAAAAAAATAAAGCAATAAAAAATATGGCAGAAACAGAAGAAACAATTTACTACTCTCCCAGAAAGTATATAAATATAAGAATTTTCGAAGGAAAAATTTTCGTATAGTTAGTCACTTTGTGGTGTTTTATATGTAGGTATTTAGTAAATACCAATATTTCTTAAAATCAACATTTTGAGTGTGTCCAAATACTTGTTCACAAAATCTGGATTATCTCCAATTACAGGAGTTTGAGTTTGAATTTGGAGTTTTAATTGAAAATAACTCCTGTAATTGGAGATAATCCAGATTTTGTGAACAAGTATTTGGACACACTCAAAATGTTGTAAATAAATTATCTGGTCAAATTATAAGCTTAATAATAAAAATGAAAATGGTATTTTCTGGCGTTTCTCATGTGTGTGATTATAATCCGGGATTCGGATCTCACATACTAATATAAGAGTTTCTGCTTGATAAAAAGCTTCTTTACATCTCACCAATAGATGTCTCTAGTGAAGTTTTAGTGATTCATGAACAAGGTTTCTAAATTGGTTAATATATATAGAGCTTCCAAGAATTTGAGTAGTGTGGTTGTCAATAATGGGTAGAATTGGTGAATGTTACACGTGTGTAAAGTGATCACTTAAACCAGCCTATGACGGTCGTAAGCCCCGTAAATGCCCAGACTTCCATATTCTTCTTCATCTTTGATGAGATGTCAAAAAATAATATTTCTTAAAATCAATTGTGATACGAGTTTCGATGCATTCCGCATCATTTTGTTACATCACGGTGTTTGAAAACGATGCGGAGTGCATCGAAAAACATGTCATAATAGAGTTGAAGTAATATAGTTAAACTAAATTATTATATTTATTTCCAAAAGAATGATTTTTTATAATAAAATTTAAACAAATATTTAGACGATGATTTTTTCAGGAATTAAAACATGGTTATCAAATCGGACAAAAAGATACAAATTTATAATAAAATAATAATGTAAGTTTTAAAAAAGGACAAAAAAGTGATAAAAGTTAAAATAAAGTAATAAAGTAAGTTATAATAAAGGACAAAAAGTTACAAAAGTTATAAGAAAGTAATAAAGTAAGTTATAATAAAGAACAAAAAGTTATAACAAAGCAACTTCCTCTCCTAAGTTATCTCTAATTATCCACTCGACGCACGTACTCATTTGAACTGTGAAAATTGACCGCAATTCGGTCGAACTACTCACTAAAATGAGCAATAAACGTCTTTTATGTATTTGTCGAGTATCCAGGTTTCGCTGGTATCCGTAATTTGCAGTGCTTATCAGATTTTAAGCAGTGACAGAATGATGAATGAATTATTTCTTAAGAAGAGATTGGAGATTAAAGAAATCACCTTTTTCAGTAATCGCAGCGAAAAAGATTTCAACATATTGGCTTTCTGGAACGTAAAGGTTGTTATATCATATTATATAGTATGTTATCATACGATATAAGACAAGAAATCAGGGGTGGTTAGTAATCATTTTTATGGTGAAACTATGAATATAAAAAAAACGTTCAAAATATAAGTTAAATATTTTTTTTAAATCATGATTTCAGGCGTCTCTTAGAATGCATTGGAATTCTACGTACATTTCATGAAGGTCTCGGCTAGGTAAAAAAAAATCACAACTCAACTTTAGATGGTGCCGAGGACTTGGATGTGAAGGAAGTTGTCAATTGAAGGATATATGTACATATATTTCCGATACCTGAGTTATGTGATTGTCAATCATTCGTAGAACAGTCAATGTTACAAGTGTTCTTGTATAAAGTGATCACTTAAATCAGCCTGTGATAATTCTACGCCCTGATGATACCCCGACTTCCATATTCCTTTTGATCCATGTTAAGACGTCAATAAAAAATATATATTTATACTAGGACTATTGTAGTGCAATGGTCAGCACGCTCGGCTACCGTTCTGGAGGTCCCGGGTTCGATTCCCAGGGGGGTCAAATAAATATAAGTGATTTTTTCACTGTAATATTTATTCAATATTACCCTGGACTGGTACCTTAAGCGGAGGGCTGATCACCGTTCCTCCATGTGTAAACGATCAAGATAACACTGCATTTATATGAAGCAGTGCCCTATGCACCATTGGGGTACGGATAAGGGTTTTATTATTATTATTGTATAAATACATATTTTTTTACAATATTAATTTGATACCGAAGGTCACATCAATAAAAGGCTGGCATGTCATCAATTGAGTTCGATTTCTAGATTTTTGTTCGCAATTTTTTTTCGCAATTCTAAAATAGTTAAAAACAATATACGTAATACTAAGCTTAAATTAATTTTAATATACTATTTTATGCACAGCTAATCGTGTACAACTTAACGAAGATTAAAAAAATCTTAGTTATATGATACGAGTATAATATGCGCGGAAAAATAATAGGTACCTATATGAAAAAAACATTCTAGAAATAGTAGTTGCCCTTTTTTTACGACTCTCCCAGCCCTTGAAAGTTTTTGCAACTATTCCTTCTCTCTTCTCTCTTATCAATTATTTAGTCCTCTATCCTTTTCTCCCAGCCAGACGCGTTCCATACGACCCTTTTGACCTCACTGAAATACTAACCAAAATCTGTAGACAATGATTACCGGGCCAAGTCGAAATTAAATGTGTATTTAAAAAATCATGCTTTTTGTTGGTGCTATGAAATTCTGCGTTAAAATTTTACTCCATGCTTTTTGAATAATGATAAACCTTATTCTAACCCTTATCCGCATCCAATGATGCCATAAGGCACTGCATAGTATGATACAGTGTTATCTTGATCGTTACTTACATGAAGGCAAGGTGATCACTCCTGCGCTTAAGGGATCAGTCCAGGGTAAAATTAAACAAACATTACAGTGTAAAATCACTGACATTTATTTTCATCACCTCTAGGAATCGAACCCGGGACCTCAAGCACGGTAGATAATTAAAGATTACACCACGAAGGCGGACAATAGATAAAGAGTTTTTATTTTTCATTAATTTAATCACGTTATTATATTAAAAAAGACCTATAAATAAACAAATACTGTGGTATTAAAAAATAATATTTTTTCAATTTTGAAGTTCATGAGTTCATGAGTTTTTTAAAAATTTATTTCATGTATTTTTTATTTATTTCAAAAAACAAAAAAATCAACCGATTTGACAGTTAAAGTTTAGTTTCATTAATTGATTCGGCAATAACTTTGTGGTAATGTGTTTGAAAAATCAAATTAAAAGTAAAAAAATTAAAAGTTTTAATTTACGGACGAACCTGATTTTACTTGTGGCCACCAAATTTCGCCATGCATACTGTTGTACCGTTATGGCTAAAATAACACTCCAAAAGAAATGAAACAAAAACCTTATTTTGTATCTACGTTAAAATATGCATATTGCGTAGGTACTTAACAGATATATAACAAAAATTGTTTGAATTAATTAGCGCGATTTTGGTGAATTATCGTTTCAAGGGCCCTGGATTATTTTTTATATTTTAGTTCAACTTTTAAACCAGCGTATTCCCCAGATTCTTTTATGCAACACAATACATTGGCAATAATGGATCTTTGTCAGACGGGAGGAATATCTAATTTAACAAACTCAACCTATAAAGTATTGCATTAGACTCGTTTTGTGTTTATAACAGCCGATATAATTAATATTTTCTCTCATCATTTTCTTTTGGAAAATTCGCAATCGAAAAAACGTTATTTTCGTAAGTTAGCAATGAATGACGTCACATAAACTATGAAGTTATTTTAATGTTGGTGTCATTGATAAATTATTGGCGGCTCTATTTGTTGATGTGTATGGTCAACCGTCCCACTCCCCCCTCCCCTCATATTTGTATAACACAAATGATAGTGTAGTGGTAAACAAACTATCCACACTACTACTATAACAGCTCTATAAACAAAAGACCATAAACCGTTTGACGTCATAAAACGTTCGATGACGGAAATTTGATGACGTATGCGAACGCACGTTTTTCGTTTTATTCAAATATCTAAAGTTTATTAATATCTCCCTTAGTTCTCTACAGATTTCAATAAGAATGTCTACGATAGTCTTGTGATTTTCATATTAATTTATGATCCAATAATCACACGTCGTGATATTTATCCATTGACTTTATTTAAAAAAAAATAATTTGTTAGTACAAACTACATAATTTAAGTCGTACCTACAGTAAGAAAAAAATACTGAATCGGATAGCAACGCGGATGTTTTATTCACTTCCTGATATGATAAAATTACCCACGTACTTCGTTTATATGAATTTCATTTGGAAGAGCAATTCATTCATAAATTTAATAAGTAATTTCATTAATTGATTCGTCAGTCTCATTTTAGTTAAATCTATCCATTTTAATTTAAATTTTACTTAGCGAATACCACTATTTCTTGAAATCTATTGTCACTCGTGTTTCGATGCATTCCGCATCGTCATCGATGCATTCCGCATCATACAGTGTTTGAAAATAAAAAGAGTAAAAAAGTAAAACTCAAATAAAAAAAAAAAAAGTAATATTAAGGTAATGCCGAGCGACAAAATCAAAGATCTAAATGAAAAATCTTTTATGGATTTACTCGTTATATTAACTAAATAAAGTTAAACAAAAACATGAATAAATTTCAGTAATTTTTTTGTTATTGAATAAATGAATGAATAAAATAAAAATACAAATGTATTTTGATTTGGTTTTGTGTAGGGTATTTCAATAGTTTAATTTGTTGTTTTGAAAATAAATACATAATATAAAAACAGAACATGTTATTGAAACACCTTATTTGCACAACTGAAAATTTGTCAATTTTCAGTTGTGCATGTTTTCAGAATGCCCAAAAAATGTACAATATCCCAGCAAAAGCGGTATATTTTTAACTTAATATTTACCCGCTACAGGGCAGAAAGTGTTGTGTTTGCATTTTAAAGAAAAGGTATTGTTCAATTTTTTTTAAATATACTAAAAATTTTCCAATGGAGGAAAAAACATTCAGCTTTTACCTAAAAAGGTCTGTTACACAGTAAAAAAGTTAAAAAAGGTTAGATATTTTTTTAAAATATATTTTATTATATTTTTAAACATTAAAAACAATCTCCTGAAAAATCAAGTTTTTTGATATGTGACGTTGTTGAAAGGAGTGAGCGATATATAAAAATCATATAACTACGACAAGTTAATGCCTATTTTTGGTTGTTGTTTTTCGTTTAGTTTGATAAGCATTTTTGTTGATCAGTTTAGGGTAAAATTAATTTAAGATTGAGGTTAAATTGTGTGTGCTTGTTACTAACGCTCGACGCGAGGTTAATTTATTATATATTTGGTGATATTCGGAAACAGAGTCAAAAGTTCATGAAATCTGTGATAACCTACACGTACTATAAATGTACATTGCCAAACTAAAACCTTGGACTTATCTTTTCATTGAACAGAAAATCACGAATATGTTATCAACACATTAATGTATTTCAATGGTTGATTTTTGTTAATATTTAATACACATATCGCTCACTCCTTTCAAGAACGTCATAAATCAAAATTCATAAATTTTCAGTTGGACATGTTTTCGGAATGTCCAGAAAATTTACTATATCCCAGCAGAAGCGGCATATTTTTAACTTAATATTTACCCGCCACAGGGCAGAAAGTGTTGTTTTTGCATTTTGAAGAAAAGGTTTTGTTTAATTATTTTTTAAATTAAACTTTATATTTTTCAAATGGAGAAAAAACCTTCAGGTTTTACTTTAAAAGATCTGTTGCACAGTAAAAAGTTCAGTAAGTGGCTTGGTATTTATTTTTAATACAATGTATTTTATTGTTAAAATTTAAAAACGTTCTCCTGAAAAATCGAGTTTTTTATTTATGACGTTCTTGAAAGGAGTGAGCGATATGTATGTTTATCAATGTCGTACAAGGAACCTTCATTGGATCGAAATTATTAAGTTTTCGTATATATCTGTAGATTTTTTTTTATATTGACATCTCAACACAGATGAAGAAGAATATGGAAGTCTGGGTTTCTCCCAGAAACATCATCATCTATGTTGAGATGTAAATATATATTAAAAACTTCCAAGCGGAGAAACTCAGATTTGCAAACGATTATTTGGATACATTTTATATGTTGTACCTAGTCAAATTATAAGTTCAATAAGAATTAAAAAAAAATGTTTTCAGGTGTCTCCTAGTATCTGAAATAATTTGCTAAGAAACTTGCATGCATTTAAAAAGGGTCTGTGCCAAATAAAAATCATATCAAACCAACCATATACGCAGCTGTGAACTCAAACCTAAAGTCACATGAGATTTATGTTATATCTATGAGTTCTAAAATTTCAGTAGTATGGTTGTCAGTCAAATATCACACGTATATAATGTGATCACTTAAACCAGCCTATGACAGGTCGTAAGGCCTATATCCATATTTTTTTTTCACCTATATTAAGATGTAAATATAAAAAAAAACGATTAGAAACCCGATAAGTTTAGAAACCCAGATTTATGAACAAGGATTTGGACACACGTTAAATGTTGTGTACAATTAATTTAAATTTCATTCAGTATATGCCACCATTTCTCAAAATCTATTGTGACACGTATTTCGATGCATTACGCATCATTTTCAAACACCGTAATATTGATATTACGCATTCGAGCTGAGTTTATATGCGGAGAGAAGGCAGTGATGTATGAAGAGTTCTCAATGAAATACGATAACTGGTATTTCATCTTGTAATATATGTGTGCACAATACTAAAGCAATTGCTACGACTTCCTGCAAAGCTCGCGTGTGGAGCGCTTAAAATATTCTGATTTTTGAGCGATATAACATATGTACATGTTTTGTACCGCGTAACGCACAGGATCGACAATCATTTCGTAACATTAGGTTCATAACGCATATAACGAAAACTAAAATATTTTTGACGACGATTATGATCAACTCATTTATTCATATTGCAATGGCTATTGTGGCGAAGATCTTTGAGAAAGGGAGAATATAAAATTATTTGTTCCTAAAATATGGATGTAAACTTATAAACAGGGGTGTGCGTTCCCTATAGGCAAAGAAGCAGTGCCTATCCTAACTTACCCGTGTGAAATTTAAAAACGCAACCAGTACCTACACTACCTTACTTAGTAGTACCAGCTTACCTCACTACCTACCTCTACTGCCAACCCGTATTAATTATCTATGCACGCCACTGCTTGTGAATGCTATGGATGTATAAGACAAGTATTTATCTAAAAAATTACTATATTAATATTTTATTTATTGTTTCGGCATTTACTTTGTGGTAAGACATGTTAAAATGATTAAGGAAACACTTGTTTTTAAACCACTTGAGTTTATTTAATTACGACTACTAGTTTATAGCCTGAATAATAACTTGTTTTGAATATTGAAAGCATTAACTTTGTGGATCATATTGATATATTATTTCGAGAAATAAAAATACTTTGTGTTCTGATCCACTCACATTTTTATTAACCAACTAGTTTCAGCAACAACCTGTTGCCCTCTTCAGGGTTTCAGTAATAAATGAATAATAACTCTTTTATTAATAATAACTATATTATTAATTGATTCGGCATGAACTCTGAGGGATAATATGATTTTTAATATTAAAATTAGATACTTGTATAACACCACTTTTTTGAGCTTATTAATTTAAACACGACTAATTTCGAGAACTATAGATGTTCTCATACACAGGTGAAAAAACAAGTTTTCATTTTCACCTATTGATGAGGAGATATGTAGTTCTCAAAGGTAGTTTTGTTTACAATAATAAACTCAAAAATGGTCATATAAAATTATTTAATTTCAACATTGAAATAATTAAGTCTTAATTGGGTCAGGAGTCGTAATAATCGTCGGGTATGTATGAGGAGATGCATGAATGTAGAAGAGGCAAAGAATGTTTGCAAGGACAGAGTGGTGTGGCGTTCGATTCTCTCTGCCTACCCCTGCGGGAAAGCGGCGTGATGGTTAGTTAGTTAGTTTTTTTTAATTGAAAATATACCGATATTTGCTAGTACAAAATCACATTTTAATAGTGCTATTATTTTCAGGAGACCTATATGTTTGCAGCCCTATCACTTTCTAAGGAAGTCATGTTGCTATGCTATTTTATGTTACTTTGAAAAAATTAAGTTTTGCAAATAATTTCATGATAAAAGTGGTATTTAATAGACCCCACTTATTGCCATGGAAAAATTTATATAAAATATTTTCACAATGAGCTTTTGTCAAAGTCTTACCTTTTTTTCTGTTTGAAAAATGCGACTACGTAGAGTATAAATAATCATTTTGATTTATGATTGATTCATAAGAGGTTATGTTTTATAAAAAAAGTGTTATGTACAATATTACTACTTATTGATAACTGACATCCGGAACATATAATTATTATCACCATATTGCGAGGACTCTATTCATACTTCATAATATCAGTGCCGGATTCTCTAAAATGTTTAATATTTTTTGCAATATAATAAAATGTAGTGTAAATCATGTTGTGGAGATCCCATATTTAAGTGACGAAGTTATGTTCTTCCTACGTTGGAATGAATTTTAAAACCCCAAAACACGCTAGCTTGCATCTACTACGTTGAGAAAGTTGGGGCTTGTGCGCTCGCGTACCTTGCCGCCCTCATGGAGTACCTAGCTGCCAAGGTGTTGGAAATGGCCATCTATGCCTCCAGTGACAACAAGAAGACCAGCATTACCTCCGCCATCTGCAGTTGAATATCCACAATGACGGGACCTTAACAAGCTGCTCTCCGGCATTACCATTACACAGTGAGACGTCCTGTCCAACATTTTGGCCATGCTCCAGCCTAAGAAGACCGAGAAGAAAGCGCAACAAAACGGCGGCTCCACTTTCCTGCCTTCAGACTCAGCCGACGTCATTTTTCACTTATAATTTTTTTAATTTTCTCTCATTATCATTTTCATATCATAATCCATACCTGTATAAGCGCCCTTGAGGTAGTTTTTTACGAAAATGGCGCTATATAAATCATCCAATATTATTATTATTATTATTGAAAATGCATCAAATATTATTTTTTGACATCACATCAAAGATGAAGAAGAATATGGAAGTCTGGGCATTTACAGGGCTAAAAAAACATAAATTAAATTGTAACTGTACCGAGAACTGAACCAAAGACCTGATGTGTGAAACCTTAACGTGATACCTTCTAAAATATAGGTTCAATGTATGCACAACTATATACAAACTTAGTACAATTCCAACAACTCATTTATAATAAAGAACGTATAAAATGAACCAGTTACGAAATTTATATTGCTGTAAAGTTTTTTTAACGACCCTTTAAAATTAATGGCATGATATCATGTTCGTCCCTGAGTGTTTCGAATTTTATTTACTAAAAAAATATTTTTTAATTGGAGCAGATTTCAGTTTATTAACGAAAACATTATATTGACCACTATCCGTATCTAATGTCATAGGTTGGGTTGATGAGTTATCAAAAAATACATTTATTAAAATCATTCAACGTTATTATACCTAACTTAAAAAAACAGGCAAAAATATAATATCACCCCCTCCAATGATAATGAACAAGTGATTTGTTAAAGAAATCAGTCAAAGCCTTTAAAAAAAGATTGATTTAAATACTAAATAGACATAATTACTGCACAGGATGTCCTGTTTTGATTTGATTTTTTTAACAAACAGAAGATATCTTTTAATTTTTTTTTGCACATTACACGTTCTTACCATTATTTCGTTGGTCAGTAACCTAATATTTCGAGTTTTTATTATGCTCGTAAAGCATTTATTTATAATAACATTTTGAAATACTTGTAAAATTATACCTAAACAGCGTTTCGTATTTAGCTGGTTAGTTTTAAATACAAAAAATAAATATTTGTGTAGGACCACATTTGATTTTATTAATGTATTGTACATACATTTGTTTTTTCACCTGTCGATGAGAACATCCGTAGTTCTAGAAACTAGTCATCTTAAGAGAAATAAATTCAAAAGTGGTCCTCTGGAAGTGTTTTATGATATATTATATTTAAATCATGATATTCCATAAAATAAAGGCCTTATAAATTTAGAATTTTGGTATTTTAATGCTTAGGGCTACTTTGTTTAATCTATTAGTGACTCAATGGTTCGACCGTTTTAATAATTTAGAGATTCAACATTTAATGTAAATTACAGTATTTTTTTAATTTCTAGGTTTCTTTAGATCTCTCTATCTAATTAAAGCCCAAATCAGATCCATCCTTGGAATCGAACCAGGGTCCCCCGGCTCTGTAGGCTCTGCCTATGTACTTTATATAAAATAGGTTATGAATAAATACTAATCACATACAATACAATAGTTAATTAATTAACGAAAGACTTAATTGCATTTTTGATATCTCAACACAGATATAAAAGAATATTAAAATCTGACTTTACGAAGTAAGACTTCCAGCCTGGGTATTTACAGAGATTATGACTTGTCACAAGCTGGTAAAGTGATCCCTTTACACACGTGTAACATTATACATTCTACCCATAATTGACAATCATAGTACTAAAATTTTTGGAACTAATAAAAATATCATCAATTTCATGACTCTTCACAATATGTTCGAGTTCACATGGGCCATCTATGGTTGGTTTAAGAGGCTTTTTATTTGGCAGAGACTCTTTATTTAGATGTATGCAAGATCCTAACAAGATTATTTTACATACTGGGAGACGACTGAAAACCTGAGTTACAATTTTTGTGCTGATTATTTTAAACTCAACATTTTTGAGTGTATCCAATTCCTTGTTAATAAATCTGGGTTTCTGCACTTTTAAACATTTGTGATATTTTTGACAATGTTAAAAATGTAAAAAGTGGAAACATCCAGATTTGTGATTTACACATTTATTAAGGACTCACCCAAAAGTATTCTAAAAATATTTTTTCTTGGAAAACAGTGTTTTGGAAGAGAATATATATTTATTACAAAAAACTGATGTATATATGTATTTCAATACATTATTCAGTGTCACTGTGTATTCATAATACGATATGTTATCTCTTATTTTGACATTAAGATGAGTTAACAAACATATATCACGATATTTTATTATAAATATAATATAAAAATGTAATAATAAATACAACATATTTAGAAACGTATCAAAAGATAAAAGATAAAGTATTATTACTTTTTGTTTTACGATAGATTTGAAATATTACATATATGTTATATGAATATATATACATTAGTTTGAAAATGCCATAAAAAGGCGAAACAATTGTCAGAAAAAATATTTTTATGTGTTTTTCTAACAATAAAATAGTAACGCAGTTTAGTAAACTTAAAAAAAACAGTATTTGATCTAAACATTTAATATATAAATTATAAAAAAATATCACTTTGTTATAAAAACATTATGATTAACACGAAATATATTTATTTAATATTATAATATGGAATTGACATTAGTTTACGTTGATTTGATCTTCATAAAAACATAAAGTCCCTACAGGTTTTTGTGTTACATTCAAAAGCTCTTCACCGCGTGTCTGTTGTTAGAAGTCGCGAGCTTTCGGAGCTTTTTGCAGCTAGCTAATTTAGCGGCGGGTTTATTTTAACGGGTGGTCAAAAACACAACCTTTTTTTTGCAAAATATTATTATTATTTTGTTATTATTTTTTTGAAGATAATTCATGTGATTTAATTTATGTTAATAATCTCAACATAAACACCGAACTTAAATATTCATTGCTCTAATAACTATGTATTATGAGTTTTTTTGTTTTGTTTTTTTATGACATTGATAGTCGTAAGCCCTGTTAATGCTCAGATGCCATATTCTTCTTCATCTATGTTGAGATGTCAAAAAATAATGGAAAAATAAATCCTAATTGGAGATAAGACAGATCGTTAAAAAGTATTTAGACACACTTAAAATTTTGTTACTCATTAAAATGAGTATTTTTTTTACAATATTTATTTATTACTTTTATTTTTGTTTTTAATTACGATAATGCATTCAATCACAGGCATCTTCTATTTGTATAAGGAGACCCTAAACGTCATTACAGTCATAAATCAAAACACGGTAACCAACATATTTTTTTCTACAAAAAAGATAAACATTAAAAAATAAATATCAATTTATATAAATGAATAAATATGTACTTACAGATTCCGCAAATCGCACGTGTGCCGCAAAACTAAACACGAAAAACGCGATGTACATTTTGAAAGCGGCCGTGACGGACCCTCCGCGCCATTGTGGCCGCGCCATGGCAAAGCCCGTACTGAAGGCGCTCGGACTCGGGAACCGCGTCGCAACACTTTCCTCCGCGCCCACCCACCCCCACCACCCTGAAAAATCACAAACAAATGAAAATATTAACAATTTTGTACTTAATTTAATATTTAAGTATGAAAAATCAATAATTTTGGTTAATTTTTCAGTAAAAAATCGTGTTTTTAAGGCAGTTTTCGAGGATTTCGCGCTTTTCCGGGACTATTTTCATTCTGAATTTGAATTTTCGGCGGGTTGGTGGGGGGGCTGGCTGGCGGCGGGCGGCCGACCGAGGCGGGCTCAGTAGCGCGCAGGCACGCGTCCCTGCGAGTGTGCGCGTGTCCGTCGGCGGCAGAGACTTCCTTAACGTCAGTGCTCTACGAGTTTGGGCGCCCAAAAGAGCCGCCACCATGGCGGATACGGGGACGAGGTAAGCACCATTTAAAAAAAAAACTTTTTTTTTTTACTTTTGGAAAACGTTTTTTTTTTTAAACTGTGTATCTGATTCTTTTGTGTCCGATTTTAAGAGCTTTTTCATTTTTTCGTTTCATAAATTATTTTTCACCATTAAAAAAAGGATCGCTTTTTTGCGATAAATGAGCTTTCAAAAATATATGGCGTTAAAAAAATATAGTTTTCAAAAACGTTTATTAATTTTAATAAAATTATTAGGTAATTTACATCTTTTTAATCCTATTAAAATATATACCTTTTGAGGTTATTTTTATCATTTATGTGTAAAAATAAACATTTATAAGGACTAAATAATAACATTTTTTTCAACGTTTTTCAGGACACAATTTGTATCATCTACAAATATTAAAATTTATGAAAAACTGCAGCTATTCTACTTCTGTTTTTTTTAAAGTTTTTATTGGTGTTAAAAATAAAACTGTTATATCATATTTGACATTTTCAATAAGTAGGTATCTAAATTGATTTTATAATATTAAATCGTGTCCTTATTTTTTTTAAGTGAAATATATAATTCATATAACATTCCTTTTTTAAAAAAAAGATATCTATTTAACCGGCGATGACCTATTACGACATCGGCAGAATTTTTAATTTTTCTTATCAATTCCTTATACATGGTATTAAATAATTTATGTAATATAATATAATTTGATGAAAATATCGTATTTTATTTTTTATATAAAAAAATCTTTATCTCACTTAATTGATGTTCCGCTCTGAATGTAGTCGGTAATATTAAAGATAATAAAATATTGACGTAATGTTTGCGCTTGATTTTTTTAAATTCCACGTTTATTTAATCAGTAATATAAATTATTAAAACAAAAAAATATTTTAAAATAAAACCCTTACATAAAAGATCTGTTAATTGTATGATAATATTTGTATCACCTTTATAAACGTTTTTTATTTAACTTTATTTCAATCACTCTCTTTTGGTTAAAGACACAAGCCAAGCTTTTTGGCAACCAAATTTTATCGAAAAAAAATCTATCACAAACTTTTAGGTTCTTTTAAAAAGTAGCCGTTTTAGGTAAGCTATTAATAAAAGAGTTGCTTGTTAAATAAGATCAAAAGTATTATACAATTCACAATTTATTAATTAATTACCAGAATTTATAATATTCAATTTGTAAATTAATTAGCAGGATGTGTTGTTTTTTTGTTAATATACAACAAAAATATACCAAATAAAAACAAAATAAAATGATATGTCTAAATCCATCATTTTTTTAAAGAAAGCTCTGTTATTAGTAGTTTTTTAAGAGCTTTTTCTGCAGTAAGGTCATTTAAGTATTTTATTATATAATAAGCAATTTTCAAATTGAAATCTAAAATGAATAAGTCCTCCTTTCGGTAGCATATTACGAGAACTGATCAAGGCGAAACAAAATTAACTGCAATGACTGAATACGTTTCTATTTCTGAATATGGAAATAAAGCCTGGACAACGCTTCAAATCTTTAATAAGAAATTATGAATAAAATTCAAATATAATTTAAGAGAGGAAACTGAAAGCCTGCAAACTTTGCAGAATTTGATTCGAAAGATTTTCAAAAAAGTTTCAAATTATATATACCCATCTTTTTAAAACTGATATTATCGGAAAGGCAAGGGTTCAAATCCCATAAACAACAACAAAAATATTCGTTAAAAAAATGTCATGAACCCTGAGTGGCATTTAAACCGATTAAGCTACTTTCAAATATACAATTTAGGATCAATATAACATCGCATCATACTCTTTTCATTAATTGTGGTTAATAAGGGAGAAAAATGAGAATTGACAAATATTAAATGAAATTAATTTCCCTTTTTTCAGATTATTTACCGCCCTGACATTATTATTTGCGAGTGCCAATGCAGTAAGTATTTTTAACCTTAGATAATAATTACTTATAATATGCATATAAATGAAGAATTTATTGGATTATAATGCAAAAATAAATGGTTTATCAAAGCAGAGTGGAAAAATTTCAGTGTAGCAATGCAATTTAAGATGTTGAGGGTTGAACTAATATCGTTCTTTCTGCAGAAAGTGGGAGCGATTTTTGTTTGTTGAACAAGAGTTTAGAAAAAACCATATCACCAAATCGATTAATAATATTTTAGAAGATACTCATAAAAAGAACGGCATTTTCGAATCCACCGATCGATATATTCTATTCGATTATCCCATTACTATTTGCGATTATGGAGATGACAATTGGAATTTTTAACTACCATATTTCCGAAATTCTGTCAACCACTTGTTCGATATAGCATTTTTAACGGTAAAAAGCTTTATTAAACCTTATTATTTCTTAAAATATTATTTTAATACAAATAACTTATTTTTTTATTACGGTGGATACTGCTTTTCATGCTAAGTTCAATTAATTACCCTCAATTTTACGCTGACATACCAAATAGTTTAAATCTGAGTTTTTTGTTATCATTAATTTCTTCGATCACTTGTTTGCTCACTTCCGCAGTCTCTGCACTAAAGCTCGCAAATTGCGGAGCTTTCGCATCTTCTAGAACGATAAACACATTCACGCTGCCCACTTCCCTTCCGTATTCCGGGTGTCACATGACCGGAAGTCCTGAAATCCATCATGGCTGTCGTTATCTCCACTGACGAGTTGCGTTTTAATTATTATTGTTTATTATTTACGAGAACTAGTAAACTATTTATTGCCCCGACGGATGTGTTGACTGCTCCGATAACAGAATAATTGCGTCATCTTGATTAAATTATTCAAAGAATAAAAAAATGCATGTTACTTTTATTTGAACCATTAAAATTGGGAACAAAAAAATACCCCCAAAGCCGAGTAACAATCGCCTATTTCGTCACGTTTTAAAATATCAAAATACATACATACGTATTGTATGTTTTGTCTGAATTGATTAATTTATGGTTTTTGTTCTAAATAAGCTTAATAATACCGTAGCAGAATAAAAAATATTTATGAATTTATACATATTTCTACAGATGAGAATAGAAGCATTGAGGGTTATTTCTTAATAATATATATATATATATATATATATATATATATATATATATATATATATATATATATATATATATATATATATATATATATATGTATATATATATATATATACATATATATATATATATATATATATATATATATATATATATATATATATATATATATATATATATATATATATATATATATATATATATATATATATATATATATATATATATATATATATATATATATTTATATATATATTAAGTTTATGTAATTAAAAATAGTTTTAATAAAAAACAAGCAAAATTTTACAACCAAATTCTCCCTCTTTCAAATTTTTTCGCTACAACTACTGAAAATCTCTTTAAATATGTAAATTTCTTCGTTGAATTTTTTTTAATACATATAACATAATTTTCTCAAAAGGATATTAGTTTAGACAATTGTTTTTTAAGTACGTTTTTCTATTCACTATGAAATTTATAAAATAAAATAAAAAGTCTACCATTTAATTGACAATTTCTAGTAATACCTATGTATATACGAAAATATGAATTATGGGATAAATCAGACCACTCAGAATCCTTTTACCCAGATCCACACATATCACTTTTGTCTTTAAATCGATGCATCATAACCTGTTAAAACGTTTAAAAAAAGTTGAAAACTGTATCATTATTTTGCTGGGATTATGCAAGTATAATATTAAGCACTATCCTCTTTTCTGTGCATTCTTCTTATTCTTTAACCGAACACAATATCATGAAGCACGGTATACATATCTTGACATTTCCTTGTAAGCGTGACATCATGCACAATGCAATACCACACATGTTTACATACTTTGTGTCCCATGTTTTATTTGATTAAAATCAAACGCATACTTGCTTCGTTTCATTAGCCAAATATTTATTTAAATAACGTAATTTTCACAACAAAAATGAGATATTATCCAGATCACTTAAGGTTTTCGAGAGCACTAAATATGGCGATACTTTTCTGTTCGTAATGTCACCTGTTGTAACAGTTTGTGACAATAATCCTGTGATTAGCGCCACACTTTGTAAGTGCGTTTTTAAGCCTGGTAACCTTTCTGTACATAATGACGATCAAAATAACGCCGTTTTATTTTGATGTTTATTATTTTATTCATACTTTATTCGGAACAGATTGCCTGATTTATCGTAATTTTTGTCATCAACATACTTTATATTTTAATTTATAAATTATTTGAAGAAGTAATTTTTTTCATTGACTGATTAAAATCAACGTAGCAATGAGGATAGCCTGGAACGACTGGTTGTGATCGGTAGCCTGGAGGGGAAGAGAGGGAGAGAAAGATCCTCCACATGATGGACCGATCAAATTAAGGCAGCAGAAGGCACCTCGGTGGTTGGAGCGCTACGTGCAGCACAGTCAAGGGATAACTGGAGAAGAGTCATTGCTTCCACAAGGGTAGCAATGACTCTTCTCCAGTTATCCACTAGCCTCAGTAATGAGGAATAAGACGGGGAAGAAGAGTAGAGATTAAAATAAAATATACAATAACGCCAATATGACAAAACGACAATAAAATTACTTGACTGCAATAAATTTCTAAATTTAGTCACCTCTCTTCACTACTTTATGAACTGCACTGGTTACGCTTTCCCAAAAGAGTTTATGTATAAACCAAAACGTAATACGGCTCCAGATTATCTAAAACAGCTGTGCATTCTAGACGAATTGGTTGATACAACAACAACCATGGGTAAAGTGATCTTACCAGCGGACTAAATTTGGCGAGCGTGCCTTGAGTGTCGCGGGACCGAAGGCATGAAATGCTCTCTCACCAGCAATTACATACAGAGAGGGAAAATAATTTTTAAAAAAAAACAAAAAATGTATTTTTTTTGCTAGATTATTTCCACGTTTTTTCTTTCCTCAATTCAATCACGAGAAGCATACTTGAGGTAGTATTTTACAAAAATTACGCTATGTATGTAGATATATTATATTTTATTATCCATTATTATTATGATAAATATTATGCATTATTAAAATTTCATTTTTTCAAACCCTTACCCGCACCCCAATAGGTCATAGGGCACTGCATCATATAACCGCAGTGTTATCTTGATCGTTAACACATGTAGTAAAAGTGATCAGCCCTCCGCTTCAGGTACCAGTCCAGGGTAATGAATGAATATTAGAGTGAAAAATAATTTTTTTGACAATATTTATTTGACCCCCCCCCTGGACCGAACCGAACCCAGGATCTCCAGAACGGTAGCCTAACGTGCTGACCATTACACTATAGAGGAGGACATTATTATGATATCTTATTATTATTTGAAGTATCTGAAAATTTATGTATCTTAAATTCTAACCGCCGTCAAAATGACGCCGCGCGACTAAATGAAGGTTAGCAAAGTTCAATCTCGAGAATGCACTATCCACAATGTAATCTCGCATTACAATTCATGTATTTATGACCCGCAAGACCGCTGAACTAGATTATCTAACCTCACCAGTTGTACCAGGCAAACAGCACACAGCAGCAGGTCAATGACAAATATTCGATTACCATTTGAAAACATTTTACAAACGTCATTCGCTAATCAGGAGAACCACCATATGACATAATATTAAATAATCATAATAAATAAATTTTGGATTATTTATATGGCGCCATGTTCGTAAAATACTACCTCAAGGGCGCTTCACTGTGAATGAATTGGGGAAAATATTATGGTGGAAATGATTTAGCAAACAAATGTGTTTTTAGTTTTTTTTCTAAAGATCTTGTCAGTCTCACTATTTCCAACCATTGAAGTTTTGAATATACAACCATTAAAGTATTGAACATCGCAAGAATTACAATTCAGATCATCAAATATTGGAAATATCTCAAAAATTAGAGTTCAGAGCATCAAATGTTGGAAAATATCTCAAAAATTACAATTCAAATTATAATTTTGATTAAATCCTAGTAGTTGATTTTTTTCTTAAAACACCGTTTTTGTATTGAAAAATAAGTTTTTCTTCGAAATAAATATATGCTTTTGAAAAGAAAACTGTTTTGAAAGGTAAGGAGAAACAAAAAAAAAACAAACAATAAATATATTTTATAAAACAAGAAAAAATAAAAGTCGGGCGTGAAGTGACCGCAGCCGGACGCGTAAGGGTGTCATCAAAATATTATTACGGGTCGGGTATCGGAATAATAACTCGTAATTATGATGCAATCGGTTTATTCAATAGGTCGCTATGACTGTACAAGGACAATTGTGTGCAGTCTCCTTTGTGCCAATCTCATAAGGGTTGGTTATAAAAATATAAACATATTTTTTTTAAAGATTTTTTTACAAAGTACATATTTAAATAAACAAAATAGTTGGTAATTTAAAAAAATATTTAAAATATAACGTTTCTACATCTCAAATAAAGTAGATACTTGTGTTTAGAGTGGGGGTTTGTTTTTCGATTACTAATTTTGTATAAACAAAATAAATTATAATGAAGTAAATTAATTATAAAAATGGGGTATGGAGCTTAGGTTGGGGTCAGTCTTATAATTCAATGTATGTATTTATCTTAATTCACTTAATTTATTTTAATTAAAAAAAACTATAAAAAAATTAAACAGTAAAATATTAAAAATTTAAATAGTAAAATTTAAACTATAAAAAATTTAATTAGTATACATTACGATACATTAAAATAAAAAATATGCAAGAACTTTTGCTAAAGGTGTGGAAGAATCCCGCTTCCGAAAACTCCTTCAGACACATGGAACAGATCAATATTCAATGAGATATTGTTCAAAATAGCGGTAGCTCTTCCTACAGGCATAACCATCAGCAGGTTAGTCCTGTGTATAGGAATGTGAAACAATCTATGTCGACACTGTCTTAGGTAACTATCGGGAACATACAGACCAATGTTCCGGATAATTTCAGGATTATCGATTAACGATCATAAATTCCCCGTAACATTGACATAACATTATTATATGTATTCATAATTTTCAGCAATATTGGTCAACTTGGTCTGCATCCGCGGGTGCAGGAAACGAGTCAAGGATCGGCCTCTACGGAAGGCCTGATATTCCGGAATCCATATCAAGCTACGACATCCTCAATTCGGCGGGGGTCAGTGGACCACCGACGAACTGCTCAGGACCAGGATGCTGCATCCCCAAATGTTTCGCTGAAAAGGGAGCCAGAGTAAGTATATATTCAAATATTTTTAAATCAAGTTATACTAGAAGGATATTTTACCATGTATTAAAATATAATAATAATAATAATAACCATATCCGCTCCTTAGGTGGAGCATATGGAGTCCACAAACTGTCTCCAGGCTTTTTTGTTATTAAAATATAGAAGTACAAAAAATTACATTTAAAAAAATTATAATTATTTATGTATATTATATCAGACACTGGATTATTCACCCTATGGATGATATGTTGATATTATGGTGTCGGGTTGTGGTCCTGTGGTAAGTGTCGTGGACTCTTGAGTCAGAGGTTCGAACCCACTCTACCACAATTTAGTACCTTTTGTTAAAAAAAAGAGCCGCTTAGGCTCAGAGAAATACAATATGAAATTGATTAATTTTTGTAAATAATAAAAACACAAATATTTCTCTTTTAAAAAAATTAAAACATTTAGCCTCTTTAACGTTCTTTCCGATAACGCAGTACTTATTTGAACGTTATACAAACGAATATGATTTCTCTTTATTTTAGGGTTTTCCCGGCTCCCCCGGTATGATGGGAGAAAGGGGCCAGCAGGGTTACCCCGGTGTGGAGGGTCTCATGGGCCCGAAGGGGGTGAAAGGAGACGCCGGCAGGCAAGGACCCCGGGGCCCGAAAGGAGAGAGGGGTAAGATGGGCATCCCTGGATTCCCCGGGATAAACGGTGTCCCTGGAACTCAAGGCGCCTCCGGAGCGCCTGGAATACCGGGAAGAGACGGATGTAATGGAACAGATGTAAGTAACTTTTATTTTTAAAATTATACATTAAATTTACATATAGTAATCATACCTTTTTCCATGCAGTTTTTATATGCAGTAAATATTTTTATGTAAATTTCAATTAATTGTGACTACAGTATAACATCGATTATATTCAGTAATTGCGGATAAGGGTAGTTCAGATGGGGAAAAATCCGGGTAATCAAAACAATCATAATTGGCAAAAAAAGACAAGTACATTCAGTATAAATCATTTTTATTGGCTTAGATTTTAACATACACGTAGCTTCAACATCATTTTTTAATTTTTTTTTTATTAATTTCCGCTTCAATATAATTTAAGACATATTAGATTGAAGTGATAATTTAATCAAATTTAACACAATTCGGATAATCAAGGTTCTACTATATTTTGTTTTGACATTTACTGTTTTGTTTAAAGGGTTCAGCGGGAGTGGATGGACCCGCGGGTTTGCAAGGCCCTCGCGGGTGGCCCGGCTCTACAGGAGACAAGGGAGAAAAGGGTGAGCCCGCTTACACCGGGATCCACCCGAAAGGACAGAAAGGAGAGCCGGGAGCAGATGGGGCTCAGGGACCACCGGGACCTCCCGGGTTGGAGGGCCTCCCAGGACAACGCGGACTTAAAGGCAACACCGGACCAGTGGTAAGTAGATTTTATGATTTAATTCCAATATAACGTTTTTAAAATTTTCTCTGTTTTCCCAATTCGTAAGAGTAAAAAACTGAATAGAGGGTTTGTACTTGTATTTCTTTATAGGTTATTTATTAACATATAGAGATGTTGATGAATATCACAGCCAATCAAATGATGAAACAGTATTTTGATTTTTGTTCACAAATTGTGGGTTTGTCTCCAAATAAGAGTTATTTATCTTGCATACATTAAATAAAGATCTCTGATATATAAAAAAATTAAATAAACTTATTAAACTCAACCATAGATTTTATTTGCAAAGACATATTGGTGTAGCGTTGTTCTCTCTGCGGGATATCTCTGCTCAGTCAGTAGCTCTGAGTACCTTATTGGAAAGTGGCGTGCTGGATACTTAGTATTTTTGTTAATATTTCCAGGGCCCCGTAGGACCCAAGGGAGGTAAAGGGTCGAAAGGAGAGTCTGGGCAATCCTTCATGGGCCCCAAGGGAGACAGAGGAGACAAGGGTGACAGAGGACCGCGAGGACCCTCGGCCTCTGTATTCACGGAACAGCTAAAGGGGGTGGTGAAGGGTATTCCTGGTGACAGGGGAGACAAAGGAGACCGGGGAGAGATGGGGATATACGGCGAGAAGGGAGACAGGGGGCTCATGGGAGAGTTGGGGGTCTCAGGAGCCAAGGGGATGACAGGAGAGAAGGGGCTTCCAGGAGTCGCTGGTGAAAGAGTACGTATTAAAAGCTTTTCAAACATTGAAATAATCCTCACCGATTTTGAAATTCACATTGTCGCATTATCAGGCGCCGTTGCGTAGTTGCGTAGTTGCGTAGGAGCTCAACTGCGAAATTGGCATCGCGGGTAAGATTCCTGCCATCTGTAAAATGAACTCAAGAAATATTTATTTTCAATCGAACAATTGTTTGTGATGTACTTTTTACATCTTCTTTCCCATCTTTACTACCATACTTGCAGACAAACCTTTAAAAAAAAGGGGCTTTGCGGGTTATTCCTTAAAAAAAATGAAAATATATTTTCCATCTGTATCTAGATACCAAATACGTTTAAATAAAATATTGAAAGATTTCTCCCTATTTCACCAGATCTTCTAGTTTTTCACTTCATTTATTGTTAAGAATCGTTTTATAATTCGAATATGATCTAAATTTTATACGAAGTATAAAATTATTTTAACCCGTATCTGGATCCAGCAATGCATCGTATTGACCTAGTGTCATATTGACACTAGGTCAATTAAAAAATTGGAAATTTTATTTATTACTTACCTTGCTTATTATGTACCAGATTTATAAATTATTAGTCGTAACTAAAAAAAATATGTTTTATTTTAATCTGTGTTGGGAACAGGACGGATATTCTAGTATGGGCCAATCAGGAATTTCTCAGCATTTGCTCATTGCTGGGAGGAAACCACTCGAAACTCCTCAAGAGAAGCCAGACAGCTGATTGTCGTCAACAGACCTTCCATTCCACTTGAAGAGGGTTCGGCATTTTGTGTCCTAGCTTGGTTTATGGTACCAAGTCCTTTTTGTCATTTATGATACCACCTGCCGTGATACTTTCGTATGAACTATCACAGATCTGATGTCAGGTTCCTACAACGGGCCTCCAGCTGTTGTCTTTGAAATCTTACTTAATTTCTTACTTTGCGTATGGTTCTGGCTTCTTTTTCACCCATATGGGTTATGTATTACGCTTGCATTCTCTCTGGTCTCAATCCTGTGGATTGGTCTGCAGCAACAAATGACATCTCCTTCGCCATTCTGGTCTATTTTCCAAAACTCTCTTCAGCTCCTTATACGTTGAGCAGCCCATGTCTCCGTTTATGGTACCAGATTACATGAAGGCGAGATATTCGGTCGCTAATCCTAATTTTCTTGTTGAATCTGTAGGGCAGAGATGGATACCCGGGAGCACCAGGTCCCATGGGTCAGAAAGGAGACAGAGGCATGGATGGGCTCTCCGGTCTGCCAGGCCGGGCAGGCAGCAAAGGAGAACCAGGAAGGGATGGACTTGCCGGAGAACCAGGTCTGCGGGGCCCGGCGGGTCTGCCCGGCGGTGGCAAGGGCTTCGCGGGGCCTCCTGGACCCCAGGGACCTCGCGGCTACCCGGGACCTGCTGGACCAAAGGGAGAAGACGGTTACCCAGGTACCATATATAATAATTTGAAGAAATATTTTTTATTTCGAAATTTTTCATAATTTATTTACTTAATATATATGTACATACACATACATACAAATATATGATGTACATTCATTTACAAATTGATAACTACAATAAATATATTATTTTTTGAAGAGACACACCATATTTGTTCATAAACATACCAGTACATGTAAATATTAGTTTTGAGTGTGTCTAAATCTTGTTTGTTCATAAATCTGGATTATCTTCAATTAGGAGTTTTTTTACATTATTTTGGACATCTTAACAAGGATTAAGAAGAATATGGAAGTCTGAGCATTTACGGGGCTTACGGGGTTATTAGTATTTTTATATGGAGATTTTTTTGCATTGATCCATGAAACCACCTTATGTGTCTTGTCGGTGGAGTTATTTTTAATAATAATAATAAAACCCTTATCCGCACCCCAATGGTGCATAGGGCACTGCGTCATATAAACGCAGTGTTACTTTGATCGTTTAGACATGGAGGAAGATGATCAGCCCTCCGATTCAGGTACCAGTCCAGGGTAATATGGAATAAATATTAGAGTGAAAAAAACACTTACATTTATTTGACCCTACCTGGGAATCGAACCCGGGACCTCCAGTACGGTAGCCGAGCATGCTGACCATTGCACTACGGAGGCGGACAATTTATTTTTAGGTTATTTTATAGGTTATTTTTACATAAGTTTTTTTTTCTTTTCTATTTTAACATAATATACAAAAAATGTATAACTCTATATCATTTACCTATGCCTTTATTTTGCCCTTGGTTCTTATTTTTGTTTGCTCTTTCGCCTCCGCCGACAACAAATTGAAGATGCTTGAAACTATGTGTAAAGTGCTCTGCTTCCATATTGAGTGTCCACTCTTGGGACCATTAACCAATCGTTGTTGGCGAAGCGGCTACCATAGTAAAATGTGATACAATGAATATAATTTTATTGTATCACAGTAATACAATGAAATGCTGATAATGCTTTCTCACATTTCACCTAAATCGCAATTCTTTCGCTCTTGTGTTTTGATCACACCAATCTACTTGATATCGTGATGTCAAGTGATAACATGATATCGTGGGGTAATTACCACAACTGAGTCATCTCAGATCCATGTTTAAGAGTTAACGATTAAAAATAAAGCTTTATTTTCTCTTCTTTAACATCAAACAAATCAAATATTAATCATTAATTTTTTTTTATGTTTAATTTTTTTAATTTATTTTTATTTTTATATTTTTTAACTGCCCCTTACTCCCTAACCTCGAGTTCATTCAGGACATTCGATCATAGGGTTTGTCCTTCCCGCTGAATGTCCAACACCTATTGTCAATCAACTCCAAAATTATTAATAGTGCGATCATTAATCATGTAAAAAAGTATGGCAAAAACATGTGACCCCAAAAAAAAATTCATTAAAAAAAATTGTTTAAGTAAAATCACTAGTATGGCAGGTATCACCCAAAATTAAGTGCTTTGCCAATAAATAAAAAATAAATAAATAAAAAAAATTATACTATGAAAATATAAAGTCTGTATAATTAAACTGCTCAGAAGCTTGAATTTACTGATTCAATCGAACAACCCCTCACTAAAGGTATTCAACATAAGTGTGTTTAAATACTTGTTCATAAATCTGGATTATAATCAGTTATAGGAGTTACTTTTCTTTTCTTTTTTTACATCTCAACATAGATGAAGAAGAATATGGAAGTCTGGTCATTTACGGGGTTTACGAACGTCATAGTCTGGTTTAAGTGATCACTTTACACACGTGTAACATTCACCAATTCTACCTATAGTTGATAACCACACTTCAAATTCTTGAATGTTTTATACATATTTTCCAATTTTGAAACATTGTACTTGAATCACTAGAATTTCACTAGAGACATCTATTGGTAAGATGAAAAGAAGCTTTTTATTGAGCAGAAACTCATATATTAAAATAATATGATAAATTACTCCTAAAATTGGAGATAACCAAGGTTTGTGAACAAGTATTTTACACACTTAAAATGTTGTTGATGAATAATAGTTGAGTGGGAAATGCGATGAATTTCTAATTTTGAAACATTGTACTTGAATCACTAGAATTTTCACTAGAGACATCTATTGGTGAGAATCTATGTTGAGATGTCAAAAAACAAAACAAAATTTTCAGTTATGATTGACTTTGTTTATAGGTGAAACTGGACCGCGCGGTCCTATGGGGCCCATGGGCGGACAAGGTGTACCGGGCACTCCAGGCCATGAAGGCGCAGCCGGAGAGAAAGGAGCCAAGGGAGAGGCAGGATCTCCCGGGTTTCCTGGAATCACTGGACCCCGTGGATATGTCGGCTCTCCAGGTTCTCCCGGGCCGAGAGGAATGCAAGGAGAAAAGGGACTGTCGATTCCGGTATTGTACTTATATGATAACCTTCACACCCTTCAACAAAGAGTATCCACTTGGTTTACTAAAGACCTAATACAATTAATCAGTGGAAAGAAATTGCTAAAGAAAGCTTAACCCTTTCCGGTCCTTAAAAAAAATCCACCAGTTCCACAATAGATTTACAGCATTATAGGGTTAAACAATACATCCAAGTTTTTTAAAATTAAAACTGCACTTGTGTTAAAAATTAATTTTTATTTTGAATGTTCACAATCTTGTCTCTTATTATTACATTTTACACTAAATACGAGTGAGAAATTTTTTTTCTTGTATTTTAACACTAAAATGATGAATAAAAAAATGTCGAATGACATTCGACATTGGACTCACCGGAATAAAGTCGATGTCGAATGACATTCGACATAGGACCGGAAAGGGTTAACAGCTACTGAACTATATATCAATATTTTTGTGTATTACTTAATATAAACGCACTGATCTTTATTGTTTTTATATTCAAGTATAAAAGGCCCTTGTGCCGTATAATTAAATAAATATTTAAATGAGTGTATGAGTTAATTAAATTATTTTTGTAATGAATCATATCGAATATTCCTCGTTAATATTCAGGAGGGGTATTCAATAGTCCGCAACATAATTTCCTATAAACTTAGGTAATATTTAAAGTAATTAAATTTTTACATAAAACAACGTTTTTTATATTGAAGAAATAAGTTTTCTTAAAAACAAATACATGGTTTTGAAAATAAAAGAGTTATTGAAAGGTAATAAAAGGTATACATTTATTTTTTCATTTTACCTACATTTCGTGGGTATACTGGCAAAAAACGTTAACTCTAAAATCCCTGTGTCAATAATCTATCACTGTTATTAAAAGCTTTTAATCTGAATAAAATACCCGCTTTTTATTTAAATTTAAAATTTAATTTACTTTTTACACCACATAAATATGACATTTCAAACTTATAATGTATTTTGCCAGTTTATAGAATGTTGAAAACTTTATAATTTGCATCATTTACTCAAAATTTCATATTTTCGAGTTAGCTCGCGTGGCAGATCGCTTGATGAATTGGACGTTTGCGAGTACCCCCTTTAAGAAATAAATTACAAAATGGCATTAGCTGCTTGCATAAAAATTAGTTTTATTTTTCAGGGTAACAGAGGCATGGACGGTGCCGCAGGAAAGGACGGCGAGAAGGGTCAAAAGGGTGAACGCGGTTATACAGGAGTAAGAGGTCTCCCTGGAGATTCATCTCTCGGCATACCGGGCTCTCCAGGTCTGCAGGGTATCGCCGGAGAGAAAGGGCAGGGTGGAAGGCCGGGCATCCCCGGGATACCTGGATCGCCTGGATCGAAAGGAGACATCGGTGGCCGATGCTCGGACTGCAGTCCGGGATTACCAGGAGCCAAGGGAGACCGAGGTCTCGATGGTCGTCCCGGAAACGATGGACCGCGTGGGCCGCCTGGAGAACAAGGACCCGCCGGAGAAAGGGGTCTCGATGGCAGAGACGGTCTTATTGGCCCTCAAGGACCGACGGTATAAGAACATTATTTTATTTATAAATAAATAAAAAAAAAACAAAAATTGCAGTGCAGTTGTGTAAACCATATTTTGTATTATGTAGTGTTTTGAGGTTGTGGGTTCGATTCCCTTTGTTTACCATGTATATATATATATATATATATATATATATATATATATATATATATATATATATATATATATATATATATATATATATGGTATATATATATATATACATATATATATATATATATATATATACATATATATATATATATATATATATATATATATATATATATATATATATATATATATATATATATATATATATATATATATATATATATATATATATATATATATATATATATATATATATATATATATATATATATATATATATATATATATATATATATATATATAAATATATACATATATATAAGTATACATATTTTAATTTCTATCAATTTGCTATAATATTATTTAAACGAAAAATAAATATAAATGAATAACATATTGCGCTTATTTAAAGTAAATTATAAAACAACAGTATACATGTGAGTTTTGTTAAAGTTAATTGTATTTGTTTATAGGGAGAACGGGGTGAAATGGGTCTTCCGGGTAATGATGGTCTTCCAGGAACACCAGCAATGGTGTCGTTAAATCTAGTGAAAGGTGAAAGGGGTCCAAAGGGTAATACTGGAACACCAGGAAGACCCGGGCCTCAAGGACCACAGGGTTTCAACGGCACAAGAGGTGATGTGGGGCCTGTAGGAATGCCTGGCCAAAAAGGCGACATGGGACCTAGAGGTTATCAAGGCCTTGATGGGACTCCAGGAGCAGCGGGATTACCTGGAACTCCGGGAGAGAGTGGTCTTAGTATTAAAGGAGAAAGGGGGTATCCTGGAGAAAAGGGTGGCAAAGGAGAGAAGGGAAGAGGAGGATTCGATGGCCCGAAAGGCGAAGCTGGACAATGCGCCCCTCAAAATATAACAGAGGGAATGAAGGGTGACAAAGGACATCCCGGTGAGAAAGGAAATACGGGTGTGGAAGGACCCCCTGGATACCCCGGAGAAAAAGGATTGCAAGGACTTAGGGGAGATACTGGTTTAACTGGTAGTCCTGGAAACCCTGGACCAGTTGGTCCTCGTGGTTTGCCTGGTCCGAGAGGAGAGAAGGGAGAAGTAGGATCGATGGGATTCCCTGGTGAGCCTGGTAGAGATGGAATTCGAGGTCTACCTGGTCTTTCTTCACCAAAGGGTACTAAAGGTGAACCTGGATCTCCCGCTGTCGGTCCTCCTGGAGCTCTAGGTCCAGAAGGTCTAAAAGGTGAAAAAGGATTAAGAGGTCTACCTGGGAAAACTGGTATGGATGGTTTGCCTGGATCTAAAGGTTTCATGGGAGAGAAGGGCGAACAAGGGGTTGCTGGTCTAGTTGGATTAATGGGAGGTCCTGGTCAAAAAGGAGATGCAGGCCCTATTGGCCCTCCGGGGGTTCCAGGTGTCATGGGGAGAGCCGGACTTGATGGAATGAAAGGAGTCCAAGGATATCCCGGTGAACCCGGCAGACAAGGATTAGTAGGACTACCGGGAAATAAAGGTGAACAAGGAAATGTGGGGGAGGACGGGGCTAAAGGATTCCCCGGATCGCGTGGGAGACCTGGAATGCCAGGAAATCCAGGATTAGATGGATTACCCGGTGAAAAGGGTGACAAGGGTGCTACTGGCTTGCCTGGATCATATGGAGCTCCAGGACTAGAAGGATTACCTGGAGAACCAGGTCTAGAGGGCCTTAAAGGAGAACGTGGACCAGCAGGACTACCAGGTCCACCAGGGCCATTTGGTTTGGCAGGACCGAGGGGTGAGGTTGGATTACCCGGAAAGCCAGGGAGAAAGGGAGAACCTGGACCCGTATCAGAAAAGGGTCAAAAGGGTGAACCAGGTCTCTCTGGATTAAGGGGACAAGATGGACTTCCAGGCTTAACAGGATTGCAGGGAGTGAAAGGAGATGCTGGTTTACCTGGCATAGGAGTTCCAGGGCTTACTGGCCAGAAAGGAGACAGAGGTCGAGATGGACTGAACGGATTAGATGGTTTACCAGGATTTAAGGGAGACAGAGGTTTCCCCGGTACTCCAGGACAGAAAGGAGAGGTTGGATTTGCCGGCGAAGTTGGAATGCCCGGTTTACCTGGTCTGGACGGATTACCAGGAAAAGATGGTGAAGTTGGCATGCCAGGTCCCATGGGATTGAGAGGAGAGAAGGGAGATAAAGGATTCCCTGGCCGAGATGGTTATGATGGACTCAAGGGTGACTTGGGATTAGAAGGATTGGCCGGACCCATGGGTCCACCAGGTCCGAGGGGAATGCAAGGAGAGCGAGGACCATCTGGTCCAACTGTCAACGTGAAAGGTGAAAAGGGAAACATGGGTTCTCCAGGATATGACGGAATGAAGGGAGATAAGGGTCTTCCAGGATTTGCTGGTCTTCGCGGATTAGAAGGTCAAAAGGGTGAAAGAGGTTTACAAGGGGTACGCGGACTTCAAGGATTAATGGGTCTCCAGGGACAGAAAGGTAAAATTATATTCATGTATGTATGTAGAATTTTTAAATTGCCAAGTACTTCATTCATAATTCAATAGATTTTTTGTCAAAAGGATTCATTGTAATTATTCCTCATATTATTTAAAATTGTTGTAATTTACAATATTTAATATTTTTTAGGTACAGCTTGCTTTTTTTAGGTAAATGCGAGTTATGTAATGTGAGAAGTTTATTAATACATATTTTTATTTAATGTTTTTAATTGAATTACAGGTGATACTGGTCCGGTAGGCCCAGAAGGAAGATCAGGACTTACTATAAAGGGAGAAAAGGGTCTACCTGGAATCCTTGGAAAGAATGGACGTGATGGCGCACCTGGCGCACCGGGAGCTAAAGGAGATGAAGGTCTCGTAGGTCTTCCTGGATTACAGGGTAATCCTGGATATCCCGGATCTCCTGGATTGATGGGACAGAAAGGTGACGAAGGCAGAGAAGGCATTGCTGGACCACCTGGATTAGATGGTCTTCCTGGAAGGCCTGGTGAGCCAGGAGCCCGGGGTCTTATTGGTCTTAAAGGAGATCAAGGGCCACCAGGGTTGTTTGGTCTTCAAGGCCAAAAAGGAGAGCAAGGACTGCAAGGTCGCGAAGGTCGCCCAGGATTGAATGGACAAAAAGGAGACATTGGTTTTCCGGGTGCTCCTGGTTTGGTAGGGCTACGTGGAATGCAAGGCGAAAAGGGAGATAGGGGATTCGAAGGCATGCAAGGATTGCAAGGTGTTTCAGGCGAGAAGGGTGATAAAGGAATGGCTGCATACCAACCACCTCCTGGCCAAAAGGGAGACAAGGGTGCCCAAGGTTTGCCCGGAATCCCCGGACGTCCCGGACCTCCAGGACCTCGTGGACTTCCTGGAAAAGACGGATTCCCCGGAGAGAAGGGCAATGCTGGTTTGGATGGCTTGCCCGGACCAGTAGGACCACAAGGAGAACGAGGATATCCAGGAGCACAAGGACTTCAAGGAGAAGAAGGTCGAGTGGGAGAAATTGGAGAGAGAGGTTACCCTGGAGCATCTTGCGAGACAACTCCTGACTACCTAACAGGAATTTTGCTGGTAAAACATAGTCAAACGGAGGAAGTTCCTCAATGTCAACCTGGACACATTAAACTGTGGGACGGTTACTCGTTGCTTTACATCGAAGGTGACGAAAAGGCACATAATCAAGATCTCGGCTTCGCAGGATCCTGCGTGCGGAAATTCAGCACAATGCCTTTCCTGTTCTGCGACCTAAATAACGTTTGTAACTACGCGAGCAGGAACGACAGGTCGTATTGGTTGTCTACAAGTGCGGCCATACCCATGATGCCAGTCGAAGAAGAAGGAATCAGACAATACATCTCTAGGTGTGTGGTGTGTGAAGTACCAGCTAACGTCATCGCCTTGCACAGCCAATCCACAGAAGTGCCAGACTGCCCCAACGGATGGAATAGCTTATGGATTGGTTACAGTTTCGTAATGGTGCGTATTTGGCAATTTATTTCAAGTTTATTCATCCCATTATATTTCTTAAAGTTTTAATAAATCTTGTTTATATACATGAAAACTGATAGCTGAGGGAGACCGAGAAAAACTTGGCACGATCAGGTATGCCAAATACTTGAAAGCGGTCAGGTTAGGAGTCAAAACAATCGGCGGGTATGTATGAGGAGATGCATGAACGTGGAAGAGGCGAAGAATGTTTTGGTGGAATGCAAAGACAGAGTTGGTGTGACGTTCTATTCTCTCTGCCCACCCCTGTTAGTAAGTTAGTTAAAACTTATAAATGAAATTGAAAAGTGTTGTTTCAACTTTTTAAAAAAAAAAATGGTTTTGGTTTTTGGTAACAGAGTTTTACTTTAGTCGGGAGTATACATATAGAGTAACTGTCACGTCGGTTATTATTTTAATATATTATGTTGATATTTTTAGGAGTTTTGGATTATTAATTTTTTTGCGGAAACCGAATAATGAAAATACACAAAAAGGACACTACAGTAGAGTTGTGTAATCTTGAAACTATTGTTGGATCACCACTTTTAAAATTTCAGATATTTATTAGCTGGAAAACATTGATAAGTGTCATTGGAAGTTGTCCCACACAGCATTACCGGATCTGGTACAGAAGCATCTAGGCTTCCTGACAGACCCTCTCTTATAAAGCAACTTTTTGTTTTATGAACTAAGTTGCAAAGATTTCAGAAAATGTAAAACAAAATTGTAACCAATTTTTACCATGAATTTACATTTAAAAGCTTTTAATGTCCCTGTTACTGCCAATCTAAATTAATACAAGTTTGTAAAATTAACACCTAATTTTCCAGAAGTGCTCAAGTATAGGCGTTTAGTTCGTTAGTTTAGTTAGTCATCTAGATCCAGTTCTGACCCGACGTTGGCCGGTACACACACACCTCCAAAACCCCGACCAGCACAGCAGACAGACAAGACATTTGCAGAAAATGTTCATTCCTCGCATTTCCCACTTAACATCAACAACATTTTGAGTTTGTTCAAATACTTGTTCACAATTCTGGATTATCTCCAATTATAGGAGTTATATATCATATTTTTTTAATATAATAGTTTCTGCTCAACAGAAAGTTTCTTTTCATCTCACCATTAAATGTATCTAGTGGAATTCTAGTTATTCAAGAACAATCGAAATTGGATCATATTTAAAGAACTTCCAAGAATTTGAGTACCGTAGAACGGGGCTTGAACTTTGAGGTGTTACATGAGCACAGTACAAAAAAGGAATTTAAATCTGTATTCGGTCTACAATAATGAACGTATCGTGACAATAAGTGTCACCTGTCAGGGAAATAATGAATCATGTCGATACGTTTATTATTGTAGACCAAATACAGATCTAATTTTTTTTTGTACTGGGCTCAAGTAACATATCAAATATTATCCACTGACACTTCGTAATGGAATTGCATTTTTAGTTTAATTTTTAAAAATGCAAATCTATTATAACTTTATATAAAATCGTGCTTTCAATACAAAAAAACCTTTATAAAAAATATTTTTAATATCATACAATACTTAAATTCACTCAAATTAAATTAATTTCTCATAAAATTATATCAAATCATGGTTATCAACTCCTGCCTTCTTTTAAATATAACATAACGATTTGTATAGCCTCTCACCAGTTTGATAATGTCGGTAACGACGAAACCCGGTCGCTGGTCAAATAAAAAGTGGAAAAGCTAAAAATATTGGTTTTAATCTAATAATAAATTAACACATCAAAGTTCAAGTAGCCCCGTTCCACGGTAGTGTGGTTGTCAATCATGGGTAGAATTGGTGAATGTTACAGGTATGTAAAGTGATCACCAGCTTCGTAATGCTTAGACTTCCATATTCTTCTTCATCTATATTGATATGACTTTTTTAATTATTCATCTTCCTTCTATTACGGATCCTTTTCACAAGTATTGATACGTGTAAATTATTTTTTAGCACACCGGTGCGGGTGGGGAGGGCGGAGGACAGGCGCTGGCCAGCCCAGGCTCCTGCTTGGAAGACTTCAGAGCCACGCCCTTCATCGAGTGCAACGGAGCTCGCGGCTCGTGTCACTACTTCGCCAACAAGCTGAGCTTCTGGCTCGCCACCATCGAGGACAGGGAACAGTTCAGCACGCCGCAGAAACAAACGCTGAAGGCTGGCACCCTCAGAACCAGGGTGTCCAGGTGTCACGTTTGCATAAAAAACACGTAGGAGCCTTAGCGTTAGATTAGGAAATTTAATAATGACTTAAAACGACAGCATTCTCGGAAAATACAATACTCAACCTTGTATGTTTTTGTGAGATAAATTATACACCACTTCTGGTCATAGCGTATAGGTCTGATAAACCTCTGCAAAGCATATCAATCCCACTACGAATCACCGAATTCCTACCCCGTGGGAAGTCAAAAAACAAGAGAATTAGTTTTCTTATACGTGTATGGATTCTACCACAATCATATAAACATATTGTTTCTTAAAACAGCCACAAATAACATTGTAAATACTCCAATCAACATCAATAATATCCACAGTGTTTGTTTGTAGTTTTAAAGCAATTTATTTCAAAATAAGATATGCCGATAATAACGAGTTCAAATGATTTAAGTATATGTAATGATATATTGTTGTGTATTGAGTAATTTTTCTTGTACCCAAGTTTGAAATACGCCAAAATTAGTTAGATATACCAGTAAAATCGTTTGACCGCTATAACACAGCAAGATAAGCTTCGTTCTATTAATTTATGAATTTAGTTACCAATGTATTAAAATTTTAATATCTTTGCTTCATTTAATATATACATTTAAGGATTTATATGTATATTTTTTTTAATTCCTTCAAGCTAGCATGCTATGTATTTATCATCTAATTCTATACGTTAAAGGGCGATATTTTTAAGAGTTTCCAAACGATTGTTGCATTTAATATTGTAGAATTATTAATTTCTAATAAAATTAATAAAAAAACGTGAGGTTTCCCGAGATTTTTCCACGTGCCATATTTTTTTGGTAGATATTTGATTCAATTATATGAGATAATATATTTTACACATTATAATATATGATTTTTAGGTTCCTATAAGATTCTTGATCCAAAAAAACGCTAAAAAACATTCATGAAAACTATTATGCACTTCGGTATAAAATACCCTTCATTATTTTTAAGTCAGTTTTTCAGTGAGATCATTTTCTGTTCCGCGATAATATATTGGTGCTATTTTTTGTACATTTATTTTCAGTTTTCAAATTTTCAGACCGTACATTGTCTAGTCAAAATCTGTGCCGATTTTTTTTCTGAATCTGTCTCTCCGTAGACAGCTTCCGTCTTTTCATACTATTCAGCAGGTCTCACTCCATTTTTGATATAATTTATGAATTCATCTTAAAATAAAATAATAATTATAAACACTGCCATGTAATATAATTTTTATGTATGTTTTAAGGTAAATATATTTTTTAAAAATACATAAAAATATTTTATTTATTATAATGCAAATGTAACAAAAGTTTGTGAATTGAACAGTTGAAAGTGAAATGTTAACCTTCGTTTTTTAATAAAAAAGTAAAAATTACTTAAGTACCACATGCTTTAAAATATTAAAAATATTTTAAGTATTCGCTATATTTTGAGTGAGTCCAAATCTTTGTTCATAATTTCCTGAATTTTTTCCACTCGGGAGTTATTATATCAAGGTTTTTTATTGATATCTCAACACGGATAAAAAAGATGTAAATATAAATATGTTTGAATTTATAAATTTCTGAGTTACATTAAAAAAAATCATTATGGTTGTCAATCATGTGTAGAATGGTGTTTATTACGTGTGATCACTTGAACCGGCCAGCCAGGTCGTAAGCTCTGTCAATACTCAGACATCCATATTCTTCTCCATCTGTATTGAGATATCAATAATGCATATTGTTAAACATTACTTTATAATTGCTTCTTAGTCGGACTTATCTGTACCCGAATGGTTCATAGGAGCGTACCTTTGCTGTTGCTGGACCGATGGCGTGGAATGCCTTCCACCAGTAGTTAGGTATAATGAGAGTGAGATAATGTTTTAAAAAACTAAAGACGCATTGATAATGGTAATGAATACATTAATAATATTATTATTATATGCAGATGGCGTAAGTTTTATAAATGTTTATTTCAGTAAAAAAATAAGTATTCTTAAATTTATCACTGTCCAGACATTTTACACTTATCTTAACAGTATAATACCCATAATTAACAATATGACAATGACTAAAGCCTCCCACCTATTATCTATGTTCCCATTGATAAGAAATAAAAATACCAAATAAAAATTAAATAAAAATAAGAAACAGCTACTGCCCCCTCTTTAACCTTCATCGTCCCAAGGACCCAACACTAAAATTTAGAATTAGTTTCACATACGGTGTTTGAAAATGATGCGGAATGCATCGAAACACGTGTCACAGTAGATTTTAAGAAAAATATGTATTTACTAAGTAATACATTAATTAAAAGTGGATAGATTTTACCACAAAGTGACTGCCGAATCAATTAATGAAAAGTGTTCACTTAATCGTTAATTATGTGGGAAGGTGATCAGTCCTGCACTTCAAATTCGTAAAGAATATGGTGATGTAAGAGAAGGAGTTCCGGGTGTAGGCTATTAATGGGATATGTGAAAGCAAATGCAGAAGGGATTGCAGCAATGGTTTAGGCACTCAGAGTTACTTAACAGTACTCGTATGATATAATGTATTTTGAACACGTATTGAGGAGAAAGAAAAATAAACAAATATGGGTATTAAAAAGAGACGAAAAATGCAGTGTTTATTTCATGTACCATTATCGACAAAAATAATTGAAATATATACCTAGCAAATGTCAAACAATGTTAAAACACAAAAATATGTTATTTTAAATATCCGAATATATATTTTTAAGAATACCTATAAAATAATTATTGAAAATCATTTGATAAAGCAGAGCTTTTAGTTGGTTATCACTTTAAAATGGTTTGAGTCTCTACTAAGCTTCCAAAGAAAAAGCACAGATGTCATTCAGTACTAAAAAATAATAACTTTGAATATCGACAACAGATGTCAGGAGCTCATCGTTTTCAATTAAATTTGAAGGATACTTTAACGTATCATTTTCATTAAATCTCGCTGTACGATAAATCGCAACTCTATTTTCCCTAAACACAGGTAACATTTGACGAAATTGCAATTGAAATAATTTAATTTAATTTGTTTTTGATTAATTACGGAATATGCTTTTATCCTAACTTTTCCTTTTTTATTAATTTATTCCATTTTTAATACAGAAAATCTGATTGTTATGCATACAACGTATCAAAATTATGATATACATTTATTGTGTTTCTTGCAAATATCTATAAGTATTAGCGAAAGTTTTAATTAGTTTAAATGGTAGAAAGGTACAACATATACAAAAGTGCACCTACTGATAAACATCCATACACTGTCGTTATTTAGCTATACCAGTGGTTCTAAACATTTTTGAAGTCTGAAAGCACTTTATATCATAAGGAAAATTCGCGGTACACCAAAACGAAAGATTAAAAAAAAACATACAAAGGAAGCTTTAAAAAAACTGATTATTTTATTACAGACAAGTTACAAATTACATTTATAAAAAAAAAAAACATAGAGACAAATATTCCAATGATACGTTTTGTGGCGAAAACTGTTTTATGTGACACCTGAGCTTGTCGGCTTTTACAAATTTCAGGTAAATTAGGTCTAATATTTCGTATAGCGTCTCTAATTTCTTCATCCTAATTGCTAAGCCAAGGTTCACAAATCAAGGGTTACAAATGCTTTCCATAAACCTATTATTGATAAAGCGCCATCTGTGTAAATTGCTATAGATAACCCCCATGATATTTTCAATTGTTCCAAGTATTATGATATATAATACCCAAATATATCTTGACCGCTGTTGTGAGGTGATCGCATACAACTTCACTTTGCAAGGGTGCTGCCATCTATCCATTATATTTTCAACTCAAATCGCACAGGAAATGAGTCAGCATTCAATTTCATTCAATAGTTTCGGAAGCTAAGCTTCCATCTTCAGATCTGAATGTGAACTCTATTTAGTTTACATTTAGACCTGAAGATGGTTTCGAAACTAGTCGTCATAAAATAAACTCAAGTGGTAAAAAAACAGGTGTTTTCTTTAATAAATTCAACATTTTTTACCACAAAGTAAATGCCGAAACAATAAATAAAATTTTGTTTTCAAATAAATTTTAATAAGTTCTCATACCTGAAACCTGTGAAACCTTTGGGTGCATGTTGGTCTATGGGTCGACCAAAAATCGCATGTGTGTAGTTTTGAGTGTGTAAACGGTGCTATGATGGTGAAGGATGGTATTGTTTGCATGCTGTGTAGTGATTGTCCTGACGAAGAGACGGTACGTCTCGAAACCGTTAGACATAAAAATCTCGGTGAGTGGTTATATACTAATTTTAATAACATTTTTGTAAAAAAAAATAAGTAAAAATGACTAACCACAAAGTAAATGCTTCAAATATTAATAATATTGAGAATATTATAAGTGCTCATAATTTCGCGGAGAACTTGCAACAAGCTCGTTGAGCACCAGTTAAAACACCGGTTAAAAACCACTGATCAATAATAATAATAATTCTTCATCATTTATACAGAGCCATTTTCGTAAAATATTACCTCAAGGGATGTGTAAAGAGCTCAATGGGGGATACTAAGGTATAAATAACAGGAATAGATCAGCAAAGATAATTTACTGACGTCTATAGTTTATTGGGCGCTTGTGTGCGCAATACATACATGTATATTCTTATCAGAGTCGCCCCCAAATTCTATGTTCTAAATCTTCAGGCTACACCTATAAAGGCTTAAATCTGGCGCCCTAACCTTAAAAGCGCCCCTTGAGACAAAAATTACTTAAATAGGGTTTAAAAAATAACGCTGGCCCGGCTACCGTCTTGGAGGTACCGGGTTTGATTCCCAAGGGCTTGGTTGGTAGGGGGGGGGGGCAAATAAATTAAAGTGATTTTCTCACTATAATATTTACTCAATATTACCATGTAATATTGCAGAGAGCTGATTACCTTTCCTTCATGTGTTAACGATCAAGATAACATTTATTTTATATGATGCAGTGCCCTACTCACCATCGGGTGCGGATAAGGGTTCATAGAAGAAGAAAACCTTAAGAAAAAATATCAACCCTCGTTAAAATAATGTTAGGATTGTTTAAGCATATATGTAGTTAATATATTTTTTAAGACGTATTCCAGTTCTTGTACAATATATCAACCTGAACTGATAACTATATTATTCGGAAATATGCATTTAGGCACATGTACCTGCGCCGAAGGAGTGCTCCCGAAAATGAAAACGGGCAATTTGCATTCCAAATAAGTGTGTCAATCGTGTGCGCACTCGGAACACTCGCGGACCTATCTCGAGTCTTTTTGAATACCTACCTAAATTTTTTAATATTTTTTGACATCTCATCAAAGATGAAGAAGAATATGGAAATCTGGGAATTTAGATTTTGTGAACAAGTAATTGGACACACTCAAAATGTTGTACATTTTTTATTGTTCTTAACGATTCTAACCTAATATACACACAAAAAGAGAGAAAAATTAAGAATACTTAAGTATATCCATTTTAAAATTTTCATAAAATTATGTCTTGATCATTCACCCATTCCTTTATTTTGCTTTTGTTCCATGTTTTATTTTGACCTCTAACATCCGTCGGCAACAAATTAAAAATATTCATATTTATTGTTAATTCTTAGGACGTTTGAAGGTTTCTTCGTTGTGTGTAAATCGTGTATCACGCGTTCGTATTATAGGCAGCTACCTAAAATAGGGATTATTACCGTGAGGAATTCTACTCATATCTTGCATACATTGAGAAGGACCTTTGCTAAATAATGCTCACTCAAATCAACTATAGATATTACCACAAACTTGCACATGAAACGACGTATGCATCATATATGTTATTATATACACGAATTCCAAATATTTGAGTAATGTGGTTGTCAATCATGGGTAGAATGGTAGATGCTGCACAAGTGTAAAGTTATTATATATAAACCAGACTATTATAGGTCGTTAGCCTTGTAAATATCTAGACTTCCGTATTTTTCTTCATCTATGTTAAGATATTGAAAGCTGTCCCACCGCATGCCCAGATCTGATACAGAAGCATCTAGGCTTCCTGACAGATCTGCTCTTGCTAAGCATTTTTTTTAACTAAGTTTCGAAATTTATTGAAAAATGTGAAACAATATAAAATTGTTTCCCGATTTTACTGTGAATTTACATTTAAAAGCTTTCAATATACCAGTCACTGCCATTCTAAATAAATACAAGATTGTAAGTCCATCACCAAATTTTCTAGAAGTTCCCCAGTGTAGGCAGTGAAAGGGATTAGTGTTTAGTTCAATTAGTCAGCTAGATCCGATTCCGACTCGACGTTGGCCGGTACACAGACGCCCACAACCCCGACCAGCACAGCAGACAGACACGGAACAGTGCAAAGACATTTACAGAAAATGGTTAGTCATCGCATTTCCACTCAACCATTATTCATTGACACTATTTCGGACCCCTTTCACAAGTAACTACACACAAATATATACGTATATACACATATACACATATATTTTTTCTTGATCCTAACAAACGATGGACATAACTTTTTTTTTATAAAGAACAACCCTATCTCACAACCTGGCACAAAGTCCTAACCATGACTAAATCTGTGTTGAGATATCAAAATGTACATATATTATTATTATACATATAAGCATATAACATATAACCCTCTTCTAGTGAAATGGAAGGTCTGCTGATGACAGCCAACAGTCGGCCTTCTCCTGAGGAGTTTTACGTTGTTTCCTCCCAGCAATGAGCAAATGCTGAGCAGTTCCTGATTGGCCCACACTAGATTATGCCTCCTGTTCCCAACACAGATGTCAATAAAAACATGTTTAATTAGTTAGAAGAAACAATAATCCACTTAATGGTCCATCTTGTACATAATAAGCAAGGTAAGTAATAAAAGAAATTCTTACCTAAAAAAAAACTCTTTTTAGATTCGACACGAGAACTCATCATTCATCCTTGCTATGACTAACCCTTGATCGGGCCGAATAAGACTTTCGGGTGGAGGTATAAAAACATATTTATTTACTTAGAAGAAACAAAAATTTTAACAAAAGATTTATAAACCTTGTGTATAATAAGCAAATTTTGTAATAAATGCAATTCCCATCTAGAAAAAAGCACATATAATAAGTCTTTCGCAGTTAGTTCAACCACACATTTAAGTTAGGAAGTAGAGAACAAAATATAACGTTTTTTTTTAAAGAAGCATACGCACGTAATGCTTGTTAAAATTGATCAATGCATTAATACATAATTGTCGATAATTATTATACGTCGTAACCGTCGGCGGATTGGCGAGCCTATCAGTTATAAGGTCATACATAGGTGGTCACCTGTTGCTAGGGGGCTCGTCACCTGTCCACTCGCCCAGCGCGCGAAGCTCTCCATCATATCTGAAGGTCAGCCATGGGAGACGGTTACTGTCTTCGAAACGAGCTTGACTAGTCGATCGGGCGGTAAGCACGATGTATAAAGACAGTCTCTAAATTTACAATCTAACGTTTTCATCTAAAGACGAAGCGAAAAATAAAATCATAAATTTCTATAGAAATTAAGACTCATTTTCGCTATCTTTGATGTTTATATGATTTCCAATGGAAAATAGCAATTCACTTTGCGTTGTTTCAAATTGCGTCGCGATATTTTGGAATGTATCTACGACGCAAAGTGAGGTCTTAGCGTATTACATATCGTTGGTTTAATGCCAAAGGGCCACAACGCAAAAAATTAAAGTTTTATTCCAAAAATGATGTCTAAATCGTCAACATTTTCATATTCAAAAGACACCCATGGACATGGACATTTCAAACGCTAGAATCATGGGTGTCTTTTTCGAGTATGATATGTTTCCGATTTCGATACCATTTTTGGAATAAAGAGTTTGATTTATTTGCGTTGGGCATTTAACAAGCGATATATTTATAGCGGTTGATAGGTGAATTATACCTCTTAGATTCTTGATTCTAGAAATGATCCTAAACTAGGAAGATGATTTCAATTTATGTTTTTTTTATTGTATTTATTGTAACTCACCAAAAAATTATTTTCGATTCCAATTACCGAAAAATTTGACCGTGTTGAAAAAATATATTAGAATTCATTTTCGCGATGTTAGTACAGATTCAGGGGAAAGGAAAATGTAAACAAAATATGTTAATTTATATAATTTTTTGACATCTCATCAAAGATGAAAAAGAATATGGAAGTCTGGGCATTTACGGGGCTGACGACCGTCATAGGCTGGTTTAAGTGATCACTTTACACACGTGTAACATTCACCAATTCTACCCATTATTGACAATCAGATTATTATTATTATTATTATTATTATTTAAGTGATCACTTAAACCAGCCTATGGCGGTCGTCAGTTCCGTAAATGCCCAGACTTCCATATTCTTCTTCATCTTTGATGAGATGTCAAAAAATTATATGAAAATAACTCCTGTAATTGGAGATAATCCAGATTTTGTGAACAAGTATTTGGACACACTCAAAATGTTGTTAATTTATACGTTTTAAAATATAAAAATCATAAGAAAAAAATAATAAAATAAAAGATATTATGTATATAGTAGTGTAATTTTGTCCGCCTCCGTAGTGTAATGGTCAGCACGCTCGGCTACCGTTCTGGAGGTCCCGGGTTCGATTCCCAAGGGGGGTAAAATAAATATAAGTGATTTTTTCACTGTAATATTTATTAAATATTACCCTGGACTGGTACCTGAAGCGGAGGGCTGATCACCTTTCCTTCATGTGTAAACGATCAAGATAACACTGCGTTTATATGACGCAGTGCCCTATGCACCATTGGGGTGCGGATAAGGGTTTCAAAATGTATATAGTAAATTCAGGAAAAATATAAAATTGCAAGAAATAATGAAGTAAAATTAACAAAGTAAGAAAATATTACAATGAGAAAAATGTATCAAGAATATTTAGTGAAAATAAAACTATATTATACAAACAAAACTTTCTATATGCAATCTACAGCAGTTGTTTCTATTATATATTATATTACCAAACTAATTTAATTTTTACTTTCTTCGCTCTGTAGACATCGTGCCAACAGACATGAATTATTCTCTTTATTATCTATTATTGACAACGGAAATACTAAAAACTCATTTTTAAATCTCCTACTGTGATAATCTCATAAAAAACATAATATCTTCAGATAAACATATAATAATACCTACTAAAAATCAAATAAATTATTTTATTTTATTTGTTCGGGAATCGTACAGTTTTACATTTAAAGAAGTATATAATTAAAAATAGTTACATTAACAATAATAAAATGTTGTAAATAAATTATCTGGTCAAATTAAAAGCTTAATAATAAAAATGAAAATGGTATTTTCTGGCGTTTCTCATGTGTGTGATTATAATCCAGGATTCGGATCTCACATACTAATATAAGAGTTTCTGCTTAATAAAAAGCTTCTTTATATCTCACCAATAGATGTCTCTAGTGAAGTTCTAGTGATTCAAGAACAAGGTTTCTAAATTGGTATAATATATAGATCTTCCAAGAATTTGAGTAGTGTGGTTCTCAATAATGGGTAGAATTGGTGAATGTTACACGTGTGTAAAGTGATCACTTAAACCAGCCGATGACGGTCGTCAGCCCGGTAAACGCCCATACTTCCATATTCTTCTTCATCTTTGATGAGATGTCAAAAAATAATATAACAATAATAAACATTACATCACATTAACAAACATAGTTACATTAATAAAAATAAAGGCAATCAAACAATTCCACATTTATGTTATAATAACTATTAAAACATTAAGAGATAAAAAATAAATAAAAAATTGTAGGAGTGTGTGTGTGAGGAAGGGAGTAAAAGGGTAAGGGTATGGTATAAAAAATAGATTTTGCAGGAAGGAAAAGGAAAAGAAATATCATAGACTTATTTAACTTTAAATAAAACAAGTTGTATTTGACAATAAATGGATTCCTTTAAAATATATCTATCTAAATTTAAGAAACATTTATTTAAATAAGTAGGCATGCTACATTTAAAATAAATTTAAAACAAAGCAACTTAATTAATTAAATAATCACCTCGCCGGAGTTGGCAATAGAGGGATGTGAATGTAGTCGAAATGCGATCCCTCAGACAAATGTGATGTTCGAATGGTGATTCATTAATCGAATATTTCTGTAAGGCTGTTTGTGAACTATTTTATTGACTAACTAACTTACCCTCCTAACCAGGGGTAGTCAGAGAGAATAGAACACAACACCACTCTGTCTTTGCAAACAATCATCCCCACTTCAACATTCATGGGTTGTCATTTGCTAGAAATGATTTATTGAACCGTTTACTCTGTTCCCAATATTCGCTTCTATTCGGTTATCCTTCCCTTTTTATCAATCTTTCTATCCCTAAAAACCATGAAAACTGATATAATTGTCATTAATTTACACAAACACCCTTCCATAAAAGCAATAAAACGTTTTGAATCACATTTAATTTTTGTATTGTTGTTACTTTAAAACCGTCACATCATTTTGGAACTCCCTGTATTATAAAAATTAAAAAAAATTCAAGAAGTCTTCTTTTTTCTTCTGTAAATGTCTTTCTACAAGTGGATTCTTTCTAGGTATGTTACGGTGGGCTCATTTGTAAGATGTTATATTACATAGTTAACTTACCCATATAAGGTATTACACCTGACGTCATAAAAGCTATACACCTATGCACCTACTTTATCTTGACTGTATTTTCGATTATCAATGACCGCATGCATTCGGGTCCAGCAGGTCTAATTAAAATAATACTTATTTTGATAGACAAACGTTGCTTTTCGATAAATAGTAAGTACATTAAAATATCCATATGATAGATAAGTAAATTCTTCATACTTAATCATGTTCGGTATTATATGTAGCTATGGAAAATAATATTTTTTATTATTTGAGCTGGTTGTCTTTAAACCGAACAATTACTTGCCGAAAGTACCTTCAGTATTAACGCCACAAAATGATGCCATTGTTGCATTGTTGTGAGTTCATTACTGCATCTATTGAAATTTAATTAAAAAATCAATCGATTTTTTTATTTAAATTTCACTTGGTAAATACGGTGTTTGAAAATGATCCGGAATGCTTCGAAACACGTGTCGCAATAGATATTTTTTTTCCAAAAGCACCATCCACCCACAGCAGTTATGGAGTCCTGGAGGACTGTTTCTTACTTGCGCATAGAGGAATAATTTCAAAATATTCTTAAGTAAGAAAAAGTCATATTATTTTTTAACTCCTGTAATTGGAGATAATCCAGATTTTGTGAACAAGTATTTGGACACACTCAAAATGTTGTAAGAAAAACTCTATTTTTTTTAATTATTTTAATTTTTATAAAGCTACTTAGCGTTTCTATGTATGGGTAATAGCCATACTTCCACATGGTCAGGACTACAGGAGAAGCTGATAAAGAGCTCCAACCTCGTCATATAAAGGGTTATGAAGCACAGTTAAGGGTTGGGCGATCATCTCACATCATCCCTCAAGAATTTTTTACATTATGTCATTAAAATTATTAAAGAAAATACTTGTTTTCATACCTTTTTATAACTAGTAAACTAGTAGTTAGCTTCCATAAATAAACTCAAGTGTCATAAATAAAAAACTCAAGTGGTATAAAATAAAGTGTTTTCTTTGATAATTTTAACATGTCTTACCACAAAGTAAACGCCGAAACAATAAATAAAATGTCAATAACATTTTTTTAGGTATATTATGACTTTTATTTTATTTTTACAATTTTATGTAGTTGTAAATAAAGTAAGGTTGATGAAATATTGCACCAACCGTTAAGTCAAGCTTAAATAAAAATCATTATTATTATTAATAATAATAATAATAATAATTTAGCCACATGCCATGTATTTTAACCGCATGCCATAAAAAAGCAGAAATCGATATAAAACCATTTATAACGGCATAAGGTGTGCGTATCCTGTTATACAAAAAAATATGCACCCCAGAGCGATTTTTTGTCTTTTGAAATGATTTACACTTTCATACTATTTTTTAATCATATTTAACATTGTACAAATTATTAAATAGTCATTAATATTGATAAAAATGTGAATTATATTGATTGATTTGGTAGTTACTTTGTAGTAATATATATTTGGATTAAAATTAAGGATGAAGAGGAAAAATAAAATAAAAAGAAACCCCTCTTCATCTTTCAACGTCCCCAATTGATGTGAAGTTAGGAAGATGCTCGATTGCGAATCTGGCGTCGCGGGTTCGATTGCAAAAAAAATATTTAATGATTTCCCTTGGTCTGCGAATTGTGGTGTTCATAGCACATATTTTTCTCTCATCCAATAACAATAACAATCGCTCACTCCTTTCAACAACGTCATATATTAAAAAACTAGATTTTTCAGGAGATCGTTTTTAAAGTTTAAAAATATAATACAATGTATTAAAAATAAATATCAAGCCACTTGTTGAACTTTTTGCTGTGCAACAGATCTGTATAGGTAAAACCTGAATGTTTTTTCTCCGTTTGAAAAATATTTAGTATATTTAAAACAACAATTGAACGATACCTTTTCTTCAAAACGCAAAAACGACACTTTCTGCCCTGTGGCGGGTAAATATTAAGTTAAAAATATGCCGCTTTTGCTGGGATATGGTACATTTTCTGGGCATTCCGAAAACATGCACAACTGAAAATTGACGATTTTTAATTTATGACGTTCTTGAAAGGAGTGAGCAATATAATAAGTCTAGCAGTTAGTTCAACAACACGTTTAAGTTAGGAAGAAGAGAAAAAATACGTTTATTTTACCTTGCATAACTTAAACTAAAGTATGGCAGAGTAGAGCGGCTGAACTGCACTGCTTTACCTTTTTAAATCTTCTATACAATATGTCGTTGAAAATGTAACACTGTAGAAAATATGTAACAATCTCTCTTCTGTAAATTTACCTCGTATATAAAATATAAGCAAACATGCAATAAAACAAACAATAAAAGAAAAAAACAATACATTAATTCGTTGAACAATTCACGGAGTCACAATACAAGCGAAGAGCGGCAGTATCAAAAACGAAGTCATTTGCGAGGCCAAAATAAAGACGAGCGTCAACTGCTGATAAGCCTGCAAAAGCGTAAAAAAACGTTTTAAAAAATCCCGATACAATTAATTATTCATACTATTGTAATTTCATAAGAAATATTTTACAGCAGTTCAAATTTTTATTTCTCGAAATAATTTGTTAAAATACCTTCCATGTATGGTATTTGGAAAATCCAAGTAGGTATAGATAAAAATTTTCTATTATAAATATTTTGTAGATAGCATAAAATTCCCACATTGTATCTTTTGTCCGATGCTTTAATTCAAAAGACCCACATAGTCCATAATAGCATATTGAAGCACTCCATCAATTTCACCGCAACGTGTTATGTATTTCTTCCAATATATGATACAGAACACCTGAATACGGGTCATTTCCGCTTGAAAAATGGCCATCTAATGGTCAAACATCTTAGCACGTGTGGTATTTTATATTGCTATGTGTAACATATAAACTAACCACCTTATTTAATATGCAGAACACAATGTTTACTCGTGGGAAACCAACTTATTTTTAAAAAGGTAGGTTTTATACATATTATAACGTTATCGCGTACCATTAACACAATAAAAACGATTTTGACCTCTTATTAACGATATAACGATTCAATGTTTTAAACCAACTTATGTCCAGGCATTAGAGTTTTTGTTTAATATTTCATTAGCTGTTTTTTCAGTTCTAACGTTGAATATTTGTTGTTTATTCGTTCTCTTAAAAACATAATTTTTCGCCAAGGCTAGGCGATTTAGTTGGCTAGGCCATGTACTTCGCATGTCTCCCGAGAGCAGCCACCAAGCTTGCCTATTTTACAAGGGTTCAGCCACCCAGAACATCCACTGCTGACAATCCATCGGCAGGCCTCGTCTAAACTTCGGGACGCGGACCCGACTTGGGAGGATGCAAGAGAGAAACTGTCTCTTCTGTCAGCTGGCAGCTGACAGAACAGACAGTTTGAGGATTCCATATGCCCAAGGCAACAGATATGGTTAAACTAACTAACTATCACACCGCTTCCCCGCAGAGGTAGGAAGATAGAAAAGAACGCCACATCTCTCTGTCATTGCAAACATTCTTCGCCTTCTTCCACATTTGTGCATCTCCTAATTCACACCCGCCGAATATTATGACTCTTGACCCAACCGATTTCAAGTACATTTGACATACCTGATCGTGCCAAGATTTCCTCACTCATACGTTACACGTGGCCAAACCATCTCAATACATCTTTCTAATTTTATCGATAATGACTATCTCAGCCTTGCATTTTCTTCTTATTTCACCACTCGAACATCTATCACACATCGTTTTGATGCACATTCGTCAAAGGGATCGCATTTCGACTGCATTCAATCTGCTTTCACCTCATATAAATGATTTAAAAAAAATAGACCTCTCACGATAACACAGGTTTATTGACAACATTATGAGTGTGTCCAAATAAAAGGCTTTTTTTCATCTCACCAATAGATGTCTCTAGTGAAGTTCTTCAAGGATTCAAGAACGATGTTTCAAAATTGGTTCATATATATAGAACTTCCAAGAATTTGGGTAGTGCGATTGTTAATAATGGGTAGAATTGGTGAATGTTACACGTGTGTAAAGTGATCACTTAAACCAGCCTATGACAGTCGTCAGCACCGTAAATATCCAGACATCCATATTCTTCTTCATCTTCGATGAGATGTAAAAAATAACAGATTTATTGAATTTAATATTTAAAATAAAACTGTCAAACAAACAAAGATAACTAAATATATAAATTCATATAAATTAAAAGCTAATTATTAATACAAAAAATACATTTATCAAGTCGTATCAAGTAATATAATAGAGGTAGAAATTTTATTGGAGCAATCAATTTAACTATTTTGTAGATAAGGTCATAGTATATTGGTCTTCCTGTAAAGTTTAATGGCGGATGTGTATAATAGGGGTAGGTACCTGCCCATGATCAATGCTTAGGGATGCACAATGAACAACATAATTAGTTTTATTTCTACAACGAAAAGCTTTTAAAAAATTGGCTTCTTGACCGTTTTTCTCTGCACGTGCACCCTTCGTGACTTTCCTTGTATTTGTTTTTATTTTTAAATTACAACAAACAAAAGAAAATACGTATTATATGGTAATTAAATGCAAAAAATACTAGCTACAATATGTTTTAAGGCTTACTACCTATCGTTGATTAGAAAAAAAACATACGTACACAACATTTTAAGTATTTTAAAACACTTATTCGCAAACGAAGGTGTCTCCAATTAGAAGGAGTTATTTGACATTTTTAAATCTCAACATAGATGAAGAAGAATATGGAAGTCCGGGTCTCGTAGCATTCACCATTTTACCTATGATTGACAACCGCACTACTCAAATTTTGGAAGTCATGCGTTCATGATCAATCTCACGACTTTCCATGATTCAGTTTACAACAGCCATCTATGATAGGATTAAGAAAGCTTTTATTTAGACCTTTTATTTGAGCATGGTGGTCGTCAATCATGGGTAAAATGGTGGATGTTACGCATGTGTAAAGTGATCACTTAACCAGCCTATGATATGTCGTAAGCCCTGTAAATACCCCGACTTTAATCTTCTTTTTTATCTATGTTGAAATGTCAAATATGTAAAGTAACCCCTAAGTGGAGAAATATAGATTTGTGACCAACTATTTGGACACACTAAAAATGTTGTGATTAAAAAAAACGTTTAAAATTTTCTTCTTCTGTCCCTCTTATCCGCATTCAATGGTGCATAGGGTACTGCATCATATTGAGGCAGTGTTATCTAGATCGTTACTTACATGAAGGCAATGTGATCACTTCAGTCCACGGTAATTTTTATATAAATGATAGAGTGTAAAATAACTAGTTTCAATTTTACCCTCCCCCCCTGGGAATCGAACCCGAGACCTGCAGCACGGTAGCTGAACACGCTAACCATTACTCTACGGGGGCAAACACAGAGGCGGTCAAAGTATAAGCTACATAAAATTGTTATATGTATTTAAATAAATATTACAATATATGTTGTTTTCCCATAATATTAGCCTTTATATTATAGGCATATATGTATATATAATGTTTTTTTTTAATATAAAAACTTAATGATGAAGGTGCCCTTTTCAGGTTCACGACCCCAAGAAGGTTCATTATTCGTCGCCCCAACGGAAGATGTCGTGATGCTATAAGAATAAGAAAATATTCATCGTTTTAGTTATTTATTAGCATTAATTGTAAGATATATAAATATAATTATGATAACATATTGTATGTGTGAATATATCCAGGAGAACAGAAGAATGCAGAGATGGATGAAGAACGGTTGGGAGAAGGGGAAAAGGCAGGTGGAACCCTCACCTGTCGCGTCTGCAGGGCGCAAGCCAAAATCGCCCAACCCTCTACGACAATGTGGGGTCATGAAGCTACTCATAATTTTTAACCTTTTGATATTATTTTTTGACATCTCATCAAAGATGAAGAAGAATATGGAAGTCTGGGCATTTACGGGGCTGACGACAGTCATAGGCTGGTTTAAGTGATCACTTTACACACGTGTAACATTCACCAATTCTACCCATTATTGACAACCACACTACTCAAATTCTTGGAAGATCTATATACATGAACCAATTTTGAAACCTTGTTCTTGAATCAGATTTTGTGAACAAGTATTTGGACACACTCAAAATGTTGTTTGACCTTTTGAACTAAAATTTTCAATTCCAACTGATATTGAACTTCTTCCACACAATATTTCACTTTGTGGCAAAATCTAGCCATTTTTAATTATGTTTCACTTGGTAAATAGCACTATTTAATAAAAAATCTATTGGTACGCGTGTTTCGTTGCATTCCGCATCATTTTCAAACACCAAAAAAAGATGTGGAATGCATCGAAACGCGTGTCACAAAAGATTTAAAGAAATAGTGGTATTTACTAAGTTAAATTTAAAATATGTTTTTCCCGCCAACTAATTCCTTTTATAATCTATAAAATATGATTTTTTATCATCAATTTTTATCATTAAATATTTATTACTATTATTTTTTTTTTAGATGGGAATTGCATTTATCATTTACCTTGCTTATTATGTACAATGTTTATAGACCATTTGGTGGATTTTTGATTCGTCTAGCTAATTAAATATGTTTTATTTGAAACTGTGTTGGGAACAGGAGGGATAATCTAGTGTGGGCCAAACAGGAACTTCTCAGCATTTGCTCATTGCTGGGAGGAAACCACGTAAAACTCCTCAGGAGAAGGCGGACTGTTGACTGTCATCAGCAGATCTTCCGTTCCACTAGGGTTCGGCATTTTGTGTCCTACTTTGGCTTATGTTACCAGTGTCCTTCACTATTTTTATCATGTATGATACTACCTCTCGTGACAGTTCCTTATGAACTATCACGGATTCTACTTTTATTATTATATTATCATATTTGTAGTGTTATGGTCAGTACGCTCGGCTACCGTTCTGAAGGTCCTAGGTTCGATTCCCAAATCAAACCTAGGACGCAGGTCAAATAAATATAAGTGATTTTATCACTCTAATATTTTTCAATTTTACCCTGGACTGGTACCTGAAGTGGAGAGCTGATCAACTTTCCTTTATGTGTTAACAACCATCAAGATAACACTACGTTTATATGATGCAGTGCCCTATGCACCATCGGGTGAGGATAAAGGTTTGAAGAAGAAAAAGAAAAGTTGTTCTAGAATAATATAAATAAATAAATAAATACTCTCCATTTATCATATTTGTAGTGTTATGGTCAGTACGCTCGGCTACCGTTCTGGAGGTCCCGGGTTCGATTCCCAGGAGGAGGGGTCACATAAATCTAAGTGATTTAATCACTCTAATATTTATACAATATTACTCTGGACTTAAACCTGAACAGGAGGGATGATCAACTTTCCTTCATGTGTTAACCATCAAGATAATACTACGTTTATATAATGCAGTGCCTTATGCACCATCGGGTGAGGATAAAAATTTGAAAAAGATTAAGAAATTTAGGTACATAACGAGAATATACATTTTGTTCGTGAATATAAATAAATAATAATTATCAATTTATCTAACCGCTTGAGGGTTAACTCCCGATGATTTGAACTTAAACCTTTCGTGCAATAAGTAGCGAGTTATAACGGAAAGCAGATCCATGTTTCCTGACTTCTGAAATATCAGATGTCACATCGGGCCGACCAGTAATGGCAAATTATTGCGCTAATTCACATGTGCGAATGAAAAGAGGCATTTAAGGCATTTACGTCCTCGTTACTCTGCACAAAATAGGAATTCGTCATATGCCATTTTTCCGTAATTATGGACATCCACATTGAGATAATGCTATGCGTCAATTGAAATATGAAAGAAATGCCTAGGTACCTAAATTAAAGAGCATTACATGTGTTTATATCCCTTTGTGTTCGAACTTATTATACTATTATTTTTTAGAACATAGCCTGAATTATCATTAAATTATCGAAATTAATTCTCAATAGGATGATGCTTGAGTATTCTTATTTTAATTTATTTTAAAGGGATAATCTACAAAATCTTGAAGCATTAATTTAATTTAATTATAAAAAAAACATATTTGTGTTTCTGTTATTTACAAAAACACTTTAATTTCAAACTACATATTTCTGTGAGCCTAAGCGCCTCATTATTAGAAATAGGTATCAAATTGTCGTAGAGTGGGTTCGAACCGAAAAACTCTGACTTGAGAGTTACCTTAATACGGGACCACAACCCGACTCTCATTATTGATTCGTTATTAGATTCATTAATTGATTCGGCAATATCAAAGTCTGAATATTTACGAGCTTAACGACCAAGCTGGTTGGCTGCTTTTACATTTATTCTAAAAGGAATAACCCGCAAAGCGTCTATTTTAGATGCTTGTTATCACTTAAACCAGCCTATGATAGCCGTCAGCCCCGTGATTGCCCAGACTTCCATATTCTTCTTCATTTTTGATAAGAAGTCAAAAAATAATATGAAAATAACTCCTGTAATTGGAGATAATCCAGATTTTGTGGAGTATTTGGACACACTTAAATGTTGTACAATAAATAGAATTTAGTGTGTGTTTTGTTTGTTTATTTATGTCTCAATACAATGTTCATAATAATTTACGAATATTAAAAAAATAAAAATAAATACATATATATAACGGACTTTAAGCTTTAACGGACACCCTTCCCCCCAATTAGTCGGTTATATCGAAGTTTTACTGTATAAACTATCCATAGTTTATTGTGTTCATTAAGTAGTATTACCGATTTTGCATAAAATAATGATATTATCAGAGTATGACCACTTAATTACTCAACTGTTTGGCGCGAAAATCTGGCAAAATGATTTACTTGATAATTTTTTTGACACTTTAATATGTAGTCTCTGCCTACAATAACTTGAACACTCACTTTCATATTTTTAAACAGGATTTCAAGTAATAAGCACTTGTCACAATTTTTTAAGAAAAAAACCGGGAATCGCAAAATTTACAACAAATTCTGAAATTACCTATCTGCGCCTCAGAGGACAAAATAAAAGATGAATACCGCACCGCCCTTAACACCAGTAATTGCCAAACAATGTATATTTGTTTTTTTTTTTAATAAAATTAAATCTACTCTACTCGTTTGATTGATTTTGAGTTATTTTGGTTTTTCTGTGGTGAATTATTTATACTTTAAATGTAAAAATAAAACACTTGTGTTTGACCACTTTTGGTTAAGAAATGTAATCACGACCATTTTCGAAAACTACAGATGTTCTCATAAACAGGGGAAAACACAAGCTTCGAGTTTGTATGAGGATCATATGTAGTTTTAGGAACTAGTCGTGTTTACATTAATAAATTCAGAAGTAGTCTTAAACAAGTATTCGTTTTTTAAGCCAGACGTGTTGTCAGGGCAAAGTTAATTTCTAGAATATTTATTGAAATTTAATTTCTTTAGAATATACATTGAAAAAATATTTTTTTAATAGTTTTTCTAAATCCTTACCTTTAAAAAGCTATTTTCTGTTCAAAACCAAATATTTATTTCGAAGAAAAATTTTTTTTTTCAGTACAAAAACGGTTTTAAACAAATAATTCAATTACGTTACATGTTATCTTTTTCACTCTATGTTTTTTTTTTACATTGTAATATTTATTCAATTTAACCCTGCACTATCACTTGAAAGGCTGATTACATTTCCTTCATGTGTTAATGATCAAGATAACGCTGCGTGTATATAATACAGTGCCCTATGTACCATCGGGTGTGGGAAAGGGTTAAATAATAATAATAAATGTTATCTATGGTTAAAGAAAATTTAATTACGGGCTACATATTATTCACATATTCATTATTCACATATGAACAAGTCATCTAGTAGGTAGGTTCGTTCATTACGTTTAATGATTGTCTCAACAAGGCGCGCGACAATACATGTCTCGACGTAAATCAAACGTGATTTGGGATTCTCGGAGTTGGAGTTTTTCTAGAGCTGGTGTGTCCATAAGTGGAGCGATTACCTCAGTTCTCGGCCTGTTAATTGGCGAATACTCGGGCAGTAATGCATTGCCAACGGAACTGCAGGCCACGCGGAGAAATGCACCAAGGGTGAATTACGCCCATCAAGACAATAAAAAAATTAAGATGCTGCAACACCCGACTTACATGATTCTTGAATTTAAAAAAAAATGCCTTTAAAACTTCGTTTTATTGCTTACATGTGATTGTGATCGAATTTTTAGAATATTGACGATGAATACCGAATATTGATGATGAATGAAGAAAACGCAAAGCCTCAAAACCTTGTTTAATTGCGATTTACTTTTTAAAATATTGACGATGAATACCGAAAACGCGAAGCCTTTAAAACCTTGTTTTATTGCTATTTGATTTTTAGAATATTGACGATGAATACCGAATACGCGAAGCCCTTATGTAAAACCTTGTTTTATTGCGATTGATTTTTATAATATTGATAATGAATACCGAATATGCAAAGCCTTTAGAACCTTGTTTTATTGCGATTGAATTTTTTAAATATTGACGATGAATACCGAATACGCGAAGGCTTTATTTAAAACCTTGTTTATTGCGATTGAATTTTTAAAATATTGATAATGAATACCGAATATGCACAGCCTTTTAAACTTTGTTTTATTTTTAAATATGTAAAATCCTTAAAACCACGTGTGATTGCGATTGAAATTTTAGAAAACTACGTGTTTGTGTGTGAAAAAAAAACGCGCATATAAAAACATGAATGTGAAAGAGACGAACAATTGTTTGCAAAAACAGAAAGATTTGACGTCACATTCTCTCAGCCTACCTCTGTGGGAATCGACGTGATGATTAATAAGTTAGTTATATAATCTTTTTGTTACGTATGATATATAAGTGAAAGCCTTACAGTGAAAAAGTAAATAAATAAAACATGTGTGTATTGGTAAGTAGATTTACAGTAGTGTTGGATGTGGGTCAGCAGAACTGCGTAGTACTTTAAGCAGATGTGACTATTAATTAATTCATTGACACACAGATTCGCGGAAATCGATTAATTAACTTGTAATTTTTTTCACAGGACTCATTACATAAAATTTATAAATGATCGCGTTTATAAATTTTAGCCAGCACACCGCTTTCCCCTAGGGATGGGCAGCGGGAATAGAACGCCACACCAAATCACAATAAGCATTTACAGGGCTTTTGACCTATCATATAACTTTTAATATACATTTAGATTTCAAAAATGTAGATATAACTAATAAATAAGTGAAAAAACCGAGATTTGTGGGTAAGTAATTGGACATACTCAAGATATTGCAAATAAAAATATCTGGTCACATTATAAGTTGCATGTATTTTTTTTTAATTATCTGTTCATGCGTTTCCCACTTTGTAAAAAAATTAGGTTAGGTCCGGTTAGGATCTTGCATATATTCAAATTAAAGGGTATCTGTTAAATAAAAGCTTACGCAATTCCACCATAGATAGCTCTAGTAAACTCGCATGTACAGTATTATGCGATGAATGATATGTGTATGTACCATAGGAGTTTATCGAGTAATGTGGTTGTCAATCGTGGGTAGAATGGCGGATGTTCCACGTGTGTAAAGTGATCAGTTAATCAGCCTATGGCAGGTCATAAGCCCTGTAAATAACCAGACATACATATTCTTCTTCGTCTATGCTGAGATGTCAAAAAATGTTATTAAAAATTCAGTTTAATTTTTTCTATAAAACTTTTTCCATGCCATCTCAACTGATTCTTAAACGCTTGGTTAAGAACGAAACCTGAATGTTCCTTTTTTTCAAATTTATTTTTATTTTCGTAGTACACCCATAGTGAATTTATTTATTACTTTCAAAACATATCTAAATGTTTCAAAAATATTAAGGTATTTTTATCGAAAGTTATTAAATAAGTAAAACACTTATATACCCACTTAAAAATGAATATATTTAAATAAATAATTCGTTTGCAACATTTTAAGTGTGTCCCAATGGGTGTGAACAAGTGTTCACAAATCTGGATTATCTCCCATTACAGGAGTTACCTTAATATTATTTTTGACGTCTCATCAAAGATGAAGAAGAATATGGAAGTCTGGACATTTACGGAGCTAACGACCGTCAAAGTCTGGTTCTAGTGATCACTTTACACACGTGTAACATTTACCAATTGTACCCATTATTGACAACCACACTTCTCAAATTATTGAAAGTTCTATATATTTATATATACGATCATATTTCGAAACATTGTTCTTGAATCACTAGAACTTAACTAGAGACATCTATTGGTGGGATGAAAAGAAGCTTTTTATTGAACAGAAACTCTTTTATTTGTATATTAGGTCCGAATCCCGGATTATAATCACACACATGAGAAACGCCAGAAAGTATCATTGTCATTTTTATTATTTTTGCTTATTATTTAACCAGTTTTGGTCAAATTTTAAGCTAATCATTAGTCCACCAATGTTTTGTATATTCTGTACGAGAAATTTATATAAAAAATTAAATTTGTTAAATTTTGTTCTCGCTTCAGCTTATTGGGACAACCGGTTAATTGGGCCAATTTCCTAGCCCCGATGTGTCCCAATTAAGCCGAATCAAAATCCAATTAATAAAAAATATACTGAAAACTCGGGCAACTCAGAAAAATTGTACGGGACAAAACATGTCAAAATCATTTTTCGGTAAAACTGGTATTTTGCTTTACTTTATTTCTATAGTATGCGTAGGAAGTATGTGTCAGTTCCCAAAAAAAAAGAACTGGTGTTCGTTTGTTCAAGTCGACGCATTGTTCCCAGTATACCGCGCAGCATGTGCGCGGCGCGCAGTGCGCACAGGGTTGCCAATCTGTGGGGAATTCCCCAAACTGCGGGTAATCTCAACTCGATTGGGGAATTTGTCGGGATTGGCACTATGTGGGGAAAATGCGGGGATTTTAAAATTTTACTAATTTTTAATAATAATAATGTTTTGAAAGCATTTTTTTTGTGTTATTTTTTTAGTATTATTTTTTATGTGTTCTTCATAATTGTTTATGCTACAAAATAATAAGAACAGTATGTTAATTATTCTGATTGTGCACTATGTAACTAAATATATATATAATTTATTTATGTTCATATTTATGTATCATAAAATAACTGCAGATTCACAGGAGTCGATTTTTTATGAACACTTGTTTTTTTTCATGCGATATTATATGGGGAATCGGGACTTTGTTTTTCCCCAATTTGGGGAAATTGACCTAGATTTTTGGGGAATTCCGAAGATTGGCACTGGCAACGCTGAGGGGCCGCAACAGGTCGCCGCGCGCCGGTGTTGGTGCGTGGAGCGCCGGCACGCGAGGCGCGGGCGCGCGGGGCGGCGCGGCGTCATGACATCTGCCGCCGCAATCAGGAAGGAAGAGGGCGCGTGCGCGGCGCGCGCCGGCTGAGGGGACCATTGGCGGCGAATGCCGAATTCATAATTTGTTTTTATTTCGAAAGTCCATATCGTACTTACTTAAATTTATTAGGTTTCAACCTCGACGTCGCAAGTTCTGAATTCAAAATTCATTCTTAAGCCCTTATTAGCAAACTCAGAAATCAATCAGTGGCCGACCACCGGAGAGGTGACACGTTTTTTTTTTTAGATGGGAATTGCATTTATTATTTATTTACCTTGCTAATTATGTACAAGGTTTACAGATCATTTACTGGATTTTTGTTTCTTCTAGCTAATTTAATATATTTTTATTTGAGGTGACACGTTTCTCTAAGTTCATTTAAAAAAATGTATGAGAGGTGACATTTTTTTTCTTTTTAGAATAAACATATGTAGTCAAAAACATATGAATTTTGTTAACTTTTCAATAACTCGAAGAAAAACTATTTTTTTCAATATAAAAACGGTGCTTTAAGAAAAAAATCCAATAACGTTAAATGTTACCGGGGCTTAAAGAAAATTACCTTAATTAGAATGACCCTTAATTAGAAATGTAAAGTTCATATTTAATATGTACTTACATAAATGCATAAATGCAAATGCTGAATTCATAGTTTATTCTTAATTCGAAAAGTGGAGTTCATATGGTTCTAGCATAAATAAGTTAGGCTTCTACCTCGTAGGTCGTAAGCTCTGTAAATACCCAGATTTTCACAATATTCTCATCGATGTTAAGATGTCAAAATGTAAAAATAACTGTAATCGGGTTCGATTCCCAGGGGGGGGTCAAATAAATATAAGTGATTTGTTCACTGTAATATTTATTCAATAATACCCTGGACTGCTACCTGAAGCGGAGGGCAAATCACCTTTCCTTCATGTGTAAACGATCAAGATAACACTGTGTTTATATGAAGCAGTGCCCTATGCACCATTGGGGTGCGGATAAGGCTTTTATCATTATTATTATTATTAATCGTTATTTTACCACGCGCCGCCAGTGCCCACCCTGCTGTCGCCCGAAACCTTTTTTCTTCAATCCGTACCTCCGGTTCAAGATTCACTGGCAATCTCCCTCGTCTCTCCTCCCCCCCTCCCCAGACCGGGAGCAAAAAACCACCCAGGAAGCCTTGCTCCCATTTGAGGGTGCATTAACCCTGTACCTGTAGGCGAGGGAGGAAGGGGCGGGGGTAGCGGGCAGGGCTCCTATCTCCGTTTTTAAATGGGCCAGCCGTTATTTTTCGTAGATCGGCACAAGATATGAGGGACCCACTTGTGAATGAAATATCTAAGAGCGCAATACAAACATATAATTTACTTTATAAAATAAATCAACTTTGTATTTAACCACTTTTTTATGGGTACTTTTTTCTCCAACCGGTTTCGACAAGAACCTTGTCATCATCAGGGTTAAACATGTACATGTATATGTACATGTTTAACCCTAATGATGACAAGGTTCTTGTTGACACCGGTTCGAGGAAAAATGTAGCAATAAAAAAGTGGTTAAAAACGAAATTGTTCTATTTTATGAAGTTTTTAAAATGTGCCACAAAGTATCTGTGAAAAATATTCAAGAAATTATATACTTTTTATTTTATTTATTCTATAAAATGCAGTTCCACCAAGAAATGTCAGTAGAAAACTTAAATCTAATAAATAACATACCATTTTTTTATACTGAATATACAATTTTATAATATGCGAGAATATGAGAATATCAGCAAAGAACTGCATACCTGCACTCATATTGAGTGTTAGTCCCTCTTCAAGCACAAAAGTTTAGTCATAATTACATATTACTAGAAATAAAATAAGTCGCAAAATTGATTAATGTATAAGGGTTTGGAAATGTATGACGAGATGCCTGAATGTATGAAGAATGAAAAGGGTACGAAAGAATTTAAAAATACATGTTTTGTTTACTGTAAAGAGATGTAAATATATATAGATGATATAAATTAAGAGTAAAAAATAGTTTATATTAGTTGTAATATAAGCTAACTTAAGTATTTAAAAAAAATTAAATAATAATTAAAACTTTGGGGAGGTCCAGCGTAACTAGTATCAGATATGTTATAAATAGAAATGTCTAGTAAATGAATTAATTTGTAATATTTCTTTTAACTACTAAAAAATGTATTAAAAAAAAAGTGAAATCACCATCTTGATCGAACGGATACTGGGCAGGCTTATTTCAAATTGGCAATTTATTACAGTAAGATTCGTATTGGGTGGAAATAAATCACTCTATTTGCCAACGGCAAAGCTTCTATCTTTTGGGTAATAATTATGATTATGCAACAGTTTTTTTGTGCGTCTCGACAGGACCCAAATTAGAAAGGGCAACACTGCGGAGCAGGTGCTCCCAAGATATATTAGGGTGAGAAGGAATTACATTATAAATATTACATAACTGAATAGATTTCTATTCTGACAGAAGCGTTCTAGCAAGGTGTCTTCATACTAAGCGAGAAATCTACACATAACAGATAGAAGAGTAATTATTTATCTGCAAGTAGGTACTTTAAAACATAATTTTTAACGACTTCATCTGTCCATGCTAAAAAAAGTGATTAACGATAAATTTTAAATATAATAAAAACAGATATAATCATATTAATAAATCTCAAATATGTTTTTTGTATATTAAAAGCATTGTTCACTTTGTGGCATGGTAATATTGTATAACACTTTCCTTTTCATAATTTCAGCGGGTATTTTAATCACAACATTTTGAGTGCGTCTAAATTATTGTTGTTGTCCGATACTAGATAAGTCTCCACTAAGGAGTTACCTACTTTTATTTAATTTATTAAGAATTACTTATACACCATTAAAAAAAGGATTAAAAAATTAAATATTTAAAATCGCAAATTATGAATTTATTTGAATCTAAAATTTATTTTTCCGAAATGATATTGGGGTCGCAGAGTCATCAATTAATTGGAGTCATGAATGATAACCTACCACGTTTCGCTATCATGTAAGATGATGATGATATACGAGTGAGTCAATATTGTATTTAACACGTATAATTATTTAAATTTAAATACTTATATCACCAACGTACATTTATGTATTACAAAAAATCCACCAAATCTATATTTACCCTTTGGCTACAAAAATCCATTATAATCGTTCAATCAGCTTTCGGTACTCTAGCATGAAATACTCTGATCTGATGTCATGATTTATAAAAGTATATGTGTTTTGGACATGTAAGGGATTCCAAAACACCTTCAGGGATATGCAAAAAATTATATTAATTTTTTTTCTTAAATTAGTTATACATCGATATTTAGAATTGAATGATCATTATATCTTACAATAGGTTGTAATATTACAAATAGTAGAAGTTACAAAAATATTTTCATAGAAATGAGAGAAACAAAGTACCTACATTAAACCAATTTTGCCTCCGCGAAAAGTAAGATGTGTAAAGCTGTGATATTCAAAAAATACATGCATGTTTGCGAAGCAGGGTTAATCAACAATATGCAATAATAATGGTCGACGCGCTCGGCTATCGTACTGGAGGTCCCGGGTTCGATTTCCAGGGGGGGTGTTAAATAAATATAAGTGATTTTTTAACTCTAATATTTATTCAATATTACCCTAGACTGGTACCTGAAGCGGAGGGCTGATAATCTTTTCTTCATGTGTTAACTAACAAGATAACATTGCGTTTATATAATGCAGTGCCCCATGCTCCATCGCGCACGGATGAGGGTTTGAAGTGAAGATGTATTGCTTTCATGACATTAAGCGAGTGGCATTTAGTTGTTAGTCGATTTTTTATAACGTTGCATACATTTAGTTACCTAAATTCCGGAGGATATTTATTCGCACAGAAGATCAAATTTAGAAATAGTTTTGTTTCAACAAAGGCACCGAGTGTTTATAAATTATCGAACATATTTTACTTTTGAAGTATTTATGTTTTAATCGCGGTATTTCTGGCACAGTAATCCCAAAAGTCTCGGTAACCAAAGGGTTAAAGCTGGTTCTTTCGGTGAATACTATACTCGTATACGTATGCGTTCAATTGAAAGCAGATAATTACTGTACGAGTAGTAAACGGTTAAATTACATTTTTACCGAAACGGGTTAAAAGTGGAGGATAATCGCCTCTTCGAATGTAAACGGCACCAATCACGAAAATCGAATGAAAAAGAGCCTCATTGACAACTTTCAACAATTAATTCGGGTAAAAATAGTCTTTATTCTGAAATCAAGTTTCCTTTTACTTTAACCATTAATTAAACCTATTTTATAAAAGTTGTCAAGAAACATTTTTATACAACAAAAAAAAAACACGAAAATGATTCTTATTCATCTTCTTCTTCTTATTGGCGTAGGTCTTTTGGCCTGTTTTTAAGAGGGCTTAGCCTCCGAGCTTAGCTTTTGTCCGCCTCCGTAGTGTAATGGTCAGCGCGCTCGGCTACCGTTCTGTAGGTCCCGGGTTCGATTCCCAGGGGGGGGGGGGGTAATTAAATAAAAGTGTTTTTTTCACAATAATATTTATTCAATATTACCCTGGACTGGTACCTGAAGCGGAGGGCTGATCACCTTCCCTTCGTGTGTTAACGATCAAGATAACACTGCGTTTATATGATGCAGTGCCCTATGCACCATTGGGGTGCGGATAAGGGTTCGAATGAATTAGCCTCCGATGTCGATATATTTAAACAATTTTACTAGTTTACATGTAAACCCCTAGATGGAAGCATCTGTAGCTTCCATGTATTATACTCTTCTTCTTTCTTCTTTGTGTGCCGTGTTAGGTCCCCTCAGTGGCGAAGGCTTCGCGATCTTGCGCCGTGGATTACTCAAGTGGTTTTATTAACAAAATTTTAATTTTAGTACATTTAAGTACACATATTGGTCTCTTAGCGTTTTTTTTCACACACGATATTTTAGAGTTTTCTTAAAGTCTTTATATTGTAATCTTTTCCAAGGCACCCGGTCAAAGATAAGGGCGTTATTCGTCTTCTTTAATATATATATTGTGATTCCTTATTCTCTTCGCCCTGTATGGGCCAAAGAGAATTAGGAATCACATTTTTAACCAAAGTCCACTTTATAAGGTGTAAAATTCGTGGGCCAAAACATCAAACCAACCTTCTGCTAATTGTTTATACAAATTTCATCGCAAATCGAACGGTGTCCGAAAGGTTATTTTTTCCGGTCGCAAACGGGACCCTGCGTCACCCCGTTCCCCACACTCCTCCTCCTTCCTTCCAACTGTAGCTGGAGTTGAGGACGGTCAGGATCTTGGCTAAAAACCTGATTTCTGGAATATGGGAACACGTCCCTGAACATCACTTCACACCGAAAGCGATCACGTACTTGTTAATGTTTTTGGGCATGTGTATTTTCAATGGTTACTAGATGGACTCGCACAGATGAGATATTCACGAAATTACAACTTATGACAGTCAAATAACTATAAAATAAAGCAATTCTTACATACTTATGCGTTTAAGAATTACTCTCACATAATACAAGTAAGCATCTCCCAGCAAAGCACACAAATCATAAAAACATAATTTTTTTAACATATTTAAAAGATAACATGAAAACATAATTCTCACAGAGGAAATAGTCAATAAATAACAACTTGTGACAGCCAAACAACTATATCGCTCAGTCCTTTCAACAACGTCATATATCAAAAAACCTGATTTTTCAGTTCGTTTTTAAAGTTTAAAAACATAAAGAAATATATTGAAAATAAATATCAAGCCAGTTTTTGAACTTTTTACTGTGCAACAGATCTTTTTAAGTAAAACCTGAATGTTTTTTCTCTAATTTTAAAAATATTTAGTATATTTAAAAAAATTATTAAAAAAATACCTTTTCTTCAAAATGCAAAGACACTTTCTGCCCTGTAGCGTGTAAATATTAAGTTAAAAATATTCCGCTTTTGCTGAGATACAGTACATTTTTTAAGCATTACAAAAACATGCACAACTGAAAACTTAAAGATTTTTTATTTATATGGCGTTGTTGAAAGGAGTGAGCGATATGCGTTTAAGAATTACTCTCATATAATACAAGTAAGTATCTCCCACCAAAGCACACAAATCATAATAACATCATGTTTTAAACACATTGAATAGATAATCAATAATACAAATAATACTTAAAGTTTCGTGACAAGCTCTCACAGAGGAAATATTCAACAAATAACAACTTGTGACAGCCAAACAACTATATGCTAAAACAATCCTCAGATTTGCATTCAAGAATTACTATCACATAAAACTAGAAAGTACCTCCCAGCAAAGTAATACAAATAATAATTAACACACATTATGGTAACGTACAAAGAACACAGAAACACATTAAAGAAAACCACTTACCTCTTTTGGTCTAAAAGGTATTGAAAAAATCTATTTAATAGTTTAACATGATACTTTATGAGTTTTAAGATGGAATGAGGTAACAATAAAGTTGTATTTCTCAATTTCAACACGTACAATATATATATATATATATATATATATATATATATATATATATATATATATATATATATATATATATATATATATATATATATATATATATATATATATATATATATATATATATATAAACAATGTCACAAGTTAATAAATTAACTGAATCATCTTTGATGAGATGTCAAAAAATAATATGAAAATAACTACTGTAATTGGAGACAATCCAGATTTTGCATTTTTAAATTATTTTTTTTCAATTAACTTAATATATTAACTTGTCACATTGAGTGGGTGTGCGTACTGTCCGTCTTTAGTAGCGCTAACATTATTCACAACATATTGAGTGTGTCCAAATACTTGTTCACAAATCTGGATTATCTCCAATAATAGGAGTTATGTTTCATATTAATTTTTGACATATCTACAAAGATGAAGAAGAATATGGAAGTCTTCAGAGAATCTGAGTAGTGCGGTTGCCAATAATGGGTTGAATTGGTGAATGTTACACGCGTGTAAAGTGATCACTTAAACCAGCCTATGACGGTCGTCAGCCCCGTAAATACCCAGACATCCATATTCTTATGTATTAATTTTAAATCAAACACAGATTTTTTGAGTCTACTAAGTTGTATTTTATTAACAAAAACACATAAAAATTATATTGTGACAATTGTTTCACCTTGTTAGGGCATTCGTTTGATAATGCCCTAACAAGGCGAAACAATTGTCACAATATATTTTTTTATGTGTTTTTGTTAATAAAATACAACTTAGTAGACTCAAAAAATCTGTGTTTGATTTCAAATTAATACATAAATTAAAATGGAGTTCTACAAATTAAACGCCAAATCAATAAATAAAAAAAAATAAAAAAAATCCATATTCTTCTTCATCTTTGATGAGATGTCAAAAAATAATATGACTGACATTATTCATTTTAAATTCACTATAGTTTTCTTAGGCATGACTATGTTACGCATCTTTAAAGTGACTGAGGAACTGCGTTTGCTTGGCACATTTGTTTATTGGACAATTTATGAAGCAAACAAATTTGCATACAAATCCGTTATTTTTTACTTATCTTTTATTTGGCCTTAAATCGCTAACGTGGCCGAAAGAACAAAGACGTTTAGTCGCGATTTTGCCACCTTGAGCCGTTATTTCTCGCTAATTATTTAGTGCGGAATCATGAATGATTATCAACACTAGTGCACCGGAAGCCCAAGCTCCAAGAACTTAAAAATAAAGCAGGTGCTGCTGATTAAATCGGAATCCACATTCATGCCTTATCACTTATATGTATAATATAATCGGTTGAACCTGATAATTGCACAGGCGTATGAGCTTAACAGTATTAAAAAAATGAAGCTCTTAGATTGTGGATATTTATTTATATACGTTGTAGGTGGGTAGGCACACACACATACACACACACACACAAACACTCACACATATATATATATTTATATATATATATATATATATATATATATATATATATATATATATATATATATATATATATATATATATATATATATATATATATATATATATATATATATAAATATATAAATATACATACACACACATATCTATAAATATAACATTATTTTTTTTATATCTTATATGAGTATGCCAAATACTTGAAAGCGGTTAGGTTAGGAGTCGAAACAATCGGCGGGTATGTATGAGGAGATGCATGAACGTGGAAGAGGCCTTTTTATACTGTTTTTCTAGGTACGTTATTGTATGCATAACACTTTCTACGATGCGAGTATTCATTTATTTTTATACTGATTAAAAAAAATAACCAGCCTAACAAAAAATAATATAATTAATCATAAAATAAAAATCACGAGAGTCAAATCACATTTATAATATATTCGCATATAGGGATGCGATTGAGATACATTCGCATAAGATATAAGCGACTGCCTAGGTAAATTGGCAAACATACACCTTAAAAACTGAAATTCTGAGAAAACCGAATATACAGTTATAAAAACAAATGACAGTAAAAACGGTGAATGTTTTCGTTACATTTTTTGAAGAATTTATGAGCTTTTTAAAGCTGTTGATTGGAAGCTTACGCCATTATCACAAGACAAAAGTAATAACAAAAAGCATAAGCCCAATTTCGACACCTTATTCCGAAAGAAAACGAGAAATTTTAGCGTCAGATGACAGTAACATGCACACTTTCTTACGATTTATACAAAATTGCGTGTTGAGACGTCAGAAAATAAAAGATAAACTTTTAAAACTAATTGGTTTCCGCGTTTAAGAAAAACATGATTGTCTCTCTTTACAAAATACCTTAGCAGTGTTTCAAGCTTGCCACAATGCTGATAACTTATTTCGGAGTTATTTACCGTGTATCGTTAGCATCAACGTTTCAGACCTCAGCTTTCATTATCTGTCTGATGTCACTCACTCATTTCAAGAACGTCATAAATCAAAAATCGACAATTTTCAGTAGTGCATGTTTTCGGAATGCCCAGAAATTGTACTATATCCCAGCAAAAGAGGCATATTTTTAACTTGATATTTACCCGCTACAGGGCAGAAAGTGTTTGTTTTTGCCATTAGGTAGAAAAGGTATTGTCTATTTTTTTTTTTAATATACTAACATAAACTAATATACTAACACTTCGTACTTGATAATGTCCTAAGAAGTCACGTATTAAAATTTACATAAATAAATGTAGAATTCAATCCAACAAAAACCATGTTTTATTTTGGATATATTACCCAACAATACTAAATATTTTTCAAATGGAGAAAAAACCTTCAGGTTTTACCTTAAAAATCTGTTGCACAGTAAAAAAATCAATAAGTGGCTTGATATTTATTTTTAATACATTGCATTATATTTTTAAACTTTAAAAACCTTCTCCTGAAAAATCAAGTTTTTTTATTTATGACGTTCTTGAAAGGAGTGAGCGATGTGTACTATTTTTTTCATTTTCAATATCATCTGGAAGCGATTTCCCAGAACATTCAAGAAAATATCTAAACCTTGAATGGTTGAGAAGAATTAAATGAAGACAATATGAATATTTTCACCTTATTCTCAACGAATAGTGCACTGAGCACCTCACCAGTTTCACACTGTGCCAAATGAATCGTAAGTTCTAGGATAAATGAGGGATGCTGATAAGGTAAATGAAGGGTCGTGGGTGAAGGAGATTACTCCTTTATGAAAAATGAAGTGGAGGAGGGACAGAACGAATAAAAGTCGGATCACAGTTGATAGATAAGGCACTCGAGTTATCATACTCTTACTCGTATAAGCTTTTGAAGTATACTTTCTAGTCATCAAAATTTGGACGGATCAAAAAAAGATAAATAAATAACGTATGCACAATTGTTTTTATAATCTTATTATATAAAGCATTTTTGTGGAAATTCCTTTTTACTTTATATTTAAAAAAAAAGATAAGTTTATAACCTCTCACCGAGATTTTGATCTACCGGTTTTACAATTGTTTTTTTTTTAAATACTCACCATCCATTTTGTTTTGTAATTTTTTTTATTAATTTCTTATTTTATTTTTTTAAATTAAACACTTGAATATACCACTTAATGAGTTGTATTAATATATACGACTAGTTTCGAAAACTTACAGATGTTTTCATCTTCTGTTAAAAAATAAAACATAATTTGTTTAATAATGCTCGCCTGTAAGAATAGCGAAAAAATCGTGCGTTAGTCTTTTATTTTTCATTAAAAAATAGTTCACCTAAGGAAATTCAAGTCAATTGTATTGCATAAATTTCTTCATAGTGTTTTCACGATCAGGGCACTTACATCACATCTTTTATAATATTTAATAGACATTACCGACAAGGTGCGCCCCTATACGCGTAATGCGTGTAAGGTAAAATAAATAAAATTATTATATTGTTCAAGAGCAGATTGCCATTTTTTACCACCAGATGTCAGGCATTGTCCTCGCACGAAATGGCGGGATATTATCATGGCGACCGGATTATGTTATGTCACTGTCACTGCTCCGGCAGATGCATTCATTGAAAATGATTCGCAATCAGAGAAGGTAGGAAGAGGGATATACCCAACATATGCATATTACGTGGGTCTCGTTAACACATTCACCGTTAATTTTTAAAACATATCGTTGCTCTATATATTTAAATTTATTTAGAATATACCGTGGGTATACTTTAAAAAAACGTTAGCTCTAAAATACTTGTTTTAACAATCCGTGTTATTTAAAGCTTTTAGCCTGAATAAAATACCAGCTATTAAACTTAAAGTTGAATGTACTTTTAAAACCACATAAATATGACATTTCAAACTACTTAGTGTATTAGCCAGTTTATAGAACATTAAAAATGTTATAATACTGCATCAATAAGTTGAAATTGCATATTTTCGAGTTAACGTTTTTTGCCAGTACCAATGTATATAAACCAAAGTATATTATATTATATACTATTATAATTTAAAACAAAGTAGGACACAAAATGCCAAACCCTCTTCTAGTGGAACGGAAGGTCTGCTGATGACAGTCAACAGTCCGCCTTCTCCTGAGGAGTGCAACGTGGTTTCCTCCCAGCAATGAGCAAATGCTGAGAAGTTCCTGTTTGGTCCACATTAGATTATCCCTCCTGTTCCCAACACAGATTCAAATAAAAACACATAAAATTAGCCAGAAGAAACAAAAATCCACTAAATGATCTATAAACCTTTACATAATGAGCAAGGTAAATAATAAATGTAATTCCCATCTAAAAAAAAATGTACACCCATATATATTTCCCGTCAAAGTATTCACCTCCCCGACGCACACACTTATCCCGACGGTGTTTCCACTTTTGGAAACAGTCTAAGAACCCTTCTTTTGTGATGTCCTTAAACTCCTTCGTTGCATTCGCCTTAATCTCGGGAATCGTCTCAAATATTCTTCCTTTCAAATGTGTTTTGAGTTTGGGGAACCAGAATAAGTCGAAAGGACCAAGATCATGTGAGTGAGGTGGGTGGGGAAGAACAGTGATCAAGTATTTGACCAAAAACTCACAAGTTCGTTGATGACTCAAGAGATGGGCTGGACCGTTGTCGTAAACTCCAAGCTGTTTCATGAGGTTCAGTTCATTCAGGTCGGAATTTATTCCACGTATTGGAAACACCGTTGGGATAAGTGTATGCGACAAGTAACTTCTTAGGAAATTACATTTTGTTGATGGTGTCAGTCTACGTATTAATTGAACAGTTGATACTCGTACAAATTAGTACTTCGAAGAATCTCGATACGATCCATATTCTTAGCAAATTAACTGACGCGACCGCTTTCAAGTATTTGACATACCTGGTCGTGTGAAAATTTCCTCAGTATTCCTATGCTTCTATTTCCAACTCATTTGCCTCATAAATTTGTTTTATCGTTCTTTCTTCTCTCATACGTTCCACATCCCAAACCATCTCAACGCACATATCTTAATTTTATCAATAATGCTTATCTCTGCCTTGAATTGTTTTCTTATTTCACCATTCGAACATCTATCAAACATCGTTTTGCACATTTGTCTGAGGGAGTAAAATAATTTCTTCACTTATCTAGGACTAAATTTGTATACAGTACTGGGTATATGATACAAGTACAAACAAAAATGCGTATTTTGGTGTGGGCACTTACACATTGAATTTGAGTACGTTTGTACTTATTGATCGCTTATGTACTTTCTGCTCGCACTTGGAACAGTTCTAGTGACAAGGTGACGGAACACTAACAGTCCATCTGCTTGGGTCACCGACCTACCACCTACGAGCTCTACTGGTAGAGTGAACTCCTAGAGCAGGAATGGCATCGTAAAACCCAAGTCGCTTACTCCTTTCAAGAACGTCATAAATAAAAAAAATACTTGATTTTCAGGAGAACGTTTTTAAAGTTTAAAAATATAACACAATGTATTAAAAATAAATATTAAACCACTTACGAACTTTTTACTGTGCAACAGATCTTTTTAGGTAAAACCTGAAGGTTTTTTCTCCATTTGAAAAATATTTAGTATATTTAAAAAATAATTAAACAATACATTTTCTTCAAAATGCAAAAAACAACACTTTCTGCCCTGTAGCGGGTTAAGTTAAAAATATGCCGCTTTTGCTGGGATACTGTACATTTTCGGGGCATTCCGAAAACACGCACAACTGAAAATTGTCGATTTATGATTTATGACGTTCTTGAAAGGAGTGAGCGAAGTGTCAGCAATACTATATACTATTACGACTGCTGGCGCTTGTGGTTTAGCTCTAGCCAAACCACACTCTGAGCGGAGACAATCAACTGATTCCATCCACAATCTAAATAATAAAACGCGGGCAGTTTACCATATTACCATATTCAGTACTCCGGTCATGCGGGCGGAAGCTTAGCACGAGGGACAGTCGAACAGGGGAACGTTTTACATACGAGCAACAGCCAACAGTCGTGTAGGTCTATACAGGATTAGCTTTCAGCCGCTATACATTAATAACACATTAAATATTATATAACTCATTTGAGGTGGAAAACGGTTTGTTATTTCCTTCTTCTTGCTTGGCAAACATCGTAGGAATTTTTAATTTGCAACGTTGACTGCTAAGTGCTTTAGTGGAACCACTCTCTCAAATTTATCAGCCAGGAGATATGTGTCGCCTAATTTCAAAATCCGCCAGATCTATGTAAGTCGATTTTACAAAACATGCGAAATCCTCCGGGTAACATTTATGTTTCAAAGATTTGTCTATCCTTAGAATAAAATATTATGAAATAGAGAATTTTCCCATTTTTTTGGATTTTTTTTTCAGTATTTAAAAAAACATGAGACACAAACCGATGATGACGTCATCTTAATTTCTGACCTATGGGTCACAAGGCAAGTTTCATGAATATAGCGGAATTTGAAATACAACGCTGTATTTAAGTATTTTTTAGCAGGGTTTTCAAGTAAATAAATATTTTAAACAATAAAACGCACAATTGGCATTCCGATAGAGTATTTATTTTTGTATCTTATAAAATTGGATCTGGCGGATTTTGAAAGTAGGCGACACATATGACTTCTTCCTTTACTGCGTTTACGTTCTACTTTGCCTTGTATTATAATAATATCGCTCATTTGGTATAACAATGACGTAATTACATTTTTTAAACATGTTAAATATTTCAAAATGTGCGGAAATACTACTAACATCGGGAAAAACATCGACATACATAATTGATTTTATGGTGAAATACTGCGAGATGGCGCGAGTGTCATTGTAGAATCGAGTAAAATGGTGCCATGTCTGTTGCTTCAACGTTTGAATGGCATTTTCTGTAATATTTCTTATGGTGTAATTTCACTATTGTTGCACCAAATGAGTGATATGTATAATATAAAATATAAATTTTTATTTCGTATTTCTTTCCCTTGATAAAATACCAGAATAAGAGAGGTATGCGAGATCGAAGATGTTGTTAGGTAGGGAAGGCAACGAAGAAGACAACGGTATGCGCATGTGAGGAGAACAGAATCATCCAGACCCCCTCACATTGCACTGCACGGCCACCCCCAAGGTAGACAAAAATAGCTGGGCATAGTAGGAGGCTTAAAAACAGGCCATAAAGCCTACACCACGAAGAAAAAGAAAAACATAAAATGCCTGAATTACTCTAGCTTTCTTTTCTTTATAGTATCTATAATTTTGTTTGCCTCCATAGTGTAATCGTCAGCACGCTTGGCTACCGTTCTGTAGGTCCCGGGCTCGATTCCCAGGGGGGTTCAAATAAATATAAGTGATTTTCCACTGTAATATTTAATCAATATTACCCTGGACTGGTACCTGAAGCAGAGGGCTGATCACCTTTTCTTCATGTGTAAACGATCAAGATAACACTGCGTTATATGACGCAGTGCCCTATGCACCATTTGGGTGCGGCTAAGGGTTTTATTATATTATTATTATAATTTCTCTCTTGTTTGCCAAGCGTGGGCTGAATGTGGCCAAAATGATCTCTCAGATTAATGTGCGGCGAGACGATGTATGATAGGTATTCAAATGGTGATATGAAGAATGAATGCATGCCTAGTAATAGTTTAAATATAAAAATAAAATAGTTGTTTAATACCACATTTTGAGTTCATAAATGTAAACACCACTAGTTTCGAGAACTGCAATGATCTTATTAAGGCCGATAAGATAAATCGCCAAATGTTACCTGGTATTTAAATTTAGACCTTGAAACACCCTTTTTGGTACTGAACAAATAAGTTTTTTACTTCAAAATTAATATATGCTTTTGAAAAGAAAAGAGAACATTTAATAGAAAGATATTATTGTATTTTTGACATCTCATCAAAGATGAAGAAGAATATGAAAGTCTGGGCACTTACGGGGCTGACGACCGTCATAGGCTGGTTTAAGTGATCACTTTACACACGTGTAACATTCACCAATTCTACCCATTATTGACAACCACACTACTCAAATTCTTGGAAGTTCTATATATACGAACCAATTTAGAAACCTTTTCTTGAATCACTATAACTTCACTAGAGACATCTATTGGTGAGATGTAAAGAAGCTCTTTATTAAGCAGAAACTCTCATATTAATACTTCTATATACTTCTTCATCTTATTTTCATATATTTATTTTTTTATTTTTTTTATTTATTGTTATTTTTATTTTATTTTTAAAAATAATATAAAAATAACTCCTGTAATTGGAGATAATCCAGATTTGGACACACTCAAAATGTTGTTAATAGAATGATAATGAGTTAAAAAATATGAAATTATTTTTTCATTATATATTCTAAAAATCAAAAAGTAAAACAAGTAATCAAAGCCTTAAAAGGTGTTTACATTAATAAATACAAAAAGTGGTATTTTATAAGTGTTTAATTTTAATTTTTCAACTATCATGTTATTCCACAATTTTTGTAAAATTAAAATTAAACATTTGAATAATCCATTTTATCGAGTTTTATTTTTATTTACGACTAGTTTCGAAAACAACAATTGTTTTCATCTTCTGGTACAAATTAAAACTTATAATTTGTACCAGAAGATGAAAACAATTGTCGTTTTCGAAACTAGTCGAAAATAATAAAAAAAACTCGATAAAGTGGATTATTCAAGTGTTTAATTTTGATAAAATAATCATGTCATTCCACAAAGTTAATGCCGAATCAATAAATAATATTATTCCACAAAGTTAATGCCAAATCAATAAATAAGTCTAATGATGGATTTAGTATCATTTTACGATTGAAACATTCATATTTGTTATTTACTCTTCATGGTATTATTTACACCCGCAAAACACATTGCAACGTACTGGTTACATTGTAAATGATTATTTATATCCTCGGCGTTAGTTGTTATGATGGGGGTTCCAGGGTCAGGGCCAGAGGTCACTGCCATCTCTCGTCCAATAAACCCATTTCGATAAGCGAACTGATAACGCGACAGTTGACAGTGAAACGTGCTCTTCAAACCAGTAGCGATATTGCCGATCAATATTTCAAATTATGTTGAAAAGTCGAGCTTAGAAATTATGAAGAAAAAATAATAACACACTGTGCGTTTTATTTATACAGATAACATATTTACATATCTTGATTGTATATATAACGTGGTAATATTTTTCTTCGTAAATTGGGTGTAAATAATATGTTAAGTGGGTGTATAATAATAAAATAACCAATGTGTTGCTTTGTAATTAAAGTTTATTCATTAACATTATTTATTAACATTTTTCTAGTTATCTATCTGATTCTGACAGTTCTGAATATTATATTTTTTCTATCTGATGTCTTTTGTTTTATTCAGTGCGACGCATGCGACATCTGGTGGTAGAACTGTTTTATGTAGGTACTATTTGTAAGTACTTAATAAAATGTATAGGTAGGTACCTAGTTATTTTATTACATATATATAAATATTAGTCGAATAAAGGCTTAAAAATAAAATAGGTACCCTTTTTTTTCTTTATTGTAATTTTTTTGCATTACATAAACAGAAATTCAAATACAATACATATATATATATATATATATATATATATATATATATATATATATATATATATATATATATATATATATATATATATATATATATATAAATGAATACAAAAAAAGATACCACAAAGGCATGGCCTGTGTGTGGGTATACAATATAATGTAGTCATTGTAAAGGGTATAAGGGTATAGGTTTTATAAGTCGAACTAGAATTATAGTGTTAATATAAAATACAAAAAATACTTGACTCTCGGAAAACATTTTTTTTAATAAAGTTAAAAATTTAAAAACATATAACTTTCGATGTGTAATTTTCTCAGATCATTCAGAAACGTGTTTGTCGGTCAACGTGCAAATATACTACCTGGTCTTTGATATAAATACTACAATAAATATCTTAATATTTATAAATAAAGAGTTTTTAGTCTTATATTTCATTAACCTGAGAGACAGGGCTGATCTCATATCGCTCACTCCTTTAAACAACGTCATATATCAAAAAATGTCAATTACAGTTGTGCATGTTTTCGGAATGCCCAGAAAATATACTATATCCCAGCAAAAGAGGCATATTTTAAACTTAATATTTACCCGCTACAAGGCAGAAAGTGTTGTTTTTGCATTTTGAAGAAAAGTTATTGTTTGCTTATTTTTTTAAATAAAATAAATATTTTTCAAATGGAGAAAAAACCTTCAGGTTTTACCTAAAAAGATCTGTTGCACAGAAAAAAGTTCAGTAAGTGGCTTGATATTTATTTTTAATACATTGTATTATATCTTCAAACTTTAAAACGTTCTTCAGAAAAATCAAGTTTTTTTATTTATGACGTTCTTGAAAGGAGTGAGCGATATATTTAACGATCATGATAACACTGCTTGTATACGATTCAGTGCTCTATACACCATTGGCTACGGATAAGAGTTAAAAGTGGAAGACATACAAATGTAATGCTTGAGGGTGGAATATTTTATGAAAATGACTTTCACAACATAATTTTCACAAAATTTAAAGCGGATCGCATTTCGATTTTTCAGATATTTTAAATTAAAAAAATGAATTAATACAAAAAATATATAAATGTTAGTTGGGTTGATGACACCAGTCTGATAATGTCTAGTTTTAATTATCACAAAAAATGCAGTTCCACCAAGAAATGTCAGTACAAAACATTAATATGGTAATTGATTAGTTTGAATATTTGTATGTACGTATGTATTATTATAATACATATATAGTTTTGAAGACACAGATGAGTTTTGATAATATTTATTAGATATTTAGTAACTTGTTCAACTTGTAAAAAAAAAAAAAAAAATTTTTTTTTGTTGCTATATGAATGTGTTTATAACCTACATTAATTTACCGTTCTGCTAATATTATTAGCAAGGCTCTGTTGGGACCATATGGCATCCTTATGGGGCGGTGTTTTCATTTCATTAGTTTCAAATAAATTGAAATTTTTGGTCAAGGATCTGCTTTGTTGATTGTTAAGTGACAGGACGAATTGTTGTAGCTGTTGACAGGGGTATTGTGCGGCTGATGGCATCCCTCCTGAAAACAATTCATCTATTGCCGTTTAGAAAAAAAAATAGCATACATTTCACCCACCTTCCTAACGGACCAATTGGTTTTGCTAAATATGGTGCAGTGGAGATGAATTGCTTTTGCTATATGACAGCGGTATTATAATAGGTTTTTTTATGATTGTAATAAATAATGCTAGAAATGTGGTTAACATACTCGTATAACTGTTATTTATTCGGATAGTATGTACCCGATCGGGATAATAATTATTATCTTTTCTATTTCTTCTTTTTTATTAATTTATATTATCAAATTTGTGCACTGATTGACGTCATAAGCTTTGAATCCAGCAACCAAGTTAAGTAATTTTTTGAATAATTCGTTTTATACTTCGGTTTTCATCGATCGCTAATGTCTAATACATACTACGTAAATCACTTAATAACTTAGTAGAATGACTGATAAAATTTTGGCCCTTTCTTTCGCAAATTCTTGCTTCAAATGCACCAGTAATATATTTTACATTAGTTAAGAATCTTACATACATTTCAGAAAGGTTTCTGCAAGTAAAAAAAACTTAGTTTAACAATAGATGTTTCCGAAAAAGTGTCAAGCGAATGACGTTTTCACTTTAAACATAATATAACTTCCAAAATTCAAGTAGTTTGGTTGTTATCGCAATCATGCGTACAATGGTGGATTTTATCACTCAAAACAGATTATAAAAGGTCGTAAGCCCTGTAAATGCTTAGAATTCTATATTTTCCATCATGCACGTTAAAATATCAAAAAAACATTGATTTAAATAACTCCTTGGTGGAACAAGATCCATTAATATTCAACAAAAATTAGAACACAGTTAAAATATTGTGAAAGAAATATTATTAGAATGGAAAATTCACTAAAATACTATGACGTGTCTTAAGTGTCTTTTATATTTATATGTAAATACGATAATTTTTCAAAGAAATATTCTTTCATAGCTGTATAAAAGCTTGATTTCTTGTTCCAAAGACACAAGGTATTTCATTTATTGTTTCGGCATTAACTTTGTGGTAAGACATGTTACAATGATTAAAGAAAACACTTCGTTTTTTACCACTTGAGTTTTATTATAGACTACATGTTTCAGAAGTTAAACTTCCATCATTCAGGTCTGTATAATAACTAAAATATAAAATATAAAATTGTTCTATAAATAAGGAGAGGGGAAAGTAAGTATTTCTTACTTTCCCCTCTCCTTTATTATAGAACAATTTTATATTTTATATTTTAGTTATTATACAGACCTGAATGATGGAAGTTTAACTTCTGAAACATGTCGTCTATAATAAAACTCAAGTGGTAAAAAACGAAGTGTTTTCTTTAATCATTGTAACATGGTATTTCTCTGCTCGGTTCTAGGAGCAAGTCATTGAACAAGTTATGGCGATGGTTTTTGGATTCACCCTCGGAATTCCGTTACATTGGGGATTGTTAATTTACGATTGAAGATTTAAAAGGCAACATAAGGCTTTAGTTGATAGTATCAGGGTGAAATCTTGGGCTGCCACGCGTCACACCTTACTTGGCACGGACGTTACAACAGATGGGTAATGTAGAAAGCAGAAACTACGTGTCCTCCTGTAACTGTACGATGGGGTGGAATGGCTCTTCGCATTTATTGTCAATAAAATGTTGTTACTCTTAACCTTAACACAAGAAAACAGTTTTGAAATGGACACATTTTATTTTTATTTTATAATATGTATTATAATTACAAGTACAAAAAAAATCGTGGCCTAAGTGTGGGTATACAATTTATTTTACGTTATAATAAAGGGCACTGGCAAGAAAACAATAGATATCAGAAATTATAAAAAATTAAAAGTGCTAATATATACACTAAATTCATTTAAAAAATAGGAATAATCCGTAAAGCTCCTATTTTATAGGCTTGTCTATAGATAGGAATAGGGAAAGTATATGTTAAAAATATATCACAAACACCCAGACCAGTTGTAAATAAATCGTACTTTATTTTGTAATAAGCGGGAATCGAACCCACGACTTTTAATTTATTCTAACCTGAATGAAACTTTTAAATTATGCTTTTCCTTTAAATCCTCACCCTTTATTAAAATATAAATATCTAAAGATAGAATTCATATGACCAATTCATATTTTTTTTATTTTATCGTCACTACTTTTTTGATAATTACGGTAAAATGCCGTGTAGTGCACAAACGCCCAAAGGGTTCCTTAGCATTTGAGCAGAACTACAACAGTAATTGGTATGGAATTGTGAATTACTTATTACAATTCACAAAAAGCCACCACAAAAAGCGAGCCGCTATGATTGCTCCAAGCTTACCGTACTCCATTTTACTTAGCCAATTTTTCGGATTCTTGCGGTAATCGGCAAATTCCCCCATTATTACGATAGTGGTCGATCCCCATTGACTCGGCGCTTCCACAATGACCCGTGGAACAATATGTTACTATGTATTTATATATAACAATGTTCTTGTTATAAAGTGTTTATGAACGCAGTATGTTAAAACCGTTATGAAACGCCAATTGACGCCAAATAACCGACCATTACGATGAAGCAGCTTCGGCAAAGTTGATTTTTTTCAAAATAAAAGACTTTTCAAGCTTAATGTTGAAGGCCTTTGTTGGAATCGCAATTCAATCCTTGAACTTTCCACTTAGTAAAAATTGTAGTATATTTTGGATATAGCACTAAATTTGTGGATTATTGTAATATATTATTTGGAGAAATAAAATATTGTTTTTTTATTCACTCACTATAAGAAGTGAAGAAGTGGGTAATCAAAGTTATTTTATTTCTCCAAACTTGTAGTAATTTAGTAAAACTGATAATATGAAATATTCATAAAAAATTGAAAAAGAATACACGTCGAAATAAATTATAATCTTAATACATTACCCTACAATTTATTTATATAATTAAAAAATAAAGGGCAGGTTTTAGTCATTGTCATAATGATAATTATAAATTATCAATAATTTTTCATACATATTTTTCAAAGATTTATCATGCTTTGAAGCTTAAGACTTTAAGTATTTTTTATTTTAATTTTTATAATTTATATATTGTATTTTTTTTAAATGATTATAATTAACTATTAATAGTAAATTTAATTTGATTGAAAAGATATTTATATTTTTATAAAATGAAAAGCAAAAAAATTCAATAGAGATACGGCCATATTAATTAAATTTTGTATCAATAGTCAATTGCTTTATTGATTGAAGATAGATATATATATATATATATATATATATATATATATATATATATATATATATATATATATATATATATATATATATATATATATATATATATATATATATATATATATATATATATATACATGTAGATGAAGATATATTTTTTTAAATTGTGAAACCAGTAGGCCTAAAGTTAAGCGCGTGGCGTAGGTTTGTAACCAACGAACCATTTCGGCTGACGGTTGGCTCGTGGCACCACTTTTTCGGTTCAGTTCCCAGGGAAGCCAAACGTGCCACAAGTAGTACTAAATACTTATTCATATTATTATTACTGGGCAAGCACGAGCCATAAGGGCTCAAAAAGGGGGTTAAATTTCAGGAAATGTCACCCAAGCAAATATTAATTGTTTTACATAATATTGTACCTTTTTGAAAATTTCTTTTATAAAAATAGTTACAAAAAATATTACAATTTGTAATAATTCATTTGCTAGACATTTCTACTTTTAACATATCTTAATACTAGTTAAGCTGTTCCTCTCCAAAAAAAGAGACTACATATTCCATATTCTTCTTCATCTTTGATGAGATGTCAAAAAATAATATGAAAATAACTCTTGTAATTGGAGATAATCCAGATTTTGTGAACAAGTATTTGGACACACTCAAAATGTTGTAAATAAATTATCTGGTCAAATTATAAGCTTAATAATAAAAATGAAAATGGTGTTTTCTGGCGTTTCTCATGTGTGTGATTATAATCCAGGATTCGGATCTCACATACTAATATAAGAGTTTCTGCTTAGTAAAAAGCTTCTTTACATCTCACCAATAGATGTCTCTAGTGAAGTTCTAGTGATTCATGAACAAGGTTTTTAAATTGGTTCATATATATAGAACTTCCAAGAATTTGAGTAGTGTGGTTGTCAATAATGGGTAGAATTGGTGAATGTTACACGTGTGTATAGTGATCACTTAAACCAGCCTATGACGGTCGTAAGCCCTGTAAATGCCCAGACTTCCATATTCTTCTTCAACTTTGATGAGATGTCAAAAAATAAAAAATAAATAAAAGAGACTACGCTCTAGTGCTTGGAGAGGGATTGTATTGAATAAAATAAATAAAACAAGATTATAAAAATAAACTAATCGCTTATTGTTTATACTTATGAATGATATAATAATAATAATAAAACCCTTATCCGCACCCCAATGGTGCATAGGGCACGCAGTGTTATCTTGATCGTTTATACATGAAGGAAAGGTGATCAGCCCTCCGCTTTAGGTACCAGTCCAGGGAAATATTGAATAAATATGACAGTGAAAAAAACACTGATATTTATTTTACCCCCCTTGGGAATCGAACCCGGAACCTCCAGAACGGTAGCCGAGCGTGCTGACCATTACACTACGGAGGCGGACAAATGAATGATATAAACGTTTTCTTTTATTTTTTCTTAGTATTTTTTTGTTTGTGTGTTTTTCTTCTTCTTTTATTTAAAATAATAAACTTGTATAAAAATGCATTTTATTAATTTTTTTGTATTTTAATATCTTCAAAATTTTATTATATCTTTAAGAAAGTTATTGAAACCTGTAAAACTATTCCCTTATGATATTATTTTTACAAAAAATTACCCAGTATTTTAACAAAAGTTTTGAACATACTCATAATACCAAAACTAATCTACCATTTAACGGATGGTAAATATATTTTTTTTATGTAATATTTTCCCTTATAACCTTTATTCAATAAATTTAGCCCAGATTACTACTCAACACATTAAATTTACTATAAAACTGTTTTTTTTTTATGATTACACATTATAACAAAGCATTTTGACAAAGATTTTGAACATATTCATAATACCGTATGTATCCTTAAAAATTTGGTAAAAAAATAATAATAATATATTTGGATAATTTTAAAAGCGCCATTATCTTAAAATACTACCTCAAGGGCGCTTCACATATCGCTCACTCCTTTCAAGAACGTCATAAATAAAAAAAACTCGATTTTTCAGGAGTACGTTTTTAAAGTTTAAAAATATAATACAATGTATTAAAAATAAATATCAAGCCACTTACTAAACTTTTTACTGTGCCACAGATCTTTTTAGGTAAAACCTGAAAGATTTGTCTTCATTTCAAAAATATTTATTAAATTAAAAAAAATAATTTAACAATACCTTTTCTTCAAACTGCAAAAACAACACTTTCTGCCCTGTAGTGGTTAAATATTAAGTTAAAAATTTGCCTCTTTCGCTGGGATATAGTACATTTTCCAGGCATTCCGAAAACATGCACAGCTGAAAATTGACGATTTTTGATTTATGACGTTCTTGAAAGGAGTGATCGATATGTTCCATTTATGTTACACCTTACTTAATATCCTTTATTCAATAAATTTAACCTAAATTACTACTCAAAATTTACTGTAAAACTATTTCCTTATGATTTTTTTACAAAGTATTTTGACAAAGATTATAAAAATACTTAAAATACCGTGAACAATCTATCTAATAAAATATGGTAAATATGTTTCATTTAAGAAATACTTTGCCTAATATCCTTTATTTGATAAATTTAACCTAAATTCCTACTCTACACTTCGAGTTTTATTTATTAACTATTCCTGTAACCATGGTACTATTTTTACGAAGGTTTGAATATATATAAAAAAAAAACTCTGAATAATCTACCCTTTAATACGCTAATATGGTAAATATGTTATATTTTGCTTTAAAATGTTTTTTTTTATAAATTTAAACTAAATGTCTATTCAACAATTAAAATTTACTAGTAAACATCGCGTATTTCCTTTACATATTATTTAACAAAATCGTATATTATAACAGTATTTTAAAAGTAATTATATGTTTCTTGACGCTTTAAAACTGCCACTTATGTTTGCCAAAAACCTTTTGAAAGTGAAAATTATCCGCGGTTAAACATATAGTCTAATAATAATAACGATATATCGTTATGGCAGACTAATTTTTTGCGATGTTTTATTACGTATCAATATTCCGATATGTTCCCGTCAATCAGCCGAGGGTTTGTTGGTAGCGGACCAATTTTGACCATATGGGGCAGTGTAATACACCAATATATCAAAATGCCCATCAACAACGGACTCGTCGTTGTACTCTTATTTATATTTAAAATTAATCGAGGCATTTTTTTTATTATTTATTGATTCGGCATTAACTTTGTGGAATGACATGCTGATTTTTTTAAAAATTAAACATTTAATGAGTTTTATTTCATAACACACGACTAGTTTCGAAAACTAACAGACGTTTTCATCTATCAGTTTTATATTTCACCTGTAGATGAAAATGTCTGTTATTTTTGGAAACTAGTCGTTTGTTATGAAATAAAACTCATTAAGTGTTTAATTTTAAAAAAAATCATAAAATGAAATAAATCTCATTAAGTGGTTACACAGGTGATTATTTTTTTTTAAATGAGGCAATTTTTTATCAATAATTAAAAATATATTTTTTTTTATTAAGTCTTTAAATTATCTTTTATTCACAATGATTTGAGTCCGTACAAATTATTGTTTTTTTGTTGTTGTTTTTTTTTTTTAAATCTGAATTGATGAAGAAGAATATAGAAGTCGGAGTATTTACCAGGCCTGTCATAGGCTAGTTTAAGTGATCACCTTATAAATGTGTAACATCATCCATGGTTGACAACCACGCCACTCAAATTCGGAAATTGTATTAAACTTTTAATTGATACACTCATGATATTGTGAATAAAATAATTGGCAAAATTATAGGATTTATAAAATTTAAAATCAAACTAGTTTGTAAAACAATCCGGAAAAAATCTTGCATACATTTCATGAAGGTCTCTTCTTCTTCCTGTCTACATCCCAGCTTATTGTCCTTGTAGACTGCTAGGGTCAGCTCTCCTCGTCCCCAGGTTATATGTCCTTCTGTCCTGGATAACGTCACCTAGGCCATGCCTTCCAATCATGTTATCTTTCTGCTTCACCCATGGATTTATTTATTGATTTGGCGTTTAATTTGTAGAACTCTATTTTAATTTATAATATTAATTGTTGAATCAAACACAGATTTTTTAGTCTACTAAGTTGTATTTTATTGTTAAAAATAGGTAAAATTAATATTGTGACAATTGTTTCGCCTAGTTACGGCATTTTCAAACGAAAACATTAATTTGAAAATGCCATAACTAGGCGAAATAATTGCCACATATTAATTTTGATGTATTTTCAATCGATAAAATACAACTTTGTAGACTCAAAAAAACTGTGTTTGATTCAACAGTTAATACATAAATAGTAAGAGGACTTAACGAAATAAAAAAAAATCCTTTAACCACCCTCATTAATTCCTCTCCTTTCCTTCTCCTTCCTGCAAAATCTATTTTTGATACCATACCCTTTTTTTTAAATCTCTGAATGTTTTTTAATAGCTATTATAACATAAATGTGGAATTGTTAACAACATTTTGAGTGTATCCAAATACTTGTTCACAAAATCTGGATTATCTCCAATTACAGAGATACGGTAATTGGAGATAATCCAGATTTTGTGAACAAGTATTTGGACACACTCAAAATGTTGTAAATAAATTATCTGGTCAAATTATAAGCTTAAATAATAAAAATGAATATGGTATTTTCTGGCTTTTCTCATGTGTGTGATTATAATTCAGGATTCAGTCCTCACATACTAATATAAGAGTTTCTGCATAATAAATGGCTTCTTTACATCTCACCAATAGATGTCTCTAGTGAAGTTCTAGTGGAATTGTTTAATTGGCTTATTTTTTAACGTAACTGTATTTGTTAATGTAATGTAATGTTTATTATTGTTAATGTAACTATTGTTTATTATATAATTTTTTATATGTTAAGCTGTACAAATAAAATAAAATAAAAATAAATCATATAAGTATACAACTCCATTCGGAGATTTTCAAGAACGCAGTTTGGTTTTTATCGCATATTTCGAGGATGGCATCGAATAATTCCGAGGTTGTCGAACTGAGCCCGTCAAGTGTTCCTTGAAAGCTCCCCGGCTGACAGAAAGAGGAGCAGATACCTCCAGAAACGAATGTATCGCGGATGATGAATCGTAAATCGGATGGTGAGCCGAGGGAGCGGGCAGCCAGATGGCTCGCGACAGCCCCTCGGCCCCCGAACCACCACCACCCCCACCCCTCACCTAAGGACCCTTGCACCTTGCAGTTGCGAGATATTGCAACACTGATAAAACTGTACAATAAGATCTAGGGACGGTCTGTAATGTTTTAAACTAAGTAATAAAACAATACAGTTTTTCACATTATTTTTTTTTAAACGTCTCAACAAAGACGAAGAAGAATATGGAAGTCTGGGCTTGATAGAACTGCATTTTTTATAATAAAACAGCAAATATATAGATTTTATCCCTTTTATTTTATTTGGCCAGTTACCGGTTTTTGTATTTTTTTAAACCCTAATGGTGCATAGGGCACTGCATCGTAGCGATGCAGTGTTACCTTAATCGTTAATTGCTTGAAGGCAAGGTGCTCAGCCCTGCGCTTTTTGTTACAGTCCAGGGTGATATGAAATCAATATGAGAGTGAAAATCACACATTTATTTATTTTGACCCCCCTGGGAATCGAACCCAGGACCGGGAAAAAATGCAGTTTTACCAATAACATGTAGTACAAAACGTTCATCTATTTTTTTAATGAATAAATACAAAAATGATATTTTTTTTATTGTATCAGACATCTCAGAAATGATTCTTGTCTGGGTTGCCTATATCAATAATATATTTGAGAATTTTAATTAAACCTTTAGTTTGATTCATTAAAATATGTATAATAAAGCTTGAAAAATAAAAAAAGATGTAATATGATGAAATGACGACAATAAGTAAAATGTAACGAAAATTATAAATTAATAAACGATTTTCTTTCCAAAACAAATAAAAGTAAAAGTATTTTTTCGAATATAAGAAAGCACATTACTGGCAACCCTGCTCAATGAAGTAGGTAGGTCTAGTATCGGCACGCTTTCGGGTCGCGTGTCGGTTGCGAATAGTGCTCGGTGCGGCGCGTGCAGCGTGCGGCGTGCGGCGTACAGCGTGCATCCTGTCCTCTGTCACTGCTCAATATACCGCACTTGAATGTGCAACCCACAGCACTTGAGTGCATCCAATTAATGTATTCTTTCATCGAGAACAGGGCTGTCGGCAAGAACAAAATTATAATTGTATTTTTGGTTTTATTACATTTAAGTTTTGCTTTGATATTTTTTGTTTGAATTGCATTTCTCAATATATGATCGAACAACATAATGCTGACCATTACACTACGGAGTCCGCCTCCGTAGTGTAACGGTCCGCACGCTCGGCTACCGTTCTGGAGGTCCCGGGTTCGATTCCCAAGGGAGGTAAAATAAATATAAGTGATTTATTCACTGTATTATTTATTCAATACTACCATGCCTGATCACCTTTCCTTCATGTGTAAACGATCAAGATAGCACTGCGTTTATATGACACAGTGCCCTATGCATCATTGGGGTGCGGATAAGGGTTTTATTATTATTATTATGATCTAACAACAACTTTATAGTTTTTCCCACTTTTATTTTATTTGACCAGCGATCGGGTTTCGTCGTTACCGACATCATGAGACTGGTGTCATCAGACCAGTACCAAGACCAAACTAACTACAGATTTCTGTAGTTTTCGAAACTAGTTGGTTAAAATTAATAAACTCAAAAAGTGGTATTATGCAAGTGTTTTATATTTATAGTTGTGTTTATATTTCTGTCGGGTTGTGGTCCTGTGGTTAGAGTCGCGGACTCTTAAGTCAGAGTTTCTCGGTTCGAACCTACTCTACTACAATTTGATATCTATTTCTAATAGCGAGCCACTTAGGCTCATAAAAATAGTATGGAAATGAAATATTTGTGTTAATAAAAATAAAAATAACAAAAATATTTATCTTTTTTTTAATAAAAATTTATTTTCATATTATTCTACGAAACTAGTGCCAAATCAATACAAAAATATGAAAGTTCAATAACGGATTTTTTTTATTTGGCATATCTATTAATCAACTTTATTCCCACATTTAAATACTGCAAAAAATATAAATAAAAAGTAGTCGAGACATGTGTCGCTGGTGTATTAATTTACATTTTTAGGCTTCATTGTTGAAATTTGAATTAAAAAATTTCATTATGCCCTTCGTTGACAATATACAGTATTACAATATCCTGTTTAAGTCAGATATTTTTTGCCGTTATATCAATTTTCTGCCACGATACCATAAAATTATAGGATCGGGGGTTGGACGATGTAAAAAAATAACAGTAAGGGTACGTACCTACCTGAATATTGAACATTTCACCCCGTAACCCATATGGCGTGTATAGTCTCGCAGAACTCGAATGAACTCAGAAAATGCATCATTATCATCAAAATTTCGGATTGTAGCTTGCAATATTGGATCCTTATCTCAATATTATTTTCTCTGTAATTTTATTCTCTGTTAATGTCTTTGCACTGTTCCGTGTCTGTCTGGTATTCTGGTCGGGGTTGTGGGCGTCTGTGTACCGGCTAACGTCGAGTCGGAATTGGATCTAGCTGACTAATTTAACTAAATACTAATCCCTTTCACTGCCTGCACCGGGGTACTTCTAGAAAATTTGGTAACGGATTTACAAACTTAAATTGTAATTTCAAACTTAAATGTAAATTCACAGCAAAATCGCGATACAATTTTATATTGTTTTAAATATTTAAAAAAAAATTCGCGACTTAGTTAAAAAAATTGCTTTGCAAGAGCAGATCTGTCAGGAAGCCTAGATGCTTCTGTATCAGATCTGGGCATGCGGTGGGACAGCTTTCAATATCATCTCAATATTGAAAAAAACGATATTTCTTAAAAAAGATTCAGTTAGTTGCCATTGTTCCTACGCTCTAGATAACTTTCCATTCTGATTACACGACTCATACATAAACTGACAATTTATTTTTGTCCCCAAAACTGGACATCTACCAATTTTTACGTAATAGTATGTATATTCAAAAAAACACGTATATTTTCATAGTTTTTATGTATTAATAAAATGAAAAGGAATGTTGAAAAAGAAAAAATAATATAAGGGAGGAATAAATAATATAAATATGAAAAAATATGTGGTTTTATATTTTTCTGATGAACGATACCAAGCCAGGATTTGTTCAGCAAAGTTATATGAAACGGCTATACTACAAACTACCGTCGATTTTTTTATTTTTTTTTTGTTACCGTGTGTTGCTCTTTGTTTGAAAACGGGACATTTCGACGTCCCGAAACTTTACTTGGGGAAAACGGGAAAGGCTATTAAAAAAACGGGACGGTCACGTTCAAAACGGGACGAATGGTCACTTTCCTCATTCATTTAGATCATGGGTCGGCAACCTGCGGCCCGCGAGATTCTCGCCGCAACGCACATGACGGACAATATTATACACAATCGAGTGAAAGGAAGCGAGAAAGGGAGCGAAGGGAATCTCATTGATTTTATTAAATACAACAAATGTCGTTAAAATATACACTTAGCGTTTTATTTTTAAAACTAAAATATTTGTACATAAATATTGTATGTATACCTACTGCAAGTGCGGCCCGCACTGATCCCCATGAAAAATATTTGGCCCTTTTACAACAAAAGGTTGCCGACCCATGATTTAGATTATATACCTTTGTAAGACAATAATATAAAATTACGTTTTGAATTAATTTTTGAACGTTTTGTGTATTTATGAACGAGGAATTTTTAACCGTTTTGAAAGGAATTATGGAAGTAAAGTATAAGAAATAAAACCTAGCTCCTATCTAAACCCAATGGTGCAAAGGGCCCAGCATTGTAAAAAAGGAAATACAATTCCAACAGAAATTTAAATATTTGGGAATCAAGTACTTCAATAACCTGCCTACAGATTAAAAAAAAAGACATTAAAATGCTAAAAATAAATTAAGTGAATTACTCACAGGTTTTTTTTTTAAAAGAGTGTTTTTATTATTTACACAAATACTTCAATTTCACACTATTTCTTTGAGCCTAAGCGGCCAACTATTAGAAATAGGCATCAAATTGTTGAAGAGTGGGTTCGAACCGAGAAACTCTGACTTAAGAGTCCGCGATACTAACCACAGGACCACAACCCGACACATTTTTTTAAATCATAAAAAAAAACATAAAAATAATTATATTAAAAATATATTATATTGCCAAAAACATAAACAATAAATAATAAATGCAAGTCCCCCTTCAAGGTCTTAGTCTCTTTATTGGAGAGAACTGTGATATTAATTTTAAGATTGTAAAAGTAGAAATGTCTAGAAAATTAATTAAAATTATAAAAACAACTTTTGTAACCATGTGAAATAAATAAAAAAATTAAATTACTGTTTTTTGATCGTTAAATACATGCACGACGAAAAGGTGATCAGATCTGCTTTTCAGGTACCAGTCCAGGATGCCATTAAGTAAATATAGGATTGAAAATTATGCATTTTTGCTCCCTTGGGAATCGAACTTCGGACGTCCAGCATGGTACCCAAGAGGACTTACCACTACACTACGAAGGCAGAGTCTACTACTGATTAAGAGCAGATAGTGCTTTCGTAGGTAGGTGTATGAAAATATTCACAAAATACACCTGCTAGTGACTTTTGCAGTGCCAACACTACAGGAATAAGTACGCAAGTGCCTCCTTTTTTGCATTTTAAACATTCACATAACAATAATTAATCATTATCATTTAACGCCGGAGAGTGCATCTGGACTTCACATTACACCTTGTGTGCAGAGCCAAGATGAACGATTTCTGCAAGGAATATTACTTACCGAAAACCAATCGATAAAATCCAATTACGATAGGCCATCTTTATGACGAACGAATGAATCAATCCGGTTCCTTCATATGATACATACTCAGATATACACATGTATTATTTAATAACCAAGGATTCATGTTTAAGGCCCAGTATTCGTTAAATCGAAACTGATTTTTTTTGGTACCCAGGGAACATTTGACGTAATTGAATTTATTATTTTTTGACATCTCATCAAAGATGAAGAAGAATATGGAAGTCTGGGCATTTACGGGGCTGACCACCGTCATAGGCTGGTTTAAGTGATCACTTTACACACGTGTAACATTTACCAATTCTATCCATTATTGACAACCACACTACTCAAATTCTCAAATTCTCAAATTTTCTAATTCTAGTGAAGTTCTAGTGATTCAAGAACAAGGTTTCTAAATTGGTTCATATAAATAGAACTTCCAAGAATTTGAGTAGTGTGGTTGTCAATAATGGGTAGAATTGGTGAATGTTACACGTGTGTAAAGTGATCACTTAAACCAGCCTATGACGGTCGTCAGCCCCGTAAATGCCCAGACTTCCATGTTCTTCTTCATCTTTGATGAGATGTCAAAAAATAATATGAAAGTAACTCCTGTAATTGGAGATAATCCAGATTTGGTGAACAAGTATTTGGACACACTCAAAATGTTGTATATTGAATTTATTTCTTAAAACATCGTTATATGAAATAAATATTTTTTCAATATACAGTATACTGAAACTGACAGAATTCTATTATTGCGAGTATGGCCCTAATGATTTGGTATAAGTATGTGATTTTTTTCATTAGTAATATCAATTATAAGTTTTGTATTAACATTTTCTTAAGCAACTGCATTTTAAATAATAAAACAAAGGGCATTTAATATTCTTTTTACTTTTATTCGACTAGCGACCGGGTTTTGTGGTTATCGACAGCATGAAAGACTAGTCAATAGAAGTCGGTAACGATAAAACCCGGTCACTGGTCAAATATAATAAAAGTATGAGAAAGATAATTATATAAAATGCAGATCCACCAAGAAATGTCAGTATAAACCTTAAATCTAACAACAATTTTACACAAATGTATAAAGTGATCACTTAAGCTACCCAAATGATAGGGCGTGAGCCATGGTATGCTCAAATTTATATCTTGTCTCGCATAAAACTATAGATACTTCGTCTCTATATGTATTGATATTTCATCCGCAGGGTGAATAATCTAGTGTTTGATTAGGAAAATGGAAAATATTTTATATTAACGAGTTTTCAATTTAATAAACCTATAATTTTTCATTTTAATAAACTTATAATTTCGAACCCTTATACGCACTTGATGTTGCGTAGGGCACTGCATTATATAGCAGTATTATCTTGATCGTTAACACATGAAAGGTGATCAGCCATTCGCTTAAGTACTAGTCCAGGGTAATAATGAATCTACATTTATTTGACCCCCCCTGGGAATTGAACCCGGGACCTCCAAACATATAATACGTTTACAAAACGTTTTAATAAACCATTTCTTTATTTTGTTAAAAAAAAAATTGTTAAATGCTGAAACAGAACAATTAAATGTTCAATAAAAGAAATAATCGTAAATTCAACCTTTTTATTCAAATGTCGGTAATAATCGAAAGGGGTTTTTTTTATCGAATAGTGAGGATTCAAAAATGAAAGTTAATCGATTGGGTTCTTCGCTTGTTATTAAAAACGGGAAATTTTGACCCAAATATTTAATTTAAGGGCTATTCATGGCATCTTGTAGCGTCAAGTTTTGGCAAATTATAATTGACTTCACTTCAAAAGACGACTTTCGTCTTCCTTACAAAAATATGCATTTCTCGTTGCATGCAGCTGGTAAGGAATGCCGGCATTTTATTGAATAACTGTGATGAGTGAACAAAACGGTGGATAATACTTAAAAAATAATGATTGCCGAAAAAGGTTATTCAATTGAATTGATCTTTTTCTCAATACAGTTAATATTCCTTTTGTAATCTGGACCAAGCTTGTAATCAAATTCTTGATCACCTACAGCTGAGGTGTTTGAACGTGTAGGTGTTTTGAACATCAATGAAAGCTCTCCCGAGGGCATTCCCGGATCTGAAACAGAAGCTTCTAGGCTTCTTGACAAACCTCTCTTGCTATTATATTTAATGAACAATGTTGCGAGAATTATTAGCAAATGTGAAACAAATTTGTATCCTGATTTTCCTGTGATTTAATACTTTAAAGCTTTCAATGTCACTGCCAATCTACATAAATACATCTTTGTAAAATTACCATCAAGTGCCCCTGTGTAGGCAGTGAAAGGGATTATTAACGAGGGAGTAGTTAGTACGTTCAGTTCGTCAGCTATATCCAATTCTAACCCGACGTTGGCAGCTACACAGACGCCTGCACAACCCCACCAGCTCAGCAGCTAGACACGGAACAGTGCCAAGACATTTATAGAAAATTTTGCTTGTAAACAAATTATTTTAAAATTCGATGGGTTCTAGAGTTACGGGTATAAGTACAATATATAATATTCTTAAAAGCGTGTGTTTCAAAAAAAGTTTCCTCTTTACAAATTTCTATATGTTTGTACCGACATGAAAATAAGATTACAGTACTTATGCTAATTGAGATCCAATTTTAAAGGGAAAATGAAGCAGTCTGAAGTCATATCATTCGTGGAAGTACTATTGAAAAAGATGTATAAAGATTCTTTTGAAAATGTAACAATCATTTCGAAACCCATTGGGTTCATGAATAAAATTCTTAAAAATGATCCTTTACAACACATTTAATTGATACCATCTTGTAATTTTGCTGTATATGATAGGTATATATACATACACATACACACACACTCACACACTAATATATGTAAATTAAAAAAAAAATATATATATATATATTTATATATATATATATATATATATATATATATATATATATATATATATATATATATATATATATATATATATATATATATATATATATATATATATATATATATATATATATATATATATATATATAAATTTATATATATATATATATATATATATATATATATATATATATATATATATATATATATATATATATATATATATATATATATATATATATATATATATATATATATATATATATATATGTATATATATATATACATATTGTATATTCTTTCTTTTTCTAACCCTTATCCGCACCCAATGGTGCGTACGGCACTGCATCGTTTTGAGGCAGTATTATCCTAATCGTTAATTATATGAAGGCAGGGTGATCACTCTTGCGCTTCAAGAACCAGTCCAAGTCCAACAGGAAGGGTAATATTAAATCAATATTAAAGTCTAAAATAACAAATGTTTATTTTCACCCCCGCCAGGAATTAAATCCGGGACTTCGTGGTAGCTCACTTAGCCAAGCCCATGACGGTTGTCGCCCTGTAAATTGCCAGACTTCCATATTCTTCCTTATTTATGATAAGATGTCAAAAATAAATAATTTAATGTGCCCGACAACACATATCGCTCACTCCTTTCAAGAACGTCATAAATAAAAAAAACTTTGTTTTTCAGGAGAACGTTTTTAAAGTTTAAAAATATAGTACAATGTATTAAAAATAAATATCAAGCCACTTTACTGAACTTTTAACTGTGCAACTCTTTTTAGGTAAAACCTGAAGGTTTTTTCTCCATCTGAAAAATATTTAGTATATTTAAAAAAAAAAATTCAACAATACCTTTTCCTCAAAATGCAAAAACAACACTTTTTGCCCTGCAGCGGGTAAATATTAAGTTGAAAATATGCCGCTTTTGCTGGGATATAGTACATTTTTTGGGCATTCTGAAAACATGAACAACTGAAAATTTACGTTTTTATTTATTTATGACGTTCTTGAAAGGAGTGAGCGATATGATTAAATGTTAATATTTTTCGCTTAATTTAATCTGAAGACCTCCTGATAAAGCTCGCTGTGCGCCATATGCGTCCCTGATACGGTCCCTCCAGACACGCGCCAGCTCCCTTGCAGCTTTTATCGCATTTTTTCATCGCTTTTATATTGCACCATATGCTTAACCTAAATCCGAAACACCCTTGGTTTCGTCTTCAGTTATCAAGCATTGGAATATAAAATAAATTAAACATCTTTACACATTATAATACCTGCATGACTTCTATGTCCGCCTCGGTAGTAAAATGGTTAGGTTAGGTGTTCAGTTATCAAGCATGAAAAAATAAAATAAATGAAAAATCTTTACACATTATAATACCTACATGATTTCTATGTAGCCTCGGTATTGTAATGGTTAGGTTAGGTTAGGTCTTTAATTATCAAGCATTGGAAAATAAAATAAATAAAACATTTTTACACATTACCTACGTGACTTCTATGTACCCTTGGTTGTGTAATGATTAGGTTAGGCCAGGTCTTCGGTTATCAAGCATTGGAAAATAAAATAAATTAAACATCTTTACACATTATAAAACCTACATGATTTCTATGTAGTTTCGATAGTGTAATGAGTAGGTTAGGTTTGGTCTTCAGTTATCAAGCTTTCGAAAATAAAATAAATAAAATACCTTTACACATTATAATATTTTCATAACTATAATGGTAAGCCCATTCAGCTAAATGTACGGTAAAGGCCCTGGGTTCAATGCCTATGGGGAGAATAAAACATATAAATACCATGTTCACCACAACCATCTATGTTGGATTGAGAAAAACTTATATTTAGCATAGACCCTTTTATTTATATGCAAGATCCGAATCCTGGATTATTTTTACATAATTGAGAAAAATGTCTCATAAGAAAAAAGAGTTGTACATTTTGGTAGGAAAAATTATGTAGTGAGTGTGTATTAAATGGCCTTTGAAGGATGCACGTGCAATGTACATGGATTCTCACTTTGTATTATAATAATAACGTATCTGAGGAATGATGGATAACCAGGAAATGAATTAAGCATTGAATTTTTCCATTGGTTTATACTTGATGACCAAATAATTAATACAACGGCGGTTATTTTTAAAAGGAAACTAAAGGCTTAATTTCCCTGTATTGTAAAGTTCCAAATAGGTATAATCTATAAAAGTTACTAAAGGTTGTTTCGAAGATAATGAAAAATATTATATTATATTTAAAATTTTATGTTTTACTTGGTAAACACCACTTTTATATTATACGCATATATAGTGGACTTTACCAAGTATAACTTAAATTAAAATGGGTAGGTATTACCACAAAGTGACAAATCATTTAATAGAAATGTAAAAAAACATGGTTAGAATGGTGAATGTTACACGTGTATAAAGTGATCATTTAAACCACCCTACGACAGGTCGCAAGGCCTGTAAATACTCAGTCTTATATATTCTTCTTCATCTATGTTGAGATGTACAAAAATGTAAAAAAAGTTAATTCAAGTTTATACTTTTTATCGTTAGATATGTGTGTTTTTTTTGTTGACTTACATTTTCAATTAAACATTTTTGAACTATGAAATACACAGAGTCTGTAATTTACCATATAAACGATAGTTTTAACAGGATAAGAGTAGAATACAAGGGGTCATAATCGACTAATACTCTTTTGAATATGAAATTTTCGTTACAAGGTCAAATACTAACGGTATTTCTGAATACGAGTAAATGCGAAGCTACCAAGATAAAAAAATGAAACACACATTTCATCACGACCCTGTTAACGAATAGTTATGGGAAAAGTAGGTAGGTACGAAATAACGCAGGTTGCTCGGGTGTATTTTGTAACTTGTAACCTTTTGCAGCTTAATCCTTCAGGAAATGATAGCAAAAACTGCTATAAATAGCCTAGGTAATGAACGCGAATGATTACGTCTGCACACGCACTTAACAATTACGCGTACATTGCGATTCGTTTAAATTAATCACGTTTAAGAGGGCTGCTATTGGGGGACATGAACAAATAGTTAAGTAAAAATATGGAAACCATGACTGGGCTTCTTTGGGAACGCTTTGCCATAACTCTGTCCATCTCTGCTGTTCTGATCTATAGAGGAGGGAAGAATCTAGCACTTATTTACTACCAAAACTTTGAAGAATTTGCTGATAGTTTTAAATATTGCATTTATTTCGATTTACCGTGACAGACATTGAAAACCGTTTAATGTGTTTAATTAGTAATCTATTAATTTTATTTTTTGACATCTCATCAAAGATGAAGAAGAATATCGAACTTTGGGCATTTACGGGGCTGAAAACCGTCATAGGCTAGTTTAAGTAATCACTTTACACACGTGTAACATTCGCCAATTCTACCCATTATTGACAACCACACTACTTTCTATATATATATGAACCAATTTAGAAACATTCTTCTTGAATCAGTAGAACTTCACTAGAGACATCTATTGGCGAGATGAAGAAAAGCTTTTTATTAAGCAGAAACTCTTATATTAGTATGTGTGGTCCTGTAATTGGAGATAATCCAGATTTGTGAACAAGTATTTAGACGCACTCAAAATGTTCTAGTAAGTTTAAACTATATTCACATTTTTGGTCATTTAAAAACAAAATATTATTACCAACAAAAAAATAATGCAAAAATATTGTTTGTTCCGATAGGAAGTCTGTGTTTCTTTATTGGATTTGAAATGTAGCGGGAAGCTTTCAATGCTGAAAATGAAAGCTAATAGATTTAAGTTTTGTACTGATATTTCTGGGTGGAATTGTATTTTACTTTATTTCGACTTCCACTTATTTGATCAGTTTTCGGATTTCCTCGTTACTGACGTGTCTGATGATGACAGTAATAACGAAAACCGGTGAATGTTCAAATGAAATAAAAGTAGTAAGAGCCATACATTTGGTCGTTGTTTTATTATATGAAACCTGCTGTTCTAAATTTATCCTACCACAAAATTTTACGAGTAGCTAAAAATGTCTCAAAAATATTTTTGAACATAAATTTTGTCGTGCAAATATGTTACAAAAATTATTTTATGATAAGTTTTGTTTATATCTAAAAAAATGATCAAATATTATGGATTCGACCAGTTGATATTTTGATCTAAAGATATACTTCATGCATATTGAAAACGCATGAAATATTGTTTCTGTCTCATAAAATAAATAAAACAATTTATTGTTTTCAAAAATTACAGAAATTGAAAGAAAATTGTATACTTTTGAAGAAACGGTGTTATTCGGACGTTACACAGGTTTAATACGCCTCCACAGACACATAAATATTTTTAAAGTATCTCAAATAACATGTAATGCGATCAGATAAATCAGAACCTAAAATCTGGAGGTATGTATGGATGTGAAGGAAGCGAGGAGTCTATGTCACATCCTCTCTGCCTACCCCTGCGGGGTTTTCCCCGTGATGGTAGTAGTAGTAGTAGTAGTAGTAGTAGTAGTAGTAATAATAATAATAAATTTCGATAACTTATATGGCGCCATTTTCGTAAAATACTACCTCAAGGGGAATTGTTATTGTTACTTAAATATTTCATGTAAGCTACAGTATACAAGCATCTACATGAAATATTGAACACTCACTGACCATCACTTGTTAGAGTATGTTTTGTAATATTTGGTGCTGATAATCGTCTTACAAGGGACAAATAAGATTAACACGAGATACATATATCCTACAAAACCTCCTAGCCAGTTAGTGAATGAACGCAGCTACAATTAAGAGTACGTGTACCGAGCCTGGCCTCTTAACGCCTTTGCGTACGGCAAGGCAAGATGAAAGCTGATCCGACACGAGCCACGAGCTCGCACCTGTCCGCGCTCGCGAGCACCTGAGCCACCCAGCATCTGTTCGGCTCCAAGATCACCAGCTCGCGGACTGTTTGCACATTGCTCAGAGGGATTTACAAGTAATTGTGCCACTTGTCCAGGGACGTCGCACTGCTGAATTACCGTTTTGAAAAAAGGACAAAAATGGGCCTACATTACAAGGTTAGTTTAAAAAAGATTTAACAAATAACATCCCAACATAAATGAAGAAGACTATGAAAGTTTTAGAATTTATGGAGCTTCCGACATATCGTGGACTAGTTGAAGTGATCACTTTACATAGTGTAATTATTACCATTGTACCCATTACTGACAACCACTCAAATCAAATTTTCGGAACTCATATATATTTACATAAATGTTACCTATATGATATGAGCGTCGCTTTATGAGCGAGTTCGGGGCAGTAAATATGTTTCATTCGTGTTACCTTTTTATTTACCAGATACCCATTTAAATGTATGCAAGATACTGAATTATTTTACATACTGGGAGACGCCTTAAAACATGATTGATTTTTTTATGACGCTTATAGTTTGAGCACTTATTTTATTCTCAACACTTTGGATGTGTCCAAATCCTTGTTCACAGGTAGGGATTCCTCCACATATGAGTTATTTTAACATTAAGTAGTGGAGAAACTCAAATTGTGAACAAGGATTTGGACACAAAAAAAACAAGTTCAAAATCAAAATTAATAACAAAAATAAATAATTTGTTAAAATCTTGAAACCAATCCAATATAATTCATCCCTTTTTTGAGTTATACTGGAGATTATCTATTATTAAAACGATTAAAGTATTTCCTGTAAAATTTTCTCGTATATTCCTTAACTAATCCTGTTTTTAATTTTTCTTTACGTAAATTCAAATTAAATAAAAAATATTGATTGAATGCGATGAGTGTGCCACTACCCTTACATTTCGTATAATTAAGTTGAAAAGGGAATAAGGGAGGTAGTGTGATTGCAATAGATTCCATAAAAATGATTTTTGTTTAATAACAAAATAGTAGCAAGGCATTCTCCCTTAATGACAACCAACCCCTGTTTTATACTTGGGGGTTAATATTTATGCCCCTAATTATTGGGACACTTCAATTTAAAAGCTATACTATCTTTTAATTTATGAGGACATTATGTAGTGTGATTTCATTTTTTAGGGAATCGAGAAAATGAAGTATATTGTATACATAAACAATTACTTATGATTTTGGTCTTAAAGATATGATAATGATCAACTTCATGATTTCTTAATAGTTTATTTTTTATAATAAAATAAATATAATAAAACCCTTACCGCACCCCAATTGTGCATAGGGCACTGCTTCATATAAACGCAGTGTTATCTCGATCGATTACACATGAAGGAAAGGTGATCAGCCCTCCACTTCAGGTACCAGTCTAGTGTAATATTGAATAAATATTAGAGTGAAAAAATCACTTATATTTATTAAACCTCCCCTGGGAATTGAACCCGGGACCTCCAGAACGGTAGCCGAGTATGCTGACCATTACACTACGGAGGCGGACAATTATTTTTTATACACCACTAATTATTTATCATTTTTTAATAGATTAAAAAAAATAGATGACACAAAAGTGCAACAAAAAAATGTAAAACGATAAATTAAAAAGAATGTAAAATCAAGATTTTCCACAGAAGTCGAAAATATTTTGTATTTTTTGGAAAAAAAAAACATTTTAAATAACTACGTAAACTCGTGTTCATTGTTATTTTGAATATATGTACCATCCTGTTTGATAAAAACATGTTTCATGCTCAATTAAATGACATGGGAGGAGATTCATTGTTTAAGTTTATTTTTGGAAGAAATTTTTCAATAATCTGAGGATATTTTAGACTTTTATAGAGGCAAGATTGTTTGCAAAGACAGACTAGTGTGGCGTTTTTTTCTCTCTGCCTACCCCTGCAAAGAAGCAGCGTGATGGTAACTCAGTTTTTTTAGTTTGTTACTCAAGTATAAATCTAAGAATAGTTTAACCATTTTTTTTAAAATCAGTACTTGACTTTCCATCGTCATTCCTCGTTGTAAATTATTCATGAACCGATTAATATTATGATTTGTGATTTATTTAATTCCGATGAAGTGTTCTCACGTGCGTCACAAGTGGGGTGGTGGCACGCGATCTGTGCATTGTACGTGTCCAGTCACTAACCAATAAGGGATGGGGGATGATGGAATACACATTAGTTTAGTGCACATTACGAGATTGAATGAGTGTGAAATAGAACAATATTTGCTATGGGTGAGTGAAAAACAAAAATATGAAGATTTTTTTTAGTTATGAATTAAAACAGTATCGGCGTGATTCACTTCCTTTTGTTTCTTATCCCGTTTTTATCTTCTGAAAGTTGGTGCTCTATTCGCCTTTAGATTTATTTCCTGGTTTTGGACTGGTGGAAGGCAAGGTTTATTTACTATAATAACTCCATTATTTCACTTTCTATCTTTATCGTTTGTAGCCAAAAACACTAACCACTATTCTTTGCGATTTGGTAGTTTGGTATTGGCATGATGATATGTATGTACATGTACCAACAATATGTTTCCTTAACATGACTTTTATTCAGTCAGTAGTCAAAAGATATATTTTGTTAGATTTATGTTTTGTACTGATATCCCTTGGTGGAACTGCATTTTATATATCGCTCACTCCTTTCAAGAACGTCATAAATCAAAAATCGTCAATTTTCAATTGTACATGTTTTCGGAATGCCCAGAAAAAGTACTATATTCCAGCAAAAAGAAGGGATATTTTTAACTTAATATTTACCCGATACAGGGCAGAAAGTGTTGTTTTTGCATTTTGAAGAAATGATATTGTTTAATTTTTTTTAAAAATATTCTTAATATTTTTCAAATGGAGAAAAAACCTTCAGGTTTTACCTAAAAAGATCTGTTGCGCAATAAAAAGTTCAATAAGTGGCTAGATATTTATTTTTAATACATTGTATTATATTTTTAAACTTAAAAAACGTTATCCTGAAAAATTAAGTTTTTTGTTTTATGACGTTCTTGAAAGGAGTGAGCGATATGTATTATAATAAAACAACAGCTGTTTAGTTTTTCTAAATTTTATTTTATTTGACCAGTGACCGAGTTTCGTGTTTGTTGTTCTGGTTTTATAATATTATTATTATTCAAAGTTGCTGCCATATTAACGTTGGTTGAACATAATGTAAGTAATGGTTCTGCTACTACTTTTTAAATTATGGTAAAACTGTTTTTTGCAGACAAACTGCATTGACTAACATGTTTTAACAGGTTTTAACCAAAAACCATAAGGAAAGAAAAAATATGCAATTAGAAAGAAGCAAAACAGATTCCGCTATCTTAAAAAAGATCCTTTCAAGGGTGCAATTCATTATTTCTGACAGTTACAACCCTTAAGTATTTGACTTCCATCCTTCTTAATCGTTCCATTTATGTGAATCTACTTGAGTAAAAATATATATAAAAAAACGGAGGAATCTTTCGAGGGGCGGCGAACACTTGCACCCTTCGTAAGGAAGATTCACCCCCGCATTTTAGGTTTTTTTTTCCAAGTTTATTATTGTTATTTTTAGCCCACGTGCCACCTGTCATGCAGTGCGTCGTCACGGGGATTGACCTCAAAGGGTCGGCGTTTCATTGTCATTACTGAACACATCTTTTGTACCTACCTCCACCTAGTAAACTTAGTTGTATAATGTAACGAATATTAGAGCTGTGTCAAATATCCATGTGTGACGAAACTGTAAGTAAAACAAAGATAATAAGAAAATTGGGTCATAAAAAGAAATATTGTGATATCCTACAAAGAAATTTTTTCTTCTTAGTGTGTCAAACAAATAAAGTCTTTGCTTGATATTTACTTTAAAAAAATACATGTGTTTTAAAACACTCTCCTTACCATCCTTTGTTAACTTTGTTTAATACCACTTTAAAAAAAGTGATATTACACAAAGTAAACAATGGATGGCAAGGAAAGTGTTAGAGTGTTTTATTACCATACCACAAAGTTATCAATGCATTGAATATACAAAATGTCTGTGTTTTTTTATTATTTACAAAAGTACTTCAATGTCATACTATTTCTGTGATCCTAAATAGATCATTATTAGAAATAGGTATCAAATTGTGGTAGTGTGGGTTCTAACCGAGAAACTCTGACTCAAGAGTCTGCGACACTAATCACAGGACCACAACCCGACACTCGATATCTCCGCATATGTTTGGGTATTTAAAGGACTAACCACCTGTCATAGGCTGGTTCAATTGATTACATTATAAAGAATATAACACTCACCATTCTACTCATGATTGAAAACCACAATACTCAAATAAGCTGTATTTATGCTTCAATTTGAATCTCCTTCTACATGATTCTTTGTCGGCAATATGGTTGAAATCATCCAGTTTGTATGAGCAAAAACTTTCATGAATTTTACCTTGCGTTTTTTTCTTCATCTACGGAGAGATATAAATAAATCCAAAGTGGAGCAAATCCAAAATTTATGAACAAAAATTTGGACCAAATAAAAGATGTGAAATATACAATGATTACTCGCATTTATTAAGTCGCACATATAATTGTCACACATGTATGTTACATATATATAATATGACAACCAAAACTTGGTTGACGTAGCATACTAACACAGTATTGATTTCCCAAAAAGTTTTCCCTTGCCTTTCCACGGCACGCGATCGATGGGGCGATGGGCATCGCTCCTGAAATCATAACTTGTCGGGGGTCGGCTGTAATTAGTTGGCGGTGGACTGAGGATGGCTCTAGGGGTTAATTTGGGGCGCTCATCCCTCTCGCCGAGGATGGGTGGTGTCCCGCTGACGAGGGTGGAGGTCGCCAGACCATGACCGGGCAGCTGCCGCTAGCTGATTTGGTTTGGATTTTAATAACATTTACTTATGGTGATTTCACCGGCTGTTTTGTGAATGGTTTTATTGAGCGTATCACGCCAATGCCGTTAGTCGAGCTGTGGCCCCGGGTTAAGTATCGTGAACTCTTACAAAGGTAGGAAGGTCTCTTCTTCGGGACGGTATGCTACTAAAAATTAATGATAAATTTTTCATGCACGGTTCTTCTGATGTCAGTGACCTTGTTTTCATCGACCAAACCTTTGTGTTTATCTGGTCATTGTCTATTTGTAGTTTCAATATAGATAGAACAGAGAATGTCTACGTATTACAACGCATATCACACATACTTAAGCATACGATTTCCCTATTTGGAATCTAGTTTGCATATATTGAGTTATGAATTACATACGTTAGATAAAAGTGTAAACATTTAAACCAGTACTCTATGCTCTATTATTTGTGAATATAGAAGGGTTGCCTTTATTCACATTTATTTCATATATAACTTTTAACGACATATTATTATTTTTTTATGAAATCCTATCTAAGCTGACTCTGTGACTAAAAATTCATTAACATTATTTAAAAATTATGTACGAAGGAAAAATTAAGCACAATAAAGCACATTGAAAATTCTGTTTTCATCAACAACAAAAACATTGCAAAATAATTATGGGCTGACCTATTTTATAAATAAACTCCTCATATCATAGAAAAAACAGACAAGAGAAGTCTATATGTATAATATATAGAAGTTTATTTAGATAGAGATGGGGATATTTATAGAATTGTGAAAATATTAGTTAAATATTTGATTTCATTGTATTATTTAAGCATATTTTTCGTAAACCGGGCACAATATGTCACTCAATTATCTCGGTATACACAAGGTTTTTTTAGTATTAAATAATACTCAATGATTTGCGAATCAAATATTAAAAATAAAACTTAAGGAACACAATTTCACTCATAAATTATTTCAATTTACATATTTTTTATAAATAATAAAATTTATATACGTTCTTGTCTCTTCGTTTGAATCACCAAACCCGCAAGGAAATCTCAGCCAATCCGTGCATTGATTTTCCCACAACCCCTAGGAACAGAATATCGTATGTGACGAGCGCGTTTCTGTGGAGGAAGTGAGTCAATGCAAGTTTGTCTCAATAGATTCCCGTAATAAAAAAGTACACGTACAGTGCAATAGAGTTAGTATTTTTAAAAACGGATACGTTTATTTTAAACACTTTAAGATAAGATCTCAAGGATTCAGGTATCTAATTTGGTCAGAATACATACAAGTTTTCAGATAAAACTTTTCTTGTCAGAAATTTTCAAAAATGCCAGTTTTGATAGTTTATCTGAAGAGCGACGATAACCTAATCCGCGATATTGCTTATTACATAAAATTGTCAAGTAAGTTTTTACGCACGTGTAACATTCATCAATTCTACCCATGAATGACAACCAAACTACTTAAATTCTCGGAACTTCTAAATATATTGTTCAAATTCGAAACAAAGTGCTTGCATTCACTAGAATTTCACTAGACACATATATAATGAGATGAAAGAAGCTTATTTTTAAGTGAGCAGAAACTCTTTCATTTGTATCTGAGGTCCGAATCCTGGATTATGATCACATACTTGAGAAACGCTAAAAATATCCTTTTAATTTTTTTTATAAATAATATAAAAATAACTCCTATAATTGGAGATAATCCATATCTGTGAACAAGTATTTGGACACACTTAAAATGTTGCGAATTACATATCTTGTCATATATATGTCCATTTTTTTTTAAAAACCTAATCTCAATTCTACTTTTTTTAATGATACTTGAACGAAATATGGTATTTGATACCGTTAATAAATTTAAATTAAATTAAACACTTGAATAATCCACTGAATTGAGTTTAATTTTTATTTACGACTAGTTTCGAAAACGACAATTGTTTTCATCTTCTGGTACAAATTAAAACTTACGAATTAAAATATATTTAGGTGTATATATATAATAGTTTAATAAATATAGGTAGGGGGGTTAAGGAACAACATTTTTTGTAAAAGGAAACATTGATAATAATGGTGACGTATTTTGAAACAGTATATGATTAATTATTGTTTTATCTGAATTTAATATATTATGTATTTCTAAATTTTCTAAATTATTCATGACTTGACCTTTATTTGTAACAGAGTGTAATAATTTAAGTGTATGAGAGTCAAATGAGTGGTTAGTTTCCATGATATGATTAGCAAATTCTGAAAAAGAATTACTTGCTAGACCACGACGATGTTCTCTAATTCTAATTCTTAGACTTCTCGCAGTTTGGCCAATATATTTTTTACCGTTAATAAATAATAAATGGTAATTAATTCCATTTTCTTAGATTTGGTTAACTGGCAAGTGATCGAAGTAATTTCATACGAGACATGTGACTGTTTAGAATACCCGAGTAGCCTAAGTCAGGCCCCGCCCCCCGCAGAGCTGACCAATAGGAGAGCGGCTCCGGTGGTGGAGGAGGGAGGGGGAGGCGCCAGCGGGAGAGGATTAGCTCAACTTTCACAAACTGTTTTTCACGAAAGCCTGAAAATGTAATTTTTCAGGAAAATCAGTATTGTAATAATTATTGTAAATGAATTTTAAAAAATGTTGAGTATTTTCCAGTAATCAAAACAGCTCGTTTGCATTTGGTCGGATAATTAAATTTTTTAGTGTAATGGTCAGCACGCTCGGCTACCGTGCGGGTTCGATTCCCAGGGAGGGTCAAATAAATAAAAGTGATTTTTTCACTCTTAATATTTATTCAATACTACCCTGGACTGGTACCTGGAGCGGAGGGCTGATCACCTTTCTTTCATGTGTTAACGATCAAGAAAACACTGTGTGTTGTATGATGCAGTGCCCTATGCCCCATCGGGTGCGGATAAGGGTTAAAAGAAAGTTTTGTAATGACATAATATCGACCACTTTTCGTCGAAGACGGTATTTATTAGGAGATGCATGAGCGTGGAAGAGGCGAAGTTTGTTTGCAAAATAAAAATAAAATAAAAAAGATTGGTGTGGCGTTCTAATACCTCTGCCTACCCCTGAGGGAAAGCAATGTGATGGTTAGTTAGATGGTTTTTATTTTTACCATTTGTTTCGTAGCTAAAAACCATAATATTAAAATTTCAGAAACATATGTGTTTTTCAAATTTCAAAAACGGTTTACGTTTTTAATTTAACCCTAGATATATTTGTAGACACAATGTCATTTGTGGATCGCACAATATTGACATATGTAGTAGCTGTGCAAAATAGTGACGTATTGTTAAATATCTCTTACATTCATTCCTAATAAACCAAACTTAAATGCCATGTAACCGGTTTATATTTTTTATAAATACTTTTGATTAAGTTTCACGTTAATTGCGTAGTCCGCCAGACGAATGCTTAGTTATTAAGGGTTACGGTAGACATCTACATACATACATATGGTTGAGTAATATAAATTAACAAAGGTCTTCGATCGATGATGATAAAAAAAATATGTCTGTTTTTCAAAAGTGATTTAAATCGATGATATTTAATTCATGCTCATTGCAAAATGTTTTCTTAACTTAACCGTAATTTCATTAATTTAGGTAATGCACAATGTAATTTTGATTTTTGTGTTAAAAGACTTACATTATTATTTTTTATACACATTTTCGAAAAATAAATTGTCTTATGAAAATGTGGATATTCAAAAAAATATGAAAACACATATAAACCTAATGTAAAAACTGAATAAATTTAAAGGGTGAAAGAATTTTTTAAAGTATTATTAGTTCTAAAGCACATTTGAGTATCCTTCTTGAAATAATTACCCCAAAGTCATAATATAATTTATTCATTATATTTACTCTTGTGATGTATTTATTTTTATTTTTAATGGACTCGAAACATTAATGAATATGTACTTTATGGTGTAAGAAATAAATTATGAACTATTCTCCTTAACCGAAAATAAAATATAGATTCTATAATAAAAAAATGTTGACGTCTGAAACTTTAATTGAAAAAACTTTTGAAACAGTCTCATGAATATTTCAGAAACTTATATATTAATTTATATGTCAATATTAGTTTTTAAGCTTAGATTTCCCCAAAATTTATTTTTCCTATTCAATATGTCAAAATATTTTTTTTTGATATTTTAAATCATTAAAAAGGAATACATATCACAATTAAAAATATTTATGTTTAAATGTGATATCATTTCACTAGTCACGGGTTCCACACACCTTTCAAACCTATTCCTAAGTCAGTCACAATAAATAAACGTGAAACACAACCTTCTTTAATGGCCCCCCTCCACTTTAGGATTCATCCCCTCTTTTCCAACAACTCACGGTCACGTGTCGTCTCTCAGGTGATCATAGCGCTCGTTCAGTCAGGTGTGATCACTCGTACCGGCGTTACGCGAGTCGCGATACCCCCTGCGTGATATGATCTCCTGGTACTTCGCGATATATTGCATCTCTGAAAATCGTGAAAATAACTTTTGATTTCAATAAACCTACAATAAAGTGCTTCTATTATTTCGAAGTTGGGATATTTTTAGCGTGCTAGGACACTTTTATTAGATTGCTGATAAGATAGAGCTTTTAAATTATTTATCATTTGAATAAGGATTAATAATCAGAATTAAATCATTTGTGTAAAAGCTTATAGCGATCAATCGTAGCACAGGCAATCACATTAGTACAACATCAATGTTATCGTTAGATCTTGGAATAACAAACTACACTACACGGAACGTCAACAATTGAAAGGGTGTAAATTAAGTGACATGACTATAGAATTAGAAATAATAACGTGTATCTAAAATAAATAAACCGCCATTACGTATGATACAACCCTCTCTGGGGAGTTATTATGATTTTTAGACGATAAACTTTTACGCTTATTTATTAGTCCGTCTCCTGTCAAATTCCTTGTGACATTCTCGGCTAGTGAAAGATGAAAGTTGTAAGCTGAAGCTCCTTCTAATAAGACAATAAAAGGGTGAGTACTTTAAAATTTTAAAGTTCTTTATATAACCGACAGATTTTTAAGATTCGATATAATATTTAGTTTGATGTAATCTGGTAATTCAAAACTATCTCATCATAATAAAATTATCTCTTCTGCTTTAGTTTATTTCCTTTTTAACTCACTATATTTATGTTTCGCATGATTTTATTTCTACCTACATACATAATATAACATTTGAAGTTCTTCCTATATTTCCAAATACATCTTTAAGTTTCTTTGTACGATATATAAAAACTGCCTACTAAGTTAATTAATTGAAATGTACAATATCAACGATTGTTATCGTCAAGTTATATAAATATATATGCACACACACACACACACATTGCACACTCCTTTCAAGAACGTCATAAATCAAAATTCGTAAATTTTCAGTTGTGCATGTTTTCGGAATGCCCAGAAAATTTACTATATCCCAGCAGAAGCGGCATATTTATAACTTAATATTTACCCGCCACAGGGCAGAAAGTGTTGTTTTTGCATTTTGAAGAAAAGGTATTGTTTAATTATTTTTTAAAATAAACTAAATATTTTTCAAATGGAGAAAAAACCTTCAGGTTTACTTAAAAAGATCTGTTGCACAGTAAAAAGTTCAGTAAGTGGCTTGATATTTATTTTTAATACATTGTATTATAATTTTAAACTTTAAAAACGTTCTCCTGAAAAATCGAGTTTTTTGATTTATGACGTTCTTGAAAGGAGTGAGCGACATATATTATTATATTAATTTCATATTGTCATAAGTCTTATAAATGGCTAGACTTCATATCCCTATCTCAATATCAATTACACTTTATTAAAATTTTAAATGAAAATCTCTTGTGGAAAAAATCTTTTATTTGTGTACAAAGATTTAAACACATTTCAAGTATTCTTAATAATTTCAGTTTAAATACATTGTGTGGATGAAGAAATAACAGTGAATAAATGGACCCAAAAAAAATATTTAGATCATATTTTTAAGATCATAGGTTTAAAAAAACTAATCTATTTATATTACATCCACAATTATTTGTTTGTTTACGTGTTATATTGTGAAATAAAAAAATTAGAGTTTTCTTGTGATTCAAATTATCGATAGTAGTTGCGCCTGATAAGACTTCTAAAATCGATAAATGCAATAACTTTCTTCTTTCACTTTCTTGCGCACCGAAATAGTGTATAGAACACAGAATTGGACCGATCCGGTGTTAAATTGATCGTTAGCAGGCAGTAAAAAAATACAGTAAAGATGACGCATTTTATTTCCAACTTCATTCTGAAACCAATTGTCAGGATTAGCAGGAAGTTAATGATTAGTTCCAAAAAATATATATGCGAGTATCACGAAATTGATCAAAGAAAGATGCATTTGCTTTTGACAAGGAAGAGTTAATTTTCAATTGAGAATAATTGATATCTCACTATAAAATGTTTTCGCGGGTATTAGTGCAGGCAAATGCATTTGTCCCGATTATTTTGGTTCGATTATTTTCCCGTTATTTTCGAATTTGGCTATTTTTCCGATTAATCACTTTAAATAATTAAAGGATTTTTCATTTATTTTTATTTTTATTTTTTATTGATTTGGCATTTAATTTGTAGAACTCCATTTTAATTTATGTATCAATTTTAAATAAAACACAGAATTTTTTAGTAGACTAAAAAAAAAGTGTTTGATTTAAAATTAATACATAAAGGATTTTTCTCTAAAGAGAAAAAAATATAGTATATGAATATAATTAATTATGTTTAAGACTTAAAATATTAAGATAAATTTCTGTATTAATTTGGGCTGTGGATAACGAAATTACAGTCATTTAAAAGGACACAAAAAATATTAAGATGTAACTGCATTCAGTGTACTTTCATCCTCCTTTTGTAAACTCCATGCTTCACTTGAATACATGAGGTTAAGTACCAGGACTCCATTGTGCATTGCTAGTTAAGCTTCGCTATATTATCCTATTTGCTATAACTGATTTCAGTGACTGATTTCATTCACTCTTCTTTCTATGTATATCATTATTAATCTTTCTATCCCTAGAAAATACTTTCCAAATATACAAAATAGTCTACCTGTTCCATAATTTCCCCGTTTACTAATATTCCACACCCAGACCTATATTCATCTTTTAAAAAAAACACCGCTTTGGATTTACCAATATTTGTTATCAAATCACTTCCCTGTAAACTTTAGTCACCAACGCCTGCAGGTTTTCTCCACTATCGGCAAGAAGAACAGCATCGCATCGTCAGCGTACAAAAGGCAACAGACAACCAAATTGTTCATTCTAGCTTCAATATTAAAACCTTTTAGTTCTTTATTTCTCTCTCTACATATATAAGATGCAAGTATTTGATATTATTCAACTTTAATCGAGAATGGGATCAATAACCATTAGTAGAAACACAAGCGCGATAATAACAATTAAAGATAATTCAGTATCTGCCGTATAAAGCAGATCATACCCAAATTGGTTCCAATTTCTTTTAATTTGACATCTGTGGTTGCTTAGCCACGGAATTAATTACGACGATGACATTCTGACATGCAAATATAGCCTTTCTTGACAAAAGGAACTGTGTCTCCGAATTGACTCAAGCCTCCTAAATGCGCAGCTGTGCTTTGCTGAGCAAACAGTCCCCGGATCGACGCTGGATTTGGGCAAATGAACATTGTTTGCAGAGTGATTTAATTAATTCACAGATTATTTGGTTGTCAATATCGACGTACGACCGCGCGTCATGATGTCATGCTGTTTCTAGAGAGCTAACCTCCGGATATATTTTTTTATTCGCACGTAGAAAAACCTTCATGACATTCTCTGTAATACGTTTATATATATTTTTAATACTAGATACTTAAAATATGAAATTTACAGATTTATACTGATAAATTCTGACTTGACACCTTAACGCTTCCTGCGACTATAACTCTAAACAAAGTTCCTATCGTTCACCTAATGGTCAGTACACTCAGCTACCGTATTTGAGGTTCTGGGTTCATTCCCCAGGGGGGTCAAAATAAATAAAGGTGATTTTTCATTCTTATCTTTTTTCAACATTACCTTAGACTGGTACCTGAAACGGAGAGCTGATCACTTTCCCTTCATGTGTTAACGATCAAGATAACACTGCGTTTATATTATACAGTGCCCTATACACCATCAGATACGGATAAAAATTTTAAGAATAATAAATTAGTTAACGATGAATATGGCGATTATGATATGTTCTATTAGTCATTGTCAGCGCTGAGATCGCCTACATTGCATGGTAACCCTACAATTATGTCGTGGTGTGTCGCTAGATCCATACAATTTGTCTTTGTATTCAGCTTTTATCTTCCCCTTTTCCTCCCAACTGTCCCTCTTCTAGGTATTTTCATAAATTTACAAATGTTGAGTTTTGTAATTGAAATAGTAAAATTACTTATTTTGTGTAACTTATTTATGTGAATGGCTTGATGTAACTTTTCTGTAAAATTCACACAAAAAATAATAAAAAAAACTATGACTTTAAATATTGAGTAACCAGCATATTTCTCTGTTTTTCACATTAAATCTCCTATTATTACTATTTTTATATATTACTTTTAAAAAAAGAGGTTTCTGTGAGGAACTGCAAGCATATTTTTTTTTAAATCTGTTTAAAACCATTGAAATAACAGGGGAAAAATCACTTAAAAAATATCAGGAAAAAAATCAGCATTGGAAAAGTTCAGGTACTGTTTCAGAAAGCTGAAATATTCATACCATTTTGTCTCTCTTTTAATTTTCTCCATAAATCTACCTAAGCAATGCATCGCAAAAGGAATTTTTCCATCGGTAATAATAAGCGGCGTGGATTATAGAGTGGAACAAACGTCATGTGTTACGATCACGCTGGGTTTACTTGAAATCCCATAAATAATAAATCTAAACCTAGAAACGTCAGGGAGAGACATTTGTCAAAGAAAATATGTCTCTCTTTTATTTTAAAATGTTTTTAAACTTTTCGCCATATTCTAAAAGAGGCGCCAGAACTCAGAAATTGATTTTTAATCTACCCCTATCTATTTACTCTTAAAATCAATTTTAGATTAATGAATTTGTTTCGGATTCAACCCTAGATACCAAAACTATTTTACGAGTGACGTTGTTAAAAAACATTCGTAAAAAAAATACGACACAGAAGTGAAACGGGAACAAATACGAAAATCAAATACTTTTGTTTTTTTAGAAGTAAAAGTAACATTTTATGGGTTTAAGAGATCACGTAATAATGAAAAAAATAAAGGTGCATTAGGAAAGTACTGTAAAGCAGGGGGCGCGGAAAGGACGCGAACATTTTTTCAGGAATCTTCACTTTGCCGTCGTAATTTTTATGATAGTTTTGTATTCTAGGGTTAAAGCACATATCCTAAATATCTCCAAAATAGATCGAATTAAAAATTTGGATACACCAAAAATATTGTGATAATTGAAAGCATTGAAATACTCTTACAGTTCCTTCTCAAAACTCACAAACGGACCGAAAAATAGCTTTTGAAAGTTAACACTATATACCATAAGGATTTGGAGCTTAACGATACGTCTTTGAACTTTACTTTATATAAAAATAATGTTTTTGATAATTTTTCGAACGTATAATAAAATGGAAGCATTAAAGATAATCCAAAAAGGAAAATCTTCAATAAACTGTAAAACGACTAAGTTTTATTTTGAAATGAAAGAAGTTAAAAGAAATCATATAAATTTAGTGAATATTTAAAAAGACATTACCCATTCCCAAATCGACTATGCTTTATTTTAGGTCAACATCTAATTTCGTATTATGATCAGTAACATAAATGGGTATATTGTAAGAAAAATGTATAATGTACTTTATAATAGCCACTCTCCACATCAAAGTATAAAATAATGATCAGCTCTTAATTAACATAGGAAGCACTTATCTCAAGTATTCTCAATATTATTAATATTTAAAGAATTTACTTTGTGGCTAGTCATTTTTACTTTTTTTTTATTTTTTTACAAAAATGTTAATAATATTAGTAAATAACCACTCACCGTGTTTAATCGTATTAAGCTTGGGATTTCATTCACTTTGAGTGGTGAATGGTTGTATACTAATATTATTGACATTTTTGTAAAAAAATAAATAAGCACTTATCTCAAGACTTACATATATACACATATAGACTCATCCTAACTTACTTACTAAAAATAGTTAAAAACTGATAGTTTTTATTATTCACTTGCCTTTTTTTGTTAAAGATTATTATCACCGACTATTTATATGTTTTTTTATATGAAATTACTTGTTTACATACGATAATATCAATTTATCAATTAAGTATCTAGTTATTTTATTGAATTACGGCAGCCCTAAAAGAATCGGATTGAAGGTAATATTATCGGCCGATTTAATAAATCCTAATGATATTGACGTAATGTCGTAATATGCAATAATGGTAGTCACTAGTTGGTAGTTACGAATAAGGGTTGGAATATCCCCGAGTGCTGCAGACAACAGGCAGCAGTTAACCTAATCACAAGCATAGTACAGTTTACTGCTATTACTTCTTGCAATGTAATAGTAATAAGTTCCAACTACTAGTTGCGAACTATTCACTAAATTATGCACCTAAACCAAAAATATGTTGTTGATATAATTTAATATGAATACCTAATAGTTCACTACCTAAATTAAATTACAAGGTGTTGAAAACCATTTCTACATCGTTGAAAACTAAATAAAAATTAGACGATATTCAAAATCGTGTGTTTTTATAAATTGGTTTTTCGAGAATATCATAATAACTCCCTTAGTAAAAAAAATCTACGTTTGAACATTTTACCTTATATTTTCATATAGAACATAATACACCTGCTTGAACCATTACCCACACCCAATCGTGCATAGAACACTGCTTCATATCGACGCAGTGTTATTTTGATCGTTGATTGTATGAAAATGGTGATCAGTCCTACGCTCATTGTACCAGTCAAGGTGGATAATTAATAATATGAGAATGAAAATCACTTTGTTTTTCTTTTACCGCCATGGGAATCAAACCCGGGACCTCAATCACGGTAGCCAAAGTGGTTACAATTTTATTATTGTTATATATTTTTTAAATTTATTTCATAGATACATAGACACATTCATAGATACATATTTATTTCATAGATACATTTACTATATGTATTACGGCTCTTTAGGCATGGCCTGTGTTGAGCCGAAATACTAACGTGTTAAAACATTTTTTTTATTTTTATTATTATTATTATTATTTTAATTATTAGATTACGCTCAGAAGCCAAGCAAAACCATATCATAAATTACATAGCTGGTCTTTGTCTCTTTACTGGAATGTACCATAAATAAACGACATAAAAATATCCACTGAAAAAAAACTATTTTATACGTAGTTCATATTGAATATATTTACTTGATTGAAGCAAAACTTTAAAAAAAAAACAATATTTAAATGTTGATATAAAGGTATTTCATTTAGAAAATAGTTGTGTTATAATTTTTTATTTGAATCCTTTGGCTTTATTTTTACACACTACTAGGCAAAATCACTATCAATAAAATAATTAAAACATTGTATAGGACAAATATTTTTTTTGTAAATTCCTTTGTAATATTTTTTAGAGTGTATCTCATATACCATTAGAAAAAAATGGTGAAGTATTTAAAAGTCGTAAGGTAAACACTTCATTTCATGGTTAAAGTATATTTTAACAAACGTGTGATCAAAATCTCATATAAATTCTTATAAAAAATTAATAAATCTCCCATAAATAACAATTTCATAATTTTCATTGCCAGGAGACCATGCCTCGTCAGCAGATCTCCCCTCCGGCCCCGCTAACGCCACCCACCCCTACGTCACCGCGAGGGCGGGAGGCCCCGTGGGAAAAGGAAGGGCTCACCCTGGGCGCCTACTGCGAGAGGGAGAGGGACCGCCTTGGCGCCTTCTCCTTCGTGCCTACAGCGAGAGACTTCACCTTCGGAGTGGAGGGACTCAAGGAGTATGCTAGAGCGAGAGGTAAGCTATTTTGATGGGCTATATAGAAGTTTACAACATTTTGAGTGTGTCCAAAATCTGGATTACCTCCAATTACAGGAGTTTTTTTTAATGTTGTAAATAAATTATCTGGTCGAATTATAAGCTTAAATAATAAAAATGAAAATGATATTTTCTGGCGTTTCTCATGTGTGTGATTATAATCCAGGATTCGGACCTCACATACTTATAAAAGAGTTTCTGCTTAGTAAAAAAAATCTTTTCATCTCACCAATAGATGTCTCCTATGAAGTTCTTGTGATTCAAGAGTATTGTTTCAAAATTGGTTCATATATTTAGAACTTCCAAGAATTTGAGTAGTGCGGTTGTCAATAATGGGTAGAATTGGTGCATGTTACACTTGTGTAAAGTGATCACTTAAACCAGCCTATGACGGTCGTTAGTCCCGTAAATGCCCAGATTTCCATTTTCTTCTTCATCTTTGTATAGAAGTTATTTTAATATTTTGTTTTCAATATATTTTGAAAGTAATTTTTTTCTGATTATTTTTACTAGCTGAGCTCGGAGCCTTGATGTACTGCGCCCCCTTGGGGTACGCCCCTTGCGTATGGCCCCCGCTTCTCTTGCGAGCCCCGCCAGTTCCACCCCCCGTATCACCTCCGAGGACTCCTGAAAAATATACATATGATGGTGAGTATCAAATATTATCTTTTTCCTTATTTCAGATTTACGTAAAACCATACTTAAATTATTTAATATAGACCTATATAGGGACCTTGTTTATAGTTTTTTCTACTTGTGGGAAACGCTAAGGTGTCAATTGTCCTGGTGATCTGACCGGGAACTCTGAAACTTATACGTTCCAGTACCGGCGAATCAATGTATGAGTTTAACAATCATTAAAAGAAGATCACATCTGATGATTTTCTGCGACCATCCAGAAAGTTCATTTTAAAGAAGTTCACAGAGTCTATACGGCTGTCCAAACTCAAAACACAGTAAGGAACTTTTTTTTTTGTAGTACGTTTTTTTGCATTTAGTAGATTCTACTTAGTCCAAAAATGCAAAAAAAAGTACTACAAAAAAAAGTCCCATACTGTGTTTTAAGTTTGGACAGCCGTATAGACTATGTGATCTTCATTAAAATGAACTCTCTGGATGGTCGCAGAAAATCTTCAGATGTGATATTCCTTTAAAGGTTGTTAAATTCATACATTGATTCGCCGGAATTACTGTAACGTATAAGTTTTAGAGTTCCCGGTCGGATAAACTTGGACAACTGACACTTTAGCGCTTTCCACGAGTAGAACAAACTCTAAACAATGTCCCTATATTAATCGTTCATCAAAATTGGTCAACGATGAATATAGGAATTTTGATATGTTCTACTCGACATTCTATCATCACCGTGATCACCTACATAGTAAGTTGATATTCATATCGTGGTGTGTCCCAATTTTCACATAATTTGTCTTGGACTTGAGCTTTGATCTTTTCCTTTCCCCCTTTTCCTCCCTCCCACCTCTCTTCTAGGTATTTATATTTTTAATTATTAATACATTTTGTAAATGGAATGTTACCAATACCTGTTTTTTGTTATTGATTATTATAAATGTATTTATGTAACTAATCTGTAAAATATCCAATAAAAAATAATAAAATTATTAATTGAATAATATATGTACGAGTATCTGTACCTCATACCTACGTGACTGAATCGATAGTTCATTTAAATATCGATGTGTTTGTATTTTTAATTTAAATTTCACCTGGTAAATACCCCTATTTCTTAAAAACTATTGTGACATATGTTTTGGTGGATTCCGGATAATTTTCAAACATTGTATGTGTAAATTATGCGGAATGCATCGAAACGATTTTTAGAAATAGTCGTATTTTCCAAGTTAAATTACAATTTTAAATGTAGCCATATTACAACAAATCGACAGCCGAATCAGATAATAAAATTATGATTTTCTTACGTTTAACTTTATAAAATTATACGAAATATAAAAGATTGTGTAAATTTATATGAAATCATGGATTTTCCTGCTTTGTTGTGTGTAAAAAATATTTTTTTTTCTAACCTCCCACCAGTCTGATGATGTCGGTAACGATGAAACCCAGTCATTGGTCGAATAATATATAATATATGGAGAAAAAACTACAGCACATAGGTGTTATTTTATTTTATGCATAAATATTAAAAAGGATTATACATTTTTTTAAAATAAAACAAATTTAGTTGTGTTTTTATTATAAACAGTTGTAGTAGTTGTGTTTTTTTGTCCACCTCCGTAGTGTAGTGGTCAGCGTGTTAAGCTACCATGCTAGAGGTCCCGGGTTCGATTCCCAGGGGGGGTGAAAATAAATATTAGTGATTTTACACTGTAATATTTATTTTATATTACCCTGGACTGGTTCCTGAAGCGCAAGAGTGATCACGTTGCATTCATGTAAGTAATGATCAAGATAACACTGCGTCAATTCGATGCAGTGCCCTATACACCATTGGGTGCGGATAAGGGTTAAAAGTTTTATTGTAAACACAAGTATTTCACTTTCATACTATTATTGTAAGCCTAAGAAGCTCATTATCAAAAATAGGCATCAAATTATGGTAAAGTGGGTTTGACTCTGACAAAAATTGACTCTGAAAAATCTTGACACTAGCCACAACTCTACATAATAAATGTAAAATTAACCTTTTTTACTGCCCGGTTTTACCTTAGAAAATAAACATGTTATAACAACTGAATGCAATTTTAAATGAAGAGTGTTGATAATTAAATCGTCTTGATGTCATTTACCTATTAAATATTCAGGTCTTTATCAACGGGCGATTGTCACTTCCTTTTAAAGCACTTTAACAAGTTGAGGTTTGAATTACTGCGTGAATTTCTTGATAAGAAAAGAGTTCACTTATTTACTTACTTACTGTATATTAACTAGTTACTGCTTTACACCCCTCGAACGATTGATTCCAAAAACCGAAGACAAATTGAAGGTTTATGGAAATTAGTTCCATAAAAATCAAACAAGCAGTACACAATAGTGCCAACCTAAATATATGGAAATGAACACGGTGTTTGGCAAAATGAAGATACTTAATGTCGGGTTGAGGTCCCTTGGTTAGTATCGCTTACTCTGAGTAAAAATATTTGCGTTCCAGCACACTTCAACATAACTTGATTTATTTTTTTAACGGACGGCTTAGGTCTACAAAAAAGTAGGGAAATTATATGTTTGTGAATGTTATATAGGGGACCACATCAGATCAAATTGGATGTATCTTGATAGTTTATTAAATAAAACTAGGCGACTGTATTCGTAGATATATGAGTGAAATATACATATTTGAATGTATAAAGATGACCTTAGTGGAAAAGCTCAAAGTAAAGACATATAATATACATATACATATTCACAACATTTTGGATGTATCCAAATCCATGTTCACAAAAGATTTTTCTGCTTATTATTATCGAGTTATTTTTACATTGCAACATAGATGAAGAAAAATATGGAAGTCTGGGTATTTACAGGGCTTACAACCTATTACAGTAATAAATTGTTACATTTCCTTTGTTTTCTGATGACGATGTAACTGACAATACCCATTTTTCACTAAGACATGGACAGTTAGTTAACTTGTTCAGCTAACGACGTGATAAATTATAACCCATTTTAAATGTAAATATAAAATGCGATAAAAGTACCTTTTCTAGGAATGCAGTCATATCTGTGTTTTGCGATTTCGTTCGTAAATATTCAGCTCCGTCTAGGGAAATAAAGCACTTCTCTTTGGTTGAATGTTGAATACTCCGATATAATTGTCGCTATCGCGTATAAATTACCAATCCTATCGGTTGTATCCTTTTCGTGTTTTTACTGTTATCAGTAATTACAAATAACTGTATAATAATTAAACTGCAGTATCCGTGCTTTTTTCAATCATTTCAACAGATATGTTTTTAAAACTATACCACCAATTCCAACATTTTTTGAATGTGCTGATAATAAAACCCTGCTTTACATGAAACAAAAAGCACATTTGGTTTTCAGTTTTCATTTTATTTATTTAATCATTTATTTAACAAACATACTTATACCCGCAATTTTACGAATAATTTATAATCAATATACATATAAGTTACTGCTTGTATCAAAATAGGCTTCCTGTTGTATGTTTTTATTATTATAGAGCTTCAAGACCCAGTAAAGGGTAGAATTAAATAAATAATAGAGTAAAAAACATTAAATTCATTAAAACAGCCAAGTTTATACACGAAAATTTCAGAAAATGGAAATAAAATGATATTAGGTACGACCAATATAATATAGATTCTTGTCAATTCGTGTTACAATTACACAGTAGCTTTCTGCAGTCCGTCAATGTATATTTTAATTTATCCACAGATGATGAACTCCCCCTCAATTTGAGTACAAAGCACAGAAACAGTTCCACTCGTCCTAGTGGAATATGGTCCCCTGGTAGTTTGTGCGAGCAAGAGGAGACCAAGTACTCAGATTACAAATACGCCAATCGCCAAACCTCCAGCCCTGACGCCTTCAGCCGTCCAGACTCCACGGGCACGGTATTGGACCTCGGTCCATCGTCCAGGGACCTTTCCAACGGCTTCGGTAGACGTTGCTCCTCATCAGCTAGCTGGGACACAGAGCCTGAGAATGGAAGCATCTCCACGACGATGTCCGTGGGGAAAGGAGACGTATTTGTAGGAAAAGTCAGCGGAAGAAATGGAACTTCCAGTGGAAGAAACTTTCAGGTAAGATTTTTCAGTATTTCTTCTTCTTCTTCTTCTGCTTGGAGTAAGCCTTTTGGCCTGTTTTTAAGAAGTATTATTATTATTTTAAGAGGTATCCTTCTAGGATGTTGAATGCCAGCTGGCAATCCATTTCTTTGGTGGTCTGTCCAGGAATCGTCTATGGGGTTAGTTGTACAGTGCAATGCGGTCGAGTCTGGACGGTTCCATTCTCCTTACATGCGTATACCATTCTCTACTTTGTTGTCGTTTCAGTATTTCAGTACGATTATTATCTTAATGAATGCGGATTGAGTCTTCGCTTAAATTATTCTGTGCAATATTTTATAAACTAGTAAATTATCATTTTCCATCGATAGATGACGCTTTTATTAAATATGTTGTTATCAATCTACATAAGTTAGTTTAATGTATTCATTATTATTTTTTGACAAAGCAAAATAGCTGAAGAAGAATATTGATAATAAAGTCTGAGAATTCACAGAGCTTATGACCTGCCATAAGCTGGTCAAGAGATAATTTTACACGAGCGAAATATTTACCATTGTACTCATAGTTGACAACCACACTACTAATTTTTTTGAAACTTTTAGATATATTGATCATTCTTATGGCACAGTACATACGAATTCACAACAGCCATCTATGTTGGATTGGAGAAAGCTTTTATTTAACAGAGACTCTTATATTTGCATACAATGAAAAGTAGTTTCTTTTTATTGAAAAAAGATAAAATTCTGAGCATCCCAGGGTTTAGGACTGCTTTAGCTGGCATAAATGAGCACTTAATTCACTCTTATAACATTCTTCTGCTTACTTTTTAATTTATATCGCTTTAATTATTTGAAACTTGTATGTATAACTGCAACGCTGGTAGATTTCTTTTACATGTTCTTTCACAATTCTCAGTTCATAGATTTAGAAGAATGGGATGCTCATGCTTCCTTTATATACAAAAAAATGTAAATATTTCATCTCCATTTGAGAAACCTTGCTCATAAGTTATTTCGTTAAAAAGCAAATCAAGAATAATTTAGTTCTAGTCATCTAAGCTGCAATTTTAGACTGAAATGGAAAATACTTCCTAATCAGTACCGGATAATTCGTATATTCCCTTGCGTTTTCAGTGAGTTACGGGGCGCTACATCCTACGCTAGTCCTGACATTTAAAAAAACGTATGAACAGATTATTTATTTGCTATTCCATAACTCTTGTTATTTATAATCTAATTATTTATTGCACGATATGTCTGTCTGGATTCTGCAGACCAACATTAAACATTACATATATGATTAATTGAACAGATTGCTATAACAAACGTCAATTATTTCACAATGTCTTTGTTTTCTTTAAATACTAACATAAAAAAATTGTTTGGATTATCATATCGCTCACTCCTTTCAACCACGTCATATTTCAAAAATCGTCAATTTTCAGAATGCCCAGAAAATGTGCTATATCCTAGTGAAAGCGGCATATTTTTAACTTAATATTTACCTGCTACAGGGCAGAAAGTGTTGAAGAAGAATATATTAGTCAGAGTGTTTACAGGACTTGCGACCTGTCATTGGCTGGATTTTGCACGCGTATAAAGTGATTACTAAAACCAGCCTATGTATGACAAGCGTAAGCCCCGTAAATACCTAAACATCCATTTTCTTCTTCATCGATGTTGAGATGTCAAAATGTAAACATTTTTTATAAGGGAAAGGAAAACAAAGGAGCAATAAGAGATAGAAAAAGAAGGATAACAGGAACTTTATGCCACTCGAGATTGCACACCCGTAGTCATATAAACTTTTATATAAACTAAGAAAAAACTAACAAAGGAAAACTAGTGCATTATTTACGTGACATTCACGTAATTTTACTAAGATTTTCATGGTCAATACCTATATTTTTGTGTCATTATACCATATGTCGAAAGTACTTATATAATAAGACCAACAATTACACTAAAAACATTTTTAAAGATAATGGATAGAAAAAAAACAGCTTAGAAAATTTCAATGGAGTAATTAAACACAAATTATAATTCATAGTCGTATTTAAATTATAATATGTCAAATTAGTACACCTACTAAAGATGACAAAACATATTCAGTTATTATAATGAATAAAATAATAAATGCACATATCAAAGTAAATACTCGTACACCTGTGTCTTTTAATAAATTAAATAATATTAATGGTACTTATTAAATTTAGCCTTGAGGGGAATGCTAATTGACTTACATATTATGCACAAAATTAAAACTGCATTCTGTTGAGGATTTTGCATTTGTTTCACTAACTAAACACACCTCGATTCTCCATTGTTCGTGCGTCGTTAATATTTTAAAGGTTGTAGCGACTTTGAAAAAATCAATTGCAGTCTCGTTCGCTTATCCCAGAACATTAATATTCATTGTATTTAATCAGCCTCGGTTTAATTCTGTTTTTGAGTTAGGTTAGTAAATAAGACGAGGAGTTTGCAGTTCTGTGCAAATGGATTTATTGTTAATTTATGCGGCAAGATGGATGCATCTGTGTGGATTTTCATAAGCCAATAAGGTATGCACTTTCCGGTACAAATGAATGTGTGCCAAATGTCTGAATAAACACAGCTTCGGCTGTGAAAACATTACTCACTATCTGTCTCATTGCGAATTATGTACAATTTTATGCACTTCCCTTTAATGCAATATAATTCACTAAATTACGAACACAAAATAATTTGTTCAAATATGATACAATAACAATATTATTTGAGATAATATCTCAAATGAAAACTCACAGGGGACATATTATGTACCCTGTGTGATTATTTTTTCTTACGCTACACTTCGTTTCAAACATCACTCCTCTCAATGGTACTATTATTTTACCGTAATATTTATGTAATTTAAGTTTTATATTTCCAATACATCAATGATGGTAAAGTAAATTTTGGATATGTATATTTTTTTAATGATAATCGCACATTATAATTGATATTTTTATGAACGACACAAATGTTATTTGTTACATTTAAAAAAAATTAAGCTCATTAAAGAAATTAGGATGTTTTGTTTTTTGAAATATATAATCTATAAAAAATAACTATAAAATGGGGTCTCCTGATGTTATTCACTGAATATATTGAAATTTTGACACTACGTTACATTCTACGATATATAAAAACATACACGTATTCTAATACGCGTATGTTTTTATATATCCTTATTATTTAACATTTAACATTGGCTGGCTACATCTAGTTTATAAGTAAGGAAAAATTATCACCGTTGTATTGAAATGGTGGTTGGTGACTATCTTTTTAATTATCAAAGTTTTTACTGGGTACGTCTAGTTAAAAATATATTTTAAGTTATTTTTTTCTTCCTTGTAAACGTAAAGTTAAGAATCGGAAGAATTTTCGCGGTTATTCGTCATATTAAAATGGGTTGGCGACAATGTATTGAGTAATCACAGTTTAATGCGTAGTTATACATTTGGTTTTCATTTATCCTTATACGCCAAAATATGTCATCATTATTGACATTGGTATGCCGATATATTATTTTTCATTGTCAAAACATTCCGATGGGATCGCGGAAACTTGATTGAAGAAGTGATGTGAAACAAACCTACCACTTACGAGTACAGTAAATAAAAAATTCCATTTTATTTTTTGTTGCCAAGCGCGTCATTATCAAGTTTGATATAAAATAAATACAATTTAAAACAATAGTAATTCCAGCTATCGTCAATTGAGAATCAAAAGATCATTGATGACGTTAGATATTGCGTCTCCCAAAATGAAAATGGTGGCATATAAAAATGTGCAGCTGAGTATGCATTGAATTACTTAGTATGTAGATGAGAATGACTGAAAGAAGGAGTAAACACTCGCGATTTATACTTCATCTAAGTACATATTTTGAACATTTGAATGCTACACAACTGTTATCAATGTACGATTATGATTTGCTTTTACGAAAATATAAAAAAAACACCATTATTCGTTTTCACATGAATTAAAAATAAAAAAAACCCTTATCCGCACCCCAATGGTGCATAGGGCACTGCGTCATATAAACGCAGTGCTATCTTGATCGTTTACACATGAAGGAAAGGTGATCAGCCCTCCGCTTCAGGTACCAGTCCAGGGAAATATTGAATAAATATGACAGTGAAAAAATCACTTATATTTATTAATGTAAACTAACTAGTTTTGAAAACTACAGAAATCTTTAGTAAGTTTGGTCCTGGTACTGGTCTGATGACACCAGTCTGATGATGTCGGTAACGACGAAACCATATCGCTGGTCAAAGAAAATAAAAGTGGGAAAAACTATAAAGTTGTTGTTAGATCATAATAATAATAATAAAACCCTTATCCGCACCCCAATGATGCATAGGGCACTGTGTCATATAAACGCAGTGTTATCTTGATCGTTTACACATAAAGGAAAGGTGATCAGGCATCCGCTTCAGGTACCAGTCCATGGTAGTATTGAATAAATATTACAGTGAATAAATCACTTATATTTATTTTACCCCTCTTCGGAATCGAACCCGGGACCTCCAGAACGGTAGCCGAGCGTGCTGACCATTACATTACGGAGGTGGACACATTCACATACCTGTTAATATTAAGCCTAGTAACGAAAAGTCTATACAAAATTTGTAAATTTGTGAAAATACCTGGAAGACTGCGGGAGGAAAAAATGGAAAGGGAATGATCAAAGCTCAAATCAAAGATAAATTGTAGAAAAAGACTAGGGTCACACCACGATATAAATGTTGACTTACAATGTAGGCGCTGCGTATCTTAGCACTGACAATGTCTAGCCTTAAGAGACTGATGATTTTGGTAGCGACGAAACCTGATAAAATAAAAATGAAAATAAATATAAAATTGTTATTTCATTATTTAAAATGCAGTTCGATCAAGAAATATCAGCATAAAAATTTATTCTAATAATTTCGAATTATCTCACTTAGTTTAAAATATTTTGAGATTTGAGATAAATCTGGATTATCTCTAATTAGGAGTTAATTATATGAAGTTTGAATCACTTAATGACCTATAAAGTTATTTTATTTATTGTTTCGGCATTAACTTTGTGGTAAGACATGTTACAATGATTAAAGAAAACACTTCGTTTTTTACCACTTGAGTATAAAAATAAATAAACTATAAAAAAAAATGATAAATAATATAAATATTATAAAAAACTATAAACTTTGTCCATAATAAGCACGGTAAATAATAAATGCAATTTCCATCTAAAAAAAGAATTATCTTGACCGTCAAAAATTAAAAGCAAAGCACCCGAAGTAGCGTGAGGATGTCTAATACCAGAAAGCTCCAATTAATCTAATATCTGGGTTCAGAACTGAAATCTCCATTCCGTGATTAAGGAAAATCTGAATCTACAGAACTAATTGCAATGAAATATTCGTGCCTTTAAATGTCACAAATTAAAACGATATAATTACTAAAGTAGGTAGATGGCAGTGGAAGTAATAGATTATCACGCTACGACTAACTAGACTAGACTTAATTAGTTAAACTAGACTAGAATTAATGAAAGGGTGCAATTAGAACTGTTTGTTAATAAATTATAGAGTAAAATAACCCAAATTTTCTTAAACGCTTTTTTGTATTCTCTGTCAGAGACGGGATTGGATAAAATATTGTATTGTAAAGTGAAGTTCGCCTTCTTTGTGTAATGGTCAGTACGCTCGGCAACCGTTCTGGAGGTCCCAGTTTCGATTCCCAGGGGGGGTTAAATAAATAAAGACGATTTTTTGTACAATATTATTTATTCAATATTACTCTGGACTGGTACCTGAAGCGGAGGGCTGATCACCTTTCCTTCATGTGTTAACGATCAAGATAACACTGCATTTGTATAATGCAGTGCCCTATGCACCATTGGGTACGGATAAGAGAAAAAAATGCATATTTGTTCACTAATCTGAGATTTCTGTTTCAAGGGAAAAAACTCAGATTTGTAAACAAGTATTTGGACACACTCAAAATAGTGGAAATATCTTGCTACATTTAGTTTGATATTAGAATTAAAAAACGGTGATCTTCATACCGCAATAAGATTTTAGCAGAAGAACTCCATGACACATTATTGTGTATTTGGACACACTCAAAATGCTGTAAATAAATTATATGGTCAAATTATAAGCTTTAATGTTAAAAATGAAAATGATAATTTCTGGCGTTTCTTATGTGTGCGATTATAATCCAGGATCCGGACATCCTCACATACTAATAAAAGAGTTTCTAACTAACTAACTTACTAACCACCAAGCCGCTTCCCCGCAGGGGTAGGCAGAGAGAATAGAACGCCACACCACTCTGTCTTTGCAAACATTCTTCGCCTCTTCCACGTTCATGCATCTCCTCATACACACCCACCGATTGTTTCGATCCTAACCTGACCGTTTTCAAGTATTTGGCATACCTGATCGTGCCAAAAGAGTTTCCGCTCAATAAAAAGCTTCTTTTCATCTTACTAATAGATCGGCTGTCCAAACTTAAAACACAGTGAGGGACATTTTTTTGTAGTAAGTTTTTTTTGCATTTTTGTAATAAGTAGAATCTACTTAGTCCAAAAATGCAAAAAAAAGTCCTACAAAAAAAATGTCCCTTACTGTGTTTTGAGTTTGGACAGCCGAGATGTCTCTTGTGAAGTTCTGGTGATTCAAGAATAATGTTTCATAATTGGTTCATATATATAGAACTTCAAAGAATTTGAGAAATGTGGTTGTCAATAATGGGTAGGATTTGTGAATGTTACACGTGTGTAAAGTAATCACTTAAACCAGCCTAGGACGGTCGCTAGCCCAGACTTCCATATTCTTCTTCATCTTTGATGAGATGTCAAAAATTATATGAAAATAGGTTGCGCGAAGTATCGACTAGCCCACGAATATGAGTGTGTGAGGTGTGGTGAGCAATGTTTGTAAATCGGATAGCATCTTTGGCGTTGAATGTTGTCAGTAATGTGTGTGAACAGCTTGAACATATCATACTCTTTCCCAAATAGATGATTTTGCCTGTTTAATTTCAATATCAGACATTTTTATATTACAATCACCTGTTTAGACAGCTGATAATTACGCAACCAATGTTACCACATTCGAAAGTAATAACTACACTTATATAGGATACGTTCAGTACCACAGTGTTCCGCAAAGTGTGTGCCGCGGCACACTGGTGTACCGTGGTGGTTGGTGAGCCGCGGAAAATGTCACTTACCGATAAACGAGCAAGAAGAATTTATTTATTTATTTGTTGAACGGCTAATGCCTTTAACATAATACATATATACTATATCTAATATAAAAACACACTAATGAATACACTAATAGAGAAACAAAAAGTCTCAAACATAAAATAATAATAAAATAACTAATAGTAAGCACTGATAAATACACGCCTCCTTCACACACTATCAGCGAGCAGCGAGAGAGAGTGAAACACAATGTTTAAATTTATACATTATAACATGGAGAAGAAATGCTGAGAAAGACTTCAAGGTGGATAACAACATATTAAATAAATTTATACTTTCAAAAGATAAATCTATACTAACATGTGAAGCCGCGGAATCGGAGAGAACATGGCATAGTTTGCATTATGTAAAAATACTGTGAATATAGATTTTCGCCTAGTACCTCATAATTAGTAATTCGTAGAGCTTAAAACTGATCGGACATCAAAACTGAAAATTTCCGAAACAGATCTAACACATCTTTGGCTGCATATAAAAAATTAATACCCACTGCTTTCAAAGCGTGCTATTGCAATTATTTTACCGTTTGCCACGACTTACTTGTGCGAATTGGGAATTTCGACTCAATCTGCTTAAAATAAAAACAACGACGAAGAGATGAGAGCAGCCTTATTAATAATTGCTCAAAATTTTGATCACCTGTGCTCAGATAAGCAGGCCTTAATTTTGCATTGAAAGTTATATGTGATATGTGTTTTCACATAGTATTAATTTTATTTATTGTTTCGGCATTAATTTTGTGGTAAGACATGTTATAATGATTAAAGAAAACCCTTGTTTTTTACCACTTGAGTTTTATTAAAGACTACATGTTTCAGAAGTTAAACTTCCATCATTCAGGTCTGTATAATAACTCATTATTATTATACAGACCTGAATGATGGAAGTTTAACTTCTGAAACATGTAGTCTTTAATAAAACTCAAGTGGTAAAAAACAAGTGTTTTCTTTAATCATTAGTATTAATTTTAATAATTAATCAATGTTAAATTAACTTTCTTGTTATCTTTGGTGTACCTCAAAAATGTATTGATTTGGCAGGTGTGACTTGAACAGAAAAAGTTTGCGAAACACTGCACTACCAGATACATGCGTGTTATCAGATGCCAGAAAGAGATGTGACCAGTTACTGTAAATTAGCCCATGTCGCGATGTGTATTATTTGTTCTACTTAGATTTACTGATGCGCGTACATACTCGCACATACGACACATATTGTACATCGAGAGTGACAATCCGAGAAATACAATTCAACAGATGAAAATACAACAGTTGTAATAACAGTATAATACGCCGACATCACGTGAAATAATGAGTACGCTTTTATTTAATTACGACAAAACGTATGCAAAAAAATAATTACACTTACAATGTTTATTTTATGTAGACGACTAAAAAAGTATATGTCCGCCTCCGTAGTGTAATGGTCAGCACGCTCGGCTACCGTTCTGGAGGTTCCGGGTTCGATTCCCAAGGGGGGTAAAAATAAATATAATTGATTTTTTCACTGTAATATTTATTCAATATTACCATGGACTGGTACCTGAAACGGAGGGCTGATCACCTTTCCTTCATAAGTAAAACGATCATGATAACACTGCGTTTATAAGACACAGTGCCCTATGCACCATTGGGGTGCGGATAAGGGTTTTATTATTATTATTATTAAAAAAGTATATTACATTTTTTGATTATTTCTCAAGTCTGGGCATTTAAAGGGCTTACGATACCTAGTCACGAATTGGTACCTGCAACTTATATCATGCCTCTATATATAATAATTAACGATCATCTCAAAATTGCATCAATTTGATTCAGTGCCTTATGAACCATTGGTTAAGGATGAGGATACGAAGAAGAAGAAAAAGAAGAAAGAGACATAGTTATATAAATTAAAATTAAAATAACAGAAAATGAAAATACATTATAAAAACCAAAGCTTTATTAATATATTAATAATACGGGACTTATTATATCTTGCCTCTATATAATAACGGTTAGTTTAAAATTACATCAATTTGATGCAGTGCCTTATGACCATTTAAAGAAGACAAAAAAGGAGACAAAGTATTATTAAGTAAAATAAAAATAGCAGAAAATATAAATGTAATAAAGCGTTTTTAATAAAAATTATAATGGTCTAGAAATGTTGTATATTGAAGATTAGCTCGCTGACAATTGTAATCCCTCCCCATATGGGTTCCATGATCAATTTATGATGACGGAGTTCTTCAACAGTTTCTCCCAGTAGCCTCACATTAAACATTATAAGCCATACAAAGGAAATCTTACTAATTATATGTACCTACTCGTATATAAATTAAAATGTTTCTAGATTTGGCGTTTAATTTGTAGAACTCCATTTTAATTTATGTATTAAATGTTAGATCAAACACTATTTTTTTAGTCTACTAAGTTGTATTTTATTGTTAAAAAAATAACTGTCATAAAAATGATTTTTATGTGTTTTTTAACAATTTAAACAACTTTGTAGACTTAAAAAATCAGTATTTTAATTAAATTAAACACTTGAATAATCCACTGAATTGAGTTTTATTTTTATTTACGACTAGTTTTGAAAACGACAATAGTTTACATCTTCTGGTACAAATTAAAACTAAATTATTTTGTACCAGAAGATGAAAACAATTGTCGTTTTCAAAACTAGTCGTAAATAAAAATAAAACTCGATAAAATGGATTATTCAAGTGTTTAATTTAATTAAAATGATCATGTCATTCCACAAAGTTAATGCCGAATCAATAAATATTTTAAAAAATCAGTATTTGATTTAACATTTTATAAATAAATAAATAAAAATAATTTATTTAAACACATACAAAGATCATTTAAATACCCATATCGATTAATTGGAGATATTTAAACGTGGAAATTATGTATTACAAAGCGATAGGTCAAAATAATTTTGATAGAATTAATGCCTAGGTATATTATTAGCAGAGTATACCAAGAAACCAAATAATAGCTATATAATTACAAGGTGTAATGAATACGTACAAGTTAGTAATACCAGTCATCTTGCCCCTCCTTTGAAGAAAAAGGAAATTTCAAAGTTTTTCCCCATCAGTATGTATTTTTTATGATCCAACCCAACCCTTCTGGCCATGCGAACTATCCATTACATCCCCGTTACGAGGGTGTGAATCAGTACCTCTACAGGCTCTACATCAAGGGTGCCCAACTCGCGGCCCGCAGATATTAAAAAAAATCGAGTCCTTCAGATATATTTAAAATCACATTCAAGTTATAAACCAATAAAGTTTCTTTAATTATATAAAATGCATATTATTTTTTGACATCTCATCAAAGATGAAAAAGAATATGGAAGTCTGGGCGTTTACGGGGCTGACGACCGTCATAGGCTGGTTTAAGTGATCACTTTACACACGTGTAACATTCACAAATTCTACCCATTATTGACAACCACACTACTCAAATTCTTGGAAGTTCTACATATATATATGAACCAATTTGGAAACCTTGTTCTTGAATCACTAGAACTTCACTAGAGGCATCTATTGGTGAGATGTAAAGAAGCTTTTTATTTAGTATTTGAACACACTCAAAATGTTGTATGTAAAATGCATATTTTCCGGTGATTTTATATTAACAACGAAACAGGTTGTGGTCTCGTGGTTAGTGTCACGGACTATTTGATACCTATTTCTAATAATGAGCCGCTTAGGCTCACAGAAATAATATGAAATTTAAGTATTTTTGTAAATAGTAAAAACATTAGTATTTCTCTTTCTCTTAAAAATAAATACGGCGTCAATGACAGACGTAAATCTCGAAAACCGGTTAAGGCGTGCAACTCCAACTGTTAAAATAGATTTAGAAAAACTCAAATCTCGCACTAAGTGGCCATTGATAAATTGGTTTTATTTAAAATAAAATTGGTAATATTGTTTGATTTTAATTGCCAAAATTTGTAAAAATGTACTATAAAAATACATTTATTGTTGGTTCAATTTGTGTTTTCTTTTCAAACCTGGTTATAGTAATATTTTTTTGTACAATTTCCCTGATTATACTTTCTGATTACCACTGCATTCAAATTATTTATAATCCTTACAAAAAATCAATAAGTATGAAATTCGGTGCTATCTATAATATTTTTTTCTGATTATTAATATCCGTATACGGCCTTTAGGAAAATTTAAGGTCATCGATGCGAACCAAGGTGCAATTCGGTTTGGGCAGGCCTGCTTTATATTATTCAATCACTTGATATTCCATATCATAGCCGCTTGTCATTTTGTTGGATTTTTTCAATCATGGTCTAAGTGTTATACTGCGCATTTATTATGTAGTATCAATTTCGAGTCGCGTCAGACTTTATTAAACCTTCGCGTGACCGAAGGGAAATTAATTTAAATTTTTACTTAAAGGTATTTTACGTTTCTTATCTATGTGGATACTAAATTTATCATATTTTGAAAGAAAGTAATTATTTTCACCGATTATTTAATACTTTTACCTTAAAATGGATAATTTTGATATATACAAAAATATATTATATAAGACCTCATTTGTACAAATTTAAAGAGATGTTTTATTTTTCTAATTAACAAACTAACCATCACGCTGTTTCCACGCAGAGGTAGACAGAGCGAATATAACGCCACACCACTTTATCACAGCAAAAATTCTTCGCCTCTTCCAGATTCATGCATCTCCTTATACATTTCAACTCCTGATATTTTAAATACTTTAGTTATCTTTAGTTTTCTTCGGCCTTTTCTACCTAGTAAATTTGTTTCTCATGCCCAAACGATCTCAACATTCCTTTGTTCATTTTATCGAAAATGCTTATCTCAACCTCGCATTCTATCCTAATTTCACCATTCGAATATCTGTCTTTATATTACCTATGGAATTATCCTATTTTTCGTACCAACATATAAAGGTGGTGACTAACCGGAGCCTTTCGTCGTAACGTAACGTCGTAACGTCGCTCGCGACGCGCGACGTTACGACGACTCCGACTATGGATGGAGCACTCGGCTCGCTGTACTGACTATAAGAATGCTCGCATCGTAACGCATTACGTTACGACGAAATGGCTCCGATCAGTCCCTACCATAATACAAAGTACATATGTAAGATTGGTAACTGAAATTCGTAAAAATTGAAGGAAGCAAATCCATAAAAACAAAAATTGAACATAAAAAATGGTTACATTTCAAGGGTTATTTTTATTATATTTTTAATTTTCTCCTGTTGATGAGAACATCTGTAGTTCTCCAAATTTGTCGTATTCATATACAAATGTTTATTTTTATATATTGATCGTAATTTTTTTTTGTTTTATTGTCCACAGTGCAAGCAGTGCGGAAAAGCCTTCAAGAGGTCCAGCACCCTTTCCACACATCTCTTGATCCACTCTGACACCAGGCCCTACCCTTGTCAGTATTGTGGGAAACGATTCCACCAGAAGTCCGATATGAAGAAGCACACATACATTCACACCGGTAAGCCAACTAGCAAACCCTCATTTTAATCGACGATTGAGATGTCATGTTATACCTGTATATTGAATTGGCGTATAAAAAACTAACTAACTAACCATCACGCCGCTTCCCCGCAGGGGTAGGCAGAGAGAATAGAACGCCACACCACTCTGTCTTTGCAAACATTCTTCGCCTCTTCCACGTTCATGCATCTCCTCATACATACCCGCCGATTGTAACGACTCCTAACCTGACCACTTTCAAGTATTTGGCATACATGATCGTGCCATGTTTTTCTCGGTCTTTCTCTGCTTCTTTTCCCAATTACATTCGCCTCATAAATTTGTTTTACCGTCCTTTCCTCACTCATTCGTTCTACATGTCCAAACCATCTCAACACACCTTTCTTAATTTTATCGATAATGCTTATCTCAGCTTTGCATTCCTTCCTTATTTCACTATTCGAACATCTAATTGGCGTATACTTTTTATAATTCCATTATTCATTATTTTTAATACAAATCAAAACGAAAATTATGATTTTTGTGACACCTATTTCGCCTTAAGAGGGCAGTTGGTAAACATTTATTCTTCCTCTTGGTGTAGGCCTTGTGGCCTGTTTTTAAGACGAATTAACCTCCCGCGATGTTGACTCCTAGCTGTCAATCCAACTCTTTGGTGGTCTGCCCGGTTTTCGATAAATATGTGCACAGTTACAAAAATTAACGTAAATAATGTAAAACTCGTTAAGTTGAAGTATGATCATGATAAGCGGTGTTGCATTAGCCTTAGGTAGATTTAAGAATCAGTTGGATGATAGGTAATTAAAAAAATTACAAATAATCGATATAATCGTAAATAATGACAAAACCTCTTTCTACTCTTAATGATTCTATTTTTATGTTTTTATCGATACATTTGTAAGTTATAATGGTTAAATTATTTTCTAAATTTATAGGTCTTCTTTCAGAAACCTTTTACGTTTAAGCTGGAATTGGTCACTCACTTAGACATAGACGATCAATAGACAAATTATTCATTTAAATAATCCGATTACAGTTCATAAACCGGTGTATTTTATACATAAGTACATTGTAAGGTTGAACTCTATCTTCTTAAAATAAATACCTAAGTATTGACCGAATTTACATAATAGGATTCAAGACTATTGTCTAACTACAAACATGATTTATTTTCAATATTCTGAAAAAAGTGTTTATAGAATTCTGGTTGAAAATAATAATAATAATAAAACCCTTATCCGCACCCCAATGGTGCATAGGGCACTGCTTCATATAAACGTAGTGTTAAATTGATCGTTTACACATGAAGGAAAGGTGATCAGCCCTCCGCTTCAGGTACCATTCCAGGGTAATATTGAATAAATATTACAGTGAATAAATCACTAATATTTATTTGACCCCCCCTGGGAATCGAACCCGGGACCTCCAGAACGGTGGTTGGTAACTAAATAATTATTATATTATTTATTGATTCGGCATTAACTTTGTGTTATGTAAAGACGAATTATTATTATCATCTGTATGATTCTAAAAATAAAGCCTGTTTTAGTCAATTGTAAATTTTAAAAGGGTTTTTTTCGTTTGTTCCAATTACGATTCTAAACATCATGAAGGCTTGATTGGGTGAGGAAAACATAAAAAGTAATTACCCTGTGTTGACTAAGCTGATAACAATTAGTATATTAACACCCTTTGGTGTTTATGTAAGAGTTAATAGAGATGGTTTGTCGGTGATATGATGTCATTGGTTAAAAGCACGGAAGTGCTGTTGACTTGTCACGATGAGACGAAAAAAAACGTGTCATATCCACGAATTTAATTGGAAATGTAGAAATTAAAATGTACCTGTAAATTGGTCGTATGATGCAATTTCAAACATTTTAAGAGAGGTGTCTTAAAACACGCAATGTTAGGCTTTGCTATATAAATAAAAAGTTACATTACAACGTGAGATTAAGGTGGAATAATCGATAAATCCCTTAAACCCATTAATTTATCATTTCAAAATAGGGATGAAACAGGGATTAAAATCTTTCTGGGTGAAGTATTGTAGAACGTCGCATATTTATTTTTTTTTAATGATACGATACAGCAACATCTTCGGAGCAACCAATTCGTCCATATAATTCTATATGGTAGCACTGCACATTCGGAAAATATGCTTTAATTATCGTTTATTTTTTTGATAAATGTCATCAAAAGGCAAAAAAATCACATTTATAAATTTGTTTTAAAATGCGTACAGTTACAAAAATGAACGCAAATAATGTAAAACTCGTTAAGTTGAAGTATGATCATGATAAGCGGTGTTGCATTAGCCTTAGGTTAGCACATTCACGGTAAAGATACTAATCCAACAAAAAATCTTATAATTTCATTATTTGATTCAGTAGTCACTTTGTGGTAATTAATGTCTATCCACTTTTAATTTTAATTTTACTTGTAAATACCACTATTAATTTACGAAAATCGTATTTTGATGATTTACGCAGTTCATTCTATAATTCCGTATAACGTTGTGTCCAAATTACTAAAATGAAAATTATATGTGCAATTTATAGAAAATAAAAGCTTATTTTATAAAAACCTACCCTTTATTGCACACTCCCGCGCCCTGGCGGAAGCACTAATCGCCCCGTCAAATATTAATTCGTGTTACATTTAGTGAGTAATAATAATTAGGATTACCCGTTAAGGTATCTACTTTTTATGTACTTATTTTAGGGTTTGGCGAGCTTTTGCGTCAAGTACATCCGTTGGAAACCTCGTTACATCCGAATTAACCGAACACGATGATTTACAAATACAGTTAACATTCCTATAACATTATTTTATTTATTTATGGTTCACAAACATTGAAAAACATATTTTATTTTAAAAAAAACTAACTAACCATCACACCGCTTCACATCAGGGGTAGGCAAAGAGAATAGAGCGCTACACCACTCTGTCCTTGCAAACATTCTTCGCCTCTTCCACTTTCATGCATCTCCTCATACATACCCGCCGATTGAAATTATTAAAAACATATTACAAGAAATGAAATACAGTGCAATACAAATTGTTTGAATGTTTTTCATCAATTAGATGAGAACACAATAAGCTTGCAGAAACAATAAAGGTGCAGGCTAAATTCATATAAAAAGAATAGAAATTTGGTTGTAAAAAAGGGTTATAACAATTGAAAGAAATGAAAAAAAAATACATCATATATTTGTGTATTGTTCTTTCCTCACTCACTGATCGTTATAACATAGATTATCAAATTAAATATTAAAAACACAAGCAAATATTTATTATAAATTTAAAGGAATTATATGGTACAGTTAACCCCCCTTTAACGTTGAGATAGGTACCGTGTTACCGGAGGGAACGTTACAGGGGGTAAATATTTTAAATTTGTATATTAGATTAACAATTACTTATTTCAGTCATTTGTACTAGTTAAATGTAAAAATACAATTTAATCACTAACTCCGTATAACGCTCACTCCGATAACGGAGCACCTATCTCAACGTTATAGGGAAGTTTACTGAACCATATAATTACTTAAAAATCAATAATAAATATATGCTTGTTGTATAAACTGTAAATAATCCAATTTCCTTACCATCCATTGTTTACTTTGTGTAATACCACTTTTTTAAACACTTATTTGTGACTACTGGTTTAGGAAAGTTTTCCATCATCAGGTCATTAAAATAAAAATAAAACAAACAAAAAACAAACAAACCACAAGTAATCAATGCTTTTAATATACAAAATAAGTAAATAATCCTACAATCGTTTAGTATATCTTTTTACAATCGTCAATGAGTGAAGAAAGGGCAGTAAAACAATTGTATATGGCGAATGTGGTTGGTAATAGAAACACAGACCGAAAAAAACTTGGCGTGATCAAGTATTTCAAATATATTTCTTATAATATATATATATATATATATATATATATATATATATATATATATATATATATATATATATATATATATATATATATATATATATATATATATATATATATATATATATATATATATATAATTTCTCAATCATATTTTGAACAAATGGACATTTATATTGATGTCTATGTAGATCATAAGTAAAAACAACGTCGATTCGATACAGTGTCCTAAGCATCATCTGGGTGCGAATAGATGTCAAAAATATAGACATCAATGATTTGTATGACATCAAATTCATTCGTATCAAATAGATTAATTTTAGTTATTTAGAGGCCATTAAAAATCAATAGTATTATTAATCTAATATTAACAAAAGTAACACAACACTTTGTCCAGAAGTTTGTCATGAAAACAAAAGTTATTTGTTGGATTCTTTGTCGAAGATTTCAATATTTCAGGAAAGGAGAACTTTCAAACTACGGTCGATGGAGTGCTGAAGATTCATGAAAAGGGAGCCTGAATAATTAATTTCATGGAAAAATTGCAGGAGTTTTAGTTAACCTACATGAGAATTCAACCCCTTTTAAAAAACATGGGATTTTCGAAACACGAATAGCATTTATGTCAAACTTGTTCCCATTGGTTGATGGGGAGAATTAAATAAATATTTTATAAGAAGTGTGTCGTGAAAGTTTTTTTCTGATTTTTAAACGTATTCTCTTTCCTTGAGTACGAGTATAGTTAGTTAGTTTAAAAAACTAAATAATTTTGTGATTAAAAAAAATCTTTCGCCAAATCATTAAGTATACATTACATAAAATTTATTATATATATATATATATATATATATATATATATATATATATATATATATATATATATATATATATATATATATATATATATATATACATATATATGTAAATATATACAAACATACATTCGCTGTACTTAATCACACGTTGCTCTGCTTCAGTCTGGTTAAATGGAAATAAATTTAAAAAACACACACAATACTAGTAATGTAATAAATACAAAATCCATAAAACAACAATGCAATCTAAAGCATTGAAAGTGCTAAATAACAGCTGTTAAGAAGCACGTTGTACACCATGATCAATGTTTATTGCGTGTGTTGCTCTTATGTTCAACAGATATTTGTCTATCTTTCCTTATTGGAAATGATGATTGTAAAAAATAGATTATTTGATGTACCGTAGAACGGGGCTACTTGAACTTTGATGTGTTACTTGAGCCCAGTAAAAATAATTTAAAAAAATCCATATTTGGTCTACAATAATTAACATATCGTGACAATATGCCAGGGAAACAATGAATCATGTTCATTATTGTAGACCAAATACAGATCGAAATTTTTTTGTACTATGCTCAAGTAACACATCAAAGTGCAAGTAGCCCCGTTCTACGGTACCCCGGGACCTCTAACACGGTAGCTAAACACGCTAACCATTACACTACGAAGGCAGATATAATAACATTTAATAATATTTTTGTCGTTTGTTTTGTCCTCAGGCGAGAAGCCGCACAAGTGCGTGGTGTGCTCCAAGGCGTTCAGCCAGAGCTCCAACCTAATCACGCACATGCGCAAGCACACGGGCTACAAGCCCTTCACGTGCGGCCTGTGCGACAAGGCCTTCCAGCGCAAGGTGGACCTGCGCCGCCACCGCGAGTCCCAGCACCCCGACGCCGCGCCGTCCTCCATCATACACGCGTCGCGCCAGTACCGCCACTTCTACGGGGACGCCGTCACGGTCACCCCGCTGCCCAGGATGCAGGCCGAGCTGGCGCATGTCACCAGCAGCTGTTGAAAACTCAAATCACCAAAAATTAGAATCCCAAACTAATAGTTGTTTAAGACCTCACCTCGGCTGTCCAAACTTAAAACACAGCAAGGGAAATTTTTTAGCACGTTTTTTTTTGCATTTTCGGACTAAGTAGAATCTACTTATTCCAAAAATGCAAAAAAACGCACTACAAAAAAATGTTCCTTACTGTGTTTTGGGTTTGGACAGCTGCCTATCAATGGTTTTTCAAAACTTTAACAACCTGTGGTTGATAAAAACTTCAACTACCTTTTTTCTCCATCTTACTCCTCATTTTTGAGGGTTGTGACCCTTGTCGAAGCAATGATTCTTCTCCAGTTATCCTTTGACTGCGCTGCACGTAGCGTTTCAAGGGTTTATAAGAGAAGAAATATATTTGAAAATACTGTATTTCGACCCTCATCAAAGACGTTATTTAAACTCGATTCACACGCATAACAAATGAATATTTTTTTGAATTGGGATACCGTTGTCAAGCCATTTTCTCTCTCTGGCCACGTTTTGAAAACATACTCGCATTTCTTGTGACCTCATACACTGTCGTAAATATTAGAGTTAATTTTCAATTAGGTCACATGTGGCGTTATTTACCCACTATCCGTGATTGGTGTTCACTTCGCATCTAGTCGTAACACGTTTTACGAGTCAAAACTAGTCGCATACTTGCATCACTATCGAAAGCTCTTATAATTAGTAAAGCGATTGAGTGCATATGTTATGTAATTAATACGTACCCATTATTACAGGGTGGTGCAAAATTTATCACCCTTTTCAAATGCTGCAACTTTTTAATTTACAATTGTGAAATATAATTGATGTGCAACGCCATTTGCAAGAATTATAACATCTTCTGATAGGGTGATCAATTTTGCGTCACCCTGTAAAATACATTTCACCAATGTTAAGAGATTCAGAAAGTAAAAATGACATTTCTTTCCACATTTCGATGATAAGTTTTCAGGTTTATACCGGATTGAAGCGAATATTCGTTTGCACTATGCATATAGAGGACAACCTTGATATAACGGACCACTCTTTAACGGACTGCAGATAAAATTAACAAAAATCCGATCCATAAATATTATACACATACTTATACAGAGTTTTATTGAAAAAAACACAGCAAACTTCAAAAGTGCAAACAAAACTCGATTCCTTTTTCAAACCAGGATTGCCGAAAGCGAGCGCGTCGATATCAAATACATAGTAACGTCACTTCACGACGAGTGTCCGAATACAATTTAATCATCAAATATAATTTCGTTTGTGTTTTACATTGTTTATTTATATCTAAGTGCTGTGTTCATATAAAAAAAAATTTAAAACCAATTTTTATATAACGGACTTTCCGCTTTAACGGACACCCTTCCCCCAGTTATATCAAGTTTTCAGTCCGTATTCAGTCCGCTATATCGAAGTTTTACTGTACTTAAAACTGTTTACAAAATCAAGTTGTATTTGTACATTAATATTAATATGTCTTATGGCCGATTACCCATAAGTTACCTGTAGAAACAAATTATTTTGTAAATATTGTAAAAAAATAGCATTTAATTTTTATTGCATGCCTTTTGAAATGTTCCTTTATTTAATTAATTTGTATGGATGCCATGTTCAAAATGCTTGTTTAATAAAAGGATTAATCGTTCTTCATAGCGCTATTACGTACCAAACAAAAATTAGTTGTAATTATCGGTAGTGTTAATTTTTAAAATATCAATATAGATTTAATTTCTCAGTCAATGTAAATAAAATTATTAAAAATTAATTAATTCATACATACGTAAGTTTATGAATTTCGATAATGTTTTATAAAGCATTTGAGAAAAATATCAAAAATTTATTAATATTTTTTCCATTATGATTAATAACGTCACAAGCCTTATAAACCTAACTTTATATTTAAAAAAGTTATTGATGTTGTGAATAATTCAATCATTTTTAATACAATATCTTTTATGTGTTTATAGTACTAGATTCCAAATAAAACAATTGCCATTTATTTCAACATTGACCAGTTTAAAAAATAATAATAATTTGACCCTTACCCACTCCCAGTGGTGCATAGGGAACAATATTATATGAAAACAGTTTTATCTTGATCATTAATTACACGAAGGCAAAGTGATCAGCCCTACGCTTCAGGTATAAGTCCAGGGTATTATGAAATCAATATTAGATTTAAAATCACTTATTTTCATTTTCACTTGCCCTAGGAAACGAGCCTGGCACCTCTAGCGCAGTAGCAAAACACGCTAACCACTTTACTTCGGATGTTCAAAAAATATACATATATTTAATTGAAAGTACATATTCTAAAATCCTATTGGAAGTTATAAGTATTGTATGTATATTTTTTACATAGAATTTTGCACTTTGTATTGGAAATATTTTAGTAATATTTTTTTTTAAATTGCGTACTAAACATTTATCTTAAGCCGTCCAAAAATAAAGACATAATTCATTTCAAATCGTGACATTGCGTAAAATTTGACTTGATTTTTTTTTAAAATTATTTATCTTGTAAGAGTTTTGATTATGTTTCAAATTGTAACCATGTATACCAAAGTTTTTAAAATGTATTTTAAGTGTTTAACGCTTATTTTCGATCGTAACTTGCCTAATGAAAACCAAATTGAAAACATAGATGTAATTTTATCGTTTTATTCTTAATTTTTTTTCTTTTTCGATAAATAAAAATAATTAAAAAAAAAAAACAATCTCTTTTACAAAACAAAATGTAAAAAAACGTTAACGGTTTTTTTTACTTAAAAAAATGTATTACGTAATAATTTGGAAAATTGCGTTATCCATTTAAATATTTGTTCTTTTTATTGAAACATACACTGTGGAGATAATCTATATATTATGTTTGAATAATGAATATAAATCATTTTAATTTGGGTAAACATTTAACCACGCAATAATTCAAAAACTTGCGTAATCAAATTTATTTTGAGAATCAGTTTAATGCAATTGTATTCACAGATGCTTTTATGATGAGTGTGATTTTACTGCAGGTAGATGAGGTAAATACCGGCCATCTAACCTTCTTAAGTGGAATGAACATAAAAGTAAACAAATTCAACCTTAACTTGGTAAATATCACTAATCATGATATTTCCAGTCAAACCTGCTTCGATATACCCAGTATATGGGGTAAATAGCGAACATTTAACCATCTAAAGTAAAATAAACATAAAGTAAACAAATTTAAAGTTAACTTGGTAAATATCACTAGTCATGATATTTTCAGACATACCTGCTTCGAGATAGCCGGTATATCGGGTAAATAGCGAACATTTAACCTTCTAAAGTAAAATAAACATAAAGTAAACAAATTTAAAGTTAACTTGGTAAATATCACTAGTCATGATATTTTCAGACATACCTGCTTCGAGATAGCCGGTATATCGGGTAAATAGCGAACATTTAACCTTCTAAAGTAAAATAAACATAAAGTAAACAAATTTAAAGTTAACTTGGTAAATATCACTAGTCATGATATTTTCAGACATACCTGCTTCGATATGCTCGGTAGATCAGGTAAACATCGGACATCTATTACCCTCTAAAGTGAAATAAACATAAACTTGAACAAATTCAAAGTTTACTTGGTAAATATCACTAATCATGATATTTTAAGCCATACCTGCTTCGATATTGCTCATCATCAATATCATTATCAAATAAAAAAGAAAAGATAAATTATTTTACTCTGCAATCGTATTTTGATGTATTAAATTATAAATAAAACACTTGAGTATGCTATTGTTACGATAAGTTCTGAAAGCTCTAGATGGTTCCATTTACGGGCTCAAATAAATACTTGCATATAAACATAAGTTCATATATAAATCCGAGGATGGAAACATCTGTAGTTTCCGAAACGAGTGGTAACGATATAACACTGAAGTGGTTAAAAAACAACTGTTTTATTTATAATTTAATCACGTTTTACCACAATAAATAACATTTGTTTGAGGTAAGACATAGAGAAAATTTACAAAATTAACACCAATTCAATCTAAACGTATGCACTTCTAATTTGAGGAATAACGGTATTTTGTAAAATCATTTCTTTGCATTTCAGAACAGATTAAATTCATAAATTAATTATAATTGATCTGAAATATGTTTCCATCCCCAAAAACAACTTTGTATCTATATTTTTTTAAAATTTTAATATAAAAATTAAGTTAAAATTAGTCATTCAACCAAAATCGTGTTATCGTCCCTTTATCCTAAGTATTTTTTAAAAATAATTTTTACCAGACTTACTCTAATCTTAAATATATAATTTGATGTAGCATATATTTATTAAGCTTTATTATTTCATTAAATAAGTGTACTTACTCGTACTTAAGTAGCCCAAATTGATTGAAATTAGTGAAAATAGGTTCCCATTAGTGAAATTGGAAAAAAGTCGTGTAAATAATCATGAACCAAATATGTTTTGTAAAAAGTACATCAAATATTATCTTTTGGTGTATTTTTAAAGGTTAAAATTACAAACAAATTTTTCTATCGTTATCAAACTGCGAAAATTGACCAATTAAATTTTGGCGAATGTAATTTTGAATTCAATAAAATATTTAAAATTCTGCGGGTTTTCATATTTGATGTTTAAAACGCCTAAATTAAAAAGGATGAATCTAAATTTGTAATCTAAATTTGAATCTAAATCTTAAACATATTTTTTTCTTGGTTAATTTTTGCAGCAGACCACAATTTCATTTAAATTGTGATAAAAGGTCGTTAAATTGTTTGATTTTACCCTTTAAATAAAAAAAAATTATAAAAATTGTTATATACTTTTGTATAACTACACGTTTTTTGCACGATGTGTAAATCAGTCACCAAATAATCACGATAAGGTAAAATAGTTAATTCATTATTCTTTTTATTACCTTTTATTCAAAATGTATTCATGTTTTTTCTTTTTCAATCAACAAGCAACTAACTGCCGTTTTTATTTGTAACTTTTTCTTAATTAAACTAATTTTATATAAGGATAAAATTGGAAAACAAATTTGTAGACCTGCGTATTCTTTTTTACATTGACTGTCAAAATTAAACTAATATGATAAAACAAAAAATACGCTTTTTCCCATTTTACTACTTTGTAAATTTTTATCAGTTTTTCGTACATTGCTTTATGGTTTGGTACTTAGATGTCAAAAATACATTTTTTTACAAAATGGCATAACGTAAATTATCGAAAAAATTCATATTATTATTTAACTTTTTTCAATGTCTGATTTTCGAATGAGGGTAATTACTTTTTAAAGCGATTTCTTATAAGAATTTTATTGTAATCGAATTATTATTTTACCTATTCGTTAGTTCATGACTATAAATCATATGTATGTACTTATAAATGTTCATTTTCTTCAATCTGAATATTGCTGAAAATTATATTTTCGCAAGTTCAAATTAAAGTCTAGATCCCACACGGCTAGTTGACCAAAGATAAAATCTAAAATCCGATGTAAAATAATTCGATTAGCTCTAAGTTTTGGTACTAACAACTGTAATAAATTGGTCTCGATATCAAAATGTTGTAGAAATTTCTCCTCGAAATAAGGATGTTAGCATAATGTTTGTATTTAATACTGTTTACTGCTGTGTATTTATGTAATTGATATTTGTATTAAACTATAAACACTTTCCATTTGTATACAATGCAAAAAATAATAAAATAATGATATGCGAATTACTTGTATTTATTCCGCTTTGCCCGCAGATGGTCGTAATTATCCCCATTTTTTAAATTTATTTTTGTTTGCTTCAGTTTGTTAATATAACTTCTGACTGGAGACACTTTGTGGATTCCATATGCTTTTTTTTTTAGATGGGAATTGCATTTATTATTTACCTTGCGTATTATGTACAAGGTTTATAGATCATTTAGTGGATTTTTGTTTCTTCTAGCTAATTCAATATGTTTTTATTTGAATCTGTGTTGGGCATAGGAGGGATAATCTAGTGTGGGTCAAATAGGAACTTCTAAGCATTTACTCATTGCTGGGAGGAAACCACGTAAAACTCCTCAGGAGAAGGCGGACTGTTGACTGTCATCAGCAGACCTTCCGTTCCACTAGAAGAGGGTTCGGCATTTTGTGCCCTAGCTTGGTTTATGTTACCAATGTCCTTCACTATTTTTATCATGTATGATACTACCTCTCGTGACAGTTCCTTATGAACTATCACGAATTGCATATGCTCCATCTAGGGAGCGGATATGGTTTAATAATAAGTTGTCCCGTGGTTAGTGTATAGAATTCCGAGACAGAATCTTTGGGTTAGAGAGCCAACTCTCTACAACTGAATTTCTATTTTTAACCCTAGATAACTAAACATTCGTCCACGCGACGATGCCCTTTTCCGAAATTGTCAAGTGCACTTACTTCCTTGCACCCCGTACCCGCCAGGCTTTGTTTACGGAATAGTGATTTATTGTTAAATGTTTCCTACATTCATTCTTAATAAACCAAACTTAAGTGTCATGTAACCATTTACTATTTTTAATAAATACTTTTGATAATGTTCACGTTTTTAATTGCGTAGTCCGCCTGACGAATGTTTAGTTACTATGTATCTACAAATATAGTTTAGTTATCTAGAGTTAATACCAGGCCGCTTAGAATTTCAAAAATGGTATGAAATTGAGAATTTTGTGATTATAATAAGATATTCAAAAAATTCCTTTGAAAACAGGAAATCAAAAAATATTTATCGACTGCCACTACTCCTACCATTATGGTGTTTCCTTTACCTTAAGGGGTGGTAGGCAAAGAGGATTAAACGCTATAATGTCTGTCCTGACATGCACTCCTAGCTTCCTTTATATCCATGTATCTGGATACACATATATACATGTATGTATATATAAAAAATAAAAATAAAATATATACATATATATATATATATATATATACATATATATATATAAACATATATATATATATATATATATATATATTATATATATATATATATATATATATATATATATATTTAGATATATATATATACATATATATATATATATATATATATATATATATATATATATATATATATATATATATATATATATATATATATATATATTAGATATATATTTATATATATATATATATATATATATATATATATATATATATATATACATATATTTATATATATATTTAGATATATATATATATATATATATATATATATATATATATATATATAATATATATATATATATATTTATATATATATACTCGTACATGCCGTGAGACCTATCTTAACCAGTTGAGTTTTATGTTTCTAATTGATTTTATCTTTTCAAGTCTCTAAAATGTATACATTTTATAAATACAATATATTAATAAATTATTATGACAGCCTCCGTAGTGTAATGATACTACCGTTCTGGAGTACTATCCTACCAGCCAAGCTTCTTAAAATAGAGACTTTGCGGGTTATTCCTTTTAAAAAAAAGGTAATTACCAATCGACTACTTATTTCAATAAACGGCTAAATTTAACTACTTACCTTTATTTCAATTATCAGGTGTTTCATCTGCATTCGGTTCAACCCGACGATTGCATTTTTAATGCAATATCAATTGAAGATACGCAGCGACTGGCCTATTATGGTTGAAATAAGTCAGTTTTGGAAAAATTATGCAAATAAATTTACATAAATTAACTGGCTGTTGCAGAATTGCTCTGGGTGTTAAGATTGGTCTGTATCAGGGTAGACAGCTAAGAAAAAGTTCAATAATAGCTTCAAGTATGTAATGCTAATTTTATTTTGTAACGTTATTACTTAAAAAAGGCATTACGAATGTTTATTTTATAATTTGTTCATACAATTTAATATTAACGATTTATCTATAAATATATGTTAATCAGGATCCCATGATGTTTTTGTTCTCTAACCAACAAACCGCTTCTTCTCAGAGATATACGGAGAGGATAGAACGCTCCACCAATCTGTTTTTTTCAAGCATTGTTCGCCGTTTATACATTTACGAATCTCCTAATCCATACCCGTCGATAATTCCGACTCCTCACCGATTTCACGTTTTTGGAAAACATGATTTTGTAGTTTTTCTCGGATCTTTGTAACTTCCTCTGCCTTTGTTTATTACATTCGGCTCATAAATTTGTTTTATCGATCTTCAATATTTCATTTGTTCCACATATCTAAATCATCTCAGCACACGTTTTATAATTTTATCAATAATGATTATCTTACAGGCATTCATTCTTTATCCATCAAACATCGTTTTTCGCACATTTGTCTGAGTGATTGCATTACCAGTTACAAACCTTAACTGGTAATGCGATCGTTTATATATCAAGATTGGATTGTCCCTTTGATTACATATAATATATGATTGGGTACATTTTTTTCGATTGTGGAATAATGCAGATTTTGAACCATTTTTTAATTTGTTTTCGTCGAATGTCCCCAAGACTTAATTCCATATCTTAATATGGATTCTACTAAAGAACAGTAAATAATCTTTAAGGTCTGTTTAGGCAGGATAAAGCACAACTTATAAAAAGTACTCCCTAGACGCTCACAGAGTTCCATAATTTTCATTTCCATCATTTTCTATTCAATTAATACATAAAATCATACAAATTTAGATCAAAGTTGGATGATTTTATTGAAATGGCGTTAAATAATTTATACAAAAATAATAAAATAATAAAAACATCAGTTTAAATTGAAAAAGCTTTCCAATGTTTCCAAACCCCTGTAATTTCATATTAAATGGTTCCAATCAAAATTATTATTATCATGGACAAAAACGATTACTATAGACCAAAAGCGAATCAAGATTAAAATTAAAATTGTGCAAAATTTGGCAAGACCTCCCGTTCTGTTATCAGGGCGAAAGGGAAACTTATCTCCAATTAATAAATAATTATCACTTTGGTTGACGAAAACATGAGAAAATCCAGTTCATTGAATATCGGCTTCGCAAAACGGCCCTGGAACCGGTTCGCCAGTGATTTCCTAAGTGCTTCCACTCGTCAGCAGTCCCGCGATATACACCGCCCGGTGGAAGCTCGTATTAAGCTCCATTGATGGTTACGCTCCAAAATTTATGGGTAAAAAGTAAAAGTTGGCGCGTGATTCCCTGTTTAAAGAGAATAACGACATTAATATTATGTTGTACGCGTCTACATGTGTAAAGACGTGTATATGAGTATATTCAAACCTGTTAACGTATCCATTATTGTTCAGATATTCGTACAGATAAATGATATTTTAATTTTAATTTTACGTGGTAAATATCACTATTTATTAAAATCTATTGTGACACGTGTTCCACGTCATTTTAAGATGCGGTGTAAATGAATATATTCAAACCTGTTAACGTGTCCATTATTGTTCAGATATTCGTAGACATAAATGTTATTTTTATTTTAAATTTTACGTGTTAAATATCACTATTTATTAAAATCTATTGTGACACGTGTTCCACATCATTTTAAGGTGCGGAGTATATGAACGTATTTGAACCTGTTAACGTATCCATTATTGTTTAGATATTCGTAGACACAAATTATATTTTTGATTTTGAAAAATCGTGGTAAATATCAGTATTTCTTAAAATCTATTGTAACACGTGTTCCACATAATTTTCAGATGCAGAATGCATCGAAAGACATGTCACAATAGATTTTAGGAAATAGCGGTATTTACCAAGTAAAATTTAAATTAAAAATGGATTGATATTACCACAAAGTGACTGCCGAATCAATTAATGGAATAGGAAACATTTTATTTATTTATTATTTATTGTTACAACTTATATTGATCGTTTATATATGTATATGTACATAATGCTGCAAAACGCTGTATGATAGATGTTCGAATAGTAATATGAGGAAGTAATGCAAGGCTGAGATAAGCATTATCGATTAAATTTAAAAAAAGGTGTGTTGAGATGGTTTGGGTACGTGAATCGAATGAGTGAAGAAATGATAGTAAAAAAAATACGAGGTAAATTGGTAATAGAAGCAGATGAAGACTGAGGAAAACTTGGCATGGTATTTCAAAAACTTGAAAGTGGTCAGGTCAGCAGTCAGAATAATCTGCAGGTAAATACGAGGGGATGCATGAATCTGAAAGTGTCGAAGATTATTTTGCAAAGACAGATTAATGTGGCCTTCTAACATATCTGCCTTCTCCTGCGGGGAAGCCACGAGATGATTACTTAGCAAGTTAAAATGATTTTTCTTATTAAACCTTTGTATTATTAATTTTGATATTATTTAATAATAATAAATAATAAAACCCTTATCCGCACCCCAATGGCGCATAGGGCACTGTGTCATCTTGATATAAACGCAGTGTTATCTTGATCGTTTACACATGAAGAAAAGGTGATCAGCCCTCCGCTTCAGGTACCAGTCCATGGTAATATTGAATAAATATTACAGTGAAAAAATCACTTTTATTTATTTTACCCGCCTTGGGAATCGATCCCGGGACCTCCAAGAACGGTAGCCGAGCGTGCTGACCATTACACTACGGAGGCGGACAAAATTGATATTGATATTATTTTACGATGCGAAATCTGAAAGAAATTATTTTCCCATTACGGAAACAGGTAGAGTTTAGGAGTTCCTTTGTAATTACGGTTGAAATAAACATAATAGTTGTCCTTCCACCTTCCACCTTCAATCAATATATTGTATATATTCCTTCCCCCTAAACCTCCCATGTAATTTAATTTTCTTTCACAACTTTGACAGCAAAATTGTAGAAATAATTCTAGGAGGATATCTACCGTCTGCATAGGTTACATATCGCCCACTCCTTTCAACGTTATATAACAAAAGTCGACAATTTTCAGTTGTGCATGTTTTCGGAATGCCTAGAAAATGTACTATATCCCAGCAAAAGCGGGATATTTTTAACTAAATATTTACCCGCTACAGGGCAGAAAGTGTTGTTTTTGCATTTTAAAGAAAAGGTATTGTTGAATTATTTTATTAAATATACTTAATATTTTTCAAATGGAAAAAAAACATTCAGGTTTTACCTTTAAAGATATTTTGCTCCGCAAGAAGTTCAATAAATGGCTTTATATTTATTTTTAATACGTTTTATTATATTTTTTAATTTAAAAAACGATCTCCTGAAAAATCATGTTTTTTTCTTTATATAAGTATGACGTTGTTGAAAGGAGTGAGCGATATATAAACTTTTAATTTTTTTTTGTCAATCATATTTTTATCAATCGATTTAAAAGGTAACAAAGACATTCGATTTCGGCTGGCCCGATTGGAATTGTATTCGTCACATATTCTCGGTTTACATTTCTTCTCCATCTTAGGTGTACATGAGGAGATGCATAAATGTGGAAGCTGCGAAGATTGGTTGCAAAGAGTGATTCGTGTGGCGGTCTATTATAAAACCTTGTCCACAGATGATGGTGCATAGGTCAGTGCATCGTATAGAAGCAGTGTTAACTTGATCTTAAAATGCATGAAGGATCAGTCCATGAAATAAATATTCGAGTGAAATCACCTATATTTTTCTTGACCCCCCTGGAAATTAAACCTCGTACATCCTGTAAGCCAAATGTGCTGATTACAACGCTATAGAGGCAGACGAATATAGAAGTGGACATATAGTCAGATGGGGAAGACAGCGATGACGAATCTGGAATGCCCATTTTCCATATCAATAGAATGTATGGAAATGGACTGACCCGAATTGCTGTTTAAGAGAAGACCACTTGGAAGACCTCCAAAGCGATGGCGTGTCAGCTGGAAGTCCACGTCACAAAAAAATCGGACAACGGAACAAACAGATCTGAGGATCTAAAAGAAGGAAGAAGAAGAAGAACTAAGAAACTTGCCTCATGGTTCGGAATGAAGATAAAATAAATTATCACGTAATTCATGCGTGATTTTGTAATGGTCATCACCCTCGGCTACCGTACTGTAGGTCCCGGGTTCGATTCTCAAGGGGGGTCAAATAAATATATTTGATTTTTCACTCTAAAATTGATTTAATATTACCGTGGACTGGTACCTAAAGCGAAGGGCTGATCACCTTTCTTTCATGTGTAAACGATCAATATAACACTGCGTTTATATCAAGATGACACAGTGCACTATGCACCATTGGGGTGCGGATAAGGGTTTTATTATTTATTATTATTAAAATAATATCAAAATAAATAATACATGGTAACATGAGAAAAACAAAAATCATCAGAAAAAACAAAATACATCATCATCATCATCGATTTGAAAAAGAAGAAGAATTCATGAGTATGTGTAGGTAAGTACGCTAATGATTATGAATTTCCCCATGTCTCTATTCAAAACCATATTTATATATTTAAAAAGGTTAAATTATGTACCATTTATCCACCTACGTAAAGTATCCCTTTGCTCGACGATCACAAAGAACCGTTTTGCATAATATTACTGCAGCGATTGTATGGCGCTCGGTGGCGGAGCGGTTTGGCAAATTTGACGTCAACAACTGTCCCCAGATTGTTTTATTATACATTATATAGCCATAAATGTTTGTGAAAAAATCAAGCTAGAAATATAACCAAGCCCGAGCAACTCAACGCCAAGCGCGAGTGGTCAGTAAGAGGTTAGCTAATGATTTTCTGAATGAAAAAAATGTCATAAAAATTACATGAAAGATATCTCAAATATTTCTAAGTACATATTTCCAATATTTTTTTTAACATTTTTATTTTTTCATTTCTTTAATTGGCTTATATTACACTAATGTAAACTATTATATATATATATATATATATATATATATATATATATATATATATATATATATATATATATATATATATATATATATATATATATATATATATATATATATATATATATATATATATATATATATATATATATATATATATATATATATATATATATATATATATATATATATAAATATATATAAATATTTTCATCTCCTTACAGTAAACAAATTATTAATTTTTAAATTCTTTCAGACTTTTCATTCTTCACACATTCAGACATCTCATTATACATTTTCAAACCCTTATACATGAAACAATTTAATGACTCGGTTTTTTTCAACAATGGCAGTCTTATTTTATCCTTATTTCTAGTAATATGTTCATGAAAAAATTTGTTTAACATTATTTTATCCTTAAAATATTTGGGTAATTTATTGTTTAAAAATTTATGTACAAAGATCAGGATATTTAAAATTAGTTTTTTTTAACGACTAAATAATAATTCATGTGTACTCAATTTATTGGAAAGAAATATGGAAGTCTTGAACATCTACATGGATCGCGACCTGTCGCAGGCTGGCTTAACTGATCAGTTTAAGACCACCATTCTGGTTAAATCATCGATACCCCATGATTTTGAGGACTTAGAACTTGTATAAATTGACTGTTCATTACACATTCTTGTGAAGTAAATAACAAGAACCCCTTTTTGTCTTATTTTATATAAATATGGATATCTTTGAATGGAAATATTTAACTAATAAATATTAAAACGTGTTTAACTGATGTACAGTATAATATGCAAGTTTTTCCTGGTTCCCTATGCTACGTATTAACACGGTATATGCGGCGCATGCGCCTAGACTGAATCACTTACGGAGAGAGTGGAAACGATTCTCCCAGACTTTCCTTTCAACTGCCGGTAAAACTCGGATAAGGGGAAGCGTTTCACTTTTTCGTCTGATCCAGGCTAATTTTCCGAAAAAAATCTCTTCATAAAAATAAACTAGTTTAAAACCAACAACATTGACGCCATGCTCTTAAACAATTTCCCATTGTGATGTCAGAATAGCGATTCATACACAGAGATTTGAATATGAAAGTTATTCGTAGGGCTGTATGCTTTTGTCGGAAGCCGTGCAAAGGAGTAATAAAACGTTCTCTGTTTACCATAAAAGCACAAGCACTTCAGATCATATTATATTTTAATAACAGCAGTATTAAGAATGGAGTCCACATTCATTATTTATTTATCATTAAGCGTTTATGGATTTTACTGTTTTTTTTTTTTTTATATTTATTGCTCCTCTGTAGTGTAATGGTCAGCATGCTCGGCTGCCGTTCTAGAGGTCCCGGGTTCGATTCCAAGTGGGATTTAATAAATAATAGTGATTTTTTCACTCTAATATTTATTCAATATTACACTGGACTGGTTCCTGAAGTGGAGGGCTGATCACCTTTCCTTCATGTGTAAACGATCGAGGTAACACTGCGTTTATATGAAGCAGTGCCCTATGCACCATTGGGGTGCGGTAAGGGATTTATTATTATTCAATATTTATTCTTGTAAAGAAATTATCATTTCATTTGTTGATTCGACAGACACTATGTGGTAAAATCTATCTATTTTTAATTTGAATTTCACTTGGTAAATACCACTTTTTATTAACATCTATTGTATAGAATATTAAGGAATCTCTGCATAAAAATACTATTTATTGTTAAATATATTAATTCATATTATTTTTTGACATCTCATCAAAGATGAAGATGAAGATGAAGAATATGGATGTCTGGGCTGATGATCGTCCTATGACGGTCGTCAGCCCCGTAAATGCTCAGACTTCCATATTCTTCTTCATCTTTGATGAGATGTCAAAAAATAATATGAAAATAACTCCCGTAATTGGAGACAATTCAGATTTTGTGAACAAGTATTTGGACACACTCAAAATGATGTACATTAACTTAATGTGAAGCGCGCGTTTCCATAAAAATAATCATTTCAGGTTCTCTTTCAACAACGTATGCTAAGACCAATTAGAATTTGTACAACTATCGACTTATTCGTGAGGAACAATAATATTTTAATGAGTAAATTGTAAGTGCGTCAAAATAATTTGAGCTTTGGTTCTGACAAAAATCACGTTTTGTAATTCTAGCAGTAGTATGAGTACATAAGGAATTTGCAAGTTACAATATTACGAAGACACACCTCTTAAAAACCGAACGAGTAAAGCAGAAATGACTTAACATATTGGAATATAAAATAATGAAATTTGATATTGTAAAAAGATCTTGTTAATATGTTAATAAACATCACGCATTGTGTTTAATTTAAGTTCAAAATGTCACGTATGGTATGTGTAAATAAGTAGTTTTGATTTCACGCGTACCTATTAGTAACATTATATAAAGAATATTATTTCACAAACAGTAAAACAGTATCATGTAATATTTGATGATAATAAATTAAATTTCATCTTGTCAATTGTTATGTCTTTAGAGAAAATATAATATTTTAGACGACATTAAAGAAATCATTTATAATACCCTTACAACATTTTGAGTGTGTCGAAATACTTTTTCACAAACCTGGATTATCTCCAATTATAGGAATTATTTTTCATGTTATTTCTCCAGTTTAAGTGATCACTCAAACCAGACTATGACGGTCGTAAGCCCCATAAATGCCCAGACTTTCATATTCTTCTTCATCATGATTCATGAGATGTCAAAAATAACATTTATAACCTAGTCTAGTGTTTCCCAATAAGTATAATATATTGGAACTATCTAAGCATCCCAGTGACCCTAAAATCTAGCTACGGCTAATGCAATACCACTTATCATAGTCCTACTTAGGTTCCAACTGTGTAAGTTTTATAGCCGATTTCTACTTGTGAGTGGGTTTATTCTTTATGTTTAAAGTTACTATAATTTTATGTAATTAGTTATAATTCTAGGGAAAAACCGTCGATCAGGTACTACTGAATTTTATTTTAAACTTTTAAAAAATCTTATGGTTTTGTAAGTATTGCAAAGGGATGATATGAAGGCATGGTGAATTTTATGGAGGCAAAATTGGTTCAGTAGATTAGATTTTTTAAAATAAAGATGCTTTTAACTAGGAGTGGAACATAAAATATCATGTGATTCTTCGGTGAAAAAATTAGACAAAAACACTCGCATGCTGCATTTTGTTCATCGTTCTAGAGTTATTATAAATAATAATAATAAAAACCCTTATCCGCACCCCAATGGTGCATAGGGCATTGCTTCATATAAACGCAGTGTTATCTTGATCGTTTACACATGAAGGAAAGGTGATCAGCCCTCCGCTTCAGGTACCAGTCCAGGGTAATATTGAATAAATATTATAGTGAAAAAAATCACTAATATTTATTTGACCCCCCTTGGGAATCGAACCCGGGACCTCCAGAATGGTAGCCGAGCGTGCTGGCTATTACACTACGGAGGCGGACGCGAGTTATTATAAGGTCGGTAAAGGTATTACTTTAATACAGTGGCGTGCACAGGGTTTTTTAATCAGGGTAGAGTTGGGTAGTAAGATAAGGTAGGCGATACTTATAAGGCATAGTAGGCACTGGTCGTGTTTCAACATGGAATGCAGATAATCCAGGGTAGGCACTGCTTTTCTGCCTATATGGAATGTACGCCTCTGCTTTACTTCGATGTACAGGAGTATGAAATCCTGACACTATCCGACAGTTACAGTAAAATAAAAGGAATATGAGGAACAAATGTATTTCACGCTTTTATGAAAATGAACAGAGTCACATATTGCGAAATGATATTTAAATAGAGTACGATTTTTTTTTTAAATTTACTATATAAAAAAGAAGTGCGAACAATGACAGAAATCTGATGCAAATCGTGATCAAACCGGGTAGCATTTTTTCTCAAGATTGTCTCAATAATTGAACAGATGAAATAATATCTATGATTTGAATATTTCAATATCCATGCCTAACGTTACTACGTTGTTTTTTTTCTAAAATAATAATTGTTCAGCACTTATTTACATAGAATGTAAACACAAATAATGGGTGACTAGAAATACGACACCGTTTATATTTTATACTTTTTTTATATATATGTCGCTTATCACATTTGGTTCTTATTATTACTGGAGCAACACGAGAAAATTAATTTAGTATTAAGCATCAAATCGCATTAAAATGTGATTTCAAATCTGTATTTAAGTATAATTTCATTTATAAAGGCCTTAGGGGGCTTGTGCACCGCCCGGAATTTAATAATTATAATTTTTTATTTGTAAAATTCCGTGTAGTGCACAAACGTCCTAAAGGCGTTTGTGCACTACACGGAAAAATCATCCGGCACTTCAGTCAGGGTGGTAAAACAATGATTGGCTTGGATTGGCTTGTTCTTTTGTCCAATTTTTTTCGGATCGGTGCTCTTGATCTGTGCGTAAATTCGATCACGCTTAACTGTCGTAGTCGCTTTATTTTTCAAAACCGGACTGCCGGATGGTAAAATTCCGGATAGTGTACTAGCCCCCTTACTGACTCAATGTAAATCCGGTCTTATAGATTTTCTTTTGGTCGCTACTGCTAGACAGTAAGTAGGCATCGGACTAATGTGTGTGGATAAAAATAAATTATTATGTAAAATACATAAAATAAAATTTAATAAAGAAATCGTATTTTTATCATAACTGGTTTATTGAAATGAGTTCTATTGTTTCGGCACATGCAACCTTGTTATTTGATTTGTCCAAAATATTTGATTTTACGAGGACATTGTCACAGTTAGTGCGAAGTAAAATAATTTGAGAATTTTGATGCCACAGCTGTAAAAACAAACCGTGATACAATTTATTTATTTAATTTTTTTATTTATTGAGAATTACCGAATTATTTACTGATGGCACCATCTGCTCAATTTCAAATCTTGTCATATGAAGATTCTGCATAAACAAGGTAATATATTGTATAGGAAGTTTGATAAGTGCAGAATATTTTTAGCTGAGCGCTTCGACAGCTCGGCTGTCCAAACTCAAAACACAGTAAGGGACATTTTTTTTGTAGGACGTTTTTTTTGCATTTTTAGACTAAGTAGAATCTACTTAGTCCAAAAATACAAAAAAAACATACTACTAAAAAATGTCCCTTAATGTGTTTTGAGTTTGGACAGCCGAGATTATTTACAGATTCTGTAAAAAAATACCTTGAAGCAAAAAGTCTATGTGAAAATTTACGCATGCAGTTTAATAATTTTTTTATTTTAGTAAATTTCCTGCGGTCTATACCTCGTATGCTCAAAATTCTATAAACCAACCTGTTTCACTACGTTTAACGAAATTTTTAATAAAGATATGTGTGTATTGTAGAAAAATATGCACATTCTTTATACATCCTTTCCCTTATTGTTTTTTTATGATTTTTTTTTTAGATAAAGCTTTTTTCGATATCGACGAAATATCATTTAGCTTTTTGAAAATGTCAAAAACCCATTTACCTATATTAAGAATTGCGTTAATTGAGGGCACAATGGCAGTACGGGAAGAGCATAACCGAGCCTTTTTTCTTTAAACATTTCTTTTCATTCTCTGTATTTAAAACCCATTTTTTTGGAAGGCATCGCAGTATATTATGGTAAACGCTTGACTGCCAATCTGGCGTTGTGGGTTGGATTCCTACCAATAGCAAAATTAATTCAATAAATATCTAGTCTGGGTGTTTGTGGTGTATTTTTCTTATCTACTTTCCTTATCTTTACTATCTGAACTACTGACAAGCCTCTTAAATACAAGTTTTGCTTTTTATTCCTTTAAGGGTGTAATATCAAATAAACAAAGTCAGTATGCGATCGATTGTGCGAGAATCCGAACGTGTTGTCTGGCCACAAATTATTTTTTGAATATACCGTATATTGGAATTTGGCGAATGGATTTTTTTGTCATTTTTTTAACTCCTTACCTTTCAATAATTCTGTTATTTTTAAAACCATATATTTATTTCGAAGAAAAACTTCCTTTTCTTCGTAATAATAAAATAGAACCTTAATCCCATGTCCCAAAATGAGAAATTGAAATTACTCATCGGAAATATTATATTTATGACTTATGTATGTATTTTGTTTTGAATAAAATAATTAATAACGATATTTTTATTAACATTTTTAAAAATGAAAGTATTAACCTGCAATTAGCAAATTGTAACAAAATATTAATAATGATAATGTCATAATTAACATTACTTATTTTTACTATCAATAGATGAAGAAGCATATGGAAGCTCGGTATTGACAGGACTTATGAACTGCCAAAGGCATAATAATAAAAAAATACCAAAAGAATTACCATAAGTGATGGGTTTTGCTCGATGTGTTTCTGTATTATGGATCTTGTAGTTCTATGTACGTTTTCATAAAGTGTGTTGATTGTGATAAGTGTGCTTTGCTGAGAAGTTTTTGACTTGTTCAAGTGGCACTGTGATGTCGTTTAAAATATCTCCTAGATCTTAGATTTCTTATTTTTTAAACACAAAAAGAGCGTTTTAAGCAAAATATGCTATTATGTCAAATGTTTGCTGGGTTCTAAGAAAATTAAGGGCTTTTGATTATTCCGCTTAAAAAACATAAGTATATTACATTTTATATCAATATAATATAACATAGTATATTATTTACAACATTTTGAGTGTGTCCAAATACTTGTTCACAAAATCTGGATTACCTCCAATTACAGGAGTAAAAAAATTATATGAAAATAACTCCTGTAATTGGAGATAATCCAGATTTTGTGAACAAGTATTTGGACACACTCAAAATGTTGTAAATAAATTATCTGGTCAAATTATAAGCTTAATAATAAAAATGAAAATGGTATTTTCTGGCGTTTCTCATGTGTGTGAATATAATCCAGGATTCGGATCTCACATACTAATATAAGAGTTTCTGCTTAATAAAAAAGCTTCTTTACATCTCACCAATAGATGTCTCTAGTGAAGTTCTAGTGATTCAAGAACAAGGTTTCTAAATTGGTTCATATATAGAACTTCCAAGAATTTGAGTAGTGTGGTTGTCAATAATGGGTAGAATTGGTAAATGTTACACGTGTGTAAAGTGATCACTTAAACCAGCCTATGACGGTCGTCAGCCCCGTAAATGCCCAGACTTCCATATTCTTCTTCATCTTTGATGAGATATAAAAAAAAAATAATAATAGTATATTACATTGATATGAAATGCTATTATATTTAAGATTTTTAATATCATTTTAATCTGTATAAAGGAGGCTCAGTCGGCACAGAGAAACATCGCGTCGTAACCAAACAGGTGTATAATAATTGACCCAAAACACCTTGAATACTATATTTTAACAAACAATAGTGAAAAAAATATTATAAAAAAACAACAATCAGATTTCAGGCAGGCTAGGGAAAGGAACAACAGATCGGATATTTTTTTATAGCGGGAACATTTAAAAGGTATAACGGCGAATCCTTCGGGACTCGTGTCCTTAATGGAATGCGCTACAGGGCGATTAAAATATCGAGGTAAAAAATTAAACACATTTTCTTTATTTAAGTAACTAACTAACCATCACGCCGTTTCACCGAGAGGGCAGGCAGAGAGAATAGAACAATCTGTCTTTGCACACAATATTCTCCTCTTCCACACTCATTCATATTCTCACACATGCACTCTTCCCCGCAGGGATAAACAAATAGAACGCCACACCAATCTGTCTTTACAAACAATCTTCGCACTCTCCTCATGCATACCCGTAGATTATTCTGACTTCCGACCTCACCACTTTCAAGTATTTAATGTACATACCAAGTTTTCCTTGGTCTTTCACTGCTTCTATTATCAACCATGTTTGCCTCGTTAATTTGTTCAACTATTCTTTCTTCTTCTTCTACATTTGTATAAACAATATAAAGATAAAATTAAGAAAGGTTTTTTAAGATGGTTTGGGCATGTGAGTCGAATGAATGAAGAAATAACAATAAAGCAGAGGAATACCTAGAAAAACTTGGAATGATCAAGTATTTCAAACACTTGAAAATGGTCAGGTCAGGAGTCAGAATAATCTGCGGGTACCCATGAGGAGATGCATGCACGTGAAAGAGTGCGAAGATTGTTTGCAAAGATAGATTGGTTTGGCGTTCTATTTTCTCTGCCCATCTCTTCGGGGAAGAGGCGTGATGGTTCGTTAGATAGTTAATTATCTCGATGCATTTAATTATGGCATCAAACTAAATAAAGAAAACGTTGTGATATATCATAAAATGCTGTTTTTTTTGGAATTATCTAAACATCTATATGACTCTAAAACCTATTTACGGCTCTTAGGTACGCAAAAATTTTTTTTTTTGTTTCACGCATTAAAAAAATCATAATTAAATTTTAGTGTTTTTCACTATGTTACAAACCATTATAGAGAGAACGGGTTTATTTAATGATGGAGAATGCAGTAATTAAGTTGATGGTCACCCTGTAGGGTGCCGCAGCAGCACCTGTCGGGCGGCTGGCGAACTGATTTACTCACTGCCGACTTTTGACACACGTTTTAGGGTTTATTTTTTTATTTTTCTGATTTGGGCGCAGGTTTATAGCAATCATACCGGCCCAAATCTCTTAAGACTTAAGACCCGATTTTAACCTCACTGGAAACCGACATTCCGAGTATTTTTAAGGATCTTTTTATATAACTTTCTTTCGTTGTAATAAAAAAAAAAAAAAAACAGGTGACCGTCGAGTAATTAAACTGTAGAAATGACACTCAATATGAAAGAATCTTGTGGCTTAGTTTGGTAGACGCTCGACTGCGAAACTGACGTCGGCGTTCGATTCCCGCCAATTGCAAAATAAATTCAAGAAGGTTTTATTTTCAATTGGTCTGGGTGTTTGAATTTATTTTTCATATTTACCTTCCCTATCCTTACTATCCTACTTGTAGACAAGCCTACTTGTATCCTCTTAAAATAGAGGCTTTGTAGGCTTTATTTAAAAAAAATCTAAGTATAACTATGTATTATTTTTCGACATCTCTACATAGATGAAGAAGAATATGGGAGTCTGGGTGTTTGCGGGGCTAACAACCATCATAGGTTGATAAGTAGGTACTATAAAAAAAACATCATAATTGGAGATGATCCGAGTTTGTCAGCAAGTATTTGTACACACTCAAAATGTTGTAAACATAACTAAACTGCATCAGTGTTTGTAATACAGTACATACACGATACTTTACACTACAGTTGTTACGTTGTACATTTCAATTTATTATTACAGTACTTGAGTAGCAAAAAATACAAGAACAGCACTGTATACTTTATTATCTTTTCAATATTTTTGACAAAATTAGATTTTAAACAATAATTTTAAGTAATAATGAATGATATTTTCCTTCAGATCTTGCTCGGATTTCGGATTTTCGGATTCGACTGTTCTTGACGGTCAGCAAATCTCTGCCACTCGCATATGTTTCCCTATTTCAGGTTTATTTTTTTAATGTTAAACGGTTCATTTGCAAACTTTTTTTCTTGTTATGGGATCAATCTGTTGATCATCGGTTTTATAAAATACATAAACAAATTTACGGAAATTTTAATTCCATGAAAATCCAGTATAAAACCGAGGTTCTACTATGGGTTTAAGCGAGTGTTTTTGCCTAGAAATTTCAGTCATGAATTACATGAAATTAAAGTAACTTTAAGCATAAAGAGTAAATTCACTCACAAGTAGGCATAGGTTATGAAACTTATAAAGTTGAAGCCTGAGTAGGGACATGGTAAACGGTGTTGCATAAGCCGTAGCTAGATTTCAGAGTCACTTGGACGTTAGATAATTTAAAAAAAAGGGTACTTTAAAGAAATTTTTTGTTGTTATTATTTTGAGTTTAAAACATTCGGTATTATAGTTGAGTGCACTTAAAATGGCATTAAAGACTGTGGTTCCCATTGGCGCAGATCAATATCTAGTCAAGTGTCAGTATGTGGGTCAGGACGTCAACTTATGATGTCTTCCTCTTCAATAATATTCGGCAAAATTAAACATTAAATGAGAACGGGTGTAAGTGGCTTAACTCACGCAGTGGAAATGAAACCGGCATTGCACGAATCGCAAACATAATTTTCTGAAATATTTTTTATGCAGATGTGTGGAATGATTTTTATTCTTATAAAGTGCTAATTTACCATTTTTTATACAACTGAATGATAAAAAAAGAATAAAATAAATTTACTTTGGGAGACAGAAAAAGAGCATCTCAAAAGAAATACTAACTTTTTTAAAAGTTTTGTACTGTCTTTTCTTGATGGAGTTGCATTTTCAAACAAGTACGTTTTTTTTTTCTACATGAATTTTATTTGACCAGCAACCTGGTTGATAGAATTCATATGGAAAAAAAACTACACATTTGTTATTTTATTATAAAAAGAAATACTTACATAAAAATTATTATGTTTATTACACTGTCATTACACGGTGCTTCAATTGGTAATACTGATTGAAATTAAAAAGTTTTTTTAATTACCTTAATGAGCATGAATTTACGAAAAAGTACCATGCGGAAAATGTTTTTAATTGAAGTATAAATATAAATTCCAAAAAATGAGTAGTTTGCTTGTCAATCATTGGTAGAATGGTGAAAATTAATAAAAATCTACAATAAAATGCAATGGGACAATAGGTTTATTAAAATTATCAACAAATATTGAAAATTTTAAATATATTTTCAACGCCCAAAATAACAATTGCGTTTTAAAATTGAAGTTACAAATTCAACAACTCTCAAAAAAGTATGTTTAAGTATTTTCATTCTTGTCTTTGGCGAATATTTCAGTAACCCTTTCACTGGATAGTTCCAGTTTAATCCAGACTTCCATATTCTTCTTCATCTATGTCGAGATCAAAATATAATATACGTCCTAAATCGAGAAAAAAGGATTTGTGAACAAGTATTTGGACACACTAACAATTTTGTGAGAAAGTAACGATTTTTTTTTTCATTATTATTTTTATTTCTTTAGGTATTTACCTCCTTTTTGAAATGACCGATCGAAACGAGAGCAGGCACTTGAGTCGGTGTACCGTTATTGCGCAATCACGTCGACTGGCACGCGCGTCCGTCCCGAGGGGGAGGATGAGAGGTAGGGTGGGGAGAAGGAAGGGGGGAGAGAGGGAAGGGTGACAGGTGCAAGGAGAGACAAAAAAGGGCACCCGAGGAGCATTCGGACCGATCATCAGAACTCAGAACAACCAAAATCGCATACCAACTACCAGCAGCTTTAAGCAGTCATTGTCTTCAAATATTTAATTAAATACCAGTGATGTAAGGTAAAAACAATAATCAAATATGTTGGTACCTATAAAGCATATCACTAGTCCAGGCGAATTAAGCATATTTTAAGTCAATCCTTACAACAAAATATTGTCCCTTAGGGCGTTTGTGCACTACACGGAATTTTAAGGGGAGACTGACCGGAGCATTTCGTCGTAACGTAACACGTTACGATGCGAGCATTCAGGCAGTCAGTACACCGAGCCAATCGCGCTCCATCCATTGTTTCGGATGCTCGGTGATGCTCGCCGCGAGCGATGTTACGACGTTATGTTACGACGAAATGCTCCGGTCAGTCTCCACCTTTACCGTCCGGCAGTCCGGTTAGAGCGCTTGTCCACTACCCGTAATTTTACCGTCCGGCAGTCTGGTTTTGAAAAATGAAAGCGACTACGACAGTTTAGCGTGATCGAATTCACGCGCAACGTGTTTATGCACCGATACGAAGAAAGATGGACAAAAGCAAAGCCAATCAACGTTTCAAAACGCTAACTGACGTGCCGGACGGTAAAATTCCGTGTAATTCCATCTAGTGGACAAACGCCCTTAGCATGATAAAACGGATGATTGGCTTGGATTGGCTTGTGCTTTTGTCTTTCTTTCTTCGGATCGGTGCGTGATCACGGTGCGCGTAACATCGATCACTCTAAACTGTCGTAGTCACCTTTATTGAAAAAAATAATTTAAAAAAAAACGGACTGCCGGACGGTAAAATTCCGCGTAGTAAGTACACAAACGCTCTCATGATCCTAAAAGTGTATTGACACTATTGTACGTATATACGTAACTTATTCTTATACAATAGTGTAACATATCTTATTTTGTAGACAAATGTACAGTGGAACTCCGGACATCCGAACTAATTAGGGTTGTCGCCTGTTCGGATTTGTACAAGTTTGGATTTGCCGAGAAATCCGTAATATTGTTCACATATCGCTCATTCCTTTCAAGAACGTCATAAATCAAAAATCGTCAATTTTCAGTTGTGCATGTTTTCGAAATGCCCAGAAAATGTACTATATCCCAGCAAAAGCGGCATATTTTTAACTTAATATTTACCCACCATAGGGCAGAAAGTGTTGTTTTTGCATTTTGAAGAAAAGGTATTGTTTAATTATTTTTGTAAATATACTAAATATTTTTCAAATGGAGAAAAAACCTTCAGGTTTTACCTAAAATGATCTGTTGCACAATAAAAAGTTCGATATGTGGATTGATATTTATTTTTGATGTATTGTATTCTATTTTAAAACTTTAAAAACATTCTCCTGAAAAATCAAGTTTTTTGATTTATGACGTTCTTGAAAGGAGTGAGCGATATAGTACTTTACACCAGTGTTCCGCAAAGTGTGTGCCTCGGCACACTGGCGTACCGTGGAAAGATACACCAGCACTTATGCTAAAAAAAATGAGAGGGAATATCAGCAAATAAAAAAAGTAAATTTTAATGAAATATTTTAATCCATTTTAAATGTGTTTTTTGACAAACATAAGTATTTGAGATTGTAATTCAAAAAGGTTTTTTGATTTTTGTTTTACCATTGAACTACGGTGTCGATCAGATCCCGTTAGCAGGTTTAAAAAAGGTTGAATGATTTTAGACTTTTAAAAGAAAAAGAGATATGCAGGTTTATTCTAAGAACCAAAATAGTATATGAAAAATATTATCAAATGAATTAGCTTATTATGAATAGGATAAAGATTCTTAAAGCATTAATATCAGTATTATTCGGTACAAAGTTCAAAATACATCTGTTTGAATAGTCATAAAATCAATTAAAAATCTAGACATCATTTGAATAAAATTTAATTTAATTACTTAGCCACAAAATAATAAAGCAGGTGAAGAATATTGTAATATATTAATTAATTGGTAAAATAATGAGAAATCAATATACCTCCTGCGGTGAGGAATCTAACGGGTTAGGTCCGAAGCCCAATCTAAGGTAATAAACAGTTATCTGCCTTCATCAATTCAAAATTTTCAAATGAAAAAACGCGACGCATGTATTGCAAAAAATTGGAAAAATATTGGCAGGCTAGGGTTTGACCTATTTTGTTTCAACCTTTTGAGTGTATCCAAATACTTGTTCACAAAATCTAGATTGTCTCCAATTACAGGAGTTATTTTCATATTATTGAAATTTGAATAGTGTGGTTGTCAAAAATTGATAGAATTGGTGAATGTTACACGTGTGTAAAGTGATCACTTAAACCAGCCTATGACGGTCGTCAGTGAATGCCCAGACTTCCATATTCTTCTTCATCTTTGATGAGATGTCAAAAAATAATACTTTGTTTCAGATTCATTTAAAGGTTGTCTCCACATTGGATTTTTTTGACTAAAAACTTTAACACAAAACTTACGAATGATTTATTACTATAATTATATGATACTTAATTTTTGATATTCACAATTCATCATTTTATAAAAATTAATTAATATCTTATGAAAAGATGTCTGTTTTTTAGTTACTTTTTTAAAGTAAAACTTTTGAATGAATACACACGATGCAAGTAAAAAGATCAGTAAAAAGAACATGACTGCCGTATAAGAAAGGAAATTGGGAAGAAGAAATGGTTTTATTGAATATATATTAGGGGAGAGTGCCCATGAGTGGGACAGAGGATGAATGGGACAATCGTCCTCCAGCCCAAACTAATGTTACAAAAAAAAATTAAAAATTACCCAACATGAACGCTACGATATTAGACAGATTAATCCTCAAACCTCAGTTCTCGACTGACAGTGAAGCGAATAAGACGTGTTACAATTTTTTAGCGTCAAAAAGTAAATTATATACTGCAATTTGAATTTGTTTGTACATATAGGTTATGATAAGTGCTGCAATTGATATATACAATTATTTAAGTTGGTTCTCTCAGGATATTATAAAGTATGTTTCATCAAATTTACTTTAGTATAAATGTATCGATTTATCTATTTTTCTAAAAATCACGCATTTCCTTGAATGGGACGCGCGCAGTGATCATGAATGGGACGGTCCCACTCAAGGGAAAATTGTCCCATTCATGGCGAATACTTATAATTTACATTAAAAATCGTTTGTACTCGTTTGTATTACACGCATTGTAAACATTATATTGTTTTTAGGTTATAATGCCAAAAACACGCCATCGTTCACCAACCATCAATCACCAACGTTCCAATTGAAGCTGCTGTAGAAGAGGTTTTAAATAAAAGCAAAATATTAGGTCGGTTGCAAAGACATATGCAATAGGAAAATCTTCTCTTTATAGACATGTCAAACAAGTAAAGGCTTATAGGAAATAAAAGAGCCTATCAGCGGAAGCTAAACTGGCAGTGCATAACGGAGTCCTGGTTCTAACTCTAATGTATGGAAGTGAAACATGGAGTTGGCTAAATAAGGATGAAAGTAGACTGAATGCAGTCGAAATGCGATCTCTCAGAACAATGTGCGACAAAACGATGTATGATAGATGTTCGAATAGTGAAATAAGGAAGGAATGCAAAGCTGAGATAAGCATAATCGATTAAATTAAGAAAAATGTGTTGAGATGGTTTGGACATGTAGAACGAATGAGTGAGGATAGAACGGTTAAACAAATTTACTAGGCGAATGTTATTGGAAAAAGGAGCAGAGGAAGACCGAGAAAAACATGGCACGATCAGGTAAGCCAAATAGTTGAAAGTGGTCAGGTTAGGAGTCGTAACAATCGACGGGTATGTATGAGGAGATGCATGAACGTGGAAGAGGCGAAAAGAATATTCGCAAAGACAGAGTGGTGTGGCGTTCTATTCTTTCTACCTATCCCTGCGGGGAAGCTGCTTGATGGTAAGTTAGTTTTATTAGTTAGTTTAGTCTGAAGCGAGAAGAAATACTTTCCACGTATTTAAATTTAGCTGGAAGAATATGTCCTACAGTACAGAAATAAATCAGTAAGGGGGAATCAAGTATAATATCTGACACTTCAGAAAAGGACAAGTTTTTGAAAATACAATTATTTTAAAATGGAAAATGAAAACCTATAGATAGACCAAAAAATAAGCCTAACGCTAAAAGAGTTAAAAAAAACTCATAGAAGAGATTTCAATGAGTGATGACAGAGATATCAGTTCAGATAAATCAGTTGAAATAGAAGGTGTATCACTGACAAAAACAAAAGGAAAGGAGGATAATAGTGTCACATATGTGAAGGAGAATATCAATATAGTTTTATGCAATGGCTTAAATGTAAATTTCGTGGCCCATGAAAATTGTTGAATATTAAGATATCTGAACTTTTTTTGCCAAAAATGTTGCAAAAATGTTTAATAAAATTTCTTTTACATGTGTCTACGTATTATACGAAAGTGTCTACAGATGATTTTTGTTTTAAAATATAACTATCCCATCAATCTAGCATTTTAATTAATGTCCCATTCCTGGTATACTGGTGTCCCTCTCATGGCAGGGTGTTTATGAATGGGACATTTTAGGACATTATTTGAAATCGATTTTTCAGGCAGATAGGTTATTTTTTTTAGAAAACAAAGTAAAGCATATTTGTAGCTAAAAGATTGAATAAAGAGAAACCACGTTTACTTTTTGTGATTTATTTTACAGAGAAGAACTAGAGAGGCAAAATCAAAAACGTCCCATCCATGGGCACTCTCCCCTACATATAAACTTATTAAATTAAGAATTATTGAAAATTTCTATATTTTTTTACTGTAAAACAAGTTCGTTTAATATTACCTGAACGCAGGACAGATCACTTTGTCTTCTCGAGAACAATGATCAAGTTAATAAAACTCCGTTTCAGTGTAGTGCTCTAAGCACCATTAGTCGCAAATGAGGGCCAGAATAAAATATCTTGAAATAACGACTACCACAAAATTCTAATTACCTAATAAAATTAAACTAATCAATTACAAATAACGAATCATAAATTGTTGAAAAAATATATGCAGTCGAGCTCGGTTATAATGAGGAACACGGGACCGACTGAATTTGCTTGTTGTAACCATTACTCGTTATATATAGGTATTTTTTATATAAACATACCCATCACACGAAGACTTGTAGTATATTATTTGATTCACTGTTTTAATAATAATGATAATAATTTTGGATAATTTATATAGCGCCATTTTCGTAAAATATGAAGTACCTCAAGGGCGCTCATACAGATATAGATTATGATATGAAAATGATAATGATAGATATAAAAAAAATATTAAAGAAAATAGTCGTCAATCGTCTGAGTCTGAAGGGGGGAAATGGAGCCATAGTATTATTATTGCGCCTTCTTCTCGGTCTTCTTGGGCTGGAGCATGGCCAAGATGTTGGACAGAGCCTCTCCCTGATCGATGGTAACGCTAGAGAGCAGCTTGTTGAACTCCCGTCATTATGGATAGTCAACTGCAGATGGCGGGGGGTGATGCTGGTCTTCTTATTGTCTCTAGCGACAAAGCCGATCATCTCCAACACCTTGGCAGCCAGGTACTCCATGGCGGGGGCGAGGTATACGGGTGCACAAGCCCTAACTTTCTCAGCATAGTAGACTGTAATACATATTCATATAACATTACCTGAACACAGGACTGATCAAGTAAATACTACTCCATTTGGCGCAGATAAGGGCTGGTATAAGAAATAAACTAACACGTGGTTTTGCACACGAAGTAACGACAACCACAATTATCTATTTCAATATTTATGGCAAAGGAAATGTGGTCACGTCGATCGTTTGGGGTTCGGGTGACCACAAGGCGCCTCCAGGTACGGTCGCAACTACCACCGGCCAGCGTGTGAAAATGGGGAGGGTCTCGCAACCGAAGCGAAGACGTTGAGACATTTATTCATAATAAAACTACACAACAACACCATAATGTGGGACAATCCTGATGGTACTTGGGACTATCAATGTAAGAATTGTTGACAACAGAAATATGTATTTACATACACCTGAAAATCTTAAACTGGGAGTCTTCATATTTTACAAACAACAACGCACAACTTTTCCAAAAAAACTGTTTTTTACATGATATTTTACCGTGCTATTAGTATGGTTAATCAACATAAATTAAATTCCGTTTTATTTTAGATTTTTTATTAGTATTTAAAATCCTTTCAATTGAAGTCACGCGGAATCAAATCTCGCTTGAGTAGATCAGAAATTGATTAAATGCTTAAAACGTAAAATGTAGCCACTAGACGTCGACTAGTGATACTTTAAAGGTTTTTTTGAAAGAGCTCATTTAGGGGTAAATATTTCTATTATATATATTACCATTTTAATCCTATAGAGAAAAAGTGGGAAGATATTATATTCTTATTAAATACCATTTATGATATTTTAAAATAAATGGTTTGGTTTATATACCAAGGTAGAGTTTTGTTTAAAAAAAATAACCCTAGACCACGGGACTTGTTTCAATGTACCGTAATAGGGGATAAGAAAAACTCATAAATAAACAAAAAAACATTTATAAAATAAGTGCAACATGTTTTTTAAGGACTTTACATAAAATACAAACATATCGGTGAAAAATGAAGATATATTATATGCAAATTGTCACTGCATTTTTTACATGTGTTGCCTCAGTGCTCCCCACAATGACCAGTAAAAAAATTGGGTCAAAATGTATTTTATCATGCTTGTAATATTTTCATATTATTTTTTGACATCTCATCAAAGATGAAGAAGAATATGGAAGTCTGGGCATTTACGGGGCTTACGACCGTCATAGGCTGGTTTAAGTGATCACTTTACACACGTGTAACATTACATCTCACCAATAGATGTCTCTAGTGAAGTTCTAGTGATTCATGAACAAGGTTTCTAAATTGGTTCATATATATAGAACTTCCAAGAATTTGAGTAGTGTGGTTGTCAATAATGGGTAGAATTGGTGAATGTTACACGTGTGTAAAGTGATCACTTAAACCAGCCTATGACGGTCGTAAGCCCCGTAAATGCCCAGACTTCCATATTCTTCTTCATCTTTGATGAGATGTCAAAAAATAATATGAAAATAACTCCTGTAATTGGAGATAATCCAGATTTTGTGATCAAGTATTTGGACACACTCAAAAAGCTTGTAATATTTCGTTTTTTTTTTTACACGTAAACGCCCAGATTTCCATATTCTTCTTCAGTTATGTTGAGGTATCAAAAAACAATATGAAAAATAATTCCTATAATTGGACGTAATCGAGATTTGTGAACAAGTATTTGGACTTATTACTATCAATTTATTATCTACTTACTTGCACAATTATTCGCTTCTTATCATGAAAGTAATGTCTACTGTTACATCTTTTTTTTCAATTAAGAGTTAAGAACGTTTTTTTTAACCATAGTATGTAACTGCTTATTTTTCATTCGTTATTTTTTCATCGATTTACAGGTGGTGATAATCGTTGGGCTAATTTGGATTAAAATGTCTACAATTGTCTCTAAAATGCTTTTCAAGGTGAAAACAAAAGGTGTAAAGGCTGTAAATGAATTTTTCATGAGCATTTTACACTAAGTATCGCTTTAACACCTTTTACTAATGTAAATTATAAATTACATATTGAATACAAATTTGCCACTAATATTATTGAGCACGGGCGGCTCCCTGAGAGGGATTTAACAAAAATTCAACTGAAAAATGATTTTTGCTTCGTGGTCGATTTCACCAACGAGAACTTAAGAAATACTTAAACTGACATCTTAACATAAATGAAAATATGTTGAGATGTCAATATAAATATCATCTTGGTTGATGTCAATGTAAAAAAGGTCGTAAGCCCCGTAAATACCTAGACTTTTATGTTCTTCATATGCGTTGAGATATCAAAATTATTATTACTATGTACATTCATTTTTAATTGTTTTCACTGACGATTTTTTCAATATCAGACTTACGAATGACGGTGAGTAGGTACGCGATTTTTTATAAAAATTGTATTGAAATAAATTTATTAATATGGCTTCAACTAAATAACTACCTTTAAGTTTTAAAAAGATATAATCCATATAATATTTACATTTAAAAATTATTCCTAACTAGATTGACCCAAATTTGTGACCAAAGATTTAGAAGCACTTAAAATATTGTAAATAATTAAACGTTCATCTGCAAGTCTTAATATTTTGACCAAATATTTTAATCCTCTATGTACCTACCTATTTTCGTCTTTAATGGCATTCAACTTGTAAGCATTGTATTTTGATAAACACATCTTTTTTAAAGACTGACACTTCGTCGCTTTTTTGAGCATTAATTCCATTACCACCAGTATTATGATGTCAGCATCGACGAAACTCGGTCACTGTTCAAATAAAATAAAAGTGGAAAAAACTAAATAGTTGTGGTTTTATTATATCAATTCCATCATATAGGAACTTTAGAACCATTTTTCGTATTATACTCTATGATGCGCTTATACTTATAGGATCGATAAGACCAAAAACTTGTCAAATATATTTCATTAATTAGTGTGTCATTAGTTAATCTTTATAATTTTGCATTATTCCTCGATTTTTACAGCCAATTCTTAGTACAAACTTAACATTATCATTTTAGTTTAGGAAAGAAGGGCGCTTTCGGAGTTTGTTTATTTTTGGCTGCAGCATATTCCATGAATTTTTTGAAACATAATAAATAATTTAACCGATATTATAAACATAATTGCTGGTAAATTATATAAAAAACACGTTTTTTACCACTGGAATATTATATTTTATTTTTAACGACTTTTTAGTTTAACGACGGAAGCTCCAGATGCTTCCTCTACGGGTTTAAATATATAATACATAGATGGAAATATCTGTATAAAAATAAAATACTCAAGTGGTAAAAAACAAGTCTTTTTATTTGTTATTTAATCATATCTTACCACAAAGTGAATGCCGAAACAATAAAAAAACATAATTACTGGTACATGCATTTTCATCGATGGTATTCTGTCTTTTTCTTCATATGCAGCGAAAGGGATTTAAAAAAATGAAAAAGTGATATAAAAAACATTTAAGGTCGACTTGGCTTAAGAATTTTGATAAACATATTCGGTGTAAATATTTAGCAAGTGTTAGAATGCTGCCCGCAGGTAGGTACAAGGTGCTTTTATCCTAATTGCATCTACATCGCGATCGCACCTCATTATCGGACCATGTCTACGCATTAGCACATAGTTATCGGTAATTGGAAGGCGCTGGCTCCAATTTGCGGCCAAAAGGGTGCCAAATGTGCGAATCTTCAAGTACCCGCGGTGCGTTTAACTCCGGCAAAGGGTTGGAATGGACCCAACCCTTTATTTAACCCCCTCTCACACACATTTATTTTCTAAGGAAAATAAAGTGTTCGAAATCTGCTACGAATACCTGTTGCTATTTTTACGATTGTTGTTATGACTTGTTTTATTTTTTTATGGATTTGGGATGCACTTTGAGAATAACATGATGATTTTAGTATAAAAATAAAACTCTTGTAGAAGACACTAAAACTTTCTCAATTCAACAATAAATACTGCCGAAAACTAACGCATGAAGTGACGTGAAATTTATATGATCTATGTATGAGTTTCGAAAATTTGAGTAGTGTGGTTGTCAATCACGGGTAGAATGGTGGATGTTACACGTGTATCACATTCTTCAAACCCTTATCAGTGCCTCAACGGTGTATAGTGCATTGAATCATACAAACACAGTGTTATCTTGATCAATAAAAGATGAAAGCAAGGTTATCAGCCCCGAGCTTCAGGTAACCAGGGTAATATTGAATAAATATAAGAGTGAAAAAAAATCACTTTAATTTTTTGGATTCCCCTGGGAATCGAGCCCTGGACCTCCTGAACGGTAGCCGAGCGTACTGACTATAACGCTACGAAGGCGAACATCACTGCTTACCGAGTATCACAAAGTGTTTTATTATTTATTGATTCGGCATTAACTTTGTGAAATGACATGTTGATTGTTATTTTTAAAATTGAACACGTGTAAAATACCAATTATTGGGTTTCATTTCACAACATTTATATTAATTATTGTGTGAAGAAATAAAATTCAGTAAGTGGTATTATACATGTGCTTAATTTTTGAATATTTTTGTATCATTTAGTAACCAGCCTATGACAGATCATGAACAATGAAAATACACAGTTATTCTTTACCAATATTGAGATGACAATGTAAAAATAACTCTTTAGTGGAGAAACCCAGATTTGTGAACAAGATTTTGAAATATCCAAAATATTGTAAAAAATTGAGTTCTTTGAATAATGTAAAATTTGTGTTATTATTCCTGCCAAAAGTTATATTTATTTTAATCAGAAGGCTACCTTTAAAAGAAATTTGGTTGCGAAGAAGCATAATAAAAAAATATTGTAAGTTTTGTTTAATTTTTACATGACAGTGGGCGAGAAGGGGTTAACTCGTGCCTTCCGTGTTAATGGGGCATATCTACATAATATCATGATTGCCAGAATATGAAAGATGATAACAGCATCTTATTAGGTGTTAACGTTCTGTCAGGGAATCAATCAATTTCGTCGATGAATATACATACTGACATATATCTATAACATGTAAGTTGTTGCATACAATGTCTTCCTAATACGAAAATATTAATAAGAAATTAACGAATAAGATAAGCAGATGATAAAAAATGGTCGGAATAAAATTGCATTTTTATAATAATTTATAATATTCAGTCCGCCTCCACGGTATACTAGTTAACGCGTAAGGCAGTCGTATGTGATGTCTAGAGTTCGAAATTTATATTATAGAAATCGAAATAAATCAATCAAATTTGTATTTTTTACTTATTACTTGAAAATTTGTACGAATTTGTACGAAAATTTGTAACCCCGAGTACTCTACTCAGCTACAAAGCAGTAATATTTTTCAACTAGCTCTTTCATTTAAACATCCTGTTAACTATTAACAATATATATAAGTATATATAATTAACGGTCAAGATAACAACAATCAAGATACAGTGCTCTATGCATCATTTGGATGAAAATGGGTACCAACTAAAACAAGAAAATTTCCATTATGTAAATAAAAATATTGTGCTTTCTTTAAAATAATTTGTCAATGTAATGCAATGTAAATATTTAAAAATAAATATTTTGACTGATGCCTCATATAATGTTTCATGAAAAAGAGACTTTATTGAGTTTCTTTTTCATTTTTTATTAAGGCGGTAAAATGCTTGTTAGAGATAATCTTGTAAAATTTTAATGCGATATTTAGCGCGAATTAGTTCTTTTTTAATGCGCTGTATTCGCCCGTTATCAAAAAGTCTCCACCGCAATTTTTCCCTTGCTTTTCACTCTTCTTATTTCTCGAACCTCACGCTGTGTCTAGCGCCCGAAGGTAATTCTTCTAAAATCTGCATTCGCAACTTTGGCAGTGCATGTAGCCATGCATTAGAGGCGCAATAGTGTGCAGTCGGGTTCAGCTCTGCCCACCTGAATTTTTAATGGTGGGTTTATCTAAGCCTAACATTCTGGATCAAATTGCCTATTAATATGATAATCAGCAACCTCAAGGCTACTAAAATATAGGTTTATGTTACACTGATTTGCAAAACATAGGATAGAGAAATAGATTTTCAATTATCTATCACTTTTTTTCTCTAGATTATGGTCAGTATAGTGCCCAAATTTATTTAACTTTTAATTCATATTCGTCGTTATCTTAACAAATAGAGTATTTTTTCTTCTTCTTCTGGCCTGTTTTTAAAAGGGATCAGCGTCCTGCGATGCCGATTCCCAGATGTCTTCCCATCTCTTTGGTCTACAAGGGAGTCGTCTACCGTACAGTGCAATGTGGGGGAGTCTGGATAGTTCCATTCTTCTCACATGTGCATACCATTGTCTCCTTCGTTGCCTTCCCCACCTAACGACATCTTCGATATCGCATATTTCCCTTATCCTGGCGTTTCTTATACTATCTTGTAGACTCTTGCCAGATATCCTTCTTAGAGTATTTATTTCTAACACTCTAAATGCGCTAATGATTGCATTTTTTTATTATTATTTGTATTCATTTATTTAAATCACATATTTAGAACTTTTTTTTGCAGAGACCCACCAAGCCACTTACAAATTAAACGACACTTACGATATTTTTTATCATGTTCCTTTTTTTTAATTACCTAGCGTCCAAGTGACTCTTAAATCTAGCTATGGCTTATGCAACACCGTTTATCATGACCCTACCACAGGTTTCAACTTTTTAAGTTGTATAGCCTATGCCTACTCGTGAGTGGATTCATAATTGCAAATCAATTAACGAAACTTAAATTTGATCTGAGATGATGAAATTAAATTTTTGATGATTTGTTATCACTTTTGTGGTAATATTTATCCATTTTATATTAAAATTTTACTTAAGAAATAACACAATTTCTTAAAATCTATTTTAAGACGTGTTTCAAAGCATTCAATATAATTTCAAACACCGTATGTGAAGCTTAAACTTTGTCGTATGTGAAGTTTTAGAGTTAGTGTGAGATTGAAGGATGAAGAAAGGGTAGAACCTGTTTCTAATTTTTATTTATTTAATCATTATTCTTTGTCTGTGCTTCTTCTGATATAAATTGTTTGTGACTCGGGCATGGAGTTTTTATTGCAAAGATAAGGCAATTGTAATTTGCTGGAACAAAATATATAAATGTACATATTTGTATTTATTGACTTGTTTCGACTTGATACTGTCCTATAGTGACTAATTAGTGGTTACTATAAATATCTGAAATCGAATGACTTTTAATCACTTAGTTCTACATTCATAAAAAACCTAAGATCTTCCTGAAATATTTATAGTGAAATGAGTTGTTTATTGAATATTATATTAAAATATTTATACACCTGAATTAAACCAGTCACCTACTCGACACTGCACATTTGTGAAGAACTTTGAACGCCATTTTGCTTTGCTATATCGCTCACCCTTTCAAGAACGTCATAAATCAAAAAAACTTGATTTTTCAGGAGAAAGTTTTTAATGTTTAAAAATATAATACAATCTATTACAAATAAATATCAAGCCACTTATTGAACTTTTTACTGTGCAACAGATATTTTTAGGTTTAACATGGAGGTTTTTTCTCCATTTAAAAAACTACTTTATTAAAAAACACCTTTTCTTCAAAATGCAAAAACAACACTTTCTGCCCTGTAGCCGGCAAATATTAAGTTAAAAATATGCCTCTTTTGCTAGGATATAGTATATTTTCTGGGCATTCCGAAAACATGAACAACTGAAAATATACGATTTTTTATTTATGACGTTCTTGAAAGGAGTGAGCGATATATAAACTGATTCTGAACGATCAATAATAATTTATCGATCTCAATCAGTACTCGTTTATTATGAAGTTGGAAAAAATAATGGATTAGTCTAATAATTGATGCGATGTCCCTCGAGTGATATTAGGCAGCGATTTAATCTAGAGTGGTATAATCTAAGTGACCACTGGGCATTATTTATAAGTAATTACCACTCTTAGTTAATTATTATTCTATGGATTGAACATTTTTGTAATATCAAACTATTTTGAACAGTTAATTAGTAGGAGACTAGGCGATCGATTACATGCGGAAATTAAGGTTTTAACTCCGTAGGTACTGCAGATAACTTTGCCGTTACTTAATTTAAGAATCAAAATCAGTAGTGATTTTCACGTTTTTAACCGTATTGTCTGAAAGCTATCATAAAATGCGTGAAATTGGTACATATAACTTTATGAAAACTATTTAACTTAATAAAATTATATTTTGTTTAAACAACTTTGTATAAACGTTAAAATAAATAATAATTTTAAAATATGTAGTTTTACTAAACATACTTTTTGAGAACGTTTGGTCCCAATGTCCCCAATTCATCAGCTTTTATACACTATATATTTATATGTATAGTCCAAGGTATTCCTTTCAAGTGGGTGTGAGGCCAACTCATGACACACCAAAAATGAAAATATGAACTCGTAAACGTACCTTAGGGCGTTTGTGCACTACACGGAATGCACGGAATTTTACCGTCCGGCACGTCAGTTTTAAAACGATGATTGGCTTGGATTGGCTTGTGCTTTTGTCCATCTTTCTTCGGATCGGTGCTCTTGATCGGTGCGTAAACACGTTGCGCGTAAATTCAATCACGCTAAAGTGTCGTAGTCGCTTTCATTATTCAAAACCGGACTGCTGGATGGTAAAATTCCGTGTAGTGCACAAGCGGCTTTAGTTTTCGAGATTATCCACTTTTATAAATTTCACGAACATCTACGCCTTAGATCAGTTTCTTCTTCAAATTTTCATATTTAAGGATTTTAATTTACGTTTCACAATCCTGAATAACTAATTTGTTGAATACTATCTTAAATATTACCTACCAATACTACAGAAAAATAATTAAACCCGGTTAATGAATTTAAAATAAATCTTAAGGCAACGTTGATCTTTTGAATTTTGATCTTGTAACTCTGTATCTGTAACTCTGTATCTTGTAACTCTGTATCATAGCGGTAGCTATGCTGAACAATATTACGCCGGATATTGATCTGTTCCATGTGTCTTAGGGGGTATTCCGAAGCGCGATTCATCTACATATTTAACAAGAGTCTTCTTTCTTACTTTTTAATTTATATTTTATTTAATATATATATACGCTTAAAATATTTGTTTGTAATGTATATATTAATTACAATTGAATATATTGAGTCGGTGAGTGGATAATATTAATATTAATAATATTTTTATTTTTAAAAAAATAAGTAAAAGAATAAATTGAAATCGAAAATCTTTTTATAGTTCTAAGTGGATATGCTTAGACTTCTACATTGCATTCGTATGATTATCAAATATACATGACGATGATATCGAATACTATATCAATCTCTTTAGTAAAAAAGTTTTCGAAAAAAGCATTCGTCTACAAACGATAAAAATATTTTACATTTTTTTTAAACTGAAATATCCGTGTCGTAGTAAAATAATTAGGTTTCTTTTAGAGTACCACAGTATGTTTTTGTAGTTGAGTCATTGTTGTGCCATAATCTATCTCGCTATGCTATTATAAATAGGAACAACCGAGCATTATCATGCATTATGCTTACATAGGTACAATCGTAATATGTAAGTTCCTTATTGGATGAAGCCGATGTTAGCTTTTAGCAGTCAACGGCATGAAGGAAGCCTTTTAGCTCTCCCCATATTGCGCCATATCTCAGGGAAGTGACCTAATGTTAACCCTACTTTTCTAAATCCGTCCCGCGCAAGATTTCCTAGTGAGCTTATTGGCGGGAAAGCGGCAACCATAGAAGTAGTGAGGACTGAAACCTTCTGAAACACAATCGTCTATGGATATGGCAAAGGGGCTAATGGGTAAATACTTTAGCAGCCATTGGCGTACAATGAACGATAACCTACTCAGGAAACACAAAACTCCACGTAAGTACTATTTTTAAGTGCATTATTAGCTGGGTAATAAGGACATTGATTATTATTATTAAACCATATCTGCTCCCTATGTGGATCATATAGAGTTCACAAACTATCTTCAGGCTTTTCTGTCAGTTGCCAGCTCCCTTGCATCCCCCCAAGTCAGGTCCGCGTCCCGATGTTCTGACGAGAACTGCCGACGAACTGTCTATTGATACCTTGTAAAAGAGGCAAGCTTGATTAAGGCTCTCGGGAGGAATGCGGATTATACGACCAAGCCAACTGAATAGCCTAAAATAGGACATCGAAGCACGGAAAGTTGTTAAATCTAATCAACATTTATTCCATTTAGAAAGCACTGTTTGCAAATCTCTTTAAATATTGTGTAAATAATAAAAAAAACAGTTTTTTTGTTAAATTAATGAAAATAATGAAATCGTTTTATTTAACATATAATCTTTTATTGAAAACACTTTAAATAACAAGGTGTTGTTTATTTATGACTTTTACTGGTACATTTAAGATATTATTTACCTTTTCATAAATTGAGGTACGTCGTAACTACGTCAATGTGGGTAAGTGGGAAAATCACTAATGCGATTTCCTTACTACCCTAACTAAACTCTTTGTTGGGGTAGCAGAAACCCCGCAAGGTTTATATTATAAATACTTACGTCTCACATATGTATCTTAATATTATTAGTAGGGTGTTAGGTTATATTACATACATGAATTTCCATGTATAATATTTTACCTGCATAGTAATTCATCTCTGAACAATGACACACCTCTATATTGAACACCGACCTAATTATGTTATTTAAAATAGTCATTTTATATTACAGGGTGGCGCAAAATTGATCACGCCATCGGAAGATGTTATAATTTTTGCAAATGGCATCATATTTGACATTTGTGAACTGAACAGCTGCAGTAAACAAACAAATGTGCAATCAATCTATGTACAATGACCTATCTCTATATTTAACACCGACTTAATTATGTTAGTTTAAATGATTGTAACAGAGCCAGAGTGGAGAAAAATTTATAATTTAATTTTGCTAATGAACAACTTTTTTACTAAGTAAAAAAAAAAGATTTTGTGTAGTGGAAATCTTTATTTGGACCTTTAATTTTTTTGTTAAGTGTAAAAGATGATAATCTGTCAAGTAGCTGCCGCCAATGTTGATACACATTGTGCTCGTTTTATCAATTTGTTTGTCTACTGCAACTGTCTAATTCATAAATTTCAAATATGTACAACGCCATTTGCAAAAATTATAGCATCTTCCGATAGGTTGATTGATTTTGTGGCACCCTGTATATAAAAGATATGAATTAAAGTAAGTTTATTAAAATTAAACTAAAAACAATAAAAAATAGAGTTAAAATAAACAAATTTACCTCCTCTTCATTCCTATCAAGTAGATAAAAGCTTTTAAAATACAACATTTAAAATGTTTGGAGACGGAAAAATTAACGAAACAGCAATAAAATAGTCCATCCAATTTGTGTTCGTATCTTTGTGAATTTATGAGAATGTAACGAACTCCAACAAAATATTCAAAAAAATGTACAACCAGGGCTTTTTTTTAAAACAAAAAGGGTTTTACAAAAAAGGAAACATTCAGATATCATTTAAATATTCATTACAATACCATATTCTATCATTTTGATCAATTATATAAATAAATATTGTAATTATTTAAGCGCAAACATTGTTTCGTCTAATTGATTTTGAAAAATAAAAAATAAAATATTCGTGATAAAAGGTGCCGGAACGCCATTCCACCTCGTAACATGGAAAAAAGCCCTGTGTAAAACTATTCGGTATTCTAATATTTCCTAAAAAACCTTAAAGAATTAGCAGTTTTGCCTTCCAAGTTATTGATGTGTAATTAAACATTAAGATTATTCATCAAAAACAAAATGCTACCTAACTAATAACCCATTGCTTCAGCGCCAGCGGGGTATAATTTGTGAATACGAAACCGATTAATAAGACTAATAATCGGCGTCCAGTATTCAAAATATAAATAGCTAGCTATAAAATTATAATGTAAACATTTTTTCAGTGTTTTGTACTGATATTTTTTGGTGGAACGGCATTTTATAAAATAAAATAAAAAGTAAAAAGTTTTTCCCACATAAAATTTAATTGACTAGTGACCGGGTTCCGTCGTTACCGACATCGTCAATTTATAATACACTAAATTCATTTTGCCAGAAAAAAATATACATAAAATCACGGTTTTCAACCCCTGCCTAGTTGTGTATATTATATATATTTTTGTCTAGCTTCCCACCAGTCTGATGATTTCGGTAACGACGAAACACGGTCACTAATTAAATAAAATATAAGTATGTGGAAAAAACTAAAAAATTAAATAAAATAAATGTGTTTTTTTAAAAACATTATTGCCATCTATAAAAGTACTCGGTAACTAAATTCTCTTGAATTACAGATTTTATTTTTAACGACTGTAAGGAAAGAAGTTTTCTGTAACTGACGTAACTGTCAAAAGCGTTCAAATGTCAAAACATTGAAGCACGTTGAAATATTTTTTTCAAGTGTCCGCATTTATAGTACTCAAAAAATGAATTTACTACCAAAGAGTCACCAAGATTTCAGTCAGAAAGAATACTGGAACACGTTCTTCAAGAAAAGAGGCAAAAAAGCATTTGAATGGTGAGATAACCTCAAATTTCTTATATCTTTCTTTGGTCGAAAAAATATATGAAACAATCAATATATTACACATCATTTTGATATTTAAGCCAGGATATACGTCTTTTTTCTTTGCTGCTTTTATATTGAATTTTGCCTAGCAATTTAATATGTATTATCCCGTATTACTCTCCCCTCAAGAAATGCCTAAAGTATTCTATTTTCTTTACAACGTCTATAACTTTTCTATTAATGAGTCTTAAATCATCTTCATTTTGAACCTTTGTAACCCACAATATTTTGATTTTTTTTTCTATAAGACTACAATAAATGATTTAATCTTCTTTCTGGTAGCTTGGGTGAGAGTTCAGCTTTTAAAGCTATAGAGAAGCACTAGAAAGGTGCAGCATTTTACAATTCTTATGCACAGATAGAAGTTAAAGTTTCTGTACAGATACATTGATCATTTTCACTGCTAGGTTATTTTATTACCTGATTTATGTAGGGCCCTCTTTAAATTTCAGGTATGGAGAATATCCGGAACTATGCGGACAAATTCACAAATATGTTAAACCGAAAGATGAATTACTTATGGTTGGCTGCGGAAACTCCACACTTAGTTTAGATCTTTATGATGTTGGATATAAACAAATCATTAATATTGACATTTCCCAAGTAGCCATTAAACAAATGCAGAGCCAGAATAAAGAACGTCGCCCTGACATGGAGTTCATACACATGGACGCTCTGAACATGACTTTCCAAGATGGCCGCTTTAGTGTTGTGTTTGACAAGGGGACACTCGATGCCTTAATGCCGGACGATTCTGATGAAGTGTCGCAGAGAATAGATCAATTCTTCAATGAAATTGGACGAGTTTTACGACTCGGTGGCCGATATATTTGTATATCACTTTTACAAGACCACATTTTAAGAAAACTATTGGCGTATTTTGCCAATACAAATTGGATGTTTAGGATTGTCCGCTGTCATGAGGCGGAACAGAAGACAGCAGAAAGCGGAGAAAGCACGGTGATGCCAGTTTTCGCTGTTATTATAACTAAATTTAAACAGCTTCCGCAAATTGTAAGTTTCTTTATTAATATCTTAAGTTAAAATGTAGGAATTTAAGTTCCTATCAACAAATATGATAAGTACTTATTTTGAGGCATTTAAACTGTCCGGGAGTGAGTTTCTGTGGACAAAAATGTATTTGGGAGTTAGTTTTTTTTGTTATTTTTTTTTTCTTTTTATAATTTTATACCATAGTTAAGTGCCATTTTAGATATAAATGTCACTGGGCTTTAATTACAACCGCGGTAATATTGATGATATATTTGATATAATGAAATGTATTTGTTTTTATTCACATATTTTAATTGAAACATAAGAAGTATATAATGGATCATATTATCTCCAAAAAGTATAATTTGTTTTTTTCCTGGTTTAGATAACTGTCAATATGCACCATTCTTTGTAGATTCTCGAAGTGTGTATGGGAGGAGAGAAGATGCAAAGGCTTCAATCCACCGATGAGGTGATCAGTGTTATCAAGTCTGCTCAAGATGCTGCTTTGGTTACAAACGGATTGACCAACAACAGTTTGGTCGGACTCAATGAGGTAATTATAGTCACTTAATATGGACTTACAGGTCGATTGTGAATGCAGGCTCATATTTTTTGTATTCCTCCTTAATATAATCATGTTATAGCAAGTTGCTATTTTAATTCTCTGGCTGGTTTTTGGTGGCGTATGGCCGTTATAATGTAGATTGGGTGACCAGTAAAAATGAAAGAATGCTGTACTTACAGTTAGTCCTTTTATTTAAATAAATGCGATAACACTGGAATCAGATAATTACAAAATACTTTACAATATATTTATATATATAGTTAAAGCAGTGAAATGAAAGTCGCAATAAAAACGTCTGTCTGTTTCAACGAACTGAGCAGCTCTCTTCGTTTCGAAACAATCTCGCTTCAGCGTCGGTTCCGCTCAGAGATCTCCGTCTAACTCGACGGTGTGGCTACATAGCCCACAATGTATAACACGAAAGTATCATAATATAAAGTTATTCATTTGCAGCGACGGAAATAAATAAATTGTGAAATAATCGCGAATAAAATCGTCCAATAAATACACAAACGTTTCTCATTGTTTGAGCGCGTGCCGTTGCTTTATGTATATGCGCATGTCGTTGCAAGTTTAGGTGTGCGCAGACCGTCGTATGTGACAGTTATGTCGCTACGCTAGGCGCTATGAAAACGAGAAAAAATACATCGTAAATTGTCGCAATAGCGCCAATTTACGATGTATTTTTTCTCGTTTTCAGACAATTATCATCATTATAAAATTGTTACGTTTCAATTTCAACTATGGTCAATAAAAGCAACATTTAGGAATATTCACATCTTTTCCGTTTTTAAACCACATTTACATATGGTGTATAAAATACATATCACCAGAGCACGCGGAAGTTTTAACCCCCTTAGGGAAAGGTTGATTAGATTTGTATTGATTACTTTCAGTATGTCATCATATACCAATTCCTATATTGGAGAGTTTGGAATCCAGGACTCGCCCCATTCATTGGTATATGGATTATATGGTTATATATAGAAAAATAAACTTTGATTCTTTTTTTAACGGGTTCCCAACATCATCAATAATGATTGACGTCTTAAGTATATTTTTAGAATGTTAAAGCTGCCTATAAAAAATGAAATGGGTCTATGTTTCCTACTAATAAGGTAAAATTAAGACTAATAAATTGACTTATCAATACCGAAATGCCATTAATAATTCTAGCTCTTCTTCTTCTTTACATGCCACGTTAGGTCCCCCTGACGTCGACTATCACTTGAGCAGCTCTAAACAGCGCCGTGATGATCCTCATCCCCGTCCAATCTTACATATTCTGGAGCAAGGAGATCTGTCTTCTGCCCACACCTTATTGATCCTCTATTTTGCCTTTTATTTGTACTGTATTGAATTCTAGCTTAGGTCCTTTTATTTATCAAGTTTAAAAGCTTTATCCTGTTGATAAAATGTTTTTGTGATTGCATTTGCAGGTTTATTTAGACCTCATGCAACCAGGTGAGGGAACACCTAGGTACACAGTCCACGTGCTTGATCAGAAAGCAACACGAAGCAGCGGAAAATTTGCTGCATTTATTGTACCTCTTGGCAGGTAAGATAAAAAGGTTACCCCAAACTTAGCTTTGCTGTATGATATCAAAATATGACTATTATGGGTTGATCCTTGAGCGACAATCTTATACACTTGGGTCTCTTTTTATGCGATAGATACGTTCCACGGGTAGTCGCATAAAAAAATTCGCATTAAAAAGTCTTGAACCACATACAAAACTTCGGGATAGGTTCCATTATTTTTAAAAACCTCATAACTTCAAATCAATATGATAGAATGTACCAAAAATCGCATATAAAAAGTTTATAATAAAATCACAAAAATAAAAACAGAAGAGCTTTTTCCTTAATTAAATGTCCACATATGGAAAATTGTTTTTGAGATACATCTTCAATCCAAATTACAAGTGCTTTTTTGTTTTTTCCAATAAAGTATCCCCTGAATACGATGTAAGATTTGAGCTTAACTTTGTGCCAGTGACACAATCACACGGTTGTAACCTTCACTAGTCTAAATTTCAAAAAAAAAAAATGCGAATTCGTATAAAAAAGACTTGAACTACCTACAAAAATAAGGGATAGGTTCCATTACATTTGAAAATCGCATAAAAATAGACACAAGTGTATTTTTATTTCTATTTATTACACAATATTTTGAGTGTGTCCAAGTCTTTGTTTGTCCACTGAAGAAAACTTCTTTTTCATCTATGTATGTTGAGATGTTAATATAAATAACTGCCAAGTGGACAAACCCTGATTTGTGAATAAATTAATAGATTATGGACTCACTCAGAATATTGTGAATAAAATAACTGGTCAAATTATAAGTTCAATAAAAATTGAAAATCATGCTCTTAGGCATCTCCTAATATGTAAAATAAATCGGGAAGATTCTAACAAATATAAATACTAAAAAATTCTCAACTCAACCATAGATGGTGCCGAAAACTCGCATATGAAAGGTGTCATTTAAAGGAAAGAGGACAAAATTTCAGTAGTGTGGTTGTCAATCATAGTAGAATGGTGAATGTTACTCGTATATAAATTGATAACTTATAACATATTTTGACAGGCCATAAGCCCTGTAAAAACACAGGCTTCAATATTCTTCTCCATCTATGTTGAGATGCCAAAGTTATTTATCAATACATTTTCAAAACACATTATTTTTATTTTATACTTTTTACAAAAATATAATCAGTGGTCTCTATTCATAATTTTCGCTCAAAAAAATGTAGAAAGAAAAGTATTCCAATTAGTGTTTATGATTTCACTACCGTAACTGTATTCCGTTTCTCGTACGTGCCGCTGAAATCATTAGCCACATTGAAAATAGCCCATTCGTAAATGCACATAAACATGTTTCTCTGAAGCTATTTCCATAGTCACGTAGCTAAATACGTATTCCTGAGGTGACTGGTCCACTGCTGCACTGTTTATATTTACAACGGCTCCCCTAAAATATTCTCCTGTTGAGATCAAACACTTGTTTTTCCTTAGATAAGTTCCGTATATTTTTGACTTGGACCGCTGCCAAAACATTATCAACAAGTTTTCACCTCCAGAGCTCAGTAACATTTTTAAAAGAGACTGCTAATAATAATATGACAACCTTTGGTTAATATTTACGATCCATGAAATTGTTTTACTGATATTTTTATGGTGGAATTTAAATTGCCCTATTACTTGCAAATATATGATTACATATTAATCAAATTAATGTGATTGTAACTATTAATATTCCACAAAAAAAATTTTTTTTTTTTAATAACTTTAATTTAAAAGCATTATTATATATCGTTATCGAACTTTTATCCGCACCTTCAATGGTGCATAGGGCACTGAATCATATAAATGCAGTGTTATCTTGATTAACTAAACGTAAGTGATTTGTTTAGTTAATCACAAGCACCTCATAAGATTTATTATTACAGGCATCTACTAAATGGGGAGATGCTAAAATGTGTCGTGTTGTAGTCCCGTGGTTAGTGTCGCGGACTCTTAAGTCAGAGTTTCTCGGTTCGAACCCACTCTACCACAATTTGATACCTATTTCTAAAAATGAGCCGCTTAGGCTCACAGAAAAGGTATGAATTTGAAATATTTGTGAAAATAATAAAAACACAAATATTTCTCTTTTATAAAAAAAAAATACTTAAAATAACCCTTAAAAACTAAATATTCGTCTGGCAGACTACGCGATTAAAAATTGAAACTTAATCAAAAGTATTTATTAAAAATAGGAACCGGTTACATGGCACTTAAGTTAGGTTAGTTAGGAATGAATGTAAGAGACAATAAATCACTATTCCGCACAGCTACTACATATCGCTTACTCCTTTCAACAACGTCATACATAAAAAAACTAGATTTTTCAGGAGATCGTTTTTAAAGTTTAAGAATATAATAAAATGTATTAAAAATAAATATCAAGCCACTTATTGAACTTTTTACTGTGCAACTGATCCTTTTATGTAAAACCTGAAGGTTTTTTCTCTATTTGAAAAATATTTTGTTTATTCAAAAAAAAATTAAACAATAGATTTTCTTCAAAATGCAAAAAAAAACATTTTCTGCCCTGTAGGGGGTAAATATTAAGTTAAAAATATGCCGTTTTGCTGGGATATAGTACATTTTCTGGGCATTCCGAAAACATGCATAACTGAAAATTGACGATTTTCGATATATGACGTTGTTGAAAGGAGTGAGCGATATGTCAATATTGTGCGATCCACAAATGGCATTATATCTACAAATATAGTTTAGTTATCTAGGGTAAATTAATTTTCATTCATCTTCCAGGTAATGTGTATGAGTTTAGGTGTGCAACCCTGAGTTCTCCTTTAACTATCAATATAATACCTACCTTTTATTATTACCTGTATTTCCTTTCCTTGATAGCAGTAATGTACTTCACCCCTAGTTTCTTTACTTACGTCATCTGTACCTCAAATATATTACGCTCCCAATTAAAAAAAAATTTGAATGCACTGAACCGATCAAGCCTTCATATAATCCAGGTTAACTTTGAGTCAATCAGATATGGTACCCTTTGCTCTACTTAAACGGCTGAAAGAAGATTAATTTTTTTTTTGGTCAAAATACAGTAATACTTCTACTATCTAAATTATGTAAATAAATTTAATAAAAAAAAACAGTTTCTACAAGAAATACTCCAATCCTTTTGATGACTTTCTCATAAAACCATTATTTTCTGTATACATATGTACATAATAAGACCCCGCTTTAAGCTCTTTTGGTATTTAGCAGTAGTATTGCCATTCCCCAAAGTCGCGAAATACACACTTTAAATACGCTTTGATACACACATGAAGTCTTCATGGCATATTTAATATCATTACAGTACACGCTAAGATATTAGTATATATGAATCCTCCCCCTATTGTCCATGTTCCCACTGATAAAAAAATAAGAAACAACTTCTACCCCCTCTTTATTCTTCAACATCCCAAGGAGACAACTCTAAATTTAGACTTAACTTCGCATACAGTGTTTGAAAATGATGTTGAATGTATTGAATTATATTTACCAAGTAAAATTTGAATTAAAAACAAATAATTTTGGGTGATGAATGTACAAAATCAGCCCCTCAAGCTTGAATCAATCTTAGCACTTGTTTTGTGTTAAATAAAAGGTACTTCACACCTGAAGTGAGACTCCCCGGTTGGGTTTGTTCCTTGTTATGAATATGAATGTGTGTGGGGTGGCCACACCAGAATGGATACCTGCTTACCACCTCAGTTCTTCTCTGTCCTCGATGCATTTAGCACATCCGACACTCCACTCATCTCGTTAAGTCACCGTTATTATTACAAACTACCAACCTACTTCCCGTGGACCCTGTACACAACAAAACTTTCACACTTTGGTGTAAAGGGCTAGATTTGTTTTTATTAATCGCCGCTTTTGTAGGTAACCTGTTGCTATTAAAAAGGTGTTAATATTCACGATATTTATATTGCATCTCCGCTTTATGACTATTACAACTCAAAAATGTTGTTTTGAGATTAACGGATGTTTAAATTCCCCAAATTAAATATTACAAGCTGCCTTTTATTTTATTATAGTAAAGTTTTTTCAACTCGTGACTTTCTTTATCTGGTAATACATATTTGTTATTATTTATATTATATATTCTACGTTAACTTGAAACATCAGAATTTTTGTTGTAATATTCTAAAAGTGAAGGTTCAATACTCGATAGCAAAAAATGGTGTTAATCACAATATTTTCAAAATTATTTTTTTTTCTTATCGTCGAACTTTCACATAAGTCTTATAATATTTTTAGTAAAATATATATAAAATATACCTACCACTTCAATAAGATATATATATATATATATATTTTTTGCACTTCTGAAATTTCTATCGATATAATCACTTCTTATGTGAATCTTTTAAATCTGATGAAATACTGAAGATCTTTTTTTCAAAATTTTAAGAAATAGTTTTGACTCACCCAATATTACCATTTACACCATTTTTGCTTTTCAACATCGATATATTTCATTATCATTGTGTGATTTTTAATAGATTAGGGAATAAAGTCCAAAACTTGTTTAGTTCATTTATTACTTACCCTTTGAGATTTTAATGACAAACATTTTAATAAAATAAAATCTTCAATATTTACAATTTTACTTTTATATTTTGTGTAAACTTTAAAAAAATAATAATAACTCAAATTGAATTCCTCAAATGTGTTTTTTTGTAATCTTTTCAACAAATTGTATATATTCAATATTGTGGCTATTTTTTTTTTCATAAGAACCATAAGGATATGCAAATTCATTATTTTCAAAATGTTTGTCAAGAAATATAATGGCCCTATTTATTGATTACAATAAATAAATTTAAAAAAAAATCATTCTCTTTATTTAATTTTTTTATAAAAAAAAGGAAAATGTTCAATTGATATTAGCTGTTTTCTCTTGTTGGATATTTTCGTTTTACCTCAACAGAAATATTTTTAGTCGCAATTTGAAGTTGTTTACTCGCAATTTGAAGTTGTTTACTTGCAATTTAAAGTTGTTTACTTGAGTTTTGAATATAAAAAACAGATGTGGTAAATAAAGTGTAATAATATTTATCTTTCCTTCAAAATTATTCTAGTCTCAAAGGGTTTATAATGTTCTTTTATCCCATATGAATATCTATAAGGAATATTTTTTAGTATACTGCACTATTTTATAATAATACTTGCATCAAATGAGAAGTCCTACCAAAACACAAAACATCGTTTAAGGATCTCCTTTACATTTCTAATGGATTTAATCATGAATTCATATATCATGTTACATGCATACAAGAAAATTTTCATTTTTAAAATATAGTTTATATATTTTTATTTCACAAACATTCACTTTTTAACTCAAAATTCTATGACATATTATATTTCTATGTAAGAATTTATTTTCTCTTATATTGACAAATCAATATTTTGTTTAATTAATAATATAATATTTTAATAAAAAATGTGGTGGCAATATATTGAAACATACATTTTTTTACATGTATGTTGAAAATCTAAAGCTTTAAATATTTTTCGTAAAAATACGTCTACAAAATCTCTTTCTAACACTGGAATCTACCAAAACTAACTTCATTATTTAGACCCTATTGCACCCGAATCTACCGCAACCAACTTCTTTATTTAGACCTTTTTGCACTGAAATCTACCAAAACCAATTTCTTTATTAAAAATTCATTGCACTGGAACTTACATAAAAACAAATTCTTTATTTAAACCTAATTGCACCGGAATCTACCAAAACCAATTTCTTTATTAAAACTTTATTGCGGGCGACTCCTCACTCTTGATAGTGTTTTGTTGGGTTATTGTACCATGTGTCGTTCACATTTAACTGACATTTCTTTCCGCATTGAAATCCCAATAATTCGGACTAATTTACATATAAATCGAAAAAGTATAATGACGAATCCACTATACACATTGACGTGTATTCTTAAATGCCGAATTGGCGTTAAGTTGACATTATTTATGCCGTTTTATTGTGTCCAGGGAGACCGATTGGTTGTTCTCCACCCCGGAAGGAAGAAGGAAACTTCTGGAGTCGGCAGGGTACGACCGTTTGGCCGTCATCAGTATGCACAGAGATCAGACATATGACAGTCTGGATGCCGTGAAGGATGAGCTCTCCGCGAGTGTCAAGTCACTAGCACCCAAAGGCTTAGTCAGAGAGGTAATTTGTGATAACCACATGAAATGAATACTCAAATTTATTTTTTAATTAGCCATTATTAACGCCATACTTATCTACATATTAGTGGTCATAATTCCTGCCCAAATTGAATTATATCCCTATTGGTTATTACAATGTGAAGATAGAAGAAAACTTCTTCTCACCCTTATACACACCCAATGGTGCATAGAGCACGGCGACACAACATAATCTCGACTGTTAATTGCATGAAAGCAAGGGGACCAGTTCTGCGGCTTTAATACCAGTCCAGCATGTATTTTTTGATAACCTGGGAACCGATCCCGGGATCTCCAGCACTGTAGCCATCACTTTACTACGGAGGCGGATAAAAAAATACATATATGTTTATTTACCTAGGCGCTGTGGCATAGTTGGGTAGACTTCAAAATTGGCATTGCGGGTTTGGTTCCCGCCAATTTCAAAATAAATCCAGGAAAGATTTATTCTCAAATGGTCTGGGTATTTCAGATATATTTTTTACATTTACCTTTCTTATCCTATCTGCAGACAAACCTTAAAATGTAAAGTCTTTGCAGGTTTTTTTTTCAAATCTTTAAAATGTTATTTTGTGACTCATCACCTAGAATCTCTTTTATGCTCTGTTGATTAAAGATTCATCAATCAATTTCAATATGTATCTTTTAATCAGTTTAATCGGTGAAATGAATGTTTATTAGATTTATTATGAAGCTAAATAGCGTTACAAATCCTAATGTGATTGGCTACAAAATACTGACGTCATACTCACACCCACAAACTATTCTAGCCGACATGTTGTGAATACATAGTAGCTTGAGTTACGATACCAGTGGTTGTGAAATAGAATAACTATTTTTGTAACAGGGAGATATGCTCTTAGTCACTAAAAAATATTTGTATATTATGTAAACAATCACTTTGCTCTTTTAATTTTTTTTTAAAATAAAAACTAATTTGTTAGATTTAAGTTTTATAGTGACATCTCTTGGTGGAACTGCATTTTAATTTAATTGATTTAATTACAATCAACTGCCATCATTTTTTTATTTATTTTATTTTAATATGGTTATAAAAGTTTTTTTTTAAATAATTTAATTAATTTTCTAGACATTTATACTTTACAATCCTAAAATAAATAACGCAGTTTTCTCTAATAAAGAGACTAGTAATAAGTCGTATGTTTAGAAAGGGTTTGAATTTATTTTCATTATTTCAGTTATGAATGTGTGCTTTGTTATCAATTCCAGATTCCATACCTGTCTCTTGGCCTAGATGTTGGAAAGCGAGATACAGTATACAAGGGATTCTCTGAGTTTTCTGGAGACTTTGTGATAGAAGATGTCCTCGGAGGAGTGGATAGTACTTTCCGGAGACTTATATTCCTTAGAAATCCATTTCTTATTCAGTCTGAAGCCAGATTGAAAATTGGTAATAACCCATTTATTATCTCAATCAATACACTGACTGTTTAAAAAATACGATTTACTTTTATTTTTTAACACATTCGCTGCGTATAAAATTATAGTCATACAGATAAACTTAACCTGTCCAGGAGTGAGTTTCTGCGGACAAAACTGTACATAGTGATTTTTTTTTTTTAATTTATAATTTTATATAATAGTCGATAGATGCTAACGCAACACATTTTCTTGAATAAAAAAAATGTTTACACCAGTAAACATGATTTGATTTGTGATTACATTGTTTAAATAAAAACACAGATGGCAGTACAAGCGCCGTTTTAGATATAAATATCCGTACATGTACGGTCCTTACTCTTGGACAGGTTAAATTGGCAAATTTTTGAAAACCCATTACTAAAATGAAAAATTGTAAAATGTCAAACAATTGTACCAGTGTGCTATGGCATATCGGTTACGGAGCACTGCTGTACTCTCATGCACTGTCTTCTGATTAACTTCATCATATGGATAAAAACAATAAAAAATGTATGTAAAAAGAACTCGACCAACAAGACACACAAGGTGCAAAAAAATATTTTTAATGTGTGTATAAATGTTCTTGAAATAAATGTGTACTATTTATGTAAATAAAAAAATTAAATATCATCCACTCATTTTGTTGTAAGGCATCTTCATGTTTCCCGGTTTTTATCATCGGACATTCCACATAAATTCATGTTTCAGTCACAAGAACGATCAAAGGCAAGTTCCAGATGACGGTGGACCCTGGCTACCTGGCCTGCGAGCACCACGTCTACATGACGGTCGGCGTCCAGCTAGCCCTTCGGCGCGCGGAGACCGCCCCCCGCCTGGCCCTCATAGGCCTGGGGGGCGGGGGGCTGTGCACCTTCCTGCACAAGTGCTTCGCGGATCTGCGCATCACAGCTGTGGACATAGACCCCGCCATCCTGGACGTGGCGAGACAGTTCTTTGGCCTCACCTGCGATGAAAGGCTGGACGTGCTCATTCAGGACGGCCTCGAATTTTTAAAGAATTCGGCGGAAAAAGGTAAAAAATATTTTATTTTATCGAATACATAGTATGCTATAATTCTTCTTTTTTATGACTTTTCGTCCTCAAAGGCATTTTAGAAGACACATATAGTATTACTTCTTAAAAACACTTAATTAAAAAATTAATTAACCATTATTATATTAGCGTTATTGGTATATTATTTGATATAAGCATTAAATTTTGCAATTCCGGCGGTAATTTTGTAATTTGTAAGAGCTATTTTAGTTGACATTTATATGCCTTGCATGACGTCCTGGGTTCAATTCCTAGATGAATCAATAATAATTTGATATCTCACCATCGAATAGAACCTTTAACCACCATAAGTGTGTTTTGATTACACACTTATGGTGGTTTAAGTTGTGTAATTTATTATATTGCTCTGTGCATAGTAAAAACATTTTGTATTATCAGCTTGTGGACTGAATTAGTTTTGTGGTTGATGAGAGATAGTTAGTCAAATTGAAGGTTGTACAGCATTCATTATATTTGCTTTGAGAATGTAGTAGATTTAGATTCAGAGATCCAATATCTAAATGATTGACTTAAATTCTCTGAGAAGAAGAGGAAGAATCCACAACCTTTTTATAACGTTGTCATAACAACATGAATTTAGCCGCGGTTATACTGCAAATAGGGTTGCCAGTAACAGAAAGCAAAAAGTGCTTAATCAGTTATGATTAAGTACTTAAGAAAGTAAAAATCACTGACCACGGATGACTTCATCAAATAAGTTCAAAGTTTTGAAATGGCTGTAAAGGTATATATCGGCGATATTATTTTAGGAAATATTTGTATGCAATTAGTATTTGAAAGTTTCCTTACAGGGTCTCTGTGGACTAAGAAAATAATCGGTATAATTGAGTAAGTATCCTTCCCTTAGCATGTGTACGGGAGAACTTCATGCTCTGCATTTTGCATTCACCCACAGATTATGCGAATCACCCACAGAAGGGTAGACATTAAATGAATTTAAAGCAATCTTTTCATCCCATGTTCATTGTGTATTTACATTATTTTCCCTCCTGTTAGTCGAATAGCATTGCGATGAAGCATTTTTTTTATAGATATTACTTTAACCAAAAACTGTTAACATGCAAATGATATATTTATAAAATAATATTTATAAAAAATAGAAAAACGTTATCAAAGTTCATTAATACTATATGTAATTACTATAAATTTTTTTATAAAATAATATAATAACTACTATTTTTTTTTGAAGTTATTTATATTAACAAATTCAATTATTAAAAATGTGTTCATATATCTGCGGTGAAACGGAAGAGGAGCACAAATCTCTAACATATACTATAGGACTTGTGCCTATCTTTCTCGCCATCACAGATATATGCTTATAATAAAGGGTGGGCTATAATTAGGTTAGGTTGGGTTTATCGAGAGAGGTTGTAGCATTTATAATATAACAATAAAGTAGTAAAGGCAGTAAAAAATTTTAATCAAAATATGACACAATGTGCCAAACACTTTAGAATTACGGCAGAAACTCTGGCGCTGTATTGCTAAGCAAATGATACTCCGTCTTTTTCAGTTGAGTTTTCTGTGGTTTTCTCATCACTAAGGCAGATAGGGAGAAGTTCCTATGAATAGGTCACAGCAGACCATCCTATTAAATCTTCACACAAAGCTGCGTAGATATTATAAACATCCTTTTGCAGATTGCAAGCCTTGTACATCAAAAGCAAGGAAAATGATAACTTATTTATTATATTTACTTATAATAATATCCATAGTTAGGTGAATGATCACAATTTAGTGCCATCTACATATTTCTTGATATTTCAGTCCAGTTTGATTTCTTTTGAGACTAGCAAAAACATAAAATTTATTACGAACGATAAACTCACATTGACATATTTCAAAAACACACGTCCAACTAACATTTGACACAAAATACTCATAAACCAACTTTTTGGCTCATTATCAGTTTTATTGAAATTATTAATACAAATAACTTTTAAAATAAAAATATGTAATATGTTCAATAGTAATACGTTGATAAAATTTCATTTAAGGTTGGCAATTTTTTTTGGTACCTCTTTTATGAATATATAATTCATAAGCAAAGAGTTTACGGTAAAATTAATATGTATAATAATATTACATTGCAATATCCCCTAATATGAATGACTTTTAAAATAAATACAAGTATAAAGAAAATTTATCAAATACTTAGAAATATTCCCATTTTATTTTTAATTCCAAAAAATTAATAACTTCCTTTATTATTACATTATTTTGTGTAACTTTACTTACATTATTTCCCAATAAATTATGATCCATTAATGGTTTCAATCGCTCTCAAATTTTATATTTTTTTGTTAGTGTTTAAGTAAATAATCAGCCTTCAATCTTGATATCGACAGCTTAAATATTTTCTAATAGAATAATAAATTATTTGTTATAAAATGCTACAGTTACTCGAATAAAAAAAAATCTGTGTAAATGGATCATAACTGTAAATTTGTTTTTTGAAATTTAGTCCTTAAATTGGTTTCTTCCCAATATAAGATTTCTTATTGTTTGCGTTTTATATTAGGAGTGGTAGTGATAATCATTAATTATTTTAATTGAAAAATATCTGACTTCACACAGTGGTACTGCAATCTTTTGGTCTCGGGTCGAATTCCCAGATGATCAAAATAAATATAAGAAATTTGTACCTCAAATATTTATTTAATAATACTATGGACAGATTGATACCCAAAGTGATAGACTTATCACATTGCTTTGATGTGATCAACAATCAAGTTAACATTGCATTGCACTATCAGACACATTTTAAAAAAAGTAAAATATTTCTTACCTAAATGTTTATCATTTAAATCATATAAAACGAAATAAAACAAAATAATAGATTAGATTTAGTGCCTTTTAAATTGTTTTTTTTTTTTAATATTGATTAACAAAAAAATGTAATATTATAGTTCTCTCAACTAGAGATAAAACATCTATTCATTTTATACGAAAGAAGATGAAAGTCCGAACATCTCAGGGTTTACGACTGACATTTGGCCCCGAGATGCTCAGACTTCCATCTTCTTTTGTTTAAAAACTATATATGTTTTATCTCAAGTCGAGACACGCATAATATATATTTTTTCAAATTAAACACTTGTATAATACCAGTTATTTTATCAACATGTTATTCTACAGAGTTAATTCCGAATCAATAAATAATACACCTATAATATTTATATACATATCATCTGTAGAGTAAATAAAAAATCCAGTGTCTGATTGAATGAATAATTATAATTTGTTAAGAAAATGGTATGAAAAAATTTACAGCAAGCTGTTTCTTTTATACAATTTTTTATTTTACTCAATTATTAGGACATAATGAAATTCGAGAAGGTTACAGATAAGCAATTCAGAATCTGGATTTGTAATTCTTTGTCGAACACACTTCCGCATCAAGGGAGATTTCAAGAAAAGTCTGATTAATTATTTGTTGTATTTACAGGTGATAAATTTGATGCTATACTGTTTGATGTTGACAGTAAGGACACAGGCGTTGGAATGTCTTGTCCCCCGAAACAATTTTTGGAAAAAGCTGTTCTTGATAATATCAAGTCTTGCATTCAGGATAAAGGTAAATACATACATAGTCACCATATAATAATTTAATATGAAGATATTTTATTCTATTTCATACGTAACCTGTTTTTTTAAACCTATTTTTTATTATTATTTAAATATGAGTAGTGTGGTTGTCAATCTTGGGTAGAATGGAGAACGTCACACATGTATAAAGTGATCACTTAAAAGACCAGACTTCTTTATTCTTCTTCTTCCAGTTTGAAATAAAACATCTTACAATGAAATTAAAATAATATCTTGCAATGAAATAGTAAAAAAATATTTTTATACATATTTGTTTGTTTTTTTTTTTTAATTGCAGGATTCTTCATACTTAACTTGGTGTGCCGTGATGATACTTTACGGCAGAGTGTCATCAGGGACTTAAAGGAGAGCTTCTGTTGCATCGCTTCATACAAATTGCCGCAAGAAGTTAACGAAGTGTTCTTTTGTACTAACCTTAAGTCGGAGAAGAAGTGGTCGGAAGATCTGCAAGAAGCTGCCCAAGCAGTTAACACCAATGCAATAAAAACAAAATTACAGCATGAAGACATTGTGGATACAGCTGCCCTATTAGAAAAATTAAATATAAAGTTTTAAAGTGTTAATCTATTATTGCGGTGAAAAAAGACTTGTGTATATGAACATGGATAAAAACTTTACGCTGTTTTAAAATTTAAAAGAGGGCTACTTAATTTCCCTAAGGGTTATTCATAATACAGTAGAGTCCTGATAACTCGACATTCGATAACCCGGCAGTCCGGATAACTCTGCCACACCCTGGCAGAGCGTAAACTCCGTGCGTAGACCCGTTCAAGGTTCCGCACGGTCGTCTTTGTGATGAAGCAGCAAAATGCAGAGTGCAGCATATGGAAGACTATGGGAAATTACGCATTTCTTTAAAAAAAAGTATCTAGTTTTTTGCAAAGTTGACTGGTTAATTTTCATTTTAGACATCTTTATACCTTCATAACATATTTTTCTAAGTTCTATCTTATAAGGTACTGTACACTTTATATTTATTAATTCATTGATTTTTATGTAGTGAAGGCTAATAAGTAAAATATAGTAGATTATGTACAATATACTTTTCCTTTGTGTAAGGGTATTTTGGTAATTTATTATCTGTCGAATTCTCAAGCAAACAATACAAACAAGTACCGTAGTTTGGGGGGAATAGAGACTGCGGGGTGAATAAAGACATTTTTGTTACCTTGTGTTTACAGTGGTACTAACCGAATATGAGACGGCTATTTTACTATCGTGAGTTTATTTTTTGTACATTATCTTAGTGGTTTTTATATGGCAACACTGGTTAATAGCGAAACTTGTCTGAACGTGAATCACAATATAAAATTTTTGTTGTTGTTTGAACATTTTGCATGCATAAATGGATGTTTTTAGAAGATGATCCAGGAAAACGAAAAATTCAAGGGACAAAATCATTTATTTAATTTAAAACCTTGCAGTAAACACATTTTTTTGTACAGAATCCAGTTGAATGGCATAAGAAACAAATATCAAAATGTTGGTATTCACAAAAACTCCGTCAATTATCTCAAACCTCTACCTCAAAGTATCGAAACTGTCTCTATTCCCCCCAATCTACGGTACAGTACTTGAGGAAATACTCATACTTATTATTTTTTAACTACATTCCTGATAAACCGGCATTTTCAGTCCACATTAGTTTTCAGGACTCTGCTATATTATTATTTTTATTATTATTATAAGATTTTTGTTGTATTATTTTAAGAAAATATGTTATTATTGAAGCTTATTACATATGTATGTGTATATTTTATAAATATAATACATTTTTACCGATGCTGCTGTTTGAAACCTTTGATTGCCAGGAGGTTTTTCCCAGGAATAGCCTTATTCATATGTGTACATGCATGCACCGCATATAGTGTCTTAATATGTAACACAAGGAACCAGTAGACACTTCCATAATATACTCTACATTAGCTGAACATGTTATAATATTTATTAGTTGACAATTTCCACTATTGAAGGTCCACATTGTTGGGAAAAGAACTGGACAAAATGCCAATGATTATGAGTGGTGATTTCAGCATCAACTTCAACTCAGAAGAAGTTCAACCATTGATAAGATTTTTAGATGAAAAATTTAGTTTAAATTGAACACTGACAAAGGTCAGTCTACAACCAGATCAGGCACTATCATCAACGTAGTATTCTCTTGTTATTTATAAAATGTAAATTATTTATATTACACTTTAGCAATCGTAAACCCATAACTTCTCTCTTAGAGTAGGTATGAATTAATGGAAATCAATTATTTTTTTATCTTCGTTTAATTAAGAGTAATTTTCTACACTTGAATTCCACATAACTATTTTATTATCCTGAAATAATATAACTGTCAACAAATGCAAAGATAGCAATGCATAAATCAATTATTTCTAGAACCTAAAAAGTTTCTCTTCTAACATTTGAGAGTCTCGTGCATATTTTTTTATTTCCTTTCTATTTATTATCATAGTGTAGTGGTCAGGACACTTGGCTACCAAGCTGGACATCCTGGCCTCGATTTCCGGAGGGGGTCAAAATAAATATGGGTGATTTTTACTCTCATCATATTCAAGATTGCCCTAGACTGGTACAAGAAGCGCAGGGCTGATCACCTTGCCTCTATGAAATTAATGATCAAGATAACACTGCGTCGCTACAATTTAATGCCCTATGCACCATTGCGTGCAGATAAGGGTTAGAAGAGAAGATTTATATAATATAATATAATATCAATCCCATTTAGGAAATGATTCACCAACAAATGTTGCATTAGTCTTTCTTGCCCATGTAGAAATCAATTTTGATTTGTATGTGATGATATATTGTCACGCTCAGAATATCAATTGCTAGGTTCTTTAATAAATCTTCATCATGTCAGATATGAGCATCGTATAATATATAGTAAACTGAATAGGGAAATAATAAAACAATAATTATGATCAAAAATATATTGTGAATTACATTATATACAATGACTATTTGACAACATGTCATAACTTCCTCACAACATAGAAACGGGTTTCGTAATACACGCTAAGGAGTACATATAGCTATACACTTTATAAGTCAACAGTTAACACTTGGAACATTTACGCATAGCAATCATAATATTGAGTACGACTTTCTCTAACTGAAGAGTGGTAGATTTCAGCACTCTAGACCGATGTGACACACTATTTCCCAGAGTTAAACAGTCATAATTCGCTCACTCCTTTCAACAACGTCATACTTATATAAAAAAAGCTTGAATTTTCAGGAGATCGTTTTTAAAGTTTAAAAATATAATACAATGTATAAAAAATAAATATCAAGCCACTTATTGAACTTTTTAATGTGCAACAGAGCTTTTTAGGTAAAACCTTAATGTTTTTTCTCCGTTTGAAAAATATTTAGTATATTTATAAAAATAATTAAACAATACCTTTTCTTCAAAATGCAAAAACAACACTTTCTGCCCTGTAGCGGGTAAATATTAAGTTAAAAATATGCCGCTTTTGCTGGGATATAGTACATTTTCTGGGCATTCCGAAAACATGCACAACTGAAAATTTACGATTTTTGACATATGACGTTGTTGAAAGGAGTGAGCGAATTGTTGGGCAGTAAATTTAACTTGTAAACCGTTAACTAAATTATTTATCACTCTGACTTATATATTACAGTTAGCAAATAAAGTGTTTTCCAGATCAATAAATAAGTTAAGTGTTCTCAAATTGTCTACTTCCATAGTGTAGTGGTTAGCACATTTGATGTGCTGCCATGCTAGAGATCCTGGGTCCGATTCCCTGAGGGGATAAAATAAATATAAGTGTTTTTTTCACTACAATATTTATTTCGTATTATCCTAGACTAGTACCTGAAGCGTAAGACTGATCACCTTGCTTTCGTTTAATAAACAATCAAATTAAAATTGCATCAATTTGATACAGTGCCCTATGCGCCAGCACCAAAAGTCAAAAATTAAATGATAATTTATTAACAAAAATAATTTTGTTAATAAATATCAAACCACAAATTTGCGTTCAAAATAAATGTTACACATATTAAATGGATGATTTGACGCATTCTTCTTCTAACTCTTATCCGCGCCTAATGGTGCATAGGGCACTACACCATATTGATGCAGTGTTATTTTGATTGTTACTTACATGAAGGTAGGGTGATAACTCCTGCCCTCACGTATCAGTCCAGGGTAATATCAAATTAATATTGGAGTGAAAAATAACTGACATTTATTTCACCCCCTTTCCCTAGGAATTGAACCCGGGGTCCCCAGTACAGTAACTAAACATGCTAACTATTAGACTCAGAGGCTATCTAATATCTATCATCTAACACATTGTTGACTATTTAATTCTGGGAAACATGTTCATACACACATACATACATACATTATAACATACCTTACATTGTACACATATATACTTCATAATATACCTTACACTGTACACATATACGTATTGCATATAACATGGAGGAAAGCATTTAAGATTAAAATTAAATAAATTACTCATGGAGTAAAGAAAGCATAATAAATAGCATTTCACTTCTTTTTAGGAAATGAAACATGACATAAAAAGATAAACACAATAATTTATCTAATAATACATTAATATTGCCGACGCAGTCCATTAAACACCAATTTCAATATCAACAATCAACAGACACAGTGTTGTTCCATTGAATCAATTCATTGTTCTAGAATATCTACGGAGAGTAGTACGCATTGCTCTTCAACTTATTCAATAGGAACATATTTTTAAAAATCCTAATGATTTGGCAAATTATCTATGGGGAAGATACCTTCTAAAATGTACAATTAAAATAGTTTACTAATACATCACCAATAATATAACATTACACACTACGACATAAGTAAATAAAAGAGGCAAAATATCTTTAAAAAATGGTGTTAAATAAATATTTACAGGTGTAGGAAGTACAGTTTTCAAATACATAGGTAACCTGAGGGTGGTGACTGACCGGGGCATTTCGTCGTAACATCGTTCGCGGCGAGCATCAGCGAGCATCCAAAACTATGGATGGAGCGCTCGGATCGCTGTACTGACTATACGAATGCTCGCATCGTAACGTGTTACATTACGACGAAATAGCTCCGGTCAGTCACCACCCTAAGAGACCTTGTCACTACGTTTTGACTTATTGACAGATAATTTTCAGTAGCTATAAAATAATTATGGTATGCGAAATAGGCAAATTATTTTTATAAAATCTACTTGAAATGTCTCATAAATTTCCAAATAAAAGAGAATGCATACCTACATTTTATACAATTATATATTTTATACAAGTTTAAAATAATAATTCAAAAGAAAGGAGTTTCAAAAGCTTTGTAAGTTTTTAATTATTATTAAAATTGACTAAAAGAAAAAAGGCATTAAAATTTCAATAACTGCTTAAAATTTAAAAAGATGTCTTAATTAAAAATAAATAAAATGAGCGCATGCGACAACAACAAAATGTGTTCCATAATAAAAAGTGAATCCCACATCAGACATGCATTTTTGTTAATACGCAAGGGTTTTGTTTTTTAATCAATACCATCAAATCACATTACAGTATATTTATTAAGTATCATGATTCAATTTCTACATTTATAAAACAAAGATTGAAAAATGAACCACAAAATCGATTTATATTCAACCAAATTCAATGCAATATATACACTATTTTAAGAATGAATGCATAAAAAAAAAAACAAATAAAATGCAGCACTAAAAGCTTCAGAACAAGTAGAATTCTTTGACCTTCATGCAGTATTATGGATCTAAACGATAAATGACAGTTTCTATAATTTAACTTATTTATTGATAAATGTTTATAACTAAAATGTAATACGGTACTCGGTAACTATGTACCTCACAATGTCAAATTAAACTACAAAGTATCTATTGAATTTTTTTAAATAATGTTAAAAACAATCTCTTCCTGCTGTCCGATTGAACTGCTTTCTTTCTTTTTTATAGAATCATCAATATTAACACATTAAAAAAAAGTAATTTTTAATCTAAATAATACCCAATACAAAATCATAACATTGGTGACTAGGCCATACTTGAATTGAATCCGTGTTGATTCAAACAACGCATCGGTGTAGAAAACTGATATTGAAATGTGATAATTTGTAGCATGTTTCAAAACACTTTTTTGAAAATGTTTTTAAATGAACGCTTGGAGCGCTTCTTCTTCGCGACTTCTTCCGGTTGTGTGGAGGCGCTGGTCTCCGACACATCGCCGATACTCGACCAAGTGCTGAGCTGCGGAGACTCGGTGCCAGCCCTGATCTGTCGATCCTCCGATCTAACTTCCCTATTTACCGCATCTAGTTTTGTAGGGGTGACCTCCCCGATGGGCGACACTCCCCGCATCGAAACGTCCGACGTGACACTTTTGGAACTTTGCCGGCTAAGCGCCGCCCTAAAGAAAGCCGGGGAACTCAATCGGCGAACTTTGTCTGAGCTTTCTCTGTCCGGCGTTTTCTTCCCGAAAATGGAACCGTTGGTTTTAGGGAATTCCTTTTTAGGTGTTATTCCATTTAAATTATTTGGCACTTTCATTTCACCCATTCTGCTAAAGTCCACTGGCTCCAATTCCGGAGCTATGAACTCTGCTTCCTCTAGTACAAAAGGTATTTCTAAAGCCGCAACGTCGATATCTGGACCGAGCCAAACATCCTCTTCCTTTTTGGGTGTTTCTTTTCGTGTATCAACTAGTTGCGCTCGCGAGGGAACTGCTAGAGAATAACTCCTCTGAAACACCGGAGATTTTCGTTTTCTTTTCTTCTTTTCATTTTTCAATAAATGGCTAGTATCTTGCGTTTCTGTATTTCTCGTAATAGCCAAAACCTCCTCGGACGGTCTCCTCATTTTGGGCTGTTTTAGTTCTCCCATCAGACTAGTAACTGTCTCTTCCGTGGATTTTCTTCTAATTTTGACATTGTCTCGTTTGATATTTATTTCGGGATTGCTTAATATTTTATCGGGTTTGTCATTTTTCCCCGAATAATATCTTCTGAAAAGATATACTACAAACACTGTCACTAATATTTGAAATACTAAAACATTAAACAACGAGGCGCTGCCCAGAAAACTGTCTCTATCAGTGAGCAACACGCTGACAGATGCGGAGAGTTGCGCTATTTGCTGCTGAAGGAAAATCATTTCCTCCATACTCTTGTGTTCTCTCTCTTCTGCCTTCCTGCTCTCTTCGTTTATGGTCATCAGGGTTTTCTCAAAGGTCCTCTGCATCTCTTCCATCTGCTTCTTGTACCGCCTGCTGAGCTCTTCTAGGTATTGGCCAGAAAGAGACATATTCCGCTCTAAGGCCTGGAAAGAAAAAAAGAAAAAAAAGTTTATTGTAAATCAAATACAACGTAGAATCAAATGTTGTTAAAAAAATAATCTGCTCTAATTAAAAGCTGTATGAAAATCGAAAATCAGGTTTTCAGCCGTCTCCCAGCATGTTAAATAATCCAAGGTTCGCATCTCGGATACATCCAAATAAAAGGGTCTCTGCTAAATAAAAGCTTTTCCAATCCAACCATAGATGGTTCAAATAAACTTACATGTACACTGTGTGTCATGAGATTACACTGTACATGTGAGTTTGAGTCTGATGATAGTAGGAGTTCCAAAAATTTGAGTAGTGTGGTTGTCAGTCATGGGTAGAATGGTAAATGTTGCATGTGTGTAAAGTAAAAGTAACCATTCTATGACAATGACTTCCATATTCTTCTTCATCTATGTTGAGATGTCAAAAATGTAGAAAGTAGGAAATTTAAATTTGTAATAATTTACCTTGATCCTATTGGATAGTCGTAGAAAGACAGATTCCTTCTGCCCTTGATGAGTCAGAGTCGGAGCAGCATTGCTGTGTGGTGATGGTGTGGCGGGATCCATGTTGGTACGCTCCAGCTCAGAGAGGAGTTTGTCCAGTGATATTTGATCTTGTGTAGATAGTTTCATGTGGACTTCTTCTACTCCTTCCATATTGTCGGCATCATTATTTACTTCATGCGGAGTGATTGAACTATCCTCGTGCGTATTTTGGGGTTTCGTGTCGACTACAGTATCTTTAAGTGAATTGATGATCTGCGCGTTATCGGATTCCTCTTTGGTAAGTGTTTCAGTTTCCTTATGTTCAGCCGTATTCACCATACTAGTTTCGATATTTTGTCCTTCGATAAACTGTTTATCGTTTTGCTGAGTATTTGTCAAAGTCTTCTCAGAACCCGGTGAAACTGTTAAAACGCTGGGTTCTAATGGATCTACATCATTTTGTAATGTCTTTGTTGGCTTTATATCTGTTATTGACTCGTTTTCTAAGTCTGTGGGTGCGGAACTCGTAATAGATGGCACTATATCCGGCTTTAAATTTTCCTTCATTTTATTTTTACAGGATGGATCGTCGGTATTTTCGGAACTTTCGCAAAAGGGGTTTTGCAACAAGTCGTGTAAGGTTCCCGACTCGGCTGCTTTTTGAGTTTTCTTATCTATAGTCAGATTAGTAGTTACATTTAGATCAGTCTCATAACTCGCGTTAAGTACAACCTTCTTCTCGACAATCGCGAGCATATTACATAACGCCGCCACATAGCTCGGTATCAACAGTGCCGAGATGTAACTCGCAATTTCAGTCTTTATAGATGAAGTTCTTTTACTCTTGAAATCCAGCCCGTATTGCTGACACATATCCGTATTACAAAGGGTATTACGAATCAGCGGAGCTTCCATCAAATTATTCAGGATGTCATTTTCGCAACTCATCAAATCGTAAACGTCGGTAAACATGGAATTGCTGCAATTATCACAGACAATGATGTGGCTCGGAGTCTTGCATTTCTTTGTACTAGTCGGCACTGTTTGGATATTCTCCGACGAGTTCTTAGCGTCGCTCCCCTTCACTAATACTTGAGCGGCTTTCTTCATTATGGACATGACGGCGTCTCTAGCCGAGCCGAACAGATTTCTCGAAAGTTCTTGATTTTCTTTATCGGAAGCATCTTCTATTATATCATCGTCATCGTCATCATCCGCAGCCTGATTCGATTGGGAATGAGGCGAGTTCTCCGTTTCGAAAACTTCAAATTCCGAAGTTCCGTAAACTCGGAATAAAGAAATGGGGCAGTAGTGTTCCGACCCGTAGTAAGAATGCAGCTCAAATTTGATGAATTTTCCAAAGAGGTAGGGGTGTAAATTGAAAGTCTGGATATCTCTTTCATCTTTGGCAATGAACTGACCGACACTGGCCCAATCTCTAGTGGGAAATCTATCACTAACATGTACAGAAAAATTCTTAGGAGTGGAAGAAAATAACTCAAAATTAGCTAAATCCACTTTTTTAGCTTGTACGGCTTCGCAAAGTTCTACTATGAACCATATCCGACTATTGCAAGTGTTGAGCATATACTCGTCTCTACTCGGAGACAACACGAAGCTGGAAGAACCCGACTCGGGGTTAGCCGCAACAATTTTGGCTCCACAGTCCGGAGAAGCGTAGTTCTTGGACCTGACTTTGAGGTTCACATTATTAGAGACCGTTCCGAGAGTAGACTGGGCCGAATGGTTCACCCCATTTTCCTTGTTCTTCTCCGCCTCTTCCAATTGTTTTTGCGCCCACTCTGCGAAGGAAGGTATCTCTTCCTGGACTTGGTTGGAGTTATCTGCGACATCTGCTTTCTTGATGGCTTCTGTTTCCGATGTTGAATTATCACTTTTCACCTGCACTACACTGTCCTCTGTAACATTCTTAACGTCTAGTGTTCTTTCGTCTTCTTTGGGAATAGCCTTAACGACATACTGTGTTTTGAGATTATCTTGAGATTCGGATACAAGTTTGGCTTCTAAAACTTCGGCTGTGGAGTTGGATATCTCCGGAGGGAGCTCCAAGGTTACGGGAGTAGTGTTGTAGTCTGGTTCTACGTCGGTGTAGTTCCCCTTGTCCAGCTCCAGCTCCTCCACGAGGCTATTGGTGAGCTCCGCTGCGGCAGTGTCTACCAGAGTTACCAGCACCGGTTGTCCAGTTTCAGCCAATCTGAAGAAAATAACAATAATAAGATACAATAAAAAATTACCTAGAGTTAGAACTTCACCTAAAAAAACACATTCTAATTCAATTTACCAATATATAGTTTGACCAGAATAAGCAGGTGTTCGCGGATGGCGCATATATCGTAGCATGCCAACCCGAGCACTGCTCGCGTCTTTCGACTTGTTTGCATTACTAAGATAAACAACCGAACTGAGCTCACCAGTAGCTATTTAGTGCTTTTTATTGGAATTTATTAGAAATTTTTTGATAAATGAGAAAAAAAATCTTTATTTTTTTATTGTTTTTTTTTAAATTTATTTATTATATTTAGATTTGTTTTTTTTTTTTTTAATGTAATCTTAAATTTTTAATTGCTTCTGTAAACTCTTAAAATAAAAATTAAATGAACCTATTTCTATGAAAAAAAAAAACCAGCATTAAGTGGTTAAGGTGGAAAATTTATTCAAAACAATTTGTGCATGCTCACGCTCACATATTATTTTTTTTTTTAAAAGAGAAATATTTGTATTTTTATTATTTACACAAATATTTCAATTTCACACTATTTCTGTGAGCCTAAGCGGCTCATTATTAGAAATAGGTATCAAATTGTGGTAGAATGGGTTCGAATCGAGAAACTCTGACTCAAGAGTCTACAACACTATCCACGGGACCACAACCCGACACTAGAAACGAAACTGAATATATAACATTTATTGGATGGTATATTTTTTGCGGTTACTGTTGATTAATACATCCAGTATTATCAAGTGGTAATAAGCATGACAGCATAATGTATTTTTAAAAGCTGTATTTGTGGTAAATTTTTAATAACATTTTTTCTCCTTCTCCTTGCTGCTAAATCTATTATTGTACATAATACCCTTTTTTTTAATCTCTGAATGTTTTTTAATAGTTTTATAACGTAAATGTGGAATTGTTTAGTTGGCTTTTTTTTTTTTTGTTAATGTAATGTAATGTCTTTTATTGTTAATGTAACTATTGTTTACTATATATTTTTTTTATATGCAAGCTGTACAATTCCCGAATAATAAAAATAAAAATAAAATAGAATAACAAATATGTTAATTAAATAAATAAAAGAAGTCTCATTGTTAAATTAAACTCAGTTAAAAAACAAAAAGTAATCAATAATTTTATATCAATATTTTTATTTATTGATCTCTTGAAGGTATTTAAATTATTTATAAAATCTATGTAATTGAACTCAAATTGCGGAACAATTTTGACGAAAAACCACATATAAGTAATGAACATATATTTTTTAAAAATTATTATAAGATATTGCAAAATTAAAATTAAACCGTACATAATCATCTCGATTTATCCTTATTAACAATATGAAAACATAAACCATGAATATAGATATGGATAATAATATTATTTTTGGAAAAAAATAAAATAAAATAAAATAAAAGTATATTTATTCATTATTTTATATTACTTGTAAAATATAAAGACTCCCATTTGAGGACTTTCAGAAGTATGTAAAATACATAGTTCTCAGTAATTCTTACCTAAAATACAGATCGGTGGAGAGGCTCCTGGATGCAGGTTGCATCGCCAATAAAAAACACAATATCACTTGGTACAGTCTACCCAACATCTTGGTACACCGTACTCTCGATGGTATAGTTCATAATTCACAACAACTTGGTATCACTGTCTGAACTCTTCATTTTTATTTTAGTTTTTTGCAACTTACTCGAACACATCATCTGTTTATGAAAGTTCGAAAAGTATTAACTGGGGAATTTTTATTCGGGTCGAAAACATTGCGATGGACCATTTGAATATAAAGTACGCTCATTTCATTTGCAGACTACTTTTGTATCTAAATAATGAACATGAAAATACATCACTAAGAGATACGATGTTAAAATATTGAAAATTTATAAGATTAATACTACGCGGAAGATCGCGAAAATTTAACAAAAATTCACACAAAACGCGACTGCTCTCCGCTGACGTCGGCGCACTAATGAAAAGTGTGACGAAACAGTTGACGACTGACGGTCAACATCGATGGCAGTTCAAATTCGCGTCGGAAAATCGGCAAGCAAAATGCGACAACGGAACCAAAAGAATTAAAACATTTGCTATATACAATTCGGCAACAACAGATATGAAAAATTACCTTTTTTTGAATGACGATTTCAAATATCTACGTGTACGTTGTTATAAATAATATCGAGTAGAAAGTTGGCAAATCATTGAAATGGGCATTTTAACGACATCGGCCGTATAAAAATGGATCATTAACTGTTGTGTTTTTTTACGAAGTGTCTTTCAATTCTGCTCTTCTCCGCTTAAAACCAATAAAAATTTACTACGTAATTCTTCACTGATAGTGTAATGAATGATTAAATATTAATGAAATTTGCAACGTATTTAAATATTTTATTTTTTGACATCTCATCAAAGATGAAGAAGAATATGGAAGTCTGGGCATTTACGGGGCTGACGACCGTCATCGGCTGGTTTAAGTGATCACTTTACACACGTGTAACATTCACCAATTCTACCCATTATTGACAACCACACTACTCAAATTCTCGGGTGTGATTATAATCCAGGATTCGGACCTCACATACTAATATAAGAGTTACTGCTTAGTAAAAAGCTTCTTTACATCTCACCAATAGATGTCTCTAGTGAAGTTCTAATAAGACAAGAACAAGGTTTCTAAATTGGTTCATAAATGTATAGAACTTCCGAGAATTTGAGTAGTGTGGTTGTCAATAATGGGTAGAATTGGTGAATGTTACACGTGTGTAAAGTGATCACTTAAACCAGCCGATGACGGTCGTCAGCCCCGTAAATGCCCAGACTTCCATATTCTTCTTCATCTTTGATGAGATGTCAAAAAATAATATGAAAATAACTCCTGTAATTGGAGATAATCCAGATTTTGTGAACAAGTATTTGGACACACTCAAAATGTTGTATTTAAATATTTTATTATTATTATAAATATTCTCTAATACATTTATTACCAGACTCCAAATTCACATTTTTGTGAGTTAAATTCTCTTTTTTGTAAAAAAAAACTCACATTTGCCAAACCAAAATCTCAATTTTGTCAAAACCAATTCACGTTTCTCTAAGCCAAATTCACACTTTTAACAAACCAAATTCTTTTTAACTTACTCAAATTCTCGTTTTTGCCAAGCCAAACCCAATTCATATTTCTTCCAATCCACATTCTCGGTTTCAACCCCGATTCACGTTTTTGTAAACCAAATCCTCATTTTTGCCAAACCAAATCCTCAATTGTAACAAAATCAAATGCTCATTTTTGCCAAGCCAAACCTAACTCATATTTCCACCAAACCATGTTCTCGATTTCGACCAACCAAATTCTCATTTTTGCAAACCAAATTCTCATTTTTGCAAACCAAATTCTCATTTTTGCCAAACCAAATTCTCACAACAACAAAAAAATCGGTGTATAAAGCGAAATTTAGAGTCTTATTATAGGTACTCGTACACATGCTGAAAATGCACTGATAAACGCATATCAAATTAAACAATCATTTATCGTATTGTCTTAACGCCGGCGTCGATTTAGCAAGAAATTTACTTTATCAATATAATAACATTTTACGATATTAAAAACAATTCTAGAAACTTCTCGGAAATTATTGTATTATCAGCTGCTGAAAATACCCGCGAGTTTGTTGAATCGAGTTGTAAATATGTATTATATTTGAACATGTCGTAGAAGGCCACAGAAATTCAGAATGTATTACATAATTTACTATGTAATTTATTTATTTATTTATTATGTAACTTTAAAATGAAAAAAATATATATAAGATTATTAAACACATCTTTTTGCAATTCGAGCCGTCGTATTTTCTTTACAGGCTAAGCAATTGTCACAAATTAAAATTTTATGTGTTTTTGATAATAAAATACAATTTAGTAGACTCTAAAAATCAGTGTTTGATTTTAACATTTAATACAGTGGAAACTCTCATAACGAGCATAATGCATTCCAGAATCTTACTCGTTAAGCGAAACAATTATTTTGTTTTGACTGGCACGGAAGTCCCAGCTCACAAGTGAACGTCGTGAAAAAGGGACTTGCCCTCTCTCTGTAACTCGCTATGCGAAATGTCTCTCGTTGAGGGAGCCACTTTTTCACATTTTTTTGCTCGTTATGAGAGGTGCTCGTTATGAGAGATTCCACTGTATATAAATTAAAATGGAGTTCTACAAATCGAACGCCCATAAATTACATTAAATTATAGTAACATTAAACATAAAGAGTAAATCCACTCACGAGTTGGCATAAGCTATGAAACTTAAAAAGTTGAAGCCTGAGTAGGGTATATAAATAAGCGGTGTTGCATAAGCCGTAGCTAGATTTTAGAGTCACTTGGACGTTAGGTAATTCAAAAAAAATCTAACGCCAAATCTATAAATAAATCTGCAGAGTTTAATCCATGATTAAGCCTCATTACAAAGTGTAGAAAACTTCATTCGTGGTAACCAAACGGAGGCTACACTGTTTGGGGCTGAGTTTACATATCGCTCACTCCTTTCGACAACGTCATATATCAAAAATGGTCATTTTTCAGTTTTGCATGTTTTCGGAATGCCCAGAAAATGTACTATATCCCAGCAAAAGTTGCATATTTTTAACTTAATATTTACCCGCTACAGGGCAGAAAGTGTTGTATTCGCATTTTGAAGAAAATGTACTATATCCCAGCAAAAGTTGCATATTTTTAACTTAATATTTACCCGCTACAGGGCAGAAAGTGTTGTATTCGCATTTTGAAGAAAATGTATTGTTTATTATTATTTTTTTTTTTAAATAGTAAATATTTTTCTAATTAAAAAAAAAAACATTCAGGTTTTACCTAAAAAGATCTGTTGCACAGTAAAAAGTTTAATAAGTGGCTTGATATTTATTTTTAATACATTTCATTATATTTTTAAACTTTAAAAACGATCTCCTGCAAAATCAAGTTTTTTGATTTATGACGTTGTTAAAAGGAGTGAGCGATATTATATAATGTTACAAAATGTAACATAATTTACATAAAACGATGACGTATGCACGTGTGTATTTGGCGTAAAGTATTTTGGGGCAGCCGAAATAGTGCATACGGCGAGTTATGCAAATTAGGCCACCAAACTCGTTCGGCATTTTGAGCGAAGCGAAATTTGGCTTCCGCGACGACCAACGGGTCGTAATGCATATTACAAGAGGTCACATCCATACAGGGACGTATGGTGTACGTATGGACACTCCCCGCGAGCACCTGATCCCGCCTTGGAAAGGGTCCAAGGAGAGCAGCCTTCGAATCAATAAGTAAGGGCGTGGATCTTCAATTTTCGAAATTTTGTGAATGAAAAAAATCTTCGTGCCAACTGTTATATCAGTAATCGATTTAGCGGTAATTTAAAAAAATCTAAATGTCAAAGTGGCGCCAAGATACTAAAAATGTATCACAGAACCAAGACATCTTCAATTTACAATATTTAAAAAAAAAAACAAGTCTTAGGGAGATAAATCCAGTATTTGTGAACCTAAGGCGAGATATTCGATAGCTTACAACTTAATTTGCTTTAAACCCAGGTAAAATGTAACATGTTTACATGTTTTTTTTGTTGTTGCTTAAAACACAGTTTTTGAATTGTAAAAATTGGTTTTTCTTCGATATAAATATATGTTTTTGAAAAGAAATGTGGTATTGAAATGTAAAGAGTTAATTTTTATTTTATTTTTATAAATATAATATTAAAAAAAATTCCAATACATTCTAAAAACAAATGTTAGTAGAGACACGTGTGGCCTCTCGTGCAGCAGGTCGCTTACCGAATTTTATGTTTGCGAGTACCCCCTTAATAAAGATTAAGACGTATTTAAAATATCAAATTATAGATTTTTATAAATATGTAAAAAGATAAGTTAAAATAATATTTATAATATACGAGTATAAATATAATACAACATATTCTATTAAATTTAAATGATTCGTTCATCTTTTTTAGCCAAACAGGCAGTTCACAACGAAGTGCTAGTGCCCACACTGATGTATGGAACCGAAATGTAGATAAAAAAGATACTATAAATAAATGTTAGGCTGAGTTCAAGAAAGATTATTTGAGGAGGTTTGTAGATGTGGATCGAATGGATAACGAGAGAAAGACTAAGAGGGTATATTTGGCAGGTGTGAACAAGAAAACGGAACGAGGACACTTTAGAAAATGAGGTTATCGCGTAAAACTGAAGTCAAATGGATTATTATATGTATACTTATATATGGTAAAGCAGTTTCAGGTAAAGGCATGGATAGGCCAAATGCCGTATGTTTTGCGTCGCTTTATTTGCAATTGTTCACTTGATTGTTGGCTATAAACAAGATGATAAAGCCAATACGCATTGTTCAACAAACCGTGTTTCGAGGCGAGATAAGGGACTATGGCCCCCTTATTGTTACTTTAATCTTATAGCGGAAATAAACGAAACAATTTCATTAAAACTAACCTAATTTGAACATGACGCGAAACTAAAAGATATCAAAAGCATATGGAAGACTTGAACAATTCGTTTAATAAGATGAAGGTGAAAAATGTATGGTGAAACTCAAATTGAATCAAAGTAGAAAAAGATACGTGTAAAAATGAAAGAGAAACATTATTTGTATATTTGATTGATGACTATATTACCTAAATTTCGAAGGTTGTAAACACATTGTAAGTGACAGGAACGATTTCGGTACAATTATCTGTTGTCGAAAGCCAGTATCAGGTCGCGGTTGTGACTGATTTGGTCACAAAGTACATTTTCGGTGTTCTGGGCTACATTCTGGGCTTTATTTTACGTTATATGAGATTCCTTCCCAAGTATTTCATTTGCGACTGATATGGTCACAAGGTAGGTACATTCTCGACGTTCTGGGACCACATTAGCCACATTCGAGACCACAATTGCTCATGGGGTTTATTTTACGTTATATGAGATTCCTTCCCAAGTATTTCATTAGCGGCTGATATGGTCATAGGGCACATTTTCGGGGTTCTGGGACATTATTAACCACATTCAAGATCACAATTGTTCATGGGCTTTATTTACGTTGTATGAGACTCTTTCTGTATGAGAAACGTCTGAAAAAATATTTTTCGAACTTCCTTTTTTGTTTTTTTTTTTAACAATATTTAATAATCTAATTTATTGCCATTCAGAATAACATTTCCATCATCAGGTCAACTATACTTGACCTGATAATGGAATGGATAATGGAATGGAATTCCAAAACCGGCAGTCGTGAAGTAGTTTATAAATGGTATTACACAAAGTGAGCCATGAATGATAAGGAGAGTGTTATATTAGCATACCACAAAGGTAACAATGCTTTCAAAATACAAAATACAGTATTAATTTATTTCCGAAAGGTGAATTGGTCAAGTTTGCAAGGTAAGACATTTCGATCACTCCTTTCAAGAACGTCATAAATCAAAAAACTTGATTTTTCAGGCAAACATTTTTAAAGTTTGAAAATATAATACAATGTTTCAAAAATAAATATGAAGTCACGTATTGAACTTTTTACTGTGCAACAGGATCTTTTTAGGTAAAACCTGAATGTTTTTTCTTCATTTGAAAAATATTTAGTTTATTTAGAAAAAATAATTAAACAATACCTTTTATTCAAAATGCAAAATCAACACTTTCTGCCCTGTAGCGGGTAAATATTAAGTTAAAAATACGCCACCTTTGCTGGGATGTAGTACATTTTCTGGGCATTCAGAAAACACGCACAACTGAAAATTGACGATTTTTGATCTATGACGTTCTTGAAAGGAGTGAGCGATTTGTATTATACTATATTTCCAAATCGAGTTTATTTTTTTCTATCACACACACAGTATGGGAACGAGCAGCCGATCGTGCAATTAAAGTAATTTGTTGTATTGAAGTTCATTGTCCACCCACTGGATATATTATACGGGATGGCATGTAATTCTCAATTGTGACACTTGGACGGGAAGTCTGTCGTTTAAAAAAGTCCGAGCCCACGGATCGGATGGAGCTTAGGTCGGACAAAATACCCACGAACAAGACGGGGCATAAGCCGGACAAAATATCATGATCGAGATGGAAAGATTGATGAAGACATAGAAAGGAGAGTGAATGCTGGGAACAAAGTGAATGGTGCACTGAAATCAGTTATAGCAAATAAAAACCTATCAGCGGAAGCTAAACTGGCAGTGCACAACGGAGTCCTGGTTCCAACTCTAATGTATGGAAGTGAAACATGGAGTTGGCAAAAGAAGGATGAAAGTAGACTGAATGCAGTCGAAATGCGATCTCTCAGAAGAATGTGCGGCAAAACGATGTACGATAGATATGCGAATAGTGAAATAAGGAAGGAATGCAAAGCTGAGATAAGCATTATCGATAAAATTAAGAAAGGTGTGTTGAGATGGTTTGGACATGTAGAACGAATGAGTGAGGAAAACAGGTAAAACAAATTTATGAGGCGAATGTTAGTGGGAAAAGAAGCAGAGGAAGACCGAGAAAAACATGGCACGATCAGGTATGCCAAATACTTGAAAGTGGTCAGGTTAGGAGTAGTAACAATCGGCGGGTATGTATGAGGAGATGCATGAACGTGGAAGAGGCGAAGAATGTTTGCAAGGACAGAGTGGTGTGGCGCTCTATTCTCTCTGCCTACCCCTGCGGGGAAGCGGCGTGATGGTTAGTTAGTTAGTTAGAGATGGAGAATAGGTCGGACAAAATACCCGAGATCAAGATGAAGCATAGGTCGGTCAAAATACTCACGATCAATATCTTATTGATCGTTAATAAAGCAATTGAAGAGATATTTGACAAAGTATTGTCGTATCATTGACAAAGTATACATCGTAAATTCTTATCTATGGGCTTTTCATATTTATAGCGGCAAATCGGATCGTGATTTAGTAGATACTAAAAATAATCTTCAAATGTTATGTTTATTATAATAATGATTTTGGATGATTTATATAGCGCCATGATTTTAAGGACTCTTATGTTGAATACTGTGCCGGTCATATAAAATATAATAGATGGTAGAGAATATATAATGGCTTTAACTGAACAAGAGTCTTCTTCTTCAAATCTTCAAACTCTCATCCGCACCCGATGGTCATAGGGCACTGCATTATATAAACGCAGTGTTATCTTGATCGTCAACACATTAAAAAAAGTAGAAAAGGTGCCCTCCGCGTCAGGTATCAGTCCAGGGTAATATTGAATAAATATTACAGTAAAAAAATATCTCATATTTATTTTAACCACCCCTGGGAATCGAACTTGGGACCTCCAGTACGGTAGCCGAGCGTGTTGACCATTACACTACGGAGGCGGACAACAGTACGATCGCCTATTTAATGGACCTTTCCTATAAAATATTACATTTTAACAGGATTTTGCGAATACACCTATAAGTATTGCGGATACATTGTGTATTACTAGTTGTATCCATTATCAGACGCAACAGCTATACGACGATACGATAAACAGTAACGGCGAGATAACGGTGTCCGCCCACTGAAGGCCGACTACTGGGCGAGGTGTAGGAGAATGAGGGCGGGAGTGTGTGGGCGGAAGGGCCGCCCAGGGCGCCGCTTGAGAGTGCTACAGCTTCAAACTAACCTCGGCACTGCAGGAGACCTCTCAGGAGCAGCAGGTCAATGACCAGAGGGATCTAGGGATCGAGAGATCAAGTGAAGATATGATGAAGGAATGACGCATGGATTATGTTCTTATGACATATTTTTTTGTGAAATTTCATTGTAATAATACTGACTTAGACTAATCACAATGTGATGTAAAAAATAATTAAATTGCGTTAATTAAATACCGTTGATTAAATTGTAAATAAAAACACTTGTTAAACCACTCTAGTGGTAAAAAATAACAAGCGTTTTTACGATTATTTATAATTTAATTGAAACCAATTAATTTCATTATTGCCTGTGATAGGTCATAAGCCCTGTAAATACCCAGACTTCCATATTCTTCTTTATCTACATTAAGATGTACAAAAAATTAATCCTGCGTCTCCTGAAAAGTCGTTATTAGCCCCATTCAAGGGATCTTGCATCCCTTATGTCACCGCGACCATATTAGGTCTATTGTGACCTCCCTCTGTATTACAGCTCACTGCCAAGACCTGCGTGAGTCATGTAACTCACGATCTGTATTGGTGGTAGGAGCTTCACCTTCTCGGAGTCCAGTAGAGGTGCCCCAAGGATGTGACTTCGTTTGCGAGCGAGTGCGTCACAATTGTAGAGAATGTGGGTTGGCGTTTCCCCATTATTAGCCCCATACATTAATTTGTATTTCGAATGATAATATATTCACCATGAGGTAGAATAACTGATAAACACCCATTTATAATGTCTTCTATGTGACATTGTGACAATTGCAAATTCTTTACACGTGTCCAGATGAAGGATAGGACAACGAAGTTCAAAACACCCGCAAGAGGTGTAAACTACAAACAGGAAAAATCTAGAATAACTCAAATAGAAAAGCAGTTGTATTCCTCGTGATGATTTAAGCAATTTAATTTGACCGACGAATCTCCTGATTGCTCTCCGCGTGATTGTGTAATCGTCAGCACCGCCTCAGTTAAATGGATTAATCTGCTTCCAACTATCGTCCATGTGGTACAACATCAACTCCCACTATCGTCTGGCCGAATACTAGTCCACAGAACCAATCCAATACGGCAGATACAATCAAAGTCTGTGGACGTTTTGGGGGGAAAAAATGGCCATGATTCTCATCTAGATACCTGACACAAAATTTGCATCGAACTCTACATACTTCGCATTTCAGATCCATTGCGTGGGAACAGCATAATATTATGTAACTGAATGTAGCCACCTACAAACTATGATAATCTGAACAGCCGACGTAATCACACATGCATAATAATTTTTGTTTTTATTTTATTATTTTATTTGTCAATTCAACAGAACAGTTACATAAATTCATTAGCATTAACAAGTAACACAAAACAGGTATTTCTACCATTCCAGTTACAAAATTTCCCATTTGTAAGTTAGTAAAAATACCTGGAAGAGGGACGGGAGAGAGATTAAGGGGAGAAGGGAAAGATCAAAGCTCAAGTCAAAGACAAAGTATGTGACAAAAGGGACACACTACGATATGAATGTCGACTTACTATGTAAGCGATCTCAGTGCTGACAACGTCGAGTAGCACATATCGAAATTCCCATATTCATCATTGACCAATTTTGATGAACGATAAACATAGGAACTACATATATTTAAAGTTTGTTCTACTCTATGTTAAACAATTACTGTGTCTGAGAGTATGTAATTCAACACTATTTTGAGTGATGCCAAATACTTGTTCACAAATCTGCATTATCTCCAATTATAGGAGTTATTTTTCATATTATTTTTTGACATCTCATCAAAGATGAAGAAGAATATAGAAGTCTGGGCATATTCTTCTTCATCTTTGATGAGATGTCAAAAAATAATATGAAAAATAACTCCTATAATTGGAGATAATCCAGATTTTGTGAAAAAGTATTTGGACACACTCAAAATGAGGTAAATTAATTGAGGTAATATCACACTACACTCAAAATGAGGTAATAATTGGTAACACTCAAAATGAGGTAATAATTGACCAGTCTGATGATGTCGGTAACGACGAAACCCGGTCGCTGGTCAAATAAAAAAAGTGGAAAAGCTAAAAATATTGGTTTTAATCTAATAATAAATTAATTAATTAACAGGTCAAATTACTAGCTAAAATAATTCAACACTTGCGAATTCGTTGACTAGACGGAGACAAAGAAAAATAATTAATTTATATCCAGTATTGATTTAGGTTAAAGTACTACTTTTGCAGGTCAATACATATTTAAATGCGAGGTCACATAGGGTAAAGTAGACGAAGGCTACATGTCCCATGGGCATAAATGGCCATCCATTAATATGAGATGCAGAATAAAAACACTAGAATCGGTTGCTGTCAACATCACACCGAGGCTATATACTGCTCTATGATGTCAACCTTAATTTATTATTACAGTCTTTAACTCTATTTAAAACATTTGCCACGGTTCGGGTAAAACACTTGACGAATGTATTGAATTGCCATACAGCACATTAGAAACGGTTTCTGCTTATTGTGTATAAAACATTAAACAATTCGCCTGTTTTCTAATTCAAACGTCTGTTTTTCCAATTCAATCAATATCATTGTCTTTTTTATAAGAAAAATGATAAATATTGTATTTGATTCCGCAGTACGAAGCCGGAAAACACATTAATCACAATGGAAATTTAATTTGAAATTATTTATGAACGACGCGGAAAACTTTTGCGGACTTTTCATCATTTTGTCAGCCTGAAATACCGTACTAACCAGAGATAAAAGCAGTTACTACGATAGTATATATTGCAACTATTACAAGTATGACCATTTGCAATTTTATAATTATTTATATAACTGCTGGTCATCAACCGATAATTGGACATAATAATTACGTTTTATTTCCATAAAAATATACTAGCACCTGATTTGATCCGGAGAGACCGCATTTTATAAGCTGTCTAGGAATTGATGGCACTATAATAGTGCGGAAAAGGTATTATATGCATATGAAATGTACTTAACAATGTACTGAAATGGTTAAGAAAGTTAGGTTGCATCGAGAGAGGTGTAGAAAATCTCCGTAAAACGTGATGTCTCTTAATAACCAGTCAAGTTTATTTGCAAACGTTGACTCGAACGCCGAACAACTTTCGTTGACGCCGGGTTTCTGTATGATCGTGATTTTTTCTTAACCGTGAGTTTGTTAAACCAGACATTCGACTAAATACGAGATTGAACTTGAGTAAGGTCGGGCGTGCGAGTACCTGACTACAAGCAGTAATTGTATGTAGTCAGCCGAATAACAGCTATTAGCTAGAATCTAGTTTTGGAATCTTACGAGTCAAGAGTTTAAGAGAGTAAGTGAAAGTCATTATATGCAATAAAAGCGGCGACAATAAGGCAAAGCGATATTAAATTAGTAATGAAGAGTACACTTTGAACATTTATTCAAGTGACGGAATAATTAAGATGCAAATGACCAAGTGCGAGCGGTAAAATTATACGATTTTACAGTTTAATTGCATTATTGACTTAAGTGAAATTTCATATACGTCGGAAAGGAAGAGATAAAAGAGAACTTGTACGTTTTCTCTGTCGGAAAAAAACTCGGAAGAATGCAATTCAGAAGTTTAGAACCATATTTAGAAGCCGGACAGGTGAGTTTAAAATCCTACTGCAGTACTAAGAATGAACCGATGGAATGTGACGGAATACTAACACTATTGATAGTAACACCCATATATGAAAAATATAAACTTAAGACATTCTTGGACGATATAGTCAAATGATATGTAAGCAATATAAATTTATAATAACGAATATATAGAAGTAATTTGAGAAACAAGTCGTAAAAGATAAAAATGATCTATCAAATCGTCACTTCAATGCAGAACTATCCTAAGTGGCATCCTAAGTCAATTTTTTTTTAATGTATTGGGTTTTTTATACTACTGATTTTTTTAAGCACAAAGTTATTAATTCTTCAATTATACTTAACCCCAGACTTCAGGACTTATTTCAATGTATCTTAATACGGGACTATATCTAGTAAAATGTACGACGATAATAAAAACTCACATTTTACCTAAAAAAATTTTTTTTTTAATAAGTGCAACAAGTTTTTGAGTATTTTATATAAAATATCGATAAAAATTAAGATACATGCTAGTTCTCACTACATTCACAGATTGAATATGTACATCGTAATTTTAACGAATATCCCGTAATCAAGGGTTAAAGTTCCAAAACTGACGGGAAATATTTAACAAATTACAACTCATGACAGTCCACCAACTAAACGCTTAAACAATCCTTACATATGCATTTGAGAATAACTCACCCAAACCATATGACTTTTTCTTAACGAAACAAAAAATATTTAATATGAATATTTATGTACTTGAAATCTATCAAACGGTGGAAGATATACTCGTACATATGTCGAAGATTTAGTGATGAAATGCACGTCTCAAATATCATAATAAAACTGTTGCTTCCTAAACTCCCTCAAAAATGCCAGTAACGACTGTTGGCCAGGAGGGCGACAATATGATCGTGGCATTTAAAATACAAACAAAATAAATACCCGTGAGAAAATATTTTAAAATCTACAACTCGCAAATCTGATGTGCGCCAGACCAAGTAACCCAATATCTGCAAATCGGTATGCAATGTCTGATTGTGCCACGCAAAGATTATTGCAAAAAGTTTCCTGCTAAAAAAAGTGTCGGCCTGAACGGAATGGACCGACAGACGGACTTGGCTGACTATGAACAAGCCTGCAAGTATCTACTTATCAAAACACGATATCCAATGAACGAAAAAAAAACACATGAAAACAGACTGTCAATGTCGATATGAATTTCCAACATTTTGAGTGTGTCCAAGTATTTAGACACACTCAAAATGTTGTATTCATTTAAGAGTTTCTGCTCAATAAAAAGCATCTTTTCATCTCACCAATAGATGTCTCTAGTGATTCAAGAACAATGTTTCCAAAATTGGTTCATATAAATAGAACTTCCAAGAATTTGAGTAGTGTGGTTGTCAATAATGTGGGTAGAATTGGTGAATGTTACACGTGTGTAATAAAGTGATCACTAAAACCAGCCTATGACGGTCGTCAGCCCCGTAAATGCCCAGACTTCCATATTCTTGTTCATCTTTGATGAGATGTCAAAAAATAATATGATCGATATGTATTGTTTAGGACATAGGTTGCAAAACTTATATGACCCATAGCCCCCCTTTTAGATAAAAAATACACAAGGCCCCCCTGGAAAATTGTCTTTTTTTTAAATTATTTAAAACTGGTGTTGTAAAAAATGTAGTAAACTTTTTTTATATATTAACTTACAATGTCATAAATAAGATACGCGAATCGATGCATAAACCACATATGTATGCATATGATTTGAAATATCACAAAATCATAAATAATATTTATCAAAGTGATTTTTATTTAAAAAAAACACATACTTAGTATGTAACAAATTAGATACGTATGTTATATACATAGTGTAATATCAGATTTTTAAAATTCTATAAAGTTGTACATTTTAGAACCTCATGGCCCCCTGTTCGCTTCCCTGGGCTACCCTACCTCTCCAGGGCCAGAGTTACCCCCTCAGCTCTCTCCAGGGTCCCCATGGGGTGGTGCCAGGGACCCCACTTAGGGAACATGTGGTTTAGCACAATGACAGTATATTTTATTATTGGATGGAATTTGATATCGGTTACCAGACCAATCAAATATTGGTACAAATACGAGTAGGTACCTACATATATACCTTTAGTCTATATAGGTACCTACTATGCATACATACATAAATCAAAAATCGTCAATTCTCAGTTGTGCATGTTTTCGAAATGCCCAGAAAATGTACTATATCCCAGCAAAAGCGGCATATTTTTAACTTAATATTTACCCGCTGCAGGGTAGAAAGTTTTGTTTTTGTATTTTGAAGAAAAGGTATTGCTTTATTATTTTTTTAAATTTACAAAATATTTTTTCAAATGGAGAAAAAACCTTCAGGTTTTACCTAAAAAGATCTGTTGCACAGTAAAAAGTGGCTTGATATTTATTTTTAAAACATTTTATTATATTGTAAAACTTTAAAAACGTTCTGAAAAATCAAATTTTTGATTTATGAGTGAGCGATATTGCAACTTAAACTATGGTGACGCAGGAAGCAGATTTGTTCCAGAAAATGGAGTTTTAGCATTATTTCTTAACTTGCTACCTTTTTTTTTACGTACAAGGTTTATATAATAAAGTCTATTCTACAAAAGCAATCAACAATTAATTTTGAACATAAATAAAAACAGCCAAAAACGTATACGAGTACGTTCGATCTTTTATTGTGACGTCAATTAACGCATGAGTTGAAAAGCCAATGACGTTGGCTTTAGAAAGAACAAAAGCTTATAGAAGTTTCAAAAAATAATGTTTTTCTCTAAATGACATTTACCAAGGAATTTTCGTTAAAGGTAACGAATCGGGTTTAGTTTATATATATTTTAAGCAAATTAGGTACAGAGCGACGGTAATTTACTTTATTTTTTAAAATAATTTTTATGATTATTTTTTATTAGTATTTCGATTGTAAATAAAAATACGACTTGACACTGGCAGAAACATCCTCTAAGTGGGTGATAAAAATTAAAAATGGATAAGTATAGGTTATGTATAAGTATAATCAATTTATATTTGTTTATTTATTTATTTCATATTTAGTGTTTGGATCGAAAGATCTGATGTGGCGAAATTGACAGTAAAAAAACTCAATCTATCAGTATTGTATTAGCATTGTTAAAAAAATTATGAAGTTTTTTTTTTTAAGGAATAACCCGCAAAGATTTTAGATGCTTGTCTGCAGGTAGGATAGTAAGGAAGGGAAGGTAAATGTGAAAAAATACACCACAAACACTCGGACCAATTGAAAATAAATATATCTTGAATTCATTTTGCAATTGGCGGGAATCGAACCAGCGACGCCAGTTTCGCAGTCGAGCGTCTACCGAACTACGCCACAGCGCCTGCCTGTTGTTGATGATATTTTAAACATCCTAGGCTTGTTTTCAAGCATAGATGAATAACAATAATCATTCTACTGATATGTACCTACACTTTTATTCAATTACGAAATTCAAGGCCGTTTGCAAAGCAAATATTATATTAACATATCGAACGCACACTTGGCCGGACGTACACTGTTTTGAAGCTCGGTAAACACAAAATAAAACGCAGTTAAAGGTTATATCAACAAGAATAGCCTACTTGGAAAATACGGCTTAATTCTTTGTTATTTACCATTTATTTACAACATCTAAAAAAATCATTATTTACGGTATTCATAGACCGATACGTTACCATCATAGTATATTGTTTCATAATTGTTTCATAATACAAAGGTAGCTCGCTTATCCAAACGTTATTCGCGCAGTGGGTCGTTCGGATTAGGGAATCGTTCAGATTACCGAACGTTTTGAGAAAAATGAGAGAATAAAAGGAAATTTTGGTACATGGAATTCAACTTTCATTTAGGTAATGAATGAATAATTAAAACACTGTTTTTATTATTATAGCTTGAAAAAATATATGGTCACTCAAAAATATATGGTTTGAGTGATCACTTTATACAAGTGCAACATTCACCGTTCTACAACAACCACACTACACAAATTGTGGAACTTATATATATACATATATATATGTATATATAATATGATTCATACGTCGCTTCATGTGAGAGCTCGCAGCAGTATCTACGATTTATTTCAGTAAGTTTTATTTAGCAGAGACCCTTTTCAATGTATGCAAGATCCTAATCGAATTATTTTACATACTGGGGGACCCCTGAAAACATGATTCTCACTTTTTTTATGAAATTCGTAATTTGAGCAGTTATTTTACTGACAACATTTTCACGTGTATTAAAGTATTTAAATGAAAAATAAAATATTTCAATAATACCTTGGTACTTCAACTGGTAATATAATGGTAATTATTAATTAATCAGTCTGGAGTCGTGACATTTGACGCGGTAAACAATGTACATCTAGTGCTTATTTGCCAACTAGAAAATTGAGTGAAAACAGTGAAATTGTCACCTGGGTCGGCTGAAAGAGCCCTGAAGCTATTTTCAGGACAAACTGAAAACACTTTCGAGGTAACAACAAAATTATGCTGCAGGTAACGAGACGACGGACAACAACTTACGCAATTGGAGCAGGTTAAAGATCTCAAAACGAATATCGCGTAATTGAACACTTACGAGTTCATTGTTGGAACCGAGTCAAAACTGAATATAACCACTACCAAGGTTGTCAATCATATTAAAATTCTTGCAAAACATAACTCAAACAACGTCAATGTTGACATTAGCGTCTTCTCAATCACTCCCTCAATAGTCAGTGGCGTGCGCAGAGTTTTTAATTAGGGTAGGCAGTAGGGTACATTCTGCATTGCTCCTGTTCTCTTATACGGCTGTGAAACATGGCACCTTACAAGGGCCCAAAGCAGCCGTGTACTAAGCTTTGAGAATAGGAGTCTGCGGAGAATTTTAGGCGTGCGGTTGTTTGACTTTGTGAGGAATGAAGAGATAAGGCGTAGGACGCAGCAAATCTTGGTCACAACTGTCGTCAAGAAAAGACGATTCGGTTGGCTTGGCCATGTACTCCGCATGCCTCCCGAGAGCCTTAATCAAGCTTGCCTCTTTTACAAGGCATCAGGTTCGCGCCGCCCAGGACGACCACTGCTGACGATTCGTCGGCAGTTCTCGTCAGAACTTCGGGACGCGGATCTAAATTGGGAGGATGCAAGGGAGCTGGTAGCGGACAGAAAAGCCTGGAGACAGTTTGTGGACTCCATATGCGCCACCTAGGGGGTAGATATGGTTTAGTAATAGGCAGTAGAGTTGGGTAAGGATATATTAAAAGCTGTCCCACCGCATTCCCAGATCTGATACCGAAGCATCTAGGCTTCCTGACAGACCTTCTCTTGCAAAGCAATTTTAAACTAAGCTGCGAAATTTATTGAAAATGTAAAACAAAATTGTATCCCAATTTTACTGTGAATTTACATTTAATGGCTTTCAATATCCCTGTCACTGCCAATCAAAATAAATACAAGTTTGTAAATCCATCACCAAATTCTCTAGAGTTGGGTAAGGATAAGGCATAATAGGCACTGGTCGTGTTTCTATATGGAACGCGAGTTATCCAGGGTAGGCACTGCTTTTCTGCCTATATAGAATTCACGCCTCTGTCAATAGTATCAGGACATATCCAGGAATACAGGTCATTTTTATTTACTAGCTATTAATTTTAAAACAATGTTAACTTGTATGTTATTTATTATTTTAGCATTTATTTGTGTCACATTCACCTTGTCTGCACCCAATGGTGCATAAGGCGCTGAATCGTATCCACGCAGTGTTGCCTTGATTGTTAATTTAATGAAGGCAAGATGATCTGTCCTGCGCTTCTTGTACCAGTCCAGGTTGATATTAAATAAATATGAGAGCCATAATTAATGACATTTAATTTAATACTACGGAAGAGAGAGAAAAAAAATATACATACATATATATATATATATATATATATATATATATATATATATATATATATATATATATAAATACTTATATATATATACTTATATATATATATATATATATATATATATATATATATATATATATATATATATATATATATAAATAAATATATATAATATATATATAAACTTCAGAATGACATGAAATGACACTCTACAGTCGCTTCCTTGAGCTGTTTACTGTATTTGCCGCAATTATTATCGTTAATAACACGTTGATTTATTCGATTTTTAATATAACAATTTCATAAATCTCGTCACAACTTATAATGGTGTAACCTTCCGTCAGTGTTCATAAAAAAGATTGACATAATATTACTATTTAAGTCATTTTATTATACTGAGTTGTAAAAACTAATACGTCTGTCTCTACATACTTCGTGATTCAATATGTGACTTCATTCCTCAGAAATAGTAACAGACTTATTGACCGCTAATAAGATGGGAAGGAAGTCGAGTTTTGACTGACAATCGGGGCGGAAATGCGATATGTTCCACTTCAAACACATTTGTCAGCCAATACAGAAAATATAAACAGCGCTTCTCCTAACTATTATTATGGCCTCTCTAGAATATTTATTTTCAAAAAGAGTATGCAACGAAATGATTTTTAATCGATATAAATCTATAGTTTCTTCTTTGGATAAAGAAATTTAATAAAAAAATTATGTGAATATCCTGCCATTTAGGCTGAAACATGGGGCCCAGATTGGTAAACGTCAATAAACTATTGGTACTATTGACGTCGTACGCATCGTATTGTGGGGTAATTACTATAGCTAAATAGCTTCGAAATCCATGATTTGAGTTAGCCACTAAAAGCATTAAGATTTTCTGGTCTGCATATGCGTCAAATATGAAATCTTCAAGAATTTTCACGATTTTTTTTATATTATAAAAATACAGAAACTATATTTCAATCTCCAAATAAAGCCTATTGAAGAGTTACTTAGTTGTGACAGATACCCTTGTGATATTTTAACAACGTAATGCTGATATGTTTGAGACCGAAAATGTCGTACGATGGAGTAGAGAAAAAAGAAGATTTCAGAAAGACCATGTCAACAGGATGGAAGAACCAAGGATCCCATACATTGCGGCTAACGAGATACCACGTGGTCATCGCCTTCCTAGAAGACCATCAAAGTGATGGAAAGACCTAAGAACAGAAGAAGAAGAGATAAAGCTTTTAGGACACGATACGTACTGATTTTTTTTTAATTCTTGGAATAATTCCTGCGATGAATGATGATGATCTTGAAATTGCGATCCATTTCATGACAAATACGTGTTAAAAATCAATTTTCAGTTTCAGGGAGCATTTTTATAATATAACTGAAATTATATTTAAAAATAAACTTATTTTTTAAACAGAATTTATTCTTCAATTACTCATATTGTACACGGATACGGAGACAAAGACCACTTAAGAAATAAATAAAATAAATATTTAAAAACTGAATCGTGTTACATTTGTGTAAACTATGGTAATACATAATATTAACACAGATAGCAACTGAGTGTGTGTATATTTTTTAAGACCGCGTCGGAAAAATCAAAAAGATTTTCCTATGTTTAAACAGACTCGATAAATACACGTTCAATTTACGTGTTTATGTTTCGCAACGTGCTGGAATTGACATATTACTTCTTTATAAAACGACAGCTGTTTCGTCCGCTGGAGAAGATTGTTCAAACTGAGCCAAAACAGGCCTTCAATATGCTCATTATGCTCTTATATATAAGTCTCAACGGTGAGGATCAAAAGGAACAATACAATACAGACTTTAACTCGAGAAAACACAAAGTGAAATTTTCAAAAACATTATTTTAAAATATGTAGTTAAAAAATGTCACATGTCGATAATAACAAATTGCCAGTTTAAAGTAACATGAATAACTGAGTTCAATAAACCGGAAAATAAATAGAATTCTGCATTTTTAATAAAATATTTTGGTTTTTTAATTGAACTAAAAAATATAAATGTTTTGAAAATGTCATTGAAGATATAAGGAAATTAACGTAAGACTGAACTAGGGATAATTGAAAAGACGAAGAAAAGTTGTTTAAGGTGGTATGGACATGTGGAGGGAATAGAGAACGAGAGAATGATGAAGAAAGTATATTTGGCAAATGTGAACGAGAGAACAGAACGAGGACGGCCAAAAGAGATATGGCGCGCCCAGATGAAACAGAACCTAAGATCCGGTGGTGTCAAAAATCTACGTAATCGGAGGGCATGTACGACTTTATGTATGGATATGAAGGAAGCTAGGAGTGTTTGTCTGGGAGAGATGAATGTGGCGTTCCATCCTATCTACCAACTCCTGCATGGAAACGGCATGATGGTAGCAGTAGTAATAGAAGTTAATGTAAAAAATTAAAGGAAAGTATGTACGTACTTCTATATAAACATTTCTTTTTATTTCACTGGGAATGAAACTCAGGATCACATATAGGGCAGTCAAACGTGCTAACTACTACCCTGCGAAGGTGGATTGTATTAGCATATCAAGTAATAAACTTATATTCTTTAAAATGTACAATTGTTGCGAACGGAAAAATGTACACAAATTATTTTAAATTACTAAAACAAAACTGGCAAAATTACCGGAAACTATCTGAACGTGCATGCATTAGAAATTGTCGTAAATATCCTTGAAAATTTTGCGATACGCTAAGCGTAGACAAACGTCAAAATCGCACAGCATATATGGATTGAAAGTGAGGTCAACTGTGGGATATTTTATCAAGGTCTATTTATATATTACTTACCACACAGTTTCCTATTATAGAACACATAAAATAAAAGTAGCACTCATTCTTATACGCTGGCAAATTAATATGAATAATGTCAAAACGTTATCTAGCCGTATGATTTATTTTAAAGGAGTAATTCGCATTCCGATTCTACAACCGATCCATCAACTTCCGTCACTATATTGGTACTTGGTCCAATTTATATCAATCGTGAATTTCGATAAACAAGTCATCGTTATGTTTGTATATATTTTTTTAACATGTCTACAATATATAATATTTTCAAAGTTTTGAAGATTATAATATATACCACATGCATCAATAAATTACTCTCACACGAGAAGGCACCTCCTAGGAAAACATACGAATCACAATACGGCTGTCCAAACTTAAAACACAGTATGGGACATTTTTTTGTAGTACTTTTTTTTGGCATTTTTTGACTAAGTAGAGTCTACTTAGTCCAAAAAATGCAAAAAAACGTACTACAAAAAATGTCCCTTACTATGTTTTGAGTTTGGACAGCCGAATTGACAGTACAAGATCTGAAACACACAAACACGTGAAACAAAATCTAACACATACCATTTTTGGTCAGAAGGACTGATTATTTTGTAATAAAGTTGTAAAATCATTAAAGTGATTTTTTCACTTTAATATTTATTCAACATTACCCTGGACTAGTACCCGAAGCGAAGGGCTGATCACTTTCCCTTCATGTGTTAACGATCAAGATAACACTGCGTTTATATGATGCAGTACCCTATGCACCATCGGGTGCGGATAAGGGTTTAAAAAAAATATTTAAAAAAAATATGATAAAAAATGCATATTTGTCCTCAGAAAATGACAGCCGAATCAATTAACGAAATCGTTTTTATTTTATTCATAAAAGCCGATACATCTGTTAGAAGATTCGCAAGATGGCTTACAGATCGTCAATTTCCTATGCCCGTCACGCAGTTTGCGGGTAGTGGAGATTGGCAGTGTAGCGAGCGGCGTGTGCGAGGACTCGATAAAAAGCGAGCCGCCCAGTGCGAATTGCACCAACCGCAGAACATAAACGTAAACAGTAAAATCACACGAGGCTACACAGACGTCAGTATTTGGGACCTCTGCCAATTCACGACGGGTTATTGATCCAAGACAACATGTCGATACCGAGCCCTTTCACCTAACCATAATGGTAATCACTTTAGAAAACACGTGAAACAAATTAGAAACTGCAATTGAGAAAACATAGTAGCGTAATTAATAAATTCGATTAAAAGTGAGCAACAATTTCGTGGGAGCATCGTACAAATATAAAACGGCCATTACAAAATACATTAGCAGATTGGTGAACGTTACGCGGTATATAATGTGTCCACTTCAGCCAGCCAATGCCAGTTCGTAAAGCTTTTGAATGCTCAGACTTTCACATATCACTCACTCCTTTCAAGAACGTCATAAATCAAAAATCGACATTTTTCAGTTGTGCATGTTTTCGGAATGCCCAGAAAATGTACTATATCCCAGCAAAAGAGGCATATTTTTAACTTAATATTTACCCACTACAGGGCAGAAAGTGTTGTTTTTGCATTTTGAAGAAAAGGTATTGTTTAATTATTTTTTTAAATATACTAAATATTTTTCAAATGGAGAAAAAACCTTCAGATTGTACCTAAAAAGATTTGTTGCACAGTAAAAAGTTACATAAGTGGCTTGATATTTATTTTTAATGCATTGTGTTATATTTTTAAACTCTAAAAACGTTCTCCTGAAATATCACGTTTTTTGATTTATGACGTTCTTGAAAGGAGTGAGCGATATATTCTCTTTGTATAAAAAGAAAATTCGTCTGCCAATATAACTTTATTTTTTAGAAACAAAAAATTAAGTATTTAGACATCTCAACATACATGAAGATTAATATGGAAGTCTGGGTATTTACAGGGCTTACGACCCGTCAAAGGGTGGTTTAAGTCATCATTTTATGCATGTGTAACATAACTCAGCCATGTAAATACCCAGACATCCATATTCTTCTTTATCCATATCAAGATATCAAAATGTAAAAATAATCCCTTAGCGGAGAATTCCAGATTTGTAAACTAAGATTTTGACGCACTCAAATGTTGTGGAAAAAAAAAGTATACTGAATGAAGTTTTTTATTTTAATTTCACCCTCTTCATCGACAGCGTCATTTTCAAATACAGATTCACATACCGTATTTGAAAATGACGCAGAATGCATCAAAACACGTGTCACAATAGATTTTAAGAAATAGTGGTATTGACCAAGTCAAAACATACATTAAAAACTGCGGAGATTTCGGCAAGTAACTCAACCCAAAATATTAATCTACCAAAAACATAATTTTAATATATTTTATTTCAATAGCACTTTTAGTTACTTTTTCGCAATATTCCTAGGTATGGTTTAATATATAATATAGACGTGGTTTTACAAGCAAACGATAAAGAACGGGTCACCTATCTAGTTCACATATTGACTCTACAATGTAATTTAAGAGCGGTGCAGTGGAATGAACACTATAAAGGCTCTAGTTGCTATGCATTCTATATAAACACACAATATATACGTGGGTAAAGTGTTACGTGAGTCGTTTCACGTATTCCTATTAATAATCAAGAAAAAATCCAATAATATATTTATATATTCAATATTAAAATCAGTCCGCCTCCGTAGTGTAATTAATGGTCAGCACGCTCGGCTACCGTTCTGGAGGTCCCGGGTTCGATTCCCAAGGGGGGTAAAAATAAATATAAGTGATTTTTTCACTGTAATATTTATTCAGTATTACCATGGACTGGTACCTGAAGCGGAGGGCTGATCACCTTTCCTTCATAAGTAAAACGATCATGATAACACTGCGTTTATATGACACAGTGCCCTATGCACCATTGGGGTGCGGATAAGGGTTTTATTATTTTTATTATGTTAAAATCAAACACCGATTGTATAGCCTTGCTATGGCATTTTCAAACTACTGTCCGTAGTTTATTTTTACGGTTTTTATTTGCCCTCACAAGAGTTGATATACATTTTTTTTAATTACAAGTCCATCATTGTAGTAATTCTAAATATCACAGATTATAGTTTCAACATATTTTATTGGCAAATACTTGTAGTACATACTATGCGATTAAAATTACAAACTATATAAGTATGTACAATATATTTTTTTAGGACATATTAGTACTACAAAATTTAATATAAAAAAAAGGTTTTGCTCAGAGTAGACATTTGGTTTTGCTTAGGACAGCCGATATGTAGATATTTAGTATTTGTTCAGAATAAAATACTTTATCGATTCCTCTAATCATATCGTTGAAAATATTTAAATCTTGTATTTTTAAAAGTGGATTCCGGTGATTAAGTGAGCCGATAAAATAAGATTAAAGCTAAGAGAAGATATTGCATTGCATGGCGCTTCGCATTAAATACTTTGTTATGAATTTATACAAAACATAGCCAATGAATAAGAAAGCAGAACGCGTATGAGAGAGCATATCGTTTATAAAATTCTTAGTAATGTTAGAACCATCTCAGTCACGGATCAAAGTCGAATCTTACCAGAATATACACAAAAGATTTTGCATCTTATACTTACAATAAAATTCATAGCTTAATAAAATAAAATAAAAATATAAAATTCATTCCAGGCAATTTAAAACTAAAATTTATTTTATTTACAATATATTGGGTGTGTCCAAACACTTCACAAATCGCTCACTCCTTTCAACAACGTCATATACCTATCAAAAAACCTGATTTTTCAGATCGTTTTTAAAGTTTAAAAATAAAATAAAATGTATTAAAAATAAATATCAAGCCACTTATTGAACATTTTACTGTGCAACAGATCTTTTTAGGTAAAACCTGAATGTTTTTTCTCCATTTGAAAAATATTTAGTACATTTAAAAAAATAATTAAACAATACCTTTTCTTTAAAATGCAAAAACAAATGCAGCGGATAAATATTAAGTTAAAAATATGCCGCTTTTGCTGGGATATAGTAGGTACATTTTCTGGGCATTTCGAAAACGTGCACAACTGAAAATTGACGATTTTTGATATATGACGTTGTTGAAAGATATGTGGGTTTCTCCACAATATGTCAGGAGTTATTTTACATTTTTGACATCTCAAAATTTTTGTAAAAAAAATATGGAAATCTGGACATTTACAGGGCATACAACCTGATCTGGCTTACGACTAGCTTATAACATATCGTAAGCCCTGTAAATGCCTAGACTTCCTTCTCCTTGTTCATCTATGTTAAGCTGTCAAAAATTAAAATACATTTGAATAATTTGGGCTTATTAATGAAAAAATTCAAAAATTATAAAATTGCATTTTTGCAACTATGTCATCTGCGAAGACTTGGCAGAAAGTGGAATGTAAACAAACCCACATTAATTTTGGACCGCGAGCATGCCGCAAATAACTGTGTATTATATAGGGAAAGAAATATGGTACCCAATGAACATGAGGTCGATTCGGAATTGGAGCATATAGCATTTACGAGTGTCTTAACTAAAATACAGTTGGGCGGTGCGATTGCGAAACGGTGTCCGTTTAATTTGACAGATCGTAGTGTCACGTGGCGTTACTAATTCAGGAAAAATACAGTAAGGGCGTTTGTGCACTACACGGAATTAAATGAAATTAATTTTTAAAACGATTATTGGCTTGGATTTGCTTGTGCTTACAAAAGCACAAGCTAATTCAAGCCAACTATCGTTTTATCACGCTAACTGAAGTGCCGGACGGTAAAATTCCGTGTAGTGCACAAACGCCCTAATGGAGTCATCATCATGATTGGAATAAAATTATTTAATTTTATTTTAGAAAACTGCAATATGCACTTGAACGCTAAACATAAGGAGCCATATTTTTTTGTATATTTTATGAATTGGATATCAAAAGAAGTAACTAGCAATGATTTTTTTTTTGTTTTTAAAAATTAAATCTATATTTTATTTATTGTTTCGGCATTAACTTTGTGGTAAGACATGTTACAATGATTGAAGAAAACACTTGTTTTTTACCACTTGAGTTTTATTATAGACTACATGTTTCAGAAGTTAAACTTCCATCATTCAGGTCTGTTTAATAACCAAAATATAAAATATAAAATTGTTCTATAAATAAGGAGAATATAATATATCCCCTCTCCTTATTTATAGAACAAATTTATATTTTATATTTTAGTTATTATACAGACCTGAATGATGGAAGTTTAACTTCTGAAACATGTAGTCTTTAATAAAACTCAAGTGGTAAAAAACAAGTGTTTTCTTTAATCATTGTATCAAATCTATATCTATAAAGGTTGTTTTACGTATGTCTTTTACTACTCACCCGATAGCAGTGATAATTTGCAAACTTGACCTTTAAAACTCGAAGAAGATAACAGTGTACCTACTTTAAACCTTTCCCATTCCCAATCCATAAAGCATTTTTTATTATTATTAAGTTGTTCTCAATATAAGGCATTCGCCATTTTAATTTGTACTGTCATATAAAAGTCATGGAAGAATTTAAAAAATAGAACCACTGTTGTTAAAGTACCTACCTATTATAATGTACCCAACGGAATAAATTAGATTTTTTACGGAATATTAAGGGGGTTTGTGCACGACACATCAGCTACCGTGATAAAACGATGATTGGCTTGGATTGGCTTGTGCTTTTATCCATCTTACTTCAGATCGGTGCTCTTTATCGTTGCGTTAACACAATGCGCGCAAATTCGATCACGCTAAACTGTCGTAGTCGCTTTTATTTATCAAAACCAGACTGCCGGACAGTAAAATTCCGTGTGGTGCACAAGCGGCTTAAGGCCTGGCTGTTTGATCATTGGTTATCTCCTATATCTTATTTACACTCACAATATATTGAGTATGTCCAAATTTTTGTCCAGTTGAATAGAAACATAAATGCATACATAAAACCGAAATTTGAGTAAAGTAGTCATCAATCGTGGGCAGAATGGCGAACGTTACAGTATATAAAGTGATCACATAAACGGCCCAATGACAGATCGTAATCATTCCATTTTCCTACCTCAAATAGACTTCTTCATTAATGTTAAAATATCAATAAAAAATCTTCCTATATTTTAGACCAAATAATATTTGTAAAAAATAAAATCAGAAATATTAAAGTTGTGGAACTGCATTTTATCTAATAAAATAACAACTTGTTTCTCAAGTTTTTTCCACATTTATTTGAAACCAATAAATGTGGAAAAAACTATAAACAAATTCGTTATTTTATCATATAAAAGTCAGAAAGGTGTCATTTTAAAATACATATTTCGTAAAAAGAGTTGGTCCTAATTTTAACCGGAAAACAGATTACCTGAGGACTTTAAGGAATTGAAGCAAAAAAAGGTGAATTGATTGAAGCTGTTACAGAACGTCAACAGATTATCATCTCTTTGTTATGTGATTATCTCTGAAAAACAATGTTGGCTCTCGACCAACAAACATGCGCTGCGTGGCGCCATCCTATGTAACACGCCGGGAAATGTTACAGAAAACTATTTCAACCCTTCCAGACGGCTCTCTGATGTGAACACGGATCTGAGATATCCAAGATGCGATCGCTAAAGGGTATGGCCCGGGAGACAAGGAGTGATAAAATAAACAATGGCATTTATCGAGTGCACTGAAGCCATTCCGGGGCGAAGACTAAAAATATTAGCGTCCGTGCGTCACGAGACAAATAATTCGTATACTTAGGTACCAATATGTTCATTTGCAAGTTCGTAATATGTCGCTCACTCCTTTCAAGAACGTCATAAATAAACTAGATTTTTCAGGAGAACGTTTTTAGATTTTAAAAATATAAGACAATGTATTAAAAATAAATATCAAGCCACTTATTGAACTTTTTACTGTGCAGTAGATCTTTTTAAGTAAAACCTGAAGGTTTTTTCTCCATTGGAAAAATATTTAGTATATTTAAAAAAATAATTAAACAATACCTTTTCTTCAAAATGCAAAAACAATATTTTCTGCCCTATAGCGGGTAAATATTAAGTTAAAAATATGCCTCTTTTGATAAACCTAGGTTTACTTCGTATTATAGTATTACCCGAAACATTATTTTTATTTTTATTACATTAAGAATCGAATAAATAAGTGCATTTATATCTAAGGCAATATCGCGTTAAAACCTCCATCCTTTCTAGTCCAAATCTGAAAATACAAACAACCCAGGGAGAACATAACGTGGTCAGATAAAGAAGAGAAAGAAGAAGAATCTGCCATACGACGTGGAAAGAATAGGGAATCAAAGACTCGCAGAATCCTCGACACACTCAAACCCCTCTCTCCAGACGACCATTTAAAGAAAATGCCTTGAATCCACGTTCCAAGAAACACTATCGTCTGAAGACGTAAAACCAAACAAGAAGGTCTTGTCCATAATTAAAAAGTGTCATTTCACTAGTTTAAATGCTGGAATAAAGGTTTAAACACAAAAGAATACTGAATTTCGGAACAATAACAAAAATATCGCCATTTACATTTGTCCTTGTTAAAATAATTTATCAAGCATACCCAAGAGTTTGTTGCACTCATATTTAATCACACACGACACCGATCCGTGATCATGAAAGCGAAATCTTGACTCTTGCGAAAAAATGGCAATGAATAAGTCGACTTTACTCCTTACTATTAGGCTATTACGTAAATTAATGATGTGTGTACACTTCTAACGGTGCTACATTAATTCGCGATCTCAAACCGCGAAAGTATAATTAATAGTACTATAAATAAAATAAATTGGCCCCAAGAAATAACGCGGCAAAAAAGTGCAAAAACTGGACCACAATCCGACTATTCATTATTACATCAGTTTTCAATGTATAAGTTATACAATAACTATATACAAAAATATTTGCGCCTGCAGTACATTTGATATTTTGGTATTGATATAACAAGTTAATTACTTAAGTTAAAAGTAATGATAAAAGCGATTTCAGTCTGATACGTATAAAATATTTTTTATTATATTTTTATGTATCAAATTATATCTGATATCATATTTTTTATAATTAATAAGGTGACATTTACCTACGTTCTTTAATAAAGCAAAGCCTAATCCGGGATCCGGATATTGCATACAAATAAAAGAGTCTCTGATAAATAAAAGCTTTTCTCAATCCAACTCATATGTACTGTGTCATTAAATTGATCATTATATAAAGGAGTTCCAAAAATTTGAGAAGTGTGGTTGTCAATCATGGGTAGAATGGTGAATGTTGCACGTGTGTAAAGTGATGCCTGTGACAGGTCATAAGCCCTGAAATACCCAGACTTTTAAATTCTTCTTCATCTATGTTGAGATGTCAAAAAAAGCAAAGCCTCGTAATAATATGTTTATTTACAACATTTTGAGTGTGTCCAAATACTTGTTCACAAAATCTGGATTATCTCCAATTACAGGAGTTACATCTCACCAATAGATGTCTCTAGTGAAGTTCTAGTGATTCAAGAACGAGGTTTCTAAATTGGTTCATATATACAGAACTTCCAAGAATTTGAGTAGTATGGTTGTCAATAATGGGTAGAATTGGTGAATGTTACGCGTGTGTAAAGTGATCACTTAAACCAGCCTATGACGGTCGTCAGCCCCGTAAATGCCCAGACTTCCATATTCTTCTTCATCTTTGATGAGACGTCAAAAAATAATATGTTTATTCGTTTATGCGTAGTACTTAATAAATCTCAATTTTGTTTGAATTGATATTGAAAAAAATCACGGAAACAAATTGTAGGCAAAAAAAACTGCCATTAGATTGCCAAAGATCGAAGCAATAAATTCTTCGTTCACTTGAAATTATACCCAAACCATGACGTCAGTCATTCGCTTCAAAATTGCTAGTTCATACAGCGATTATTAATTAATTTTCCAACACGTTTAGGATAACCATCAGAAGCAATAATTGTATGAGACTTCTTACAATTATTATTGTAAATAGAGCATCATTGCTTCATTGTGTGTCTACTAAATTACAGACAAATCGTGACAACAGGAGCAAAATAAATTATATTCATTTTAATTTTTTTAAATAATTATAAAACAAAACTACACTTTCTTTAATTACGAAATGATTGTTGGGCTGTGATCCCTTGGTTAGTGTCACGAACTCTGAGTTAGAGATCCTGGGTTCGATCCCACTCTAGAACAATTTGATATCTATTTTTGATGATGAGCCGCTTAGGCTCACGAAAATAGTACGAAACTGAAACAATGGAGAAAAACTAACCAACTAACTAACCATCACGCCGCTTATCCGCGTGGAAGAGAGAATAGAACGCCACACCACTCTGTCTTTGCAAACAATCTTTGCCTTATCCACATTTATACATCTCCTCAACTATACATCCGTCTATTATTTCGACTCTTGACCTGACCACTTTCAAGTATTTGAAATATTGATCATACCAATTTTTCCACGCACTTCCTCTGCTACTATTTCTAATAACATTCGAATCATAAATTTGTTTTACTGTTCTTTCCTCACTCATTCACACCTATCTAAATTTTATCGATAATGCTTATCTCAGCCTTGCATTCTTTTCAAATATCGCAATTCATACATCTAAATATCATACATCGCCGCATTTTGTCGCACACTCGCTTGAGAGATTGAATTTTTAATGCATTCAGTCTACTTTCATCCTTCCATGCTTCACTTCCACACATGAGGGTTGGTACCAGGACATTCATGTGTACTGGCAGTTCATTTTTTTTTAATAATAATATTAATACATATTATCTTTTGACATCGCATCAAAGATGAAGAAGAATATGGAAGTCTGGGCATTTACGGGGCTGACGACCGTCATAGGCTGGTTTAAGTGATCACTTTACACACGTGTAACATTCACCAATTCTACCCATTATTGACAACCACACTACTCAAATTCTTGGAAGTTCTATATATATGAACCAATTTTGAAACCTTGTTCTTGAATCACTAGAACTTCACTAGAGACATCTATTAATGAGATGTAAAGAAGCTTTTTATTAAGCAGAAACTCTTATATTAGTATGTGAGGTCCGAATCCTAGATTATAATCACACACATGAGAAACGCCAGAAAATACCATTTTCGTTTTCATTATTTAAGCTTATAATTTGACCAGATAATTTATTTACAACATTTTGAGTGTATCCAAATACTTGTTCACAAAGTCTGGATTATCTCCAATTATAGGAGTTATTTTCATATCATCTTTTGACATCTCATCGAAGAAAATTTCTTTGATGAGATGTCAAAAGATAATATGAAAATAACTCCTATAATTGGAGATAATCCAGATTTTGTGAACAAGTATTTGGATACACTCAAAATGTTGTTAATATTAATACACATGCAACATCGAATTTCCTAGGCATTACTGCTTCTCTCATATGCCTTACTTAGTACTGTTCTTCATCCGAGATCCACAGATAGTTACCAACCTAATAAAGTGATAATAAGTACGATAAGTAAATAATTTTACTTGAAAACTTTAAATAACAAACCATTACTATTATCAATATTATTAATTCAAAGTTTATCTGAAAAGGCCAGAGTTCAAAGGTCTCGCAGTAAATTATCCATTTACGTAATTACTATAGGTTGAATATTTTAACCATCGCATGTTGGTCAAAGCTCATTATACAATATTAATAACCGCAGGAAATCTGGTGCCAACAAACTGACTGACTGTGCAAGTGTCTATGTTAAACCGAAGATTCACAAACTAATTTGATTGACGGGTCACGTTATCTGAGTGCTCGATGTGGCAGAATGTTGCAGATCCTAGGCGACGTCTATACGTAATCACGTAATTAGTATAGAAGGCGACGGATTATAAAATGAATATAGAATAAACCGTACACACTATGGTTTCTTCGAGTGTATTGATTTATTTCGAATTGACATTGAAATCAAAACATGTGCGTAATAAGGATCGCATAAAACAACTGGTTTAAGAGATAAATAAAGGTTAAAAAAATTCTCGTGATAAAAGGGGTTTTCATTATCATCTGCATAAATAATAAAATTAAAATACGAAAGAATATTAAAACTTACAAACAATATAAGTATTTCAAATAGGTACCTCAAATATACGAAGAAGAAAATGGAATTTTTAATCTAATAATAAATTAGAAAATGGAAGTCTGGATATTTACAAGGCATCCATATTCCATATTCTTCTTCATCTGTGCTGAGATGTCAAAATGTTAAATAACTCCTAAGTGGATAAACCCATATTTGTGAACAAGTATACTCAAAATGTTGTTGTTTTTTTTAATATTGTTTGTAAAAAAAACTTGTGTTCAATTAGTTTCCAGATCAACCACTGTTTTATGAACAACAAAAAATAAAAATATGTATTTTAGTTCATATGTTTTTGTCCGCCTCCGTAGTGTAATGGTCAGCACGCTCGGCTTCCGTTCTGGAGGTCCCGGGTTCGATTCCCAAGGGGGGTAAAATAAATATATAAGTGATTTTTTCACTGTCATATTTATTCAATATTACCCTGGACTAGTACCTGAAGCGGAGGGCTGATCACCTTTCCTTCATGTGTAAACGATCAAGATAACACTGCGTTTATATGACGCAGTGCCCTATGCACCATTGGGATGCGGATAAGGGTTTTATTATTATGAAATAAATGCCACGCATCTTAACAATAATTTGTTCTATCGGTATTTGAATAAAAAAATACAGAAAAAAAATTGTTCCGATAACGCATGAGTTGACTCAACAAAGTAACAAAGGTACCTGCATAATATCGTAACGATAATCACAATCAATACACATTGAACTCAATACAAAATTATAATACTGCTAGTATCATATTACTATTAGTTCCTCCGTGCTACAACGTGAATCAGAGTAGAATTATTATTCATATATCCGAATGCATTCATACAAATAAACGCTAAGTGCATATTGCGCACATCAGGAAAGACAATATCCGACTTATTTTTAGATCCCGAGGCAACGACCGCACCCGCCATACCATTTATAAAACAGGATAAATAAAAATTCAACAAAGGGACGAATATTTTCAGCGATTGGTATAAATTTAGGAATATTATGACAATTTTAAATAAAATCTTAAAACCAGACGATTCGAGATATACCTACTAGCGAAGGGTAGTTAAATCGTGATGTTTTCGTCTGTCACTCAAATATGAACTCATGAAAAACTGGTGGATGAAAAGATTTGTCAACATGTTGCGGTAGACACCCAAACGGTGAAACTAGATTATTTTATTTTAGCCTGAGAGTAATATATATTATTATAAATAACTAACAAACCAACTATCCCGCCGCTTCTCCGCAGGGGTAGGCAGAGAGCATTGAACGCCACACCAATCTGTCTTTGCGCACAATCTTCGACTCTCTATTCTCAAACATACACGTCGATTATTCCAACTCCTGACCTGACCACTTTCAAGTACTCAAAAATCTTGGTCATGTCAAGTTTTTCTTGATTTTTCTCAGCTTCTATAACCAACCACATTCGCCTCATAAAATAATTTTGCTGTTCCTTTTTCGCTCATTCGATTCACATGCCCAAACCATCTCAACACACCTTTCTTAATTTTATCGATAATGCTCATCTCAGCCTAGCATTCCTTCCTTATATCACCATTCAAACATCTATCAAACAACGTTTTCCTATGTTTGGAGTCATTTATTTTCCTATAGTTGCAATTTCGAGGAAAGAGTGAAAATACAAAAAAAAAGTTTTATTACACTATGTACTTGATAAACTACGTAAGTATATGACGGATTCACCATCATTAGACCCAATTTATTTCCATATTTTTTTTAAACCATTTTTCTCTGACATCAAAAATATTGATTGACAGCCTTACGACAAACTTTCGTTCCAATGTGACGTCAAGCGCCTCTAATCTCGTTAATTAAAAATAGCCTCTTCACGGTGAAGCAAACACTACCATATTGCACATATAATAATATTATCACCATGGTATACCTAAGGACTGTAAAAATGAATATATATTATTTTCAGCTACCCGAACTTTCCCCATATCATTCCTAACTTTTATAAAACTTCTCTCTCTATGTTCGCTAAAAACTGAATTTTATTACACATGGAAGAAATTGTCATGTTATATAATACGACAGAGCTTTACGTTAATTTTATCGGATAATGTAACATTTAAAATGGTAAATAAAGTAATAAAAATATCAGCAAATATAGTGCAAATCCGTTAATTGTAATATCAAGAAAATAAAAATAATACTTTTATGGCAATTATATTTGATAGAATGTCTGTTATAGCTCACGCGAAACCCAGTTACATATGTTAGCTTTAGAGGAAAATCTTACATGTTATCTCATTCATATTTGATGCTAGCGCGGATAATTTTAGTAAGTCAAATTAATTTATTTTTGCCGCTGTGCACATAACTTTTATACTAAAATCGTTAATATTACGAGTATTTATTCGTATTAGGTAAAATTATTTAATACTTTGTCGTTGCGCGCTGTATCTTTTAAAATAAAATCGTCACTACTATTTTATTCGTATTTGATATTAGTGCGGATAATTTCAGCAGAATAAATTAGTTTATTTTTTGCCGCTGCGCACTGCATCCTTTGTGAGTCAAATTATTCATAGTGTTTTATTCGTATTTTATATTAAAACGGATAATTAATAAGGTTAAATTTGTTAATTATGCTGCTGCGTGCTATATCTTTTAAAGTAAAACCGTTATTTTTTTTATTTGTACAATATTTGATATTAGCGCGGATAATTGTGGTAGGTTAAAATATGTAGTTTATTTTTTGCTGTTCTATATTTTAAAGTAAAATCTTTGATATTATTTTATTCGTATTTGATATTAGCGTGGATAAGTTAAAAGTATTATTTTTTGACATCTCATCAAAGATGAAGAAGAATATGGAAGTCTGGGCATTTACGGGGCTGACGAGCCCAGACTTCCAAATTCTTCTTCATCTTTGATGAGATGTCAAAAAATAATATGAAAATGACTCCTGTAATTGGAGATAATCCAGATTTTGTGAACAAGTATTTGGACACTCAAAATGTTGTAAGTTATAAGTAGGCAGGTACCGATTCATTTCTTTATTATGAAAAACAAGATAAACCTCAATTGATTTGTTTCGTTATACATCGATTAAAATCGATATATAAAGATGAAGATACAAATGAATAATAAAAAATGACATATGTAGTACCTACTCTCTCTTAGATGCATGTACACTGATAAGTGCTAAACATGATTAATACATCCCGCAGCGTTTCGCACAGTTGACTTAAGATATGATAATAATTTCACCTCATTAGTATTTTATCGAATGATAAAAATGCAAGAATGTGCATCTTTGCTCACAGCAAAAGATACTAAATATGTTTGTCGGCTGATTATTATTTTAACTTGACAAATTTAGTCTAGACATGTAAAAATATATCCAATTGTATGCATTTACATGCAAAAGGGAAGTGAACCGTTTCTAAGAATATGCACCCTATATTAAGTAATGAAAGAAATGTTCCAGAAACACGACAGCCAAATATGTATTGTGAATCACCCCTAGATCTCAATCCCTTAGAATATTTTTTTATTTAAATTTTACTTGGTAAATACCACTATTTCTTTAACTATTATGACACGTGTTTCGATGCATTCGGCATCATTTTGAAATACCGTATGTGAAGTCTAAATTTTACAGTTTTATCCTTGGGACGTGAAGGATGAAGGGGGGGGGGAGGGAGGAGATGTTACTTGTTTTTTTTATCAGTGGACAATATCAGTGGGCTTTAGTCATTGTCATATTGTCAATTGTAGGTTGATTTTTGTATATATTTTTATGAATTTCTATTGTTTCAAAATAACGTCCTTATGTACAAATAATTCTTACTATTTCTGCGTTATTATTGTTATATGTATTTTTTATTTATAAAATGGGTGAATTCCATGTGTGCAGGATCACTTTACCTGCATGTAAGAAACGGTCATTCATAAATTATTATCGTTTATATCTTGAAATTCGTCCATAAATCTTAAAAGAGGAATCTTTTTTCGTTTACCTACCACAAAAAACAAATACAAAAAAAACATAACCAATAGTGTAAGATCTCTAAGTGAAAAGATAAATATGAAAATGTTTTTGCAAATACGCATTGCATTTTATTAAGAAATTTACATTTCTTAATAAAAATCATTTCAAACAGAAAATACTGCTGAATGCATACCAGGTGCATTTTTTCTGAGTAAAATTTCATCGAACCTGGGTCACCCCTACAATATCTGCATACTATAAGACATTTTCAAATCATTAAATAACTTTTCCATTGATTTTCAACAGCAATTAATCAACACCCGAGTACGTGAACTATTTCTGTCAGTCGTGGAATTTATTTACAAGTGAATTCTATCGGTTGCCAAATATTTTAGTATTGAATAATGTGAGTGAGGGTAAATAAGAGATAGGAAGGCCAAAGTACTGAAGTGCATAGCAAAGTTGTAAATACAAGTGACTTTATCGAGGGCTAATTTATTTACAGCCGTTAAAAATTAACATTAATGGTCAGCATTTTGGCTACCATGCCCTAGAACCCAGGACCTCCAGTCCTGGGTTCGAGGGCTCAAAAAAAATTATTTTGTTTTTCACTCGAATATTTATTTAATATTACCTGGCCTGGCATCTGAAACGCAGGACTGATCACCTTCCCTTTATATAATGTATGGAAGTGAAGCGTGGAGTTGGCCAGAGAAGAGTGAAAGTAGACTAAATGCAGTCGAAATGCGATCTCTCAGACGATTTTGCGGCAAACCGATGTATGAAAGACGTTCGAATTGTGAAATAAGGAAAGAATGCAAGGTTGAGATGAGCATTATAGATAAAATTCAGAAAGGTGTGATGAGATGGTTTAGACATGTGGAACGAATAAGCGAGGAAAGAAAAGTAAAATAAATTTGTGAAGCAAATGTAATTGGAAATAAGAATAGAGGAAGACCGAGTAAAACTTGGCATGATAAAGTAATTCAAATACTCGAAAGTGGTAAGGTCAGAAGTTGGAATAATCGGCGTGAATTGAATGTATAAGGAGGTGTGAATGTGAAAGATTGTTTTCAAAGACAGAGCGATGTGGCGTTCTATTCTCTCATCCTGCGGGGAAGTGTGCGATAATTATTTTTTAAGATAAAAAACTGTAAAAACTTTAATTGCGAATTGCAAAGCGCCCTTGAAGCGATTTTTCATAAAAACCTCGCCAATAAGTAGCGAATGATTTGTTTTGTGAATAACTAGGTTACTATAATATAAAAACGTCAAAATTGCGATTCACGTATTTCATTGACATCATTAAAATTCGTTTCACCTAATTATGAAAAATTATATCCGGCAAATGACCACCTTTAACATAGATGCAAGTATCGGCCCATTTTTCAGCACATTCTATGATGTGGCTAATTGTTCCATACTGGAATGTTGGCTTTTAGATCGATAAAGATTGTGGACAATTGACGTACACGTGGCCATTTAAGCAATGATCCGAGTTTCGGATCATTTTTAGCACACTCTATGATGTGGCTCATTGTTCCAGATAAATACTGAAATGTTGGCTTTCAGATCGACAAAGACTGTGGACAAACGAAGTACACGTGGCCATATGAAATCGTCAGATTTCAAGATGACACATCCACGAAACATTTGACGCAAATGTTTTGTGGATAAGCGTAGATGCATGCTTTTGGCGCATATCACTCCACAGTAGGTACGTGTCTACATATTGCAAAGAAAAAAATCAAACAAGACTGAGAAATGTCAAGAAACATCAAAAAGGTGGTACATCCTATATAATACGAATACACGAAGAAAAAACATACTTTCCGTATTTCTAGGAGTTCCGAAAATTTGAGTAGTGTGGTTTTCAATCATGGGTAGAATAAAGAATGTTGCACGTGTATTAAGTGATCACTTAAGCAGCATATGACAGGTCATAAGCCCTGTAAGTACCTAGACTTCCATATACTTTTTCACCCATGTTAAGATTTAAAAATGTATATTTATACTTATGTAATAAAAATACATGCAAGTCTTTTCACATTGCGATATATAAAACAATTAATGTTTTATATATCAAGCATGTATAAAATTTTGGAGAATTTAATATACCAGTCGAACTTTAATCGTAAAAATAAAATATTTTTATGATACCACTTTTTTAGTTAATTAATGTAAGCACGACTAGTTTTGAGAACTACAGATGGTCTCATCAACAGGTGAACATACAAACTGTAGTTATCTAAACACTGGTCGTGTTTATTTTAATATACTAAAAAAAATGGTCTCATACGAGTGTTTTATTTTTTACGTATATTGAAATCATCGTGTTATTAAATTAATAAAATACCAGTCGTACACCACTCATGTCATCGTCAGAACTAACAACCGTTTTGATCATCAATCCCCATGATCAAGTGATTTTTCCGAAACTAGAATCACACCAGGTATTAAAAAAAAAAACAAGTATTTCATCACCCATGAAATCAATGAAATCCACATTAAATTACTAATGAATGATAATAATAAAACCCTTACCGCACCCCAATGGTGCATAGGGCACTGCTTCATATAAACGCAGTGTTATCTCGATCGTTTACACATGAAGGAAAGGTGATCAGCCCTCCACTTCAGGTACCAGTCCAGTGTAATATTGAATAAATATTAGAGTGAAAAAATCACTTATATTTATTAAACCCCCCTGGGAATCGAACCCGGGACCTCCAGAACGGTAGCCGAGCATGCTGACCATTACACTACGGAGGCGGACAAAATTACTAATGAAACGATTTTTTTTATTGTTCGGTAATAAAAAATCAACATATTATCATCGTTTCAATTACTAATGAAACGATGATAATATGTTGAATTTTTATTACCGAACAATAAAAAATCGACCTTAATCGACATTAGTCATTTGAATAGACTGACATTGATTGCGCGAGAGATAGAGTAGGTATCAAAACAACTCGTAAAACTTAAAACTAACACTCACGATTCACACGAGACACACACACTATTACATTTTTGTAATTAAAAGGTACAGTTTTGATATTCGCGGTGCAGTGTGCGATTCGTAATATCATTGCACACTACTGAGTCGGTACTAATATGTAACATGTAAGGCCACGACCGCGCGTTTCCAACGCCAACCGTCATCTGGCTGAAGCTGAAAGCTGAACTGGTGTGGAGTATTCAGTCTGAATTATAAACATCGTAGGGGAATGTGTAACATACATGTAATGCTCTCGCGGCCAGCAACCGCACACGCGTGGAATAAAAAATGCAACAGACATCTAGACAAGGTTTTTTTTTGTAAATGAAAAGCATTGTTAACTTTGTGGTATGTTGATATAACACTCATTTATTCATTATTTATTTTTTATTATGTATTTATTTATCCAATGACAAGTCGTAAGCCCTGTACATTTACATTAAAGATATCGGTTAAAGTAATTGGTTGGTTTAGTAGATAAAGTAATATGGAAGATATATCTGTTTGCGGGGAAAAAAAAAACAATATTTATATATACTTACATAAATATATATAAATATAATTCTGTCTATATATACAATATATAGATAGAATTAAGAAAGGTGTTTTGAGATGGTTTGGGCATGTGAATCGAATGAATGAAGAAATAACAGTGAAACGAGGTGAATGTGGTTGGTAATAGAGGAAGCAGAATAACCAATTATATATATATATATATATATATATATATATATACCAATTATATATATATATATATATATATATATATATATATATATATATATATATATATATATATATATATGTATATATATATATATATATATATTTATATTTATGTATATATATATATATATATATATATATATATATATATGTATGTATATATATATATATATATATATATATATATATATATATATATATATATATATATATATATATATATATATATATATATATATATATATATATATATATATATATACGTATGTATTATCTTAAATGGTTAGTCTTTATTTTGTGATAGATTTACAAAGTATATTTAAGTAATTGAATAGACCTCGAATAATATACTTTCCCGTACGTAGCCCACAAAATAAATATAATTTTCCTACAGCTACCTCACTGTAAATAGTGGCGGCGATATTTTCCTTAGCTGAGCAATGTAAGCGAAAAAAGTTAAAGGCAATAAATAAACACGATACGAAAAGATATAGTAATATTTATCAGTCTGAATGGATTACCACACCCTCTATTAATATCTAAATGAAGAGATAAGATTAAGTGTGTAATGATATTAAACAAAACATCAATATAATGGCGTTAATTTCTTCTATAACGATGTAACAGAATGAAATAATACGAACATTATATTTTTCTCTCGAGGGCAGTAATAGACCATTCGAAGAATGTGATCGGAATTTCTTGATAAGATCATTGAGTTGGATATGAAAATTATATAGAAGTTATATTAAAAAAAAACCTTTTTACTCAACGCGAGACACTGAGTTGTTTTTTTGTTGTTGTTAAATATGCAAAGTGCGTTTTGGCAAAGCGGAAAAAATTGAGTTTTGTAATTTGTTTCTTCTGTGTTGGGACATGTTTTTTGAGTGTCTGAAATAGATAAATAGAATATTGTTTGTGTTTTGTACTGTTTACCTATATATTTATATGTACATATTACATATTTTTATTTTATATTTAACTCATTTCTATATAAAGAACTTTCGGCTTTAACGAACAACCCCTTCCCCGTTATATCGAGGTTTTACTATACTTTACTCTTTACTTTGTATTGTTTGCGGGGAAAGTTCCAATGTAGTATACTATCCAATTGACAAGTAATTCGCGCATAAAGAAGTATGTACCCTCTAAAAACATAGGATTTAAGGAAAAATATATATATATTTTTAAATGATGATCGTAATATGGTAATATCATCATCTAGTTGGCAACAGTATAATTTATTAATTTAATTGTATATCGATAACATTTTTGACCATACGATGTTATCAAATAAAAATAAATGCATTTTTCCGTGTTTCGATGAGTAATAAAATTATCTGGTTGGTAACATTAAAATTTACAAATAATCAACATAAAATTACTACTCGATAACATTTTTTTACTAAATAGGAACTACATTTTATCAAATATACTATTATACTACGTCTTTCGAAACATGAGATTATCCAGAAATATAAAGGATTAAAAATGTTTAGATCAGAGGTTATGACTTTTTTTAAATTGCCAATTAACCGTCATTAAAATCCTATATTTAATTTTGAAGAACTACCTTTAATTTTCCTTTTTTTACTATGATAGTTTTGTGCAGAAAAATCACTTTCAAGATTACAAAAAAAAACTTGATCAGTGTAAGAAATACGAAATTTTTCCAATATATTGAATAACTAAAAATAATTTTTCGGATTCATTTTTTTGTCCTTTTCCATTTTGAATGCAATGCTGACATAGTTTTTCTGGGTAATATGTCTATTATGTCGTCAATCGTCCACACTTCATACGGACATTAAAAATCCAACCAGCTCTTAATTTACGTCTTCAATAAAATAAAATAAATCAGTACTTTTCCATTGCAATTAATAAGGCTTCAGAAGACTTCCCAATTCAATTAGCAAGACTTATTAGTTATAAGACTTAATAGTTAATAGATACAGAGCACGAAAGGGTTTGAAGTTACGAGCATAAGACAAACACCGCCTAGACAGGGAGAAAGTAGACTAACCAGCAGATTTGTGGTTCAGGGTGTATAGATGGTAGAAGTAGACAGATTTAACTAATAGGTAACGTTGATATTCAAATAAAACTTCAAACTTTCTACAACATACTCGTATACTGAAAAAGTAGAATAAATAACTCAAAGTTATCGGTAATAGTGGATATGTTTTAGTAACTTCGAAACAAAAAGAAAAAAAATCACCCACCTTTTAGTAACTTCGAATTTAACACTCTCCTTATCATTCATCGTTCACTTTGTGTAATACCAATAATTAGTATATTATAAGTGTAATACCACTGAAAAATACGTAATTTTAAGTGGTATTACATAAAGTGAACGATGAATGATAAGTAGAGTGTTATATTACTATACCACAAAGTTAACAATGCTTTTAATATACAAAATACTTCGAATTTAGCCTATGCCATGGAGGTTCTTTCTGTCGATGTAAGCCAATTTAATATATTTATTGATTTGGCGTTTAATTTGTAGAACTCCATTTTAATTTATGTATTAATTTTAAATTAAACACAGATTTTTTGAGTCTACTAAGTTGTATTTTATTAACAAGTTAATTGTTTTTGTTAATAAAATACAGCTTAGTAGACTCAAAATATATGTGTTTGATTTAAAATTAATACATAAACCAATTTAGTATATTGAATCAATTTTAACTGTCCTGTGGGCCTGAGAGGCATCTTATAGAAGTAACACTTTTGCAAGAATTTCCTTTGCAATATTTTTTACGTTATCTTTAAAAAAAGTATTAAGATAGAAAAAAATATGCCAAGGAAAAATGTTAGATATAAAAGGACATTTTCAGTAGTAAAAGTTATCGAGTGAGACATGAAAAAGTTCGTTGCAGATACTAGGATATGATATGCCAGATAAGCTTGGACGTGAAGCTTTTGACGAACATATACAAGAAGAATATGACATAAGTAATGTATAAGAGTATTTCCGTATCGTTGATAAATACAAGATAAAAGGAAATTGAAATCGATATGTGATTTGGATAAAAAGCATGTATCAATTTGTATCATCAGCGTTGAAAACAAGTCTGTCTAGATTAAATTTACATTTTAAACAACTTAATACATGTGTTTAAAATTAAACACCATGTTTTATATCAAAGAAAGAGACTAAATACTTCGTTTTTCCAAAACTCAATGAAAATTTAACAAAATTTGATTTAAAATTAATGTCAAACATAAAATAATTTATTCCGCATTAGTAATAATTACATATATTTTTTTTAATTAAGTGTACACTTACATAAATAAAACGCGATGACAGTAGTTTTTTTAAATGTCAGAAGTCAAAGGATAATAATGAAACTATGATCATTGAAAATTCTAGAAAAATAAGCAAATCGATTATTTTAATGAAAAGAAGCTGTATATGTTTACATGTATATATCTAGTATCTGCGCACACAGGAGAATCTAGCATCAAAGTGATGAATAAACTCAGTAAAAGGAACCAATCTATCGCCCTATTATTGGGGCAGATGTTCTTTAAAAAAAGCGCGACCTTCAAGATACATTCAACACTTTCAGGGTACCGCGAGGGGATGAATTGTAAAGAGTGAAGAACCCGTACATGACAGTGAGAAAGTTTAGGGGAAGAAATATTGTATAATATGACAAGCAATTTTAGGAATGATTCCATACAAGTTTTTTTTTTAAAATACAAGTTAAGGAATAGTTCAAAAGTGGGCTGTATTATAAGTATGACATCTTAACATAGATGAAAACGAATACGGAAATCTGGGTATTTACAGGGCTTGCGACTTGTCATAGGCTGGTTTAAGTTATAACTTTACACACGTGAAAACATTCACCACACTTCCCATGATTGACAACCACACTGCTCTAGGTTCGGAAGCTGTATATATCCTTCAATCGACACCTTCTTTGACATGTGAGTTCCCAGCACCATCTATGATTGAGTTAGTAAAAATTTTATTTGGCAGAGACCTTCATGAAATGTATGTAAGATTATTCCCGAATTATTTTAAATGCTAGAAGACGCCTGAAAACATGATTATATTTTTTTCGCAGAATTTTTAAATTTTATTCAGCATATTTTGAATGTATCCAAATCTTTGTTTACAAATCAGGGTTTGTCCACTGAGCAGTTTATATATAAATTTTATATAAATTTATTATTTATATTCTCAACATAAACAACTCGAAAAATTATTTGGACACTACATTTAAAATATTGTGAATAGTTCATTAATAAATTATTTATTAAATGTGTGTTTATGGTGAACCACCCCAGAAACGTGCACGATTATATTATATTTATTTAGATAAAATGGAGAAAGCTTTGGACTATCTACGTATTATAATAATTTACATTAGTTGGTAAATAAGGAAAAGTGGCGTGAAATTTGCAAGGGGAAGAATTATGCAGATCGTGACCAGACGTAAAAATAACTAGTCTACCCCCCTCAGCCGAGATAATAAAGAGGTGAGGTAGCATTTGCTTTCAAAGATTAATCAAATACACGTACGATAATTTTATGATAATAATTTTTCAGTTAAATAATTAATGATAAATAGAAAAATAGGTATAATTATATAGAAAAAAAATGAGAGAAGAACTTAACTGGCTACCTATAAAAAAGAGACTAAAATTGAATATGCTGATCTTTATATATAAATTTTTGAACAATAAACTACCCAAATATTTTAAGGATGTTATAGTGTTAGACAAAAATTTTCATGAACATATTACTAAAAATAAGGGTAGAATAAGACTGCCATTGTTGAAAAAACCGAGTCACAAAATTGTTTAATGTATTATGGTTTGAAAATGTATGATGAGATGCCTGAATGTATGAAGAATGAAAAGAGTCTGAAAGAATTTAAAAATAAATGTTTTTTTCACTGTAAAAAGAATTAAATATAAATATATGATGTTATTTAAGTGTAAAAAATACTTTATTATTATTATATATTAGTGTAATATGAGCTAATTTAAAAATATTTTTTTTTAAAAACAGATTCTAGATTTGCGAATACGCCTAATTCGGTATGTTTCCAACCAACAAGCCATAATTTAGCAGCTAAAGGCAATTCATAGCTTAATATTGTTGATTAAAACAACATATTAATACATATTAGTAAAAAAATTAATTCGGCATGGGTTTCTATTGATCAGGATCGTTTCAAAAATGATTTAAGGCGAATTCTTGGAACATATTTAAGGATTAATTCTTAAGGTATTACTCGTAATCATAGACTTCATTAAGCGACCGGCTGCGCTGAGAGCTGGAGGTCACTGCAGGCTAGATTTTTTTTAAAGAACATATATATTGAAAAAAAAAAATTAACTCCTTACTTTTCCATTACTCTTTTTTTTCGAAGATTTTTTTTTTCATTCCTTAATTAAATGTGTGAAGGCTTTAATTTAATGAACACATTCAATGTGTCGGGATGTGGTCCCGTGGTTAGTATCGCGGACTCTTAAGTCAGAGTTTCTCAGTTCGAACCCACTTTACCACAATTTTATTCCTATTTCTAATAATGAGCCGCTTAGGCTCACAGAAATAGTAAATATGAAATTGAAATATTTGTGTTAATAATAAAAACACAAATATTTTTCTTTTTTTAATTATTGATGAATAAAAAAATTAACCATTGATTTCACCAGCATTTTTCTCGTCCATTCCGGTAAATCGAGACTACACGAGTAATCGTAAAACAAACAAATTTAATTACTATGCAAAAATAAGGAATACCGATAAATTTAAATAGTTATGTAAATTAACATCTGACTTGTAGGTTATCAAAGCGTATTAAACACAAGTACGTACTAAAATAACTTGTTTTGAAATTGATAATATTTTATATTAAAATATATTATACATCATAAAAATTCCTGTATTGATAGTGGCTGAAGCGCCGGAAAATGGGAGTTTAGACAGCGAACAGTTGCCAAAGAAACAGGCAACACAGACCATTCGTTTTTAATTATGGCAGAATCAACTTATCGCTAATGCCTTTGGGGAGGACGATTGGTCTGTTGAATATTCCATAGATCTGCGAGTGTATAGCGTATATACATACTATAAAGTAAATTACAAGTATTATATGTTTTATCATAGGTAATTAAGTACCTACCATTAGGTTTTCTTAAATATTATTTATTTATTTATTTATATTGAGAAGGTGCTAAACGCCTTTGAGATAATATATCGTAAAGAAAAATAATAATACACACTCAAAATGCTGTGAATAAATTAACTGGTCAAATTATAAGCTGAAAATAAATGGAAAAGATATTTTGTAACGTTTCTCAAGTATTTATGTGAATATAATCCAGGATTCGGACCTCACATACAACTGAAAGAGTTTCTGCTTGATAAAAAGCTTCTCTAAATCTCACCATAGATGTCTCTAGTGAAATTCTAGTCAATTCAAGCACTATGTTTCGAATCTGATCAATATATATATATATTTAGAAGTTCCAAAAATTTTATTAGTGTGGTTATCAATCATGGGTAGAATTGGTGAATGTTACACGTGTGTAAAGTGATCACTTAAACCAGCCTATGACGATCGTATGCCAGATATATGCCCAGGCTTTCATATTCTTCTTCATCTATGTTGAGATGTCAAAAAATAATATAAATACGTATTATTATCATAAAACCGATAGAGGTGGATTTATTTAATTAAAAATCTTTATAATTTGAAGCAATTCCTTTCTAATTATTTTTATTAAGGGTTTGTAGTTTTTTATTATTATTTATTTATTACAAACAATTACATAATATATTAATCTACATATATTGATAATATTCTCACTGAAACTATCACATTTTGGATACGTTCATTACGACCGGATCAATTCCTGGAATCTAATCTGAATCAACCAGCTAACCATATCAATGAATCACTGATTAACGAATCAGTGAATCAGTGATTAAGTGAATTACTGAATCTGTGCCTATAGGCAAGTAATCCAGTGAAAGGGACAACGTTCCTAATCGAGATTCACTCGAAATTGGGAACCGGTCACTTAACCAATCTATGAACGCATCATTTAGATCAGATAGTTCACGAATGACTCATTTTGGGACAGTGTTGAATTTCTTAATTTCATCGTAATTTGATTGCAGTTTTATAAAGCACTGCATCGTAGCATTAGCAGCAAATAAATCAAGACCAAAAATCGATCTATTGCGTCATGCCGTCTATGATAATTAATATGAACGTAAAAAAAACTCTTGCGAACGATTACAGTGCAAAATAAGCGCGATGCGTATGTTCCATGATGAATCAATATTTTTATTTGGTTCAATTGTGCCGGGTTAAATTGGACCAATTTGTGTGTGCCACTTTTTAGTCGACAAATAAAACTGAAATCTGTATCATATAGTAGACACGTTCAAAAGATCAAGAATCTTTCGAAAATTCATTGTAACGCCAATCTCTCAAATACGATTTATTGATTATAAATTATGCTATAATGTAATTAGGTAATTATGTTTTTACATTATTTTTTATATTTATTTTATATTATTTTAATTTTATTTAATATGTTTTGTAATAAAATATAACTGACTAAGTATTGCATCCACTGCTTAGTCAGACAGGAATAAAATTATTATTTTTATAAATATTTAGCCAGATATACATACAAATGAATAAAAATAATAAAACCCTTATCCACACCCCAATGGTGCATAGGGCACTGCTTCATATAAACGCAGTGTTATCTTGATCGTTTACACGTGAAGGAAAGGTGATCAGCCCTCCGCTTCAGGTACCAGTCCAGGGTAAAATGAATAAATATAACAGTGAAAAAATCACTTATATTTATTTGACCCCTCCTGGGAATCGAACCCGGGACTTCCAGAACGGTAACCGAGCGTGCTGACCATTACACTGCGGAGGCGGACATATATATATATATATATATATATATATATATATATATATATATATATATATATATATATATATATGTATGTATACATAAATATATATAATGTCTATATTTAGAGGCGGGTCCGGAATTGCGTAAAACAAGTCAAGTAACCTTTCTTTTATCTGGTGACCTTCGACTCATTTTAATTGGTTCAGGAAGAGAGAGTTATTATTATAAGATATGATTTTCAATATAGAAATTCGTTTGAACGACGAGAAGATTACTTAGATAATTGTTTTTAATTAAATGACGTGAACTTAAACAATTTAAAAGGAAATGAAAGAGCTTTCCAAAAGAAAAATGATAAAATAGAAACGTTTTTAAAACAGCTACATAAAAAATGACTAAGGAAATACAATTTAAAACACACAGTTCAAGTTTTTCCACACCTTATAAAAAACATACATTTATTACTTTATTAAAAGTTTTACAAAATAAATAAGGAAAAAGTGAAAAATATCAGGGCGGTATACGATTTAAGCGATGCGGGAAATTTTGTTTTGTAATTCCTGCATGCGTCATTAAATTTTGGCAACCTCTCTGGACAGAATGACATATTTTTAAATAATAGAATAGCATTGAATATTGTATATTATTTTTTGACATCTCATCAAAGATGAAGAAGAATATGGAAGTCTGGGCATTTTCGGGGCTTACGACCGTCATAGGCTGGTTTAAGTGATCACTTTACACACGTGTAACATTCACCAATTCTACCCATTATTGACAACCACACAACTCAAATTCTTGAAAGTTCTATATATATGAACCAATTTAGAAACCTTGTTCATGAATAAATTGGTTCATATATATAGAACTTCCAAGAATTTGAGTAGTGTGGTTGTCAATAATGGGTAGAATTGGTGAATGTTACACGTGTGTAAAGTGATCACTTAAACCAGCCTATGACGGTCGTAAGCCCCGTAAATGCCCAGACTTCCATATTCTTCTTCATCTTTGATGAGATGTCAAAAAATAATATGAAAATAACTCCTGTAATTGGAGATAATCCAGATTTTGTGAACAAGTATTTGGACACACTCAAAATGTTGTGAATATTGTATACATTTCAAAGTACCTACTTTTAAATCGAGTTTTTTTTTTCAAAACCTTTATAAATAAAAACATACATACATTTAAATACGTGCGTGTTTTACAATAGTATCCCTGTGTCAGGTGTTTTTACCTGAGACAGATTGAAATTGTTTCGTTTTAAATAGCTTTTTGACCGCAATGGCAGCGCCATCTATAGAATGCACAGCAACATACGAAATACTAAAATTTGTCCACGGCGGACAGCGTGCTTCTTGGCAGTTATTGATATTTAGCATTTTAATGTTTTTGGTTGCATTGTCGTTTAATAATTTTTTATTTTTTATTTTCAATGCTTCACCAGCATTGCGAAATTATACAAATTCGGAATGTGTGTGTGTTTCTATTTCCTTATTTTACATTTAACCAGACTGAGCCACAGAAACGCGCGGCCGGGTACAGCAAGTACGTAATAATGAAATAATAAAATAAAAAGGTTTGTTAATATATTTGTATCATTTAAGATCAAGATAACCTTGGTTTTTGTGTGGATTCCATTATAATTTATTCTAATTAGCGATATTTTTATGTGTTTTTGATTATGTAATTTCTGCCATCTTTCACATACTTTTAATATAAATCTGTATAAATCATTGCCATTCATAAGACTCAAATAAATTGTTAAGCGTTTTTTTTTTCAAACCGAGGTATTTAGATTTTTATTTTTGCATGCTATAAGACAGTTCTTTATTAGATATTTACCGTGTCGCAAATATGAAAACAGACGTACGTAAAATAGACATTTTAAAATTCTAAAAATAATGGACAAGAATGTTTAACCGTAGAAAACCAGAATAAATTATTTGATGAATAAATAAAAACTCTCCCAAGTACGCATTAATAAAATATTACAGTAGAGTGGCAGAAAAAAACATATTTTTATTTTATTTTCGAAGTGAAACTTTTTTGAAGGCAGAAAAGCAGTGCCTATCCTATCTTACCCGCGTGACATAACTTGCGCTGCGTGTCGCAATCAGTACCTACCCTACCTTACTAATTAGTACCAGCTTACCTTACTACCAACATCTACTGCATACCCTAATTAATTATCTGTGCACGCCACTGCATAAACCCTTAATTCTTTTCTTAGAGTATGAATTAATGATGAATAAAATAAATACTTCATTTAATTAAGAGTTTTTTTTTAAATTTCACACAACCATTTACGAATCCTGAAATAATACAATCTCAAACAAATGCAAAGAGAACAATGCATAAAATCATCCATTGTATTTCTAGAACCTAAAAAGTTTCATTTCTAACGCGCGAGAGTCTCACGCATGTTTTTGTAATGTTTGGTTATACACATTATTATGAAACCAAACCAGACCAGCGAGGTGGATAGAAGGATAAATCTCTCTTTGGTGGCTTTTGGAAAGCTTAATTCCACATTCCGAAGCTCCATTCCCAACTCACTCAAGACTCGATTGTATAACCAATGCATTCTACCCGTCCTAACCTATGGCGCGGAATCAATGACTCTGACCAAGCAATCCTCCCATAAGTTGTAAGTTGCACAGAGGAGCATGGAGCGAATTATGCTTGGAATAACATTAAGAGACAGAAAAAGGAACGATTGGATCCGACGCCAGACACAGGTCTGTGACGTGGTAGAGCGAATTGCTTGACTGAAGTGGAAATGGGCCGGTCACATAGCCAGAATGACCGACGACAGATGGACGAAACGCGTTATGGTGTGGAGACCGAGGAACCAGAGGCCTCAAGGACGTCCACCGATGAGATGGGTGGACGACATCAGGAAGTTTGCTGGAAGACAGTGGATGGGGACGGCGCAGGATCGGGAGGAGTCGAGGCGGAAGGGGGAGGCCTATGTCCAGCAGTGGACCTCAACCGGCTGATATGATGACGATGATGATGAAACCAAACACAACTGCAAAGCTCGTTATGGAAACACACCAAATCAAGTTGGCACTCAAAAGAAATCATTTCACAGAGGCCGCAATCCGAACACTCGACATAATATTCCTTTGATTAATTATTGCTAACAACGCATAAGATAAAATATTTACTCAAATTAATTTGACATCGAAATATACATTACATTACGAGTGCCAACAGAGTAATCAAATTATCAACTTAAATCGAAAAACAAATTATTGGTGCCAGGATAAAGATAACACAATATAGGCGTATTCACGAGACCTGTTTAAAATTGACCTTGTAACGAATAAGCGATACTAAAATAAGATAAAACTGATTCCTTTCTTAAGGCCCAGCATTCGTCAAGTCGCAACTAAATTTTCTCTAAATCCAGGTAACATTTTACGCAATTGATTTTACGCATTGAAAAAAATAGTTTTTCTACGAAATAATTATATGGTTTTGAAAGGAAAAGAGTTATTAAAAGGTAAGGAGTTCAAAAAAAGGAAAATAATATATTTCTATATATTCTAAAAAACAAACAAAAAATCTAATATACATTATTTTAATAAATCGGGCGTGAACAGAAATGTGACCTCTCCGGTGGTCTCCGGTGGCATGAATTCTGTGTTAGCGAATATGTTCTTAATATAGCAAAAAAATCATGTTTCTACTAAATTTATTACAATAAGAAACCAGAAAAAAAATTGTTACGCTCCGCAAATGTCAAAAACACGCTATACCCAGTGGCGTGCGCAGAGAATTAATTAAGATAGGCAGTAGAGGTAGGTAGTAAGGTAAGCTAGGTACTACTTACTAGAGTAGGCAGTCGATGTAGGCAGTAAGGTAAACTGGTACTTAGTAAGGTAGGGCAGGTACTGGTTGCATTTTTAAATGTCAGGCGGGTAAGTTGGGATAGACACTGCGTTTTTTTGCCTGTATGGAAGGCTGTATGTATGCTAAAAAATTAGTAAATTGACGACATAATGATGGTTCGAAGTTCGAAGACGAGTAGCATAAATGGGTTGAGAGGTTTTACGAATATCTCTGAAATTTCTTAAATGGAGATTCTTCTAATTTTGCAACTACATAATTAACCTTCAAAATGAAGATTAATCTGAATTCATTTATACTCAAGGTAAGTTTAAATATCGACATGCTTATATAAACTCGCTATCCATATTGATAATCTGTATATGGAAATATTAGAATTTTGATGTATTTATGATAGTATTGGTTCCATTCTGGGAATCTTATCGAAATGCCTACTTACTATACTACGCATTAATTGTTACTATATTATAAATTTATAGTAATAATTTTAAACAAATTGTCTCTTAGATTTTTTTAAAATAACTGTATTTATGATTGTTTTATTATTTTAAATATGAACTTATAACTTACTAACCATCACGCCACTTCCCTGCAGAAAGTAAACTTTTATATTTTATTACAACATTTTTTAATGGATTAAAATAAAAATAATATATAATACATAATATTGTAAAATGTTTAGGCCCTCGTTTCACAGGATTTAAAATTAAAATAAATAATCCAGGAGTCAGAATTTAATATTGCCTCAAAAAGTGGTCAGTGATTGTCAATGGGCCAGTACCTAAACAGTTACCCTATTTGAAAAATAAAATCAATATATATTTAGAGTTCAATCATCCCATATTAGTATTCAAGGCCTTAAAAAATATTTATAAAAAAAAACAGCTATCTTTATTTCTGATTTGTTTGTTGATCACTGATTTTATTCGTTTTTCGTTTGCATATTTTTTTTAATATTACTCACAGATTTGCCTTTCTAGTATATATTATTTATTGTTCATTTATTATTCATGTACAATTTTTATTTCATAAAATCCTGATGTGGATCTTGAAATACTAAATACATATGAAGTATACATTGGTCTATTATCGATAAATTTTTAAATAATTTAATACATACGTTTTTTCCACTTCTAAACAGTTTTTTTTTTTTACAAATAATAGGAATGTCAAAATTGTGTTTCATTCTACAATTACAGGAGAAAAAGAAGCGAAAGAGACACTGATGAGCTATGAAAAACTTGGGTTTAAAATAGTAGTATTTGTTTTATAAACTACAAAATATTATAGATCAATAAGTACTCACCCTCCATTAACAACTGCCGATTTTTGAGATAGAACTTCGGTAAATATAAATTCTTGTGATCCGATTGCGTCCGAAATAGGTTTTTTCTCTATGTGTTCATGAACTTTGTCTGACTCAGCTGCCTTTACTGCGATTTCCTCATGAAAAGCCTTGTCACCTTCAGGAAGGAACGTTCGATCTTCTAATTCACTCTGAATATGATCATTCGTTAAATTAACACTATCCACTGGCGATATCACTTGCGTAGACACCAATGCAAATAAAATACAGCTGAAATCAATACAGACAAATAAATTAATCGGAAATTCATTCATCGTACCTAGGTTATGAAGTTTTACGATATATTTGTCAAAATAAACCATACCTTGACAGAATATTTAGCAAAATTACAAACTCGTAAAATTTCCATTTCCCGAAACCCATGATGGAAAATATTTACAATGAAAATGCAATAACATTTTCCTTTAAAATTGGATTTATTATTTAAAACAAATAGCGCAAACAAAACTCCAAAGAAAATTCGTAAACTGACGTGTACTTCACAGTTGATACGAACGGCTAGATTATAGAAATATCTCAATTCAAGGGCTCCATATCATGTCGGAACTTAGTAAATCATTGTGTAGGTTGTTTTTATTTTATTTATTTCTTGGAAAGATCATTCCAAACATGAATTATATGGTTGATTGAAAAAATTTAAGTTCAATTTGTACATTAAATACATTTTTGCACCTCTTGAATCTTTACATGCCTGTCTGTCCATGGAATAATTTAATATCATGTGTGTGGCCCAATACAATAAAAATATATGCAAAGCCATAGACAAAACAACTCAATCAAACTCAACACAAATGCATAGATGAAAAGTCAGTGACACGTCGGATAAGTTTTGACGTTATTGCATCTTTAAAAATTGTGTTCGTTTTTAAGATTAATTAAATAAATACAATGGAGACGATATATGCGCTTCCTTATAAAGTTTTAGAAGTTCCAAATATAAAAATTAAACGACCGTCATGGTTCCAGCAACCTTCGGCCATGGTTATGTTTTCATTTGTGTTGGTTTCTTACTTTTTGGTAACCGGAGGTTAGTATGCCGGTATTTTAGCGGAAATATTATTTGTAAACTCAAATGTGTAGCACAAATTGTTATGATGATTGAAATTCTTGCTTTAAATTTATTCATGTAAAGTAAAAAACATCCAGCTTTGTTTCCCAAACACACTTTTGTTTTAATTGTAAAAACATTGCTAACCCTGAAATGCACATCCAAGTATGTACTTGATTCCAACTGCACTACGTATTTTTGTATGAGTAAATGTGGCAGTATCATAAAGTTATCACAAAACAGTTAGTGCTTATATTCAGTATTTGTATGAGGTAGGTAAGCAAGCCCTGATATATATTTGATCTCTATAAGATCATCTATATAATCTTTAAAATGATCTTATGAGAGAGAAGCAATACATTTCTAATTCTTTTCCATGGCAAATTTTTATTCAAGTACATAGATGAGAATATAAAAGTGTTTTATTTAATTTTAAATAGAATCTATCAGTTAACTTTTATAACATTTACTGTGTTATTTTTAATTGTTTTTAACGCTGAGGGAAATGCGGGGTGTTTATGTAATATGTGATAGTTAAAAGAATTTTGCATTATTATATAAGTTTCATATTTTTTTATTTTTTTTTATTTATTTCTTAAGTTAGCTTATATTAAAACTAATATAAACTATTATATACATTTACATCATCTTTATATATTTACATTTCCTTACAGTAACTTAGACATTTATTTTTAAATTCTTTCAGACACTTTTCATTCTTCATACATTCAGGCATCTCATCATACATTTTTAAACCCTTATACATCAAGCAATTTTGCGACTCAGCTCTTTTCAATAATGGTAGTCTTATTTTATCCTTTTGTCTAGTAGCATATTCGTGACAATTTTTGTTTAAGACAACTTTATCCTTAAAATATTTTGGCAACTTATCGTGAAAAAATTTATGTACAAATATCAACATATTAAATTTAAGTCTTCTTCTTACAGATAACCATTTTAGTTCATCTCTCATTCCTTTTACATTGCTATATTTATTCTTCCCAAGAACTATTCTCATCGCCCTATTTTGTGCAATTTCTAGTTTATTTAGATTTCCTTCGTTTGCTAAAAATAACACTGTTGAGCAGTAATCTATGTGTGGAAGAATGATTGTTTTGTAAATTAGTTCTGCAGTATCTTTATTTAATTTATTCCTTAATCTACTAAGGAAAAATATTTTTTTTGATATTTTTTTATTAACGTGTTCAAAATTTGCATTTAATGTCAATTTTGAATCTAGTATTATGCCCAAATATTTCATTTCATCAACCTTTTCTATGGTTTCATTATTAATAAATATATTCATCCTTGGGTTTGGCTTTCTTCTTCCTAACTCCATGTATTTTGTTTTTCCAACATTAAGCTTAAGTTTATTAATTTTGAGCCACTCGGATATTCTGTTTAAGTCCTCGTTTAATTTTTGTAAAGTCTCTGTATAATTTTCTCCCGCTATATATATTAATGTATCATCGGCAAATAATTGTAGTTTGCAGTGTTTTATTATATTTGTGATGTCGTTTATATATATTATAAATAAAATTGGTCCTAGAACTGATCCTTGGGGAACTCCTAAATTATTCTCCAAAGGTTCAGATATTTTGTTTTCTATTTTAGTTACTTGTTTTCTTCCTTGAAGATATTCTTTGAATAAATTGAGGGCCTCATTTGAGAGTCCTATTATTTCAAGTTTTTGTAGTAATTTTTTTCGATCTATTGTTTCAAACGCCCTTTTGAAGTCCAAAAACACAGCTAAAACATACATATTTTTATCCATTTCCCTTTTCCAAGTATCAATGACAATATTAATTGCAGATTCACACGAGTTGTTGTTTCTAAAACCTGATTGTTCCTGACAAAGTAATTTATTTTTTTTCTAAATATTCAATCAATTGTATTTTTATTACTATTTCCAAAATTTGTTCATATTTCGGTAACATGTTAATTGGCCTAAATTCTTCACACTTTTTTGTATTCACCACTTTTGGTATAGGGATTACCATCGATGTTTTCCATGTGTTTGGGAATTTCCCTTTTAGTAACGATTCGTTTATTATGTTAAGTAGATGCTTTCCAATTTTCGGTAATATGTCTCTTATTATTTTAATTGTTAATCCATCCGGACTTGATTTTGATATTGTATTTTTTAGTACTAGCTTAAGGTGTGTCATATCAATTTCTTTAAATACCATTTTATTTTTTATATCCTGAATATTTTTTACTTTTGTTTCATTAATTAGTGGAATACTTTTGTATGTATGTAATTTTGTAAATATGTAATTTTTTTTCTCAAACGGCCACTTATTACATGGTTTTATGCAAACGTAATGTGACACAGTGTTTATACAAATATAAAGGTTTATTTTGTCGTGTATTATTGACACTAGAAATTTGAAAAATCAATTGCCGCACCTAAATGGTTACAGTAGGTACCGATAAAAAAGAAAAACAGTGATTAAAACTGAAGAAGGGTATATTATTCATTCTAGGATTTTGCATCCTAAATATACCTTATGTCCGCCTCCGTAGTGTAATGATCAGCACGCTCGGCTACCGTTCTGGAGGTCCCGGGTTCGATTCCTAAGGGGGGGTCAAATAAATACAAGTGATTTTCTCACTCTATTATTTATTTAATATTACCCTGGACTGGTACCTGAAGCGGAGGGCTGATCACCTTTCCTTCATGTATTAACAATCAAGATAACACTGTCTTTATATGATTCAGTGCCCTATGCATCATTGGGGTGCGGATAAGGGTTTGATGATAAACATACCTAAAAATCAATATGCTTTTTTACCAGTAATATGTATTTCTTTTCTTATTATTATTAGTCCTCACCTTTTACTTATTTGCGTTATGTAGAGAATTGTTTCTTCAATCTCCTTATCATCCATTGTTCACTTTGTGTAATGCCACTTTTTAAACACTTATTCGTTACTACCGGTTTCGGAAAATCATTCTATCATCAGGTCATTAAAATAAAATTATTACGATTTAAAATATAATTATCAAATAAGTGTTTCTAAAAGTGGTATTACACAAAGTGAAGAACAGATTATAAGAAGTTTTTTATTACCATACCAAAAAGTTATCAATGCTTTTAAAATACAAAATAAATTATTTCTTCCTTTGTAGGAATAAAATTTGATGTCATGACAATAAGGAGTTTTTTTATTACCATACCATAAAGTTATCAATGCTTTTAATATAAAAAATAAATTATTTCTTCCTTTGTAGGAATAATATTTGATGTCATAGTGGAGCCTCCGAGTGTCGGTTCAACTACAGATGAGCACGGCCACTCCAGGCCGGTGGCCTTCATGCCCAACAGGGTCAACGGGCAGTACATCATGGAGGGCCTCGCGTCCAGCTTCCTCTTCTCCATGGGAGGACTTGGCTTCATTATCCTGGACCGCACACACAACCCCTCCACACCCAAACTCAACAGGATACTCCTGATTTCAGTCGGATTCATCTGTATTCTTCTATCCTTTTTCACAACTTGGATTTTCATGCGCATGAAGTTGCCAGGATATCTGCAGTCTTAATTTTAACTAGGTTTTAATTTAAGTCTTAATTATCCTACTTTTAAATACTTTCCAACCTTTACGTGGGCATTATACGGTATTATCACTCGTTTTTTCATTAGAAAAATTCATGTTATAATGATTAAAGAAAACACTTGTTTTTTACCACTTGAGTTTTATTATTGACTACATGTTTCAGAAGTTAAACTTCCTTCATTCAGGTCTGTATAGTAACATAATAATAATAATAGTTATTATACAGACCTGAATGATGGAAGTTTAACTTCTGAAACATGTAGGCAATAATAAAACTCATGTGGTAAAAAACAAGTGTTTTCTTTAATCATTGTAACATGTCTTACCACAAAGTTAATGCCGAAACAATAAATAAAGAAAAATTCATAATCAGAAGAAATCGGAATTAAGTCAAGTGTGATATCTTTACAAGTTAAAAAAAATATCCAATTTTCAAGATAATTTAATGAAGCCTTACAATCTATATATGTAGATTGAAAAAAATTCTCAATATTCTTGTGACTTCCGTTGCAAGCATGTAGTATGAGGAACAGAAATTAGCAGGAATGAAATAATTTTAGCACTGGTTTTAAAGGCATTGTTACCATACTACACTTGTATGAAATTGCTACATTTGATTTTTTAATAATTATGTTAGAGAAAATGGTGAAAGAATTTTTTTTTATAATCTAAAAAATCCGTTTACATATAGAGTATGTTAAATCTGATAATCCCCTGAGTGATAATACCCAATCATTATTTTGTTACTGTAATCTTATTAAAACTTCTTTGTCATATTCTTAAGAATCACAAGAATTATTGTGATACACAGTTTTAACACCCGGAAAAATGCCATCCCTTAAGGTGGAAACTGACCGGAGCATTTCGTCGTAACATAACACGTTACAATGCGAGCATTCAGGCAGTCAGTACACCGAGCCGAGGGCTCCATCCATAGTTTTGGATGCTCGCTGATGCTCGCCGCGAGCGATGTTACGACGCTACGTTTCGACAAAATGCTCTGATCAGTTTCCACCTTTAAAACCGTACTGTATTCTAACAGTTGGAAGTTCTTATCTGTTTGGTTTATTTTTAACATATAATCATTGCGCATATTTGATGGTCAAAAAATCTAAATAAAGTAAGAGGTTTTAATATGATTATACCATGTAACAGTTTTGTCAAAACATTTGTTACATGGACTGTAGCATAAATAATCTGCAGCATATCAAAGGTTGAAATGTTCTCAAAATTTTGTCACAAATCAATTATAATTCATACATATAAATATCGTTCCATCATTGTACAGAACAAATTTTATACCTTGAAATGGTGCTCGTAAACTAATAAATGAATTTGGTCCACCTAAGAAATTGTTTTACTTAAAAGCTTTATTTACGATAAAATTATACACATATAGATATAATTACATAAGTACTTACAATATATATATATACTGTCTGCCTCTTGGTGATGCCACAGTGAATGACAAAAAACTAAGTATATTTGCACTTTGTATTATTTATGATCTCCAAATGTGGTATGTTTTAAAAGTTTTATTTTCAATTTTGGACAGCCAATATATCCGCCTCGATTGCGTAGTATTTAGCGCGTTTGGCTACTGTGCTGGATGTCCTGTGTTCGACTCCTAAGGGGGTCAAAATAAATGCAAGTGATTTTTCACTCTAATATTTATTTAATATTGCCCTGCACTTATAAGCACTGGCCAGATCACCTTTCCTTCATGTATTTAACAATCAAGGTAACACATGTGTTGCCCTGTGCACCATTAGGTGCGGATAATGGTAAGAGAGAGATGTGTACAAAAACCAATAAAATTTACAGAGGTAAATAAAACTTTTCAATACATTACAAACACTTTATTCATATCTTGGCAATAACATAAATGCATTTATTTCATAAATAAATTACACATAGCTAATAATACTATAATAAATAGTTGCTGAGTTTCAATGGGTGGAGTATTACAGTTTTCCTTTTATATCATTACAACCGAATTCTGAATGCACTGAAACAAACAAATGCAAAATTTTACATAAATTGAATACATGTATCAATACTAATTGGAAAAAAGGATTGTAAAAAAATTACCAATTGTTTATCCTAAGTTATGTTCCTATAATTAGATCGCTAGGAGTGGAATTAGAGAAGGCGATTTCTAGTTTTCAATAAGGTGAACAAATGAAGTACAAGTTCTTGGAGATTGAGAACATTTTGTGTAGTAAATATTGACCGACTGCGGAAATGAAAGTGACAACCAAGTACAAATGGTAGTTAAGCGTTTTAATTAATCTAAGTGTTGAAATTTTCATAGTCTTTAATGGGTGTCGGGTTGTGGTCCCATGGTTAGTGTCACGGCCTCTTAAGTCAGAGTTTCTCGGTTCGAACCCACTTTATCACAATTTGATACCTATTTCTAATAATGAGCCGCTTAGGCTCACATAAATAGTATGAAATTTTAATATTTGTGTAAATAATAAAAACACAAATATTTCTCTGTATTTAAAAAAAAGCTCGCATTGGGGTAGACTTTTAGATTTACATGACCAAATTTCGAAAGATACTTTTTAATCTTGTAAAATCTGTCTAAAAAACTTTTTATGATAATAACAAAAAAGCACTTTACGCCAATTGTTTTATTTAGAACAAATTTGCCTGTAGTTATGATTGGATATGCTTTATTTAATTTGTTTCGTAATAATTGTTTTTATTAAGTGAAGTTAAGTTTTGTTAAGTTAAGTTAATAAAAAATATGTTTCAAATATTTATTCAATTGAAAGTGGTATAAACTTAAAAGGAAACTTAAACGGTCCTTTGATTACGTATAGTAGTATTCCCATGTTCTTTTATTTTTCATAGTACGATGGAACGGCGTTCCGGCACCTTTTTTCACGGATAAATTTATTTTTCTTAAATTGTCAAAATCAATTAGACTAAACAATGTTTGTGCTTACGTAATTACAATCTATATTTATATGATTCGTCAAAATCATAAAATGGCATTGTAATGAACTATTTTTTTTTTGGTAAAAACCTTGACATGAAGTGAGTTCCGGGACCTTTTTTGTTTAAAAAAAAAAGCCTTGGTACATACTATAAACTATCTGCTGATTAAGTGCTGAATAAATAAAAATGTATATACTTACTGAGAAAAGTCTGAGCTTTTATCAATGATGTGCTCAAATTCTGCAAAGGACAGAGCGCCATCATCATCAAGATCAGCTTCCTCCAGTATATTCTGGATGAGATGTTGCATTTCCATTTCACTTAGTCTCTGGGCTGCTCCACATAACCTCTCTATGACCTGCCGCAAGTCTGACACACCCAACATGTCATCACCATCAAAATCTATCAGAAAAGTATCATAAAATTAAAACATATCTTTACCCTGTAGTAATAAAATGTGTCGGTTATGTTTATTTGATATTTAATTCTAATAATGAGCCGCTTAAGCCCACAAAAATAGCATAAAATTGAAATATATCTGTATTTAATAAAAACACAAATCTTTCTCTTTAACAAGAATATAAAATGATTACATGTATCCAAAAAAAACTACCTACTCCAGGACTTAAACCTGGAACATTTAGCTATCCGGGCTATTGCTTTACTAAGCTAAGCAATCTGTAATCATGATCAAGGAATTTATCATCCCTTATTATTTAAAAACATCTGCAACTGAATAAGATTGAGGATTTCAATTTAATATGGTGATTCGGAGATTTTTTCCGGCCTCTATTTATCCACTTTTGGGTGAAGGTCCCAGTCATGAGGCGTAGAACCATAAGTCACACTTTATGGTTCTACGCCTCTCTTATACACTCCCTTCCTGTAATATTGACAGAATCATCCGACCATTGCACTGACAACCCACGTTTTTACATCCGATTTTTGTTTGCCACCTCAAAACATTCCTTCGGTAATTTAATTGAAATATATTTTGACATTAGTACGCCTCCGTAGTGTAATGGTCAGCACTCTCGGCTACCGTTCTGGAGGTCCCGGGTTCGATTCCCAAGGAAGGTAAAATAAATATAAGTGATTTTTTCACTGTAATATTTATTCAATATTATTACCCTGGATTGGTACCTGAAGCGGAGGGCTGATCACCTTTCCTTCATGTGTAAACGATCAAGATAACACTGCGTTTATATGACGCAGTGCCCTATGCATCATTGGGTGCGGATAAGGGTTTTATTTTATTTTTTTTTTTATATTTTGACATTAGCTGAAATAATATTGAATGATAAGGTCATAAGCTCTGTAAATACCCAAATTTCCATATTCTCCTTCATCTATGTTGAGATGTCAAACAAATGTAAAAATAACTACGAAATGTAGAAAATCCAGATGTGTGAACAAGTATGTGGACACGCCCAATATGTTGTGAATGAAAATAATCTGGGGTTCGGATCCATACATCTAAATGAACGGGTCTCTGCTTAATAAAAGCTTTCTTAATCCAACATAGACGGCTGTTGTGAACTCATATGTACTGTGTCATGAGATTGATCATATACCTAGGAGTTCCAAAAAATTTAATAGTGTGGTTGTCAATCACGGGTAGAGTAGTGAATATTGCACATGTTCAAAATGATCCTTTAACCAGTCTATAACATGTCATAAGCCTGTAAATACCCAGACTTCCATATTATTTTTTATCTAATCAGAGATGTCAAAAAAATATACTTATATTAAAACAACTCCTAACTGAAGAAAACCCAAATCTGTGAACTAGTATTTGGACACACTAAAAATGTTGCGAATAATACTATTGTGTAAAGGCACTAGCTGTAACTCAAGTTGCATTTGGCATAACATGGCTCAAAGCATTCTTATAACTAGCCTCTATCATATACAATCACAGATTTTGCTCTATCTCTTTCCTTTACCGCGATATTCATTATCCAAATCGTCGCAAAATTGTGTTAATTTGATACATGTGTTGGCAAAAAGCTTTATTTTAAGTTAACTATAAACTCGTTTATATCAAAACTACTGTAAACTTGCGGCTATTTGCCTTTGCACATTAGAATAAGGGAATGATTAAATTTACCAAACATCCTGAATGCGTGCTCCGCTTTGACAGACTTGGGAGCATTCTCACTAAACACGGACATCATATCCAAGAAATCTTCAAATGTGCAATCTCCGTCGTGGCTGGAACTGAATATTTTACAAATTCGATCTCCAAACGGATTCACTTTCAGTTCTGGATACTGGAGTATCTTAGTCATGGGTAATTTGGCATTTTTGTTGTGACCAACTCTTTCGGGGGCCAACGCTTTAAATTTCTGGTGAGCACTGAAAATTTAAATCATATTAAAATGTAAGAAAATGCTTAATACAATAAATTTAATAACAACTAATAAAATCAGGCTATAATGTTGTCGACTGAGACATATGAAGAGATATTTTGCAAGGATATTCGTCATAAATTCACCCCTCCGTGTGTCATTTTCTCAAAAACATATTTATTTGTATGGTGGTTATCTGGCTACTCCAAAATTCATGTACGTCTCGAAATCAATAGACATAAAAAACTCGGTGAGTGGTTATATACTAATATTATTATCATTTTTGTAAAAAATAAATAAGTAACCAAAATTCACCTTTAAAAGCTCTTTAAATCTTCCATTCAACATCATTTTAGCTCAAAATAACTCAAAATTTAGTGTGAGGAAATATGTCTCAATATGAATCAACGATAACTTTGGTGTACAGTGTTTGATATATAATTATAGCTCCCAATTCGCGCTCGAGTATGTTGACTTCAGCATGCGGGGCTATCTATGAGTGCTGAATGGCTAAATATGCCAATTTTGGACTTAGTAATTGGAGCACACACTACACTCGATCTCGCAAGCACCGTTCACGGAGCTAATTAATTAATTAATATAAACTCATATTATAATGATATATAAACAAGCTATTATTAGACCAAAAAGGAGTTACCAGGGCAACTTTAAAAGACTGCCTTCTACTTGGTAGAACATAAGCAAATTGTGAACTAAGTACCAGACATCCTAGCAAACCACAATGCTAAGCATTGAGTATAACTATTAAACCATCAATAGAAAGAAAAATGCCAACATAAAGCTAAAAGTACTTACAATAACACCTCCTTCTTTGTGAAGTATGTCAAATCCTGGAAATATCAATGGACATATATAATTAATGATTTCCAGACAATTTTTTATTTTAAGAATACGAGGGTATTTTTTGATTATTGTTACCTGATAATCTTGCAACTCCTCTTCGGTAAACTGGCTCTTTCCCTGACCCATTGTTTAATTATATATTGTCACTTCAGTGAAATACGGGCATCTTAATAATGTATCATTTCATCTTTGTATTGTACACTGAATACTAAATTAGACATTACGCATCATAATAATTCGAATAATAATCAGAAAGACGACAGCGGAGACGAAAATAATTCGCTGTCAAAAACTATTATTATTGGCTGTCAAAACAAGGGAGCGTAATCACTGGTGTTGCCATGTTACTAGTTTTATTTTTGGTGGTTACCTAAAATAGTTCTTACAGAGCTGTAATGCAGAAATTAGGTTAGTAGAAATTACGGGGTGAATAGTTATAATTTCGTCGTCCGAATTTAAAAAATATTACATATTTCGGATTCGTAATGTCATATTCACAAGGGAAGAAAACAGCATTTGCCATACCTAATTTATATTTTTCTAGATTTTTTTTTTAATCCGTGTTATCAATATTTTTATTTTTCTTTCTTGTTTGCAAAATTTGCTTTTCAACAAATCGCATTATTTGAAATAAATCGAAAATAATTCGGAACGGGAAATTCGAGATGTTCAATTCTGTTCAGATTAAGACATATTGCATATTACCATAGTTGAAAAAATCTATTTGAGGTAGTTTAAACTGGATCTGACATGTACGAGTATTATCAGACCTAAAAAAGGAGCTGATGAAAAGATTATTCGCCATTCACTTTACAAAATAAGGAATTTAAATAGACTTGTTATTCGTCCAAGAAATAAATCTGTCCATATTGCGTTTATTTTTTTGTTTTACTTTGTTTCCTACTGAAGCAATACAAAAGCAATTTGGCTGTCCAAATTCAAAACACAGTAAGGGACATTTTTTTTGTAGCACGTTTGTTTGCATTTTGCACTAAGTAGATTCTACTTAGTCTAAAAATGCAAAAAAAACGTACTACAAAAAAATGTCCTTTACTGTGTTTTAAGTTTGGAAAACCGAATATTGATCGATGTTATACTATTCATTTAGAAAAATGAACATTTAAATTTTGTCATTTTTTTACTGATCTAAGAAGAAATCTTGAATATTTTTTTGGGGTAAAAAAGTTGATGGCTAAAATAAATATTTCTTTCGTGTTTTTAATATTAAATAGATTTTGTTGTATCGTAAAATATTTTTGTTTAATTTTAGTACCTACACATACTCAAATGCGAAAATCATATATGTAAGACAATGTTTTGTAAGTTCGAAAAAAAACGCCATTAGATGTCAAAGGTTATATTATTATGTGATTTATTTCAGCTGTAGTTTGGAAAGAAGTCAATGGTTCTTTAGAATACTCGCTGGATCCTAACAGAGACATTTCTTGGTCACATACTTCGTCCATTTGAAAAACTTCTCTATTAAAACCATCCTGCATATGCCGCATAGCTATATTAGAGTCATTTAAGTCCATTTCTTTTTCTTTTACGTGTTCAATCATTTCCTTCAAAGATTCCGAACTCGCTTGCTGGCTAGACTCTGCACTATCAGATAAATTATCTTCTTCTTGTTTTAGTATACGAGTATCAGCCGTGTGTTTCGTTTCTAATAACCCTCTTAAAGGTTCAGAGGCGTTTTGCAAGTAATTGAATGGTCCCTTAGAATAATCGCTGGTTCCTTGTAAAGGTATATCTTGGTCGCACATTTCGTTCATTTGGAAAACATTTTTATTGAAACCAACTTGCAGATTTTGTATTTCTGTGTTGGGGTCATCAATATGAATTTCTAATACTTCTATTTGTTCAATCATTTGTTTTGAAGACTGCTGACTTATTTGCTGGCTTGACTCTGCGCTATACGATAAACTTACGTTATATAAATCATCCCCTTCCTGTTTAGCTATATTGGAAACTTCTGCGGGTTTCATTTCCATCAACTCTTTCAAGGATTCAGTGGCTGTTTGTAGTGTTTCATTTAGCGTTGCAATGTTTCCCTTGGAGCTGTTAACCTGAAATATATATTTTTTCTGACAATAATGGCACGTTTTTATAAAACCTTTTGAAGGATCTCATCAACAAAAATATAGGGTCTCATCAATACAAATATTTCAATTTTACAGTAAAAAGGTGCCTAATTAAAATATTTACAAATCTTTATTGTAGTTTTATCTCTTACCGTTATAACTGATTCTTTCTTGAACCTCTCTGTAACCTTTTTGATCTTAGGTGCAGCGCTTTTTACGATATCTACTGCCTCCTTCACTTCCATATCTGACCTCCCCAATTCTGTAAGCTTCTGCTGCAACCTCATTGTGGCTATCTCATCAGCCACCTGCAACGCAATTACCTTCTCAGGCATCTTCACCTCTCTTCTGTAGATATTCGCCATCTTCTTATTTTTTGGGAAACCGCATAGTATAAATCCTTTAGCATCTGCGTGTTGCAGCATATTCTCTTTGATCAAGTCAACGACAATTTCCTAGAGCAAAAACAAAATGCGTGTATTATATAACTATAATTCCTTATTTTATTGGCGTTAATTCTCCACAATTTTTCATTAATCTAAAAATATCATTAAAGTTGTATTACTAGTACGATTTATTAAATCATGCAGGGTAGCACAAGAACTGCCAATTGATATTTAAATTTATATTTTTTTTCATATTTATTGATATTAATTTATTAAAACAAATGGAAATTATGCGTGGAAAATGACGACTATTCGACCACCTCGGCTCTTATACAGGACGATTCCTTGAACAAAATTTTCAATAATAGATTCATTTGAGTGGATATTTACGTAGGTATGTGCAATAACACGAATGATGTTGAATACAAAGTAATTTTTAGAACTTGGCACACATAAGTAAAATGTGATAGGTTTTATTGTTGAATTTAAATATAGGGAACTATTAAATGGATTACATGCACAATTGACAGTATTTCGATCGACAAGAGTCAGTTTCGAAATGCACCAACAATTGATAAATCAATACTTAATAGATATCTGCTTTGATTTTCTATCAGTTAAAATCGTTTGTTTTCATTACCTCGGAGACTTTGTTTTGGTTGACCATTTTGGCTAGTTGCATCCCTCTCAGGGTAGTGGTATCGGCGGCCTCAGCTCTGACCAGCTCCCCGGGGTTGATGACGTAGTAGCCCGTTATGGCCGCCAGGGTATGGGAGACAGTATTATAACCCGCTCCAGGCACCCCTGATACAAATATTACCGGCGATTTCATCACTGGTTCCATGTCATAATTCGATCTATTAGTCTGAAAAAATAGATTTCTGCTATCAGAATCAAGCTGTTTGTTAAAGGAGTAGGTAGAAAGGCTAGAATCCTACACTCTACGAATTAACATGAGTGTTATTGGAGATTAAAAAAAATATGATTGTGTCGGGTTGCGGTCCCGTGGTTAGTGTCGCGGACTCTTGGATCAGAGTTTCTCGGTTGGAACCCACTCTTACCACAATTTGATACCTATTTCTTATAATTTGCCGCTCAGGCTCACAGAAATAGTATGAAATTGAATTATTTTTTTAAATAATAAAAACAGAAATATTTCACTTTTTATTAAGTAAAAATTAAGTTAAATAAAACAATTCTCACTTTATAAATTATATTGAATTTAAGGTTTTCGAAATAATACTAAGACAACTGATACAATAGACAAATATTATTTCGAATATCACATAAGATAACATACTTTTATGTACGAATCCGATGTATTTAAACTTATAAACTCGTCTTCCAAGTTATGATAGAATTTTTTACACCCTGCTCATAAATACAAGGTAAATTCCATGGGTAAGGGATTCTTACACATTTTCTGTAGTGTTTTCAAAAATACATTGTGTGAGAAAAAAGGTATGAAAGTTAGGGGCATTAATTGTGTGAAATATGGTGTCATATTTTGACTTTACCCAATAAGTAATGGATTAATTTAATTTAATATTTAATATTGTGATTGAATTTTTAAAAAATTCATTAGTTTGAAAAATTTACTTTTAATAGATACTTCAATTGTCTTGTTTATCTAATGCATTTATTACATATTATATGTACGAGTGTAATATATTATGAAAAATGTTTATTTTTGACATTTATATTACGCACTATGAGGGGTTGGAAAATGTTCAATTATTGTATTAAAGAATACTCTATTTCTAAACTACTTACCTCCAATCTTGTAAATAAGCAACCCATTGTAAATAATTTAATATAAAAAATATTTTTTCACAAAATATAAACTGTTTTTTAAAACAAAATACTTCCAAGATAATGCAAATTCAAATCTGGAACATCTTCAATTATGATTTTTCTTTTAAACTTCATGTAAGAACCTAATGTTTATAAATTAAAGTACCAGAATCAATATATTATAACAAGGTCAAACTGGAATGTGAAATTAAAAAAATACATCTCCCCAATAGATGCCTCTAGTGAAGTTCTAGTGATTCAAGAACAAGGTTTCTAAATTGGTTCATATATATATATAACACCAAGAATTTGAGTAGTGTGGTTGTCAATAATGGGTAGAATTGGTGAATGTTACACGTGTGTAAAGTGATCACTTAAACCAGCCTATGACGGTCGTAAGCCCCGTAAATGCCCAGACTTCCATATTCTTCTTCATCTTTGATGAGATGTCAAAAAATAATAAAAAAAAACACATAACTATTTGAAATTATACAATTATCCAAAAATTACAAAATTCACACAATGTATAACCGTGATTAATATATCGCTCACTCCTTTCAAGAACGTCATAAATCAAAATACTTGATTTTTCAGGAGAACGTTTTTAAAGTTTTAAAATATAAACTAATGTATTGAAAACATATTACAAGCCACTTACTAAACTTTTTACTGTGCAACATATCTTATTAGGTAAAACCTGAAGGCTTTTTCTCCATTTGAAAAATATTTAGTGTATTTAACAAAATAATTAAACAATTCCTTTTCTTCGAAATGCAAAAACAACACTTTCTGCCCTGTAGCGAGTAAATATTTAGTTAAAAATATGCCTCTTTTGCTGGGATATAGTACATTTTCTGGGCATTCTGAAAACATGCATAACTGAAAATTGACGATTTTTGATTTATGACGTTCTTGAAAGGAGTGAGCGATATGTCTGATTATTTTTTGACATCTTAACAAAGATGAAAAAAATACGGAATTCTGGGCATTAACGGGGCTTATGACCGCCATAGGCTGGTTTAAGTGATAACGTCACCTAGGCCATGCCTTTGAATCATGTTATTTTTCTGCTTCACCCATGAATTCCTTGGTCTTCCTCTAGATAACTTTCGAGGAAGATCAATTTCTATTGCCTGGTTAACTACATGTTCGGGTTCTCTGCGTCCTACATGCCCACACCATCTCAATTGACTTTCCTCTTACCTTCCTTTTAATGTCTGTTACACCCAGACTTCCACGAATGCGTGAACTCTTTATTTTATCTCTAAGGGACACTCCCGCTGACCAACCAAGCATTCGCATTTCAGCGGAGTCTAGTTGCCTAGAGAAGGTGCTATACATCGTCCATTACTTTTGTATTCAATTAATTAAGAAAGAATAAGAAAATATATATTTTTTCATAAACTTTTATTTATACGTGTTAAGATAAAATTAAAAATAAGTTAACAATAGTGAGGTAATAAATAACATTAGTGAAGAACTCCGGTGCCGTGAGAGAAATTTCAAGAAAACTATTTAGATAATATGGCATCGATTTCCTTCTCCACTTGGCCGAATATTTCATCCACTGACGTTTCGGCGTTGATCTGAAACAAATGCACAGGGAAATATTAGATGTTATGTTACTCATCCAAAACTGACGAAAATAAAACAGGTGTTACTCAAATATCAAAGAGCACCATTTTTTTCACAACTGAGTATTGAGACGGTACTTGAAAGAGATCTAGAGGAAGACCAAAAAATTCATGGATGCTACAGAAAGATAACACGATTCGAAGGTATGGCCTAGGTGACGTTGTATATGATAGAAGGACCTACAACCTGAGGACGAGGAGAGCTGACTCCAACATCCCATAAAGAATAAAAGTTGTGACAGAGCCAGGAAGATTTAGTATTGAAATAGTATTGGATTTTGGGAAACGTGCAAAATATCATCAAATAGTACAATGTGAAGTTTTCTGAGTTCCATTCTTCAAAACAAATTCGTAAAAATAAAATTAGGTAATTAACGTTTAATATCTTAAATACGTATATTAAATTATAAATAATATTTAAACCGATTTTCAAGATCAAACCTATTTTTTTGAGTTTTCGGTGATTGAACAATAAATATTTTAATACAAAGAGACATTGTTATTTATGTAAATAGATAATACTGTTTATTTACCAAAACTATTTTTGTGATAAGGAAGAAAGTGTATTGATTCTAGATTAGGTTGTCGTTCACCTCATATACTACCTCTAACCGTAATATGGAACTGTAAACATCATGATTACAGATATAATGTCTAACAACTAACCACATGCTGCTTCCTCGTTAGGGTAGGCAGAGGGAATAGAACGCCACACCAATCGGCCTTTGCAAAGAATCTTCGCTTCTTCCACTTTTATGCATCTCCTCGTACATAACCGCCAATTATTCCGACCCCTGATAAATACGCTTTCAAGTATTTGAAATACTTGATCGTGCCAAGTTTTTCTCGGTCTTCCTCTGATTTTATCAGTTACCACATTCGCTTCATACATTTGTTTTACTGTTGTTTCTTCACTTATTCGATTCAAATGCCCAAACCATCTCAACACAACATTCACATTTTTATCAATAATGCTCATCTCATAGCCTTGCATTATTCTTTATATCATCATTCGAACATCCATCATATAATATTGTCTTTATCATATTTATTAATTTCAAATTCAGGGAATCAACACTTTTTATGTATTTAAATATTTTAAAAAATCTTTTCACTCATTTTCTACATACAAAATGATGTACAACGATAGTGTGATGGTTAGTGAGTTAGTTTTCAATACTCATTCGATCCTCATACATATCATCATCTTACAAATAGATATATGATTTGCATAGTTTAAATCAGTGATTCCCAAAGTGGTCTATATCGACTCCTAGGGGTCTATGACAACCTGCAAGGGGTCTACGTCAGCGAAAAAAAATTGACCTATTAACTAAAAATATTGACTTATTGCTTATGTTATTTATTTATGGTTTATTTTATGTTACGTTTATTTTACATAACAGATACAAAATTTTATTTTGAGTAGTTTTAATTTAAATTCAATTAATAAATGTATAAATTAACATGTGTTTTTACTTTAAGTTTTTAAAACTAAACTTCACTACAGTTAGAAATTTACAGGAAATCAATGTCAGGTAAGTAGGGGGTCTACCCAACACGGAAAAACATGGCAAGGGGTCTACGACACAAAAAAGTTTGGGGAAATCTGGTTTAAATTCTATTGTTGTCTCCCGTAAATCATTAGTGCACATGTTAAAACTATTACTTAAGTACCTACAATTGTACTATATAAGGACCGTCAGTCCACTTAATCATCAAATTCGTTTGAAAATGCCATAACTACACGAAACAATCGTCACAAAATAGATTTTTATGTATTTTTGAACAATAAGATACAATTTTATTTTTTTAAATTAAACATTTGAATAAAGCACTTTAAAGAGTTTTATTTATATATACGACTAGTTTCGAAAACTTACAGATATTTTCATCTTCTGGTATTTCATTAAATTAAGTTTTAATTTGTACCAGAAGATGAAAACATCTGTAAGTTTTCGAAACTAGTCGTATATATAAGTAAAACCCATTAAAGTGGTATATTCAAGTGTTTAATTTAAAAAATATAATCAACATGTCATTCCATAAAGTTAATACCGAATCAATAAATAATATAATAAAATACAACTTAGTAGACTCAAAAAATCAGTGTTTGATTTAACATTTAAGACATGAACTAAAAATAATGATTATTTACCCTCTTAAGTTTTTCAGGGTATAATGCCAAAACTTGATCATTATTTTTCAGGAATGTCTGCAGCCTCAGCTTGATGGTTTCCGCATTATCGTCGGCTCTTCCGGAGCTCTCCGCTCTGCCGAGAAGTCTCGAGGTGAGCGTACCCTCCGCGGCGTCGAAGTACAGAATGATAGTGCAGGGCATTATCTGCTGTTCGAAGGCCACGCCTTGGTCTTTTTCCCTCGGGTATCCGTCGATCAGGAAGCCCTTGGAGTCACCGGCGCGCGCCAGCATGGCTTCCTTCAGCAGCTCTAGCACGATGTCGTTCGGGACGAGCTCTCCTCTTTCCATGATGGCGGTGAGGTTCTGTCCGCGGGCAGAGCCGCTGGCCACCTCTGCCCTTAGCAGGTCCCCGGTGGACAGGTGAGTGAAGCCATATTTGGCGATGATGCGCTCGCACTGTGTGCCCTTGCCCGAACCGGGCCCGCCGAGAACCCACAAGACGGGCAAATTAGCTTCTTTTAAATTGATTGGAGCCTGAAAAGACACAATAACAAAATTAAGCAATGAAACAAATTTACTAGGCGAATGTTGGAAATAGGGGGAGAGGAAAAGGGGGGAAAACTTGGCATGTTCAAGTATTTCAAATACTTAATAGTAAGTACTTAATAGTATTTCATGATCAAGTATTTCAAATACTTAATAGTATTTCAAATACTTAAAAGTAAGTGGTCGTCAGGACAGGAGTCGGAATAACTGGCGGGTATGTATGAGGAGGTGCATTAACTTGGAAGAAGCGAAGAATGTTTGCAAAGGCGGAGTGGTGTGGCGTTCTATTCTCTCTACCTACTCCTGCGGGGAAGCGACGTGATAGTTAGTTAGTTAATTAGTTTATTGAAGTTTTTGCTTCACAAAATACATACTTAATACATATGTAATGTATTTGAATAATGTATTTTGGATATGCGCATTTTTAAGGCATTAAAATATTTTATTTTGCGAAAGAAAAACTACTACATGTCGCTCACTCCTTTCAAGAACGTCATAAATCAAAAATCGTCAATTTTCAGTTGTGCATGTTTTCGGAATGCCCAAAAAATGTACTATATCCCAGCAAAAGAGGCATATTTTTAACTTAATATTACCCGCTACAGGGCAGAAAATTTTGTTTTTGCATTTTGAAGAAAAGGTATTGTTTAATTCTTTTTTTAAATATACCAAATATTTTTCAAACGGAGAAAAAACCTTCAGGTTTTACCTAAAAAGATCTGTTGTACAGTAAAAAGTTCAATAAGCGGCTTGATATTTATTTTTAATACATTGTGTTATATTTTTAAACTTTAAAAACATTCTCCTGAAAAATGAAGTTTTTTGATTTATGACGTTCTTGAAAGGAGCGAGCGATGTGTGAAAGTTCGTAATTCACCTAAGTGTATAGTTAACGTTAACTCCTTTTGATTTTGGGCGTTATTTTAATATTTTACCTACAACTTAACTTTATACAGCGTTGTCAGCAAAACCGGTTCAGCTAATCTATATTAGAAACTGTTGAAACTAGAAAGGTATAGTAGACCATCGCACATTAGTGCACTATGCGACTGTCAGATATGTTGATCCACTGCACCGAAATTCCTGATGAGGTGGAGTAGTTGCGCAATCGATGTCGCCAGACATTAGTAGCCAACAATTGAAGATTATGTTACATCCACGAAAAATGTGAATCGTAATGAACTATTTGAAATATTAAAATAAAATTACTTTTTTAACTTCTATTCCTTTGTCCTTTGAGCAACAACACGGTGGTTTCTTGTTAGGTGGAGCATTCGACATGTTGGGTATAAAATTTTGGTTCTATAGGTGTAAATCTTAAATTAGTCAATTAAATTGGCTTCAGGATAGGATGTTAGGATCTCGATGAGGTCTGGGGAAAAGGAAAATAAGGAGATTTTGAGTACACAAGAAAAACTAAATATAACGGAATTGATGAAAAAAATAGTGCATCAAAGAATTAAAATATTACAAGAAACGATAAATCTTCATTGTTTTGCATGTTTTACATATTTGAGTGTAAATATATATATATATATATGTATATATATATATATATATATATATATATATATATATATATATATATATATATATATTTATATTTATATATATATTTATTTTAATTTTTTTTATTTATTGTAAATACGTTTTTTTGTCAAATTTATCTTGCAGCACGACGACTTTATGACTATAATAATTGAGAGGAAAACAGATGTATTAGAAAATGATGAAGATCAAGCTAGAGAGTTATGAAGAGGAGACACAAAAGAAGAGAAGCTTTCTTGTTGTATAAAGATTGTTGTATATATATATATATATATATATATATATATATATATATATATATATATATATATATATATATATATATATATATATATATATATATATATATATATATATATATATATATATATATATATATATATATATATATATATATATATATATATATACATATATATATATATATACATATGTGTGTGTAAACACAATGAAAACAGTTTGTATTTATTTAAAGCAAAGCTGTCAAATAACAGGCCATCAGAACAAGCGTTCTCATAATAATTCGTATCGCTCATTGTGACATCCTAAGCTAAATGCGACAATCTATTTCAACGAAGGATGAAGGCCAACAGCGAGTTTAATGAGGTGTCACTTGAGCAAAAAGGACAGAGCACTACAAACATTGAATTTTCAAACGACACTGGTAGAATAGCTCTTTTTAAGTTTTTCCTGAAATGGAAATTCAGCATGTGACCGGTAGTGAATAAATTATTCAGAAGCGGAAAATTGATTTAATGGAAAAATTTACCCGCTGTATTAATTTAACTTTGAGAACAAAAACACATTTAAAATATTTCAATTACTTATTTAGATTATTTGTAGGAGCATACTTCAATCCATAAACGCAATAAAATATCTTGGAATAAGAGTTCTCATTCTTTTCTAAATATGCATGGAAGCATTTATTTATTTCCTTGAAGTTGTAAAAGTATTTCTATGTACGTGTATTTTTCAAATTAAAAATTAAAAAAAAAAAAACATTTAAATCAGGTGACTTTTCAAATATTTTTTTAGAATGCTAATATAAAATGAACAAAAATTTGGAAGGTAATCAAAGGCATGACGCACACTTTAAAGTCACGAAGTATATCTTATTTAATTTAAAATTTCATTTGCTATTTACTATTTAAACATTAAAAAAAACTATAAAGTAGGATATATAAAAAACATTAAAAAAAAACAATACTGTATATTCCTACCTTAAGTTATTACCTATTACCTATTTATATCAGTTATATTACGAAACATTAATTTTTTATTTTATTTATTTATTTATTTATTTTATTTTATATTATTATATTCATTTCATATACACATTTATTATACGTATTACGGCTCTTTAGGCATGGCCTGTGTTGAGCTGAATACTAACATGGTAATACAAAATTTATTTTTTAATTTTTTTTTATTTTTAATATATTTTTTTTAATGATTAGATTATAAACATAACAAACAGGAGATACAAAAATAATTTATAATTTAAGGTTTTTCAGTGTGATAATTAAAATAAAAATATTGATAATTCAATAAATCATAAAATAATTTTAAAGTTAAAGAAGAAGTCATACATTTTTGTGGATGACTTATTTTTTAAAGATATTTTAAACATAAATAAATAACTTTTTTCAAAACATAATAAATTCATTTTATGTATTTATTTATATTTGTTTCAAAGATTGAGGTAATGTGTGCAAACCTCTTAGATTCATCTGTCACCATGACCAACCGAAGATTTTTTAAGTATTTATCTTTCACTGAAGCATTCATAATTATGTAACTTCTTATAAAACATGTGAATTCTTTCAAAGTTATTTCTGAATAAATCATTTGATGTAAAAATTCAAGGGCGCGGAAAAGTCAATTGACATTGAAACAGATTATTTGTATCCATAACATAATATGATTAGTCTTTTATATCATTATAACCCACAAAATTATTAACTCAATGTTATTTATTAATATAGATACTTAAAAAGTGTACGAACCATTAATATGTTTTGTGTATTACGTTATAATCCACCGAACACACAACACCACTACCGCGGTATGATCCCAGACTGACTGAGAAACGTCTGAACAACTGAACTACTGTTCCTATATTTCGTGATAAAACCTACAAATGATAAACTATAACAATGAAATACACGAAATATTAAAACCCTGTATCCAAAACTAAACGCTGAGGATACTAAAATATATCACTTTACTTCCAGAAATAATTTGACATTTCAATCTGACAGTCTACCGTCTTTTGTATTTTCTCACTTCAAATTATTCTAAAATGTCACCAATTTTAAATTCGTTCTCTGTTTGCAAAATATTTGGCGGGAATTCAAATGAAAAGCCCGCGTTTTTCATCGACGCATGCGCATTCCTTTGCAAACATTCGACCGACGCGAGTTAATAAAAGACGCATGGGTAAAAATGTACACTTTGATTGCATCTAGTTTAGATTATCTCGCCGATATCTAAAATACACGGTGACTACATCTCTGCATTTACCCTTTATCTCGATCGAATCCATCTCGGTGTAAATAAATCAACGTACGGCCGCGAAACGCATTGTTCTAACCTTGCCCCAGACTCAAACATAAATTATTTGTCCACTTAAAAAGTGTTTTTATTTTTTTTTATTTGGCAGTCACCCATTAAGAGGATGTTTCTGCCAGTATCATATTTTTATTTACAAACGAAATAATAACAATCAATAAAAAAAACATAGTTTAAATACCTTTTACAAGTAAACCTACTTATTTTTGTCATACTTAAAATCATGTATAATTATAATACCCCTGGCAGGGGTAGGCAGAGAGAATAGAACGCCACACCAATCTGTCTCACACACAATCTTCGCCTCTTACGTACATTCATACATATTCTCATTCATATGTACACGCCGATTATTCCGACTTATACATGATCGTGCCAAGTTTTGTAATGTTTTGCGTTATATATTTTGGATATTCGCATATTTTAAAGACATTAATTAATAAAGGTGTGTTGACATGGTTATGTATAAATATAAATATATCTCAAATAAATTGGAATTATATGAATATAAGCTTTATATAAAATGCACTTTTTCGGCATTATCTTGCCCATGATACAAAAAACTGTATTTTATACTTCTTAAAGTTTATAAAAAAAAAATCATGTTGAAATAGTAACAAAAACATAGACCATCGTGACAATCATGCACGAATAAAGCAGGTTACTCACCTACTTATTATTTCGATCGATATAGTCAAAAAGTTATTATGAAATGCATGCTCATGTTAATTTGTTTTATCTCTTTAAATCATATCGGCTCAAATTAGACCGACAATTGGCGAGTAGCTCAGTTAAACTTTAAAATATTTAGTAGTTAGTTTAGTAGCTCATACCAACCAAAAATTTCTTTGCCGACCAAGAGACGGTAAACCGACGGTAGTCAAGTGCCAAGAAGATGAAAACAAAACACGAAATCACCGAGACATTATTTTGTTCATCGTTCCCGCGTTTCTGAAAATTATGCTTTTTCCCGCGCAAATCCGACATCTGCAGACTCTGGACAGAACTAAACTAAGCGCAAACATGGCCGATCGTACTTGGCTCGGAAACTTTGGATATTCCAATATCTGTACTGTATAATTTCATGTTAATATTATAACTCGATCATCGCTTACTACAGTAAATTAGTTTTTTCCTCAGAGCAAAAAACTGGAGAGCGCTAAAAATACACATTTTCAAAGCAATTTCTTCAATTTTAGCGAAGCGTAGGTGTGGCGCGAAAATGGTTCAGTCAGGATGATACCAAAATACCTGACACTAAATTTTAATTTTTGGTCGTCTTTGCCAAAGAACACCGTTAAAATAAAATTCGTGCCAATAACTATTATAGATATAAGGACGAGTTTTCAGCTGTTATAATGTACGAGGACATGTGACTTTGTGGTTTTGGGTGTGCGAGATATATTTTTGGCAAACGCCATTGCGTTGTCTGTGGTACGTACAGGCAATGATCTTGTTCGACCTTTTCAATGGCGCCAACTAGAATAGATGCAATCTAATTAACAAAACAAAACGAAATCAATCACTTGAAACAAATGTCGAAGTCAAATGTTTCAGGTATCTCAATCCCGCTTAAAAACTGTACTGTATTGCTAACCTATCATTACAGTCATTAATTTACATTGTATGAATATTATAATTGTAGTGTTTCATAAATGCAATGCCAAAAATAATATATAATAATAATAATAAAACCCTTATCCGCACCCCAATGATGCATAGGGCACTGCGTCATATAAACGCAGTGTTATCTTGGTCGTTTACACATGAAGGAAAGGTGATCAGCCCTCCGCTTCAGGTACCAGTCCAGGGTAATAATATTGAATAAATATTACAGTGAAAAAAATCACTTATATTTATTTTACCCCCCTTGGGAATCGAACCCGGGACCTCCAGAACGGTAGCCGAGCGTGCTGACCATTACACTACGGAGGCGGACGAAATAATATAGCGTAATAAAAAATAAAAAATAAATATTTTTATGTTTTGAGTACGCCACTGATCTACACATGTATTTGTCATTTAACTAACTTACCAACTAACCATCACGCCGCTTCCCCGCAGGGGTAGGCAGAAAGAATAGAACGCTGCACCTATCTTTGCAAACAGTCTTCGCCTCTTCTACATACGAGTATACTCAATACTCTTCTACATACCCGCCGATTGTTCCGACTGATCAATATCTGATATACTGATCACGCCAAGCTTTCCTCGGTCGTCTTCTTCTTCTATTATCAACAACCACATTCGCCTCTTTTAAAATTTTATAATTTTTTTATGTTCTTTTTCCACTCATTTGATTCACATGCCCAAATCATCTCAACACACCTTTGTTAATTTTATCGTTAATGCTTATACCAGCCTTGCATTCTTTCCTTTTATCAACATTCGAATATTTTAACGATATATTACGATCAAATCTAGACTCATCCACATTGTTGTCATCCTCAACCAAACGTGTCGTCGGCTTAGTTTGTAAAGTGTCTAACTACATCTGAACTTTCTTTTCATGAAAAAAAAACATTTTCTGATATTTATTTAATAACGCCTGAAATACAACATTATTTCAGGTTTTCATAATTAACGATCTGAGTTGATAGAGTTAAAAGAAGAAAAAGAGGAATTCCATAAGTATAGTAAACCCTCATATAACGTTGAGATAGGCACCACGTTATCGGAGGGAACATTATAAGAGGTTAATGTTTTAAATTGTATTTTTAGAATTCAACTAGCAGAAATCACTGGAATGAGTCATTTTTAAATTAAAATACAATTTGAAAACATATACCCCATATAAACTTCTGCCCAAAAACGGGGGATTTATCTCAACGTTGTAGGGGTGTTTACACTAACATATGAAGGGTATTTTTGACATCGATAAATAATGCTCGATTAATTGGGTAGTATGTTTACATCTTTGCACATATCAAACCATTATTATTTGGTCCTAAATAAAACTTTCAGTAGTAACTTCCGAAATTTGAGTGGTGTGGTTATCAAACATGGGTAGAATGGTGAATTTATACCTGTATAACATGATCACTAAACTAGCTTATGACAGGTCATAAGGTCTGTAAATACCTAGCATTTCATATTCTTTTTTACCTATGTTAATATATCAATAAGGTACAATTCACAATGTATCTCTTATTTTATTTATTTTTGGTAAGAATCTTATTATATCATGAACAAATGTTATAAATGAAAAATTAAATTTCGGAAATAAAATTTATAATGTAAAATGTTTTATTTTTTTCATTGTGTTTTATATTTCAAATTTCATTGTATAAATTAAAGAAATTAAACATCGTAAATGATTAAAATTAATGGAGATAAAGAGGTAGTTGTTAAAAGTTCATCATGTTATCATAAAATAAAATAAAAACTTTTAAGGACATTCTTTTATAAGTTTGAGTAGGTACATGTTTAGAAATGCTTTTTTTTCAATATTTACAATGAATATAAAATTCAAATTGTCAATAATAGTGTCCGTATTGGATTATATAATGGAACGTCGTGTTTTGATAAACGGGTCGTACAAATATTAATGTAAGAACATTTATGTATTCGTATATGTATTTAAATTATACTTCAAACCACTCGACATAAATAAATAACTAGTTGTCAAACAATATAATTCAATCTATAAAAGGGAGCAACTCACCATTTTTCCTCGACGATGTTTCTTCGCCAAGAAAAGGGTCACAATACTCTAAAATTAATACTATTTATATATATTTATATAAAGTAAAATCTTAGAAGTATATAACAGAAAGCGGTAAACGTTATCTATCCATTTGACTATACAAAGTTGCGTTCGAATCGTAACGCGTTTCAGCAACACTAAAAATCAAACAAATGCTTTTATTTTCCTACTCATTTGCGAAACTTTCACCACCCGTATTTTAAAGGAGTCCGTGTTGACATCAAGATGCGAGGCTACACCGAAATATTTTTACAAAAAGATGTGACGTTTATCAAAAGCGAAATATTATTTCATGGCTGTGGTATTGTGGCGATTGTGGTATTTTCTGCTAAGTGCCGTGTGACTAGAGTAGGTTTTCTTTCCCGGAAAAGGCTTGGCAGGTCTCTGATTGTCCTAGTAACCCACATTTTGCGCATAATAGTAGCATCGTGGCGCTGCAGGCGCTGGGGTGAGCGGGGAAAAATGGAAGCAGTGGTGCGCGCGCAATTAGCGGGACCATTTTATGAAAATACTATCTGACAATATCTGTAGAATGGTCAAAAATGGAACTAGATTTTATTCATACATTTTCGCATTAGTAAAATCGGCCATAGTGGCGCCCCCACAAAATCAACGCATAAGTTTGTATGATGGTTGAGCTTTAATAGGTACCTACTTAAGTGCTTTGCCGTAAACAAGGGCGCAATTTTTATTTGAAGGATGAAGCACATATCGCTCACTCCTTTCAACAACGTCATATATCAAAAAACTTTATTTTTCAGGAGATCGTTTTTAATGTTTAAGAATATAATAAAATGTATTAAAAATAAATATCAAGCCACTTATTGAACTTTTTACTGTGCAACAGATCTTTTAAGGTGAAACCTGAATATTTTTTTTCCATTTGAAAAATATTTTGTACATTTAAAAAAATAATTAAACAATACCTTTTCTTCAAAATGCAAAAAAACAACACTTTCTGCCCTGTAGCGGGTAAATATTAAGTTAAAAATATGCCGCTTTTGCTGGGATATAGTACATTTTCTGGGCATTTCGAAACATGCACAACTGAAAATTATCGATTTTTGACATATGACGTTCTTGAAAGGAGTGAGCGATATGTAAGTATGTTAGAAAGAGAAAAAGATACTTGCACAGATGTCATCCAAATGCATTTGTAGGTTCTCGATTTGCCTTATTTTTTTCGTTGAATCGTACTCAAAGTAACGTCACCAAAATAAAGGTCAAACGGAAAAAAGCTGATAACAAAATTGCTATCAACATTTTTCAAGGACAAAGCTCAAAATAATTAAATAAGAGCCAATGTATTTGATAAGCTCTTTCAGAACTCAATGCATTAATAAACAAAAAAATATATATATAAATAAATTAAACCACGCAGTTTTTTTAAAGGTTTTTCTCTATTTTTTTATCAGCTATTGTTCATATTATATTTTAATGCTATAGATGGTGTTTAGCGACTGATTTTTCACACAATGAAATATAACGATGACAAATAGCAACCCTGTTATGTTATTCGTTTTTAATCTATAAATTTTCTTCATTTTTCACGTACTTACATACGAGTACAAATCATCTTTGTATTTTTTTTCTTTTAAACATGAAAGCAAAATATTTTTATCGTAAAAAGACTGAAAATTTTAATACCATTTTGGAACATATGTCATACAAATACACTTTTTTTATAATATAAAATAAAACAGCTTTTAATGTGTGCTAGTGAGCTTTTATTTATTAAGTTGTAATTATAAATAATTATTACATTCTCAAAAAACAAATGAAGTAATTAACAACAGCAAAAATTTTAATATACAAAATACATTTTATGTAACATCTCTTTTTCTTTCTAAAAACACTTCAAAATATCTACAGAATTAAAATGATTAATCAAAGTTTTACGTGTTGACTCTCTAAAATTACTAGAAATAATTTTATTTATAATAATGAAACACCGACTTTTAGTATTTAAATACCTACGTTAATTCATATTAAGGCACATTATATAGGTATGTTAGTAAATAATATTATAAAATGAAATAATAATTAAATGATGTTCATAATTATACAACTGAGTTATATGATTTTTAACAAAAAAATCAAGAATTAATGGGGTAGGGTGAGGTTAGACGACTAGTACTAAAATTACGTATGGCATAAATAATGCCAAAATTGTTCAACCTTCATAATAATTAGTTTCATTTTTTAGTGTTAATTTTAGTTCAAATTTTAGCAAAAGACCAAAGTGTATCTAAATACAATTTTAATTTCTTAGTATTAACGGACGGTATTTTATGTACATCAACCTTGGCTCTCCCATCATCCCCCTCCCCTATATACCATATAAACACAAAGTAATTTAGTATATTACAAATAAAATTATAATAACCTTAAGAAAGTATTTGAAGCCGTAACAAAATTATTATGTTTAAAAAACATACTAAGATGTGAACCAATAACCTGAATGCTGTTTGAAACAATTAAACATAATTGCTATTTTAATTATCATTATCATTTAATTATAATTATCATCAGGCATCTCAACTTGAGATGAAACATCTAACGTTTTTATACTAAGGAAGATGGAAGTCTAAGAATCCCATGGCTTACGATTTACGATTCTCTGACTTCCATCTTCTTTCATGAAAAATTAAAGTTGTTTCATCTCAAATCGAGACACCTGAAATATTGATATTATCCGCAGAGTGAATAATCTAGTGTCTGATAAATAATAATGAATTCTTAATACATACAACATTTTGAGTGTGTCCAAATACTTGTTCTAAAAGAGTTTCTGCTCAATAAAAAAGCTTCTTTTCATCTCACCAATAGATGTTTATAGTGAAGTTCTAAGGATTCAAGAACAACGTTTCGAAATTTGTTCATATATTAATATAGAACGTCCAAGAATTTGAGTAGTGTGGTAGTGTGATGGTAATTTGAGTAGTAAACCAGGTTATGACGGTCGTCAGCCCCGTAAATGCCCAGACTTCCATATTCTTCTTCATCTTTGATGAGATGTCAAAAAATAATATAATCTTAATAGTTAAACTATTTAAACAAGTGTAAAGTAGAAAATGATTTGCTGATCTAAACATTTTTGCGGTAAACTTTAATAACATATTATTTTGCTAAAATAGGCTAAAAAGATATTATTAAAAAAATTGGCCTCGAGACATCTAGTAACTAACTATGTATTTACGAAGTTCCATAATTAGGAATGTATCAAAACTCTCTAAAATCTATAAGTTATATGCATAAATATGTACTACCTACATCGTATATGCTAAAAAATTCAATATACCTATTTTAAAAATTCAATATTCTAATAATTAGAACCTGAATTTTTTGTGATCGTGATAAAATGATTATTTAACGAATCAATGATTAAACCGTACTTTTTTCTTTTAAAACTCCTTTAAATAAATAGTAGGAACGTTGAATTAAAACACAAAAACTACCGGAAAATCACAAAATAATAAAATAATTTATGTGGCCACATTTTTGATCTCATTTGCTGATTGATATTCGTTTCTTAGCATTATGACTACCTTTTCCTATTTTGATACTTCATACAAATTATACAGTAATGCTTAACGAATTTAAACAATGCCACATTTCGCAAAGAAACTGTGATATGCAAAAAAGCTCTATAACCTACTCTCATTATTTACAAGTCATTAAATAACGAAACAGAGAGGTGGTTAAAAAGTAAAAGGTTTCATTCGGCCACGTCATCCATAATTGGACAACTCATGACTAACTTTTACTAGTAAATAATTTATTAAACAAGTATTTTTTTTTAAAGTACTAAAATTGGAGCTTTTTAACAAAGAAAAACGTCACATTTGTCAGCAAAATGGCCACTATTCCCAAAAAAAATTCCAGGTCTATTGGTTATTATTTTATTTATTAAAAAATACGACCGAATTTAATAAGTAGGAAAAAACTGTGTTAGTTCTTTTTTCGCTGAAATTAATATTGACGGTTATAAAGATAACAATCAACCAAATATCATCGAAACCTTAACCCATTTCTAAGGTTTTCACTTATTCAAATGTATTCAAATATAATGTATGTTTTTTAATGGACTTTAAATTCAATTAAATAAAAAGAGTTCAAAAAAAATATTTAGTTTTTAAAAGGAATAATGTTATAAACAATTGTAATGTACGAGAAAAATGGATGAGATGAATTATCTTAAAAATCATCTCATAATATTGCTATTGCTTTTAAATAAAATTAAAAAAAAAAACTAGAAAACTTCATTTTGAACATTTTTTAATTTTTTTTTAATCCTCGTTTAAGGTAAACAAATCAACCCAACAATTAAAGTATGAATTGATTTAAATTAGAAATCTGCTACATGCAAATTTTACAATTAATTCATGTTTGTCAAAAAAATGTACAAAAACAAAAACAAAAAATAATGAACAAAATGTCTCCAGTAGTTTTATGAGAAATAAGTAACTTAATGTTTTATTTCTAAGTTCAAAACAAATACAATGAAGCATATTCACTAAATTCAAGAAAATTACGTAGAGAAACCCTATTTATGTACTTAGTATAATTGCGATGTCATTTAATTATATACTCTTTAAAAAAGTTTTTTGGTCTAATAGGAACAAAAATTAGTTTATGTTAATCTTAATGTGTCTATATTATTTATTTAAGATGCATACGTGAATAAAATATATTTTTAAATATAAAATGACGACTGATTAGTGATATTTAAATATAATATATTGTATAAATAACACTATATATTTGTAGGTTTATTATATGTAATAACTATTGTTCTTATCTTATAAATTCAGAAGGCACTTTTTTGACAATGTAAGAAAACCTGACTACATAATATTCTTAACTTTTATATTATACTTAGATTCTACATTAAAAAAAGTTAGATTAGTTAGTATACCAATTGTTTAACCTATAAAAATGAATAATTAACTTGTTATAAACTTATTCACTTAATGTATTATTCTCTAAAATAATTCTGATATTTTAATATTCAATTCTTTAATTATGTATTTAGTTTAAAACAACATAGCATTTTATTTTGACAATTCAAAGCAAAACCAACTAAATGAGAAATAGAAATTACTCGTTGGAAATATTATATATATATATATATATATATATATATATATATATATATATATATATATATATATATATATATATATATATATATATATATATATATATATAAATGTATATTTATATATATATATATATATATATATATATATATATATATATATATATATATATATATATATATATATATATATATATATATATATATATGTATAATATATATATATATATATATATATATATATATATATATATATATATATATATATATATATATATATATATATATATATATATATATATATATATATATATATATATTTATACATATATGACTTATGTATGTACTATGTTTTAAAATAACAAAAAATTAAAAACAGCAAAAATAAACTAGAGATTCTGTACATTACACCAGAAAATAATAATTTGTAGAAATATTAAGCATAGATAAAAAAGAAGTATTAAAACATTAAGATAAACTGCATTTAATATATTTTCATGTTTATATACTATATGAAGTTTAAACTTATGCTTTTATACAGGCAAAATTAATTGAACTCTTTGTTTCTGTATTCCTACATATAATTAATTTTTTTAATGTTTGCTAACTAAACTAAATTTTAAAATTGCTTTTCTAAGTTGTGCATGATACTTCGGTCGGTATGATGGTATGTTATACAGACCTCGTATAATTGCAACAGGCAAAAAAATCGAACAAAATATTTAAATAAACAATGAATTCCATTGCAGCATCAAAATGTATCCATAAATCGTGAGTTTCTAAAAAAACTTTAAAATTTTACAATAAATAAAAGAAAATTTTTTAAAAAAATTAAATAAAATTTTAGAATAAGGTGCACCCGTCCATTTTTTTAACTGAACAAAACGCAATTAAGTTTTAAGATACATTGAGTAAAATCGGACTATACACATCCATTTGCCTTGTTATCACGTATCATGTGAATTACTTATGCGGTGCGTTTATTAAATAAACCGATATGTGCACAGGAACTAAGTCGAAGTTTTAGATACCGTGTTCTTCTAAAAAACTTTATTTTGCGAAATTGTTTAAAAATTAATACTCCACATACTTTATTTAACTGACAAACGATATTTTATTACTTTGATCAAATTGAATTGATTTAACAAAATCCCTAACATGAAAATAGTATAAGAAGGTAAAAAACTAATTAATACTACATTTTATGGTAAATTTTTGTTTATAATATTAAAGTTAATAATTTTACTAGCTATATTATAATAGATATTTTATATTTATTAGGTATTTCACATTAATTTTACATATCTAAAATTAAAAGTAATTTAGAACTTTATATCCTTAATAACTACATTTTTTTAAATAAGTTTTTTTTAGAAATCCGAAAATTATTTATAATAATAATATTAAATGAACATGGTTGTTTATTTTATCAAATCATACAATTTTTTTTTCTAAATGTCTCAAAATCAAACAAAACATATTTTCGGATATTTAAATGTAAATGATTATTAAAATGAATGTTTTTTTATTAAAATGTATATTTTTAAAGGAAAGTGGTTTTTATCTTAGATTTTGATAGTTTTTAGTAATAATCTTATTTAGAAATAGGAGACAGCATCTAAACATTATGAAAAAAGGGCTTATAATTTCCCATTAAAATTTAAAAAATATATGTTATATTTGGTAATATATCTGCTATGCGTTGCGGCAGTTCTACCGAAATTTCGTAACTATAAATATTGAGCATTAAATTTTAATTTGTTTTTAATACATTCAAAATCAATAACAGACGGCTAAGTGATCAAATTAAATTGATTTCAATATAATTTAGCAAAACTTCTCATCGCACCATTTCTTGGAATTGGTCGAAAAATTTTATGACTCGTCTAGAACTGGGTTTAAATAGGTAATCCATAAAAATGAAATGATTCTTTGTTTAATATGAAATTCAGTATGGATATAATATAACAGAAAGTAATCACTCAACTTCAAAAAAATGTATGACAAGTATTCCATGAAAATTTCCAAATTTAACGAGTGTTCCACTGTAGAAAAAGTTTGGGAATCTCTGGTTAAGTATATTGTCAATTTCAACATAAAAATTTTGCGTTTTAAATTTAAACGTCTTTAGATTGAAGTGACTAGATTTTATGATATCCCTTTTTATTTTTTGTAAAATTAATGTAAAGCTAGAACTATTATCATTGGATCTCGGGAATTCGCAAAAATAAATTTAATTCTGCAGAAATATAGTAACAAAACTCCAAAAAATCAATACAAGAAGAGTAAAACAATTTTTAAATATACACACACAGGTTTTTTTTCAAATTTTCAACAATATTTTAATTTTATATATGCGTATCCATATGGTCTATCCCTTGATAGAGTTGTCTCGTGGGTGCGTTTGTTTTTAACGGAGCCACTTTGCTATTCGCTAATCCGGGGAACCCGTTAACGGCCGTTAGTCCGGCGAATCCGTTGGCGAGCCCTCCGCCGTTGGTGACGCTGGCTACCGCATTTCCGGCGCCCGCTACGGCGTTGCCGACGCCCGCCACGACGCCGTTGGCATATCCGTTGACCGCCGCGGCGCCGTTCTTGAGAGCTCCGTTTCCAGCATGCCTGATCCCGTTAGCGACTGCGTTGCTCATTTGCGGACCCACGTTTTGCACTTGCTGACTTATCGTATTAATACCTGAAAATAAATCACAAAAATAATATACATTTTAGGTGTCTAAACTTGTAATGAAGCACCTACCGTTTTTATACGAAAGAAGAAGGAAGTCCGAGCATCCCAGAGCATATTGCATATCATTGGCATTTTGCAGGCATAAGGGATCGCTTTACATACTTGTGTAACGTTCACCGTACTACCCATGATTAACAACCACACTTCTCAAATTTCAGATGTTGTATAACGTAGTCATACAGGAGAAAGTTACCAAGTGCATTTTTTACAAAAACTTGATCATTGACTATTTAATATCTGACTAGCTTAACATTCTCCTGAAAAAATCCCAAAGCTATTTTAAACATGGAAGTTTAATATATTGACTTGTTAAAAATGACTAACTGCATTGGTGTTTATTTTCATGCCAAGCAAAAGTGACTTAAATGGCCCTCCTGAACATTTTACGATTTGTTAGTTAGTCACTCTCTCCTGTACAACTACGATATATTCTTTAATTGATTCCTTTTTTCACATGTGAGTGCTGGAAATCATGTGTGGTTGAGTTGAGTAAGTTTTTTTTACTCTGCCCATTATTGAATATTCAAATTGCATGAATTTTTTTAAGATGTGAATACCATATATTCTTTATGAATAACATATATAAGTATTCGTTATATTCTTTTCGTTAGTTTTTATGTTTAGATTTAAAATTTTGGCGGTGCCCTCGGTTGAGAATTTGTCATATTTTTTTAGAAGTTAGACAGTCAAATGAGATTAAAACTTTTAGATGCATCTTGTCTTATTTTTCGATTTACGATCTTCTTTTACGACCACGTGGATATAGGATTACATCCAACAGGATCGCAAGATGAATAGGCAGAAAAATGGCAAAAAGGACATAGACTCTCAGTGATAACCAAGGCGACTGATAAAAATGTATCTACTTAATACAAACTAGTGTAATGTAAATTGTAATTTTTTACTATTAAACGTATCCCAACTTGAGATGAAGCACCTATAGTTTTTTTTAAATAAAAGTGATCGATGTTTGAGCATCCCAGAGTTTACGACCTGGCATTTGACTGGCTATATAACTATACAAATTTCTGAACTGATGGCGTCACAATCAACCATACTTCCGATTCTATCAAAATACTACCCACATGTGAAAACGATCCAAGACCATTGCATATATAGGAAGTTTTAAAAATTTATAAATGTTCAACAATAGGCAGAATGGTGGACAAGTGTATGACGTGTCAGCCAAATGCCAGATCGCAAGGCCTGAGATGCTCAGCCTCCATCTTCTTTCACATAAAACGAAAACTGAGACATCTTTAATATTGATATTTCATCCATAGGTTGAATAATCTAGCTTCTATTAGTCAGTGAAGAATGAATGAAAATATATTTTAATTTTTTACATAATGATGCGTTTACTAAACCAATTTTTTTCTACTACTTACAAAGCTATATTGTCAAAGCTTGTCCGTTCCTAATGTGCATCTACATTCTACATATCAAGCTAAGATATGTATAGAACGTCGCGGATTACCTAAACGTACCTGGGAAAGGCTGTCCTCTCCTCGACCCGGCGGTGAGCGGGCCTGCAGCCCCCGCGGGGTGCGCCCCCGAGCCGGCCCCCGCCGCGACCCCGGGCCCCGGGAGCCCTGCGGCCTGCATGTGCTGCACCATCACGCGGTTGAAGTCTTCTTGGACGGGCAGGGTCTCCGTATCGCCATCGACCTATATTCAACATTCAATCATTTGTTACTCCTCCAATATGCCTGAGAAAAAATAATAGATGGTTTTTCAAAACACTATTATTTTAACCGTTTGGCTACCGAATTCTGATCTAACGGCTTTCGGTACTCTGCTGAGAAATACCGGATCTGTTGGATCTGACGTCATGATTTATAAATGTTTCAGGTACATTTTATCTCCAAAACTCGTAATATAAAATATCTATTTAATTTTTAACAATAATTTTCGCTTGTTCAAAATCTAAAATCTCCATTATACTCTGATTGTTTTGAAATTTAACACAATGTTGCATTCGAATTCACACGTGTTTTATATATAATTGTTTAATTGTATGAAGCATGTTGAAAAAAAAAATTTTTACCTCGATGGCAGCGCCATTTGTGTAATGTAAAAGTAATATACGCATTACAAAATATTTCTCATGGTAGATATCGTACTTCTCGACAGCTGCTCTCACTTAGCATATTAATGTTTTCCATTGCATTGTTGTTTCATATGTATCTACATTTTTAATATTGTTGTTTCACAAGCATTGTAAAATTATACATCTTTGAAATGTATGGTTTATATTTTCCATTCAAAGAAACTAAGCCTCAACAACGCGTGGCAGCATATAAATAGTATGAAATAAAATAATTTTAAATCATTATTTTGGATGCTTATTCCAACTCCTAGGACCACGACTGTGTTTTGAAAAGATAATAAAACTTACGATGGTGAGTCTCTGCTCAGCATCAAGTAACTTGAGCATGGGAAGTGAAAGTTCTCTAAAGAGTTCTAGTCTTCTCCTAAATGCAGCTACACTGTCGTCCAGTCGACCTCTTCCTAGCTGCAACTTGGAGCAATCCAGCAGAACGACTTGGGGATGTTGGTTGAACTGCAATAACAATAATGAATTCAATCTAACTGCAAACAAAAAAATTCAATTCACAAAATTATATTAACTGCAAACTAGTTGTGGATAACAGGACCATTTAACAAGTAATGGAAAATTTTGTATCTTGGAGTTGACGTTAGTAGCAATAGTGATCTCTGTGGTGAGACTCTAAAACAAATCAATAAGGCTACAGCTATATCCAGATGCCTCCGAAATTCAGTGTGAAGGAACAATCACGTTAGAATTGAGAGTAAAATGAAGATTTACTGAATATGTGTTGACCAATAGCCACTTATGAAATCGAGGCAGTAAACAGATACTTCTAGAAATCCCGACTTCAAACCTCTAATATGAAAACTCATTGGTCCATGTATAGCCGGAAACACGTTGCGAGATAGCAAAAGAAACATTGATATTCGGAGCACACGTAAAACTGAAGATAACGTGAGGTGGAGATGACAAGGGAGACGATACTGGAATCAACATGTAAACAAAATGTAAGAAGATAGACTTCCACGTATCGCCCTTCAAGGAAACCCCAAAGGACGTAGACTCCCAGGTAGAACCTTGAAAAGATGGAGAAATAGCTGGCATTCGATGTCGCAACAGGAACAGGCGGCGGACAAACAGATCCCCAGGGTCTATAGAAAGATGAAGATGAAGATGAAGATGAAGATGTAGAATAATATATTAACTAGCAGGTAATGGATATTGCTCCCAAAAAGGAGTTGGAACAGTCTAGAGGGTGCTGGAGACCTTTGGAGGGCAGAAGGTAGTGATACGTATAAAAAAAATTGACCCAGGATAGAGGGTTAAAATCGTTAGGATAGTGACCTTTCCCCCTCGTGTTATTTCACCATCGATAATTCGAAAATAATTTATTTGTTCGATTATTTACATCTCGAATACAAAGAATACTAATGCGGAGGTGATACATTATAACTGCCGAGGAGGTATTGGATAAAAAAAGTTTGAGAATTAGAGAATTAGCCCAAATGTTATTTCTCAATTCGAGTTTTACCGTGCCGAGGACACACTTTACAATATTTATTTACAAAATCATATGAAAGAAAATTGTTTATGACATGCCATAAAAAAATGTTATTAAGTACTATGATTCGGTTGAATTTCATGTCTCCTCACCAGTTGTTCGAAGGTCTTCGCCTGTTCAACGTCCCTGGGGAAGCCGTCCACTACGACCCCCGCGGCTCCTGCGCGCGCCGCGGCCGCCAGGCGGTCCTGCACCAGCCGCATGACCACTCCGTGAGGGACCATCTCCCCGCTGGAGATGGACTGGCGGGCGATGGCAGCGTCGCTGCCGGCCCTCTGATCCCCATTCTCGGCTAGCTGGCGAAGGTTGCGACCCAAACTGAAAATATCCACAAGAATTGTTTAATTCATTTATATGACTATATTTGTCCGCCTTCGCAGTGTAATGGTCAGCACGCTCGGCTACCGTTCTGGAGGTCCCGGGTTCGATTGCCAGGGGGGGTCAAATAAATATAAGTGATTTTTTTCACTGTAATATTTATTCAATATTACCCTGGACTGGTACCTGAAGCGGAGGGCTGATCACTATTCCTTCATGTGTAAAACGATCAAAATAACACTGCATTTATATGAAGCAGTGCCCTATGCACCATTGGGGTGCAGATAAAGGTTTAAATAAAAAATATTTGTAAGGTCCTCAACTAAAAGTTATATTTCCAATATTGCACAAAAAATGCTTTAAATGCAAATCTGTTCTGTTGACTGTATTTTATCGAAATCTTTATTAAAGTTGAGATAAAACATGACCAATCTTGTGTTAAACTAATATGAAATCATTAAATAGGACCAAAACGTTACAATTTTACAAGCTAGTTGTTACTACTAACGGTACCGGAACACTTTTCATTGGGAAGACGGAAACGCGCAAATGAAGATAATCTTTTATTTATTAAAAATTGCAAAGTTATAAGTGTAAAAATAACAAAATTACACCAATATATCGAATATTACAAAACACAAGGGGCGAGAAGAACAAAGATACACCAATATATCGAAAACAGAGCGAGCGCGGCGTATACACGTTTCGAATCTTATTTAATCTGAGCACACAAATATTTGTCCGCCACCCCTTAAATACTATTTTAAAGGGGTGCGTGGGGTGGGGACAGTATTTGTAACATTTAAAACTTACTGAACTGCGTTTCTTTGTTCTTCTCGACTACCTTTATTAATACTATTTTAATACATCAATTATTCTAAAAAATACACAGATTTTGGCCGAAACACTAGTAATAATTTATTTTAATTATTTATTTTTCACCACGAAAACCTTTGCATGATTGTTTAAATACTGTAATACGATTAAAAAAAAACAAAAGTTTGTTTCGAACGGATACGTCCGAATGGAAACCAAGGGTTTCTATACCGGACCTTAGAATGTGACGGGAGCTTTCAGAGTCTGTAGTTAACGTGCCTCAACTAGACGCACGACAGTCACTTGTCGTGTGTGCGGGGTCTAAATCTTAATAATCACCTCAAGTGCACCCATCCCTTGACCTGGCTGGCCACCTTCTGACACAAGCTGGCCTTGTTGCTGCCCGGTCCCCCGATGACCCACAGCACGGGCGGGGTCTGGGTGCCCTTCACGGGGGTCTGGTACCCCGGCTCCATGTCGGCCGCCCGGACCGTGATGACGTCAGCCTGCACCACCTGCTGCTGTAAAGTAAAACCACAAACAAATTGAAATCTTTTACAAACTTTAAATAAAAATTAAAAAAATTGTGCTTGAATCTTTGTCCACAAATCTAGGTTTGTGATAACTGAAGTGATAGATGAAGAAGAATATGGTAGTCTGGGTATTTACGGGGCCTGTCAAAGGCTGATTCAAGTGATCAATTTACACACAAGTAACATGACAACCACACTACTCAAATTCATGGAAGTTCTATATACTTGAACCAATTTCGAAACGTTATTCTTGAATCCTTAGAACTTCACTAGAGACATCTATTGGTGAAATTTCAAAAGTCAAATGGCATATTCTTTGATTGACCAGGCTTAAGTTATAAGTTAATTAAAAAATAACAATGATATTTTCCGACGTTTCCTAGCATGTTAAATATTTCAGGAATAATCGAACATACGTTTTATAAAGGTCTCTGTTAAATAAAATAAAAATCTTAACTCAACCATAGATGGTGCCTAGAACTCATTTATGAAAGAAGGTATCAATTAAAGCATATATACAATTTCCGAATTTTTAATAGTTTGGTTGTCAATTATGGGAAGTATGGTGAATGTCACACTAATATACAAAGTGATAACTTAAACCAGCCGAAAGCCCTAGGATGCTCATACATCCATACATCCATCTTGAATCACATAAATAACGAAGATGATTAATCTTAAGTCAAGACACTTAATTACAAACTTTTTGGCATGCGGTAACAAACATATCACTATATTTACAACAATCAATATTTTTACTCACTTCCCTGAATTTTAAAACGAGTTTCAAAAGGGACTAAATGATGAATATTAAAAATCTTTCAATACTTAGATATGTAACAAGGTACATATCTAAGTAATGAAAGATTTTTTTTTAAAAATTCAATACTTAGATATGTACCTTGAATCTACGTCTAATGTAATATTTTTTTAAAGTTTTTCTTTACTAAGATATGTATCATTGAATCTACATCCAATCTTATCTTTGTTTAAAGTTTTGCATTACTAATATATCTATCATTGAATCTACATCTAATCTTTTTTTTTAAAGTTTTTCTTTACTAAGATATGTATCATTGAATCTACATCCAATCTTATCTTTGTTTAAAGTTTTGCATTACTAATATATCTATCATTGAATCTACATCTAATCAATTTTTTTAAAGTTTTTCTTTACTAAGATATGTACCATTGAATCTACATCCAAACTAATCTTTGTTTAAAGTTTTGCATTACTAAGATATCTACATATCATTGAATCTACATCTAATCTATTTTTTTTAAGTTTTACGTTACTAAGATATGTACCATTGAATCTACTCTGGGAAGCGTAGGTACTAGGGGGGCCGGTTGTGCGGGGGGCGGAGCGGGATAGGGGGGCGCAGGGTCCACTCCCACTATCTCCCCCGGGATGCCCCCCGGCCCCGCCCCCGTGACCCCGTTGGCCGCCGCAGAGGGGTCCTCCTGTGACCCCAGAATCCTCAACACCGCAGAACGGAAGTCATTGTACACCTCGCCGGGATTTCGTTCCCCATTCACCTAAAAGTAAAAGAAGAAAATAACTTAAATTATGCATTTAAAATAAATGATGTACTTAGGAATCGACGAGATAAAAATGTAAAAATAAATAGCAGAATATATAGCGTAAATTTCACTCTTTTCACATTGCTTGGAATTCAATTAACTTCACACTTCTCTTTCAAATTTTATGTTTGCAATCAATATTCAACAGCAGACAATTGTAAATTAATTATTGAGTCTAATCTAGAACGTTATTGACGGTTAATTTTTTTACACATTTAACATAACATCGAAGAAAATATCACCAAACAAAACGAATTCGGATGCGTTTGTATCGATTTGTTTGTACAGACAGTCGGTAATTTATTATTAAAAATGATGACGGAATGGGGATAGAATCCTTTTATTTCTTTTTTATTTAACTTAAATATCGGTAGACAAGAGCTTTCATTATTTGAAAATATTTTCATTTAAAAAAAAAATATTCGAATAGAAGGCTCCGATAAATGGATAAATAATACAGATACAATTTTAAAATTTGGTATAAATAAAAAAAAACTTAATATAAATATTTAACTAAGCAGTCATCTACTTTTTGAGCTGATGCAATGTTGAATTCTTGCAATTTCAATGCAAAAATTTCATTTGTGTATTCCAGCACTGGGTAAATATCAACCTGCGAAGTACGGGGCATAATCAGACAAAAACGAGAAGGGTGAAGAAACTTAATTTTACACTTAGCTTCACATACGGTGCAGTACAAATGATGTGGAATGCATTGAAACACGTGTCACAATAAATTCGATATAGAATAGGTATTTACCAAACGAAATTTAAATTGAAAATGGATAAATATTTCTTTAAAGTGACAGCAGAATCAATTGATATATAGATTGAAGAAACTGCGATGCACACGTGGACAAATGGGGGAAAAAACTCACAAAACCGTGTGACATCTCAAATGCTCCGGATGCCTTCCCAGGCAACCAGGATATACTATTACCAAAGGATTAACTGGTCTAATTTAAGAAAAAGATAAACTTACTGCAACTGATGAAAAGATGATAGAGAATGAAACAAATTAAAGGGTTTTTCGTACTTTGGAGCTCAACTTTCGCAACTTTTTCATTTTCGGCACACCGTATCGAAGGCGGGGGTAAGTATTCGCTTGATATTGTTTATGACAACCTCCCCAGTGCGGGGGGCGTAATTAATAAACCAGTTCCAGATATTGAGTGTTCCACTACGGGCAGTCGCGGCGGTGCCAACTCTACCTCTCATCAAACAGTAATACTCTGAGTTTCCTAGACGCCTGCTGGTGGCAAACCGTATAATTTTCCCGGCTTAATTATTCATAAATTTAGCCTCATACAAAATACATCGGAGAAATATCGAACCAGTGCGACTTCGGATATATTGGATATTTTCTAAAAGGTTTCCGAGAAAACGTCGCCTGAACAAACTCTAGTGGAAAATTCACTATGATCGTTGTTATTATTGTAAATGCCGAGCACAAAAAATGACTGGTCAAATTATAAGCTGCATAAAAATTGAGAATCATATCTCCCAGTATTTAAAAATATGACTTGTGCGGTTGTCAATCATAGGTTGAATGATAAATATTACACATATATAGTGATCACGTAAACCAGCCTATGACAGGTCGTAAGCCACGAGAGAGTTCCATATTTTTATTCATCTATGTTGAGATATCAAAATGTAAGTAAACGAATGTCTATCATTGGGGTTTTCAACTATCAACATTGAATTGAATTGGGGACGACAACGAAGGCGATACTGGAATGAGCATATAAACAGAATGTTAGAAGACAGACTTCCACGTATCGCCCTTTAAGGAAACCCTGAAGGACGCAGACCCCCAGGCAAACCTCCAAAAAGGTGGAAAGACAGCTGGGAGTCAACATCCCAAGAGCGACAGGTGGAGGCACAAACAGATCCTTAGGATCTACAAAAAGAAGAAGAAGAAGAACATTAAATACAGATAAGAATCATAAGAATGTTTAAATCAATAACCTCTTATAAATTTGTACAGTGTACGATACTGCAGTGGGGTAAAGTCCAATAGCGTTCAATATATTTATTTAAAATATTGTTATCCACCTTGAAGTCTGTACTTTCTCAACATTTCTTCTCCATCTTATAATGGATAAATTTAAACGTTGTGTTTCACTCTGTCTCTCGCTGCTCGCTGATAGTGTGTGAAGGAGACGTGTATTATTTACCAGTGCTTACTATTTGTTATTTTACTTTTATTTTATGTTTAAGACTTTTTAAGACTGTTTCTCTTTAAGTGTATTCATTAGTGTATTTTTATATTAGATACTGTATTTATGTATGTATGTGTTAAAGGCATTAGCCGTTCAATAAATAATAAATTAATATTAATATCTACCAATTATTCGCGAATTTATGGCAATTCTGACCCACTCTCCCCCATTATTTTATATAATACCCTTTTTTTGTTTTTTTGTTTTTTGTTTAATCTCTGAATGTTTTTTAATAGTTTTATAACATAATTGTGGAATTGTTTAATTGGCTTTTTTTTTAACGTAACTATTTTTTGTCAATGTAATGTAATGTTTATTATTGTTAATGTAACTATTGTTTTATATCATTTTTTTATATGTAAGCTGTACAATTCCCGAATAAATAAAAATAAAATTTAAATAAATAAAAATAAAATAAAAATAAAATAAACGGAAAGCATTTTCTTGAATTTTTTTTATTGAAATTTCTATCAAAACTCAAACTTTTTTAGTACTTATATCAAATAAACGTATTTCATTTTATCTTCGCCAGGATTCGACAGGAACTACGTTTGGATGGCTTGACTCTGGCCGACTCTGGTTGGAGCGCTACGTGCAGCGCAGTCAAGGGATAACTGGAGAAGAGTCATTGCTTCTGCAAGGGTCACAACCCTCAGCAATGAGGAATAAGACGGAGAAGATTTTTTATCATATTCTCGTTTAGTCTCTATACTTAAGGCCCAGATCTCAAGCGTTCAAAACAGAATGCGCAGAGCCGCGTGTATAGAAAAAAATATATGAAAAAAAAATTAAAAAAATATATATATATAGATATATTTTTTTAATAACTGTATTCTTTTCAGAACCATATAATTATTTCGAAGAAAAACTTATTTTTTCAATGCAAAAACAATGTTTAAAAAAAAAAATCGTTTTCGTAAAATGTTACGAGAAAAATAAAGTTGCGATTTAAGCAGTACTTAGTCTTACGTTTTATCGTGACTAATATGGAGAAATAACTTATGAGCAAATATACCTTATAACTACATGACACTTCGTGCAATAAAATTATTTTATAACTCATCAATTATTTTTCCGCTGACATCAATTGTTTTTCTGCCAGTTTGGCTAAGTAGGGATGTAAATATATTATTAATACAATTTACTTATACAATTTATTTAACTTATACTTATACAATTTACTTATACGGCTGTGAAACATGGCACCTTACAAGGGCCCAGAGCATCCGTGTACTAAGCTTTGAGAATAGGTGTCTGCGGGGAACTTTAGGCGTGCGGTGGTTTAACTTTGTGAGGAATGAAGAGATAAGGCGTAGGACGCAGCAAATCTTGGTCACAACTGTCGTCAAGAAAAGGCGATTCAGTTGGCTTGGCCATGTACTCCGCATGCCTCCAGAGCGACTTAATCAAGCTTGCCTCTTTTACAAGGCATCAGGTTCGCGCCGCCCAGGACGACCACTGATGACAATTCGTCGGCAGTTCTCGTCAGAACTTCGGGACGCGGATCTGACTTGGGATGATGCAAGGTAGCTGGCAGCTGACAGAAAAGCCTGGAGACAGTTTGTGGACTCCATATGCTCCACCTAGGGAGCGGATATGGTTTTATAATAACTTGTACTTGTAAACGGACTGTTTTTTAAGTTAATTTTTTATCAATCAAAATACTTACTTACTAAACGATTATGTTATTCAGAATTCAATACGATCGGATTCCAAAAAGTTTTAAATGTATACTTATCATTTATTTTATTATTTATGTATTTTTATCAATCCCATATATGTATGTACATACCATATACTCGTATAAATTATTTTTATTACATCGTCCATGAATCAAAAATGAATAGAATCCGGCATTACATAAACGATCTAACTGCTAAAATTAAGACACAGTAATCAATGGCCTGCAACTGATGTTTTACTTAACCCAGATAGCATTTAAAGTGTTTTTTTAAACACCGTATATTAACTGAAACAATAAGTTTTTCTTCAAAATAAACAAAAGGTTTTGAAAAAAATAATTATTGAAAAATAAGGAGTTAAAAAAATATTTAAAAATATTTTTGTAATAAATATAATTTAAAAAAACATATTTCAATTTAAATATATTTTAAATGTGCCCCGAGATACGCCCGGCTTCTTGCGCAGCCGATCACTTACTGAATCATCCAATTTGCGAGTTCTCCCCAAATTCATTAAATAATCTCAAAACGTCATGATGCCACATACTTTAGTACATTCCCCTTTAATTATTAGTTAAAAATGAGTCTAAATTCTTCCCTTAAAACAGCTGTAAAGCGTATGTAATACTTTTCTATGAATTCGCTAGAAAGAGCAAATGAACAATCATTTTATTGATCGTTAAATGGAGTACAAAACTCACGCATCAAATAATGAGTTCATGATTCATACACAAATTTGTAATATAATATGGCATAACATCAATAACAATTTTCTTACATTCAATATTAAAAGGTACGTGTTATCCATTAGTTTCGAAGAAACCTATCTAACAACTTTAATACCTTACGTTTGCCTCTAAAAACTATGTATAATATAAATTCATAATAAATTCCTTTCAACTATGTTTCATATATATTTTCCGAACAATATTCGTGTACTTTATTTCTTAACTATTATAACATGCTTAGCGGTGTCCTTTGAATCGAAACAGTGGCGTTTTAACGTATATTTTACTGTAATATCAATATTGACGTGTACTTTTGTACATACATACATACATAATTACTGAAGAAAAAGCGACGAAGGCAATACCGAATATTTAAATGAAGTTTCAATTCAATTTTAAACTGGGGACCAGTATAAATTACAGACACAATATACATTTTAATAACTGAAAAGAAGCTGCAAAAAATCAAATCGATACCATGCAATCTAGAAAAACTATCACCAATACCTTCATCCTTTATATAATAGTGAATAATAACATGGGTTGCCTACAACTCTTTGAAATTTAAAAAAATATATTTATAAACATACGTTTTTTACTACTTGAGATTTAAAAAAAACAAGCGGTTAAAAACAAGTATTTTCTTTTAAATTTCTTCATGTTAAGACATCGTGGTAAGCCACAAAGTGAATTACAAAACAATAAATAGAAAAGAAAGAAAAAATCCCATTATCTTCAATTATTATACCAATTATTTTTTCTGAATTTGATATATAATTCCTAACTCTAATCAACTCTAAACAAAAACCCTAGAGCCTTAATCACAAATAGTCATTTTCATTTATTCCTACTATTAAACAAACTTAATGTAATTTTTTGGATACTATCATTTCATATTTATTTTCTCATATTATAATGACAATTTTCGGCTTTCCATTTAGTAAAAATATGAAAGAAATTTATAATTTGTCTTTAATTATTATTTGTAAATACTGTATTTTTTGTTTGTTATTGAATGTTGTTATCTTTATAATAAAATTAATTAATGAATAAATGATGAACTTGACTATTCAAAGTTCCAAGACGGACAGGAAATATTTAACGAATTATAACTTATGACAGTCAAATAACTAAATGCATAAACAATCCTTACATTTGCATTTAAGAATTTCTCTCAGATAGCACAAATAAATACCTCCAAGCATCATTTGTATCATTAAGCCATGTAGAATTTAATTGTATAAATAATTTTCTTTCATTACAATTTCATAATTGTAAAATGTAAAATTACTGATATTGTAAATTGATATTGTAAAATGTGCCTTCGACACGGGAAAACGCACAGAGGGATATTATTGTAATTTTTAATTATTTTTATTATGAAATATATGAAGATTTTGCTTTCCATTTTTCCTTTGTTTTCAAACTCCGTCCCTTGACTAACCCCTTCCCCTTACTTTCCCCTCTCCTTATTTATAGAACAATTTTATATTTTATATTTTAGTTATTATACAGACCTGAATGATCGAAGTTTAACTTCTGAAACATGTAGTCTATAATAAAACTCAAGTGGTAAAAAACGAAGTGTTTTCTTTAATCATTGTAACATGTCTTACCACAAAGTTAATGCCGAAACAATAAATTAAATAAGATTTTACTTATTATTATTATGTCTTACCACAAAGTAAATGCCGAAACAATAAATAAAATATTAAACTCATACAAGTAGTTAATTCGACGCTGGCAGGCAAGACGCAACTTTTGGTACCACGAGTTCACACCCTACGATATTGTAGCTATAAGGAAATGTATATTTTGAAGTGAGGCGTTTAATCAAGTAATTAATCAACGGAAACAAACGCCATATTGTTTGCCCAAGCAAATAACCATATTGTTTCCTTCCTCAAAAGACATTGAGTTTTAATGACCTTCTGTGCCAAATCGAAGTCAAGGACATCCATCCGTGTACGTCACAATCCTTCACGAGTAATATTCTATACCCTTTATTAAAAACCAATTAACGAATATAATAATCCTGACTGAGGTCACCTCAATTCGTATAAAACGAGCACCGCTTGACCCACATATACTGTTTTCACATATCTCGTTAATATTTAGTCTTGCAACGAAAAGTCCATGTGAAAAAAGGATTCAAGTGGATTTCCACCCACAAGTGCCAATCCAGAATAATATATATATGTATATACAGTGAAACCTGTTAGATTGAACACCTTCTCTGAATGAACACCTTTCTACATTATATACATTGAACACACAGACATCTATTTTCTCAGTAATTCACCTTTTCTGAATGAACACCTTTATACTTTGAACATTGAACATTAAAAATACTATTTATCATTTAATTACATACTGTTAGAATGAACATTAAATAATTTTAGATAAGCTAAATATAGGTAAATTTTTTGTCCCCTTTACTTTTTTTTATTATTTCACCTTTGTTTATTGATAAAAAAGTATATTCACAAAAAATCTACCTGGTAGATTAGTCTGCCTACTTGGTTTACTTGTTTTGATGGTGTAGTTGTATATATATATATATATATATATATATATATATATATATATATATATATATATATATATATATATATATATATATATATATATATACATATATATATATATATATATATATATATATATATATATATATATATATATATATATATATATACATATTATATATATATATATATATATATATATATATATATATATATATATATATATATATATATATATATATATATATATATATAAAATATAAATACCTACGCCCCCCATTAGCTACTGTTGTCTCCCATAAATTATTGCTACACACGTTGAAACTGTCACTTAGAATTGTATAGTTGAATCATAAATTAAAATAGAGTTCTACAAATTTAACGCCAAATCAATAAATAAAATATAATTTTTGGAAAAAAAGTCAAGTTTGTGCAAGTTAAAAGGGTATAAATTAAAAAAATGGACGTATTTTTCTTCAAGTACAGATATATGTCTCCTAAGCCAACGATTATTTATTTTACAGCACAGCGAAAATGGGGCAAAGTAAACTGCTTGATAAATAATTTAACAGGTTTTTATTCTATTCTGGAACACTCGCTGGCGCAAGAAATACGATGAAGATGACAAATCAATTTTTGCGTTAAATATTCATAATGGGGCATCAGAATGCTACTCCATTTGTGAGAGCTTTCGAAGACAAGACATAATACTAGGTTTGTAACGAATAGTGGATAATGTTAGTAAATATTCATCTATAATGCAAGTAAATTAAATAACAACAGTATAATAATCCTATTTATGTCTAAATTTTGTCTAAACTTCAGGAATAATAATATAACTGCAACGTATTTAAGTCAATCATATACTGATGTTAAGTCTATCTAGAATTTTTTATCAAATTGACTACCACTAACCCTTATCTGCACCTAATGGTGCATAGGGCACTGCATCTTGTCGAATAATTGTTTTCTTGTTGATGCAGGCAAAGTAACCGGTCGTCCGATTCTGGTAACTAGTCCAGGGTGATGTGTTGCATCTTATCGAATAATTGTTTTCTTGTTGTTGCAGGCAAAGTAACCGGTCGTCCGATTCTGGTAACTAGTCCAGGGTGATGTGTTTATATATTTTTTTAAATATTTTAATTTAAACGCTATAAATAGTCACTTTTAAACGACATTTATACGACAGTTAAAAAGTAAAAATCTGAGAATTACTTGGCGCTTCCCCGCAAAGGTAGGTAGAGAGAATAAAACACCACCCTGTTTTTGCAAAAATATTTGCCTGTTCCACATTTATGCATCTCCACATACATACCCGCCGATTATTCCGACTTCTGACCTTACCACATTTGAAATAATTGTTCATGCCAAGATTTCTTTGGTCTCCTCTGCTCCTATCCCCAGCTACATTCGTCTCATATATTTACTTTACCGTCCATTCCTCACTCACTCGTTTCAGTGGTCCAAACCATCTCAATATACCTCTCTGAATTTTTTCGATAATTCTTATCTCAGCCTTGCATTCTTTCCTTTTACATCTATCAAACATCGCTTTGTCGCACATTCGTCTGAAAGATCACATTTCAACTGCATTTAGTTTACTTTCTTCCTTCGTTTGCCAACTTTATGCTGCACTTTCATACATTAGGGTTACTAAATAACTAAGTATTATTTATAAATAATCAACTTATAAAAAAACGCATTTCTTACCGCTACGAGTAAACTGCTCTGATCGAAGTAGTCAGCAACGGGCATCACATTTTTGTAGAAATTGTTAAGTTCCATCCTTGCCAGACTCAACACAACGTGACCAAGTCTGGCTCCATACTCTATCTGCCGCTCCAGGACCTTCTGTCTCCAACTCACCAGGATGACTCCATTAACCACTTGAATCTGGAACAAAAATAGGGAGAGATTGAGATTACCTAGTGAAATTTCTCGGGAGAACTGCAAGATGTTATATCTAGTGCTGCTAAAATTTTAGCGACCTACTCCCAACTGGTGAATAATAGGGATGCAACGAATATTCTGTAATTATTCGTATTCGGTTTATTCCGCATCAAAATACCGAATATTAAACTAAATAACGTGAATCATAATCCTAACGAACGTATTCTGCATATTATTTTTTGACATCGGGGCTGGGGTTTAAGTGATTACTTTACACACGTGTAACGTTCACCAATTCTACCTATTATTGACAACCACACTACTCGAATTCTTGGAAGTTCTATACATATGAACCAATTCCGAAACGTTGTTCTTGAATCATTAGAACTTCACTATGAAATTATGAAAATAACTCCTGTAATTGGAGATAATCCAAATTTTGTGAGCAAATATTTGGACAAACTCAAAAGGTTTTTTTACTCCGTTTTTATCATTTTGTTTTTGTTAAATTAACTTTTCCTAATTAATGTTTTATTTTTCTTTTATTTTTTGAATATTGAAAGCATTAACTTTGTGGATCATATTGATATATTATTTCGTAACTAGTTTCGGCAACAACCTGTAGCCCTCTTCAGGGTTTAATTTATGACGAAACATATATGTAAAAAAGAAACAGTGTACAAGTTGTTGGGTTCCAAAAGGGTAGGGGCAAGGAAGAGGATAACTCTGTTTAGGTTGGGTTTGATTTTATGGAAAAAATATTAAAAATGGGTATTTGAATTAAGTTTATTTGATTGTTAATTATATTTAATTTTTGTTTAACCGCTTTTTTTATTTCTAAAACCTCTAAATTATTAATTTGACTAGTTCTATTATTACATGTAAGTGGATCAAAACACAAAGTATTTTTATTTCTCGAAATAATATAATGCTTTATTATTTAATACTTTATTTTCCCCATTATTGTTACTTTTCTTTTGTTACCGTTATGTATTTGCCGTAAAATATGAATAATAAAATAAAATAAACATGTCAAAACAATTGTTCTCACATTTGCATATACGATTTCCTGTCGGGAAAGGGTCGATTCTTTCACAAGTGGCGATAAACGTGTATTACATATCCGACAGTCTAAATTATTGGTCAACATGCTAAGTGTGTTTATAAACAAATTATTACTTGTATTACTCCATCACTTAAATATATACAGAATATGTTATGATTTTTGAAAATGACCTTGTACGCCATTTATATTTTAAATTTGTGAACTAGACAGCTGCAGCTTACAAACGAACTGATAAAACGGACACAAATGTGAATCAACTCTGGCGACAGCTACTTGTCAGAAATCATCTTTTTCACTTAACAGAAAAAAAAATCCATTACTCAAAATCTTTACTTACATATTTGATTAAAAAGTTATTCATAAACAAAATTGGATGATTAATTTTGCGCCACCCTGAATCTGCCTGTATACTGCAAATGTCTAGTTCACAAATCGCTCACTCCTTTCAAGAACGTCATAAATAAAAAAACCTGATTTTTCAGGAGAACGTTTTTTAAGTTTAAAAATATAATACAATTTATTAAAAATAAATATCAAGCCAATTATTGAACTTTTTACTGTGCAACAGATCTTTTAAGGTAAAACCGGAAGGTTTTTTCTGGATTTGAAAAATATTTAGTATATTTAAAAAAATAATTAAACAATACCTTTTCTTCAAAATGCAAAAACAACACTTTCTGCCATGTAGCAGGTAAATATTAAGTAAAAAATATGCCTCTTTTGCTGGGATATAGTACATTTTCTGGGCATTCTGAAATCATGCACAGCTGAAAATTGACGATTTTTGATTTATGACGTTCTTGAAAGGAGTGAGCGAAATGTCAAATGTGCTTGACGTAAGACGCCATTTGCAAAAATTATAACATTTTCCGATAGGGTGGTTAATTTTATGCCAGCCTGTATGTATGTAGGTGTTGAAACTTAAAAAAAAACATACTATAAAACTATACATAATAATATGGTTTTGAGAGTAGAATAAGATAGACATCAATGGGATAGTTTGCTACATAAATCAATCAATTTAATTTTATCTTACCAACTGTACCCGGCCACGCGTTACTGCGGCTCAGTCTAGTTAAAAAGAAATATCACAATGCATGAGCGCATACGATACTTTAGCAGCTTTCAAGAGGCACGCTGTCCGCCATGAGCGCAACCTTTTTGTTGCGCTCAACAGACGGTGTTGCCATGAAAAAAAGGTTGTGAAAGTTAAAACAACATATTAAAGATAATAATTTATAAAAACACGCACATATTCGAATGCATCCTTACGTCAAATTTTAAAGATAGGTAATTTTGCAAATAAAAATATGAATGAAATCACAAACTATTTGGACTGTTATAAATATAAAAAGAGTCTTAAAATATCATTTATTTGTAGAGTGTGTTCAATTCGATATCCTAAGTAAAAATAGTCCTTGAACTGATGTCCGTGACTTACTTCCTTAGAGAAAATAATGAACCTTCAAAGCATATTACATAAATCGAAATATCTGAGCGTCATGTTTTTCTCTATAATAAAACATTGTTATTTAATAAATAATAACGTATGTGACAAGTACTTACATACACATAAATATAATATGTTTTAGTTCAAAATTATTCATGGGGCGACCTTGTATTCCAAACAAGGCTTCTTTTATTTAAAATTGTGATATAATTGACAAAATTGACTTAAATGCCACGTAACAAACGTATTGAACGCTGAATTATCAAGTATTTACGAAGCAATGTCGTTTGGACTCTATTTGTTTCTTACTGTTATATGAACAAATATTTTACAGGCACATATCTTCGTATTATTATGTGTAAACGTATCTAAAATTCATATTATTTTTTGACATCTCATCAAAGATGAAGAAAAATATGGAATCCCATGTGTTGAAAATAACAGCCTCACATGCAAAACTAAACATTTTTCATTGCAAATATTCAATGATAGATGCTGTCATTTAGCATTTTCAATGTTTTCATGTTTTGTTTCATACACCTATGATATTTTCATTGCTTCACAAGCGTGTCCAGATACAGTTTGTTTATTCATAAATATAGCATAATTTAAAGATAATATTTACAACCTTACGTGAAATTACCAATAACACACACGTATTTACAAATGTCTCCACGCATTTAGAAAACGTGTACGGGACATTTTTTTCGTTCTTCTATTATTTCATAAATAATTTAAGATGTGAAGTTCTTTGATTTGCGAGGTTTTATCTTCCGTCGAGGATTTTTTCGTACGTGCAAATGAACACTTAGATGTCAACGTTTGATCTTTAGGAGTTCCTTGAAAAAGTGAGACCGTCACGTATTTATGAGATTCCCGAACTCCAAAAGAATTTTAACAGCTTTCACGACATTTCTTGGACCGAGATATATAAATGGGACTTTGTTTAGTTTCTCGACGAAAGTTTCAACTTCCCTTATTCACATTTTATGGCGCGTAAGTAAATATATTTATTTGATTGATTCACTTTTATCTCACGTTTGACAGTTTTTTACAAAATACTTCACGGGTATCGTATTTTCTAAGGGTATGAGTTGATTAGAAATTATGAATAGACTTACTGACTACTTAGAACATTTTTAGTGTGTCCAAATACTTGTTCACAAAATCTGGATTATCTCCAATTACAGGAGTTATTGTCATATTATTTTTTAACATCTCATCAAAGATGAAGAAGAATATGGAAGTCTGGGCATTTACGGGGCTGACGACCGTCATAGGCTGGTTTAAGTGATCACTTTACACACGTGTAACATTCACCAATTCTACCCATTACTGACAACCACACTACTCAAATTCTTGGAAGTTCTATATATATGAACCAATTTAGAAACCTTGTTCTTGAATCACTAGAACTTCACTAGAGACATCTATTGGTGAGATGTATAGAAGCTTTTTATTATTTTACATCTCACCAATAGATGTCTCTAGTGAAGTTCTAGTGATTCAAGAACAAGGTTTCTAAATTGGTTCATATATATAGAACTTCCAAGAATTTGAGTAGTGTGGTTGTCAATAATGGGTAGAATTGGTGAATGTTACACGTGTGTAAAGTGATCACTTAAACCAGCCTATGACGGTCGTCAGCCCCGTAAATGCCCAGACTTCCATATTCTTCTTCATCTTTGATGAGATGTCAAAAAAATAATATGAAAATAACTCCTGTAATTGGAGATAATCCAGATTTTGTGAACAAGTATTTGGACACACTCAAAATGTTGTATCTAAAATTCAGTAACGTTTTCGTTTTGTACCACTTATTCGTCGAGACAACATATAAAATATAACTCGTGTAATTGTTACGTTAAATATCAAAAGCATAACGCCATATTGTTCGAGATAGTGATCGCAAATTAATCGATGTCTTCAATACGCTGAATATTTTAATAATTTAACACCGAATATATATTGACCATTCAAATCAACTGAATAAATTGCGCAATTAAAACGTACGAAATACATACTTATATTTTGTATAATTCAGGGTAGTGCAAAATGAATCACCCTACTGGAAGATATTGTAATTTTTGCAAATGGCCTTGTACGTCAATCATATTTGACATTTCGCTCACTCCTTTCAAGGACGTCATAAATCAAAAAATTGATTTTTCAGGAGAACGTTTTTAATGTTTAAAAATATAACACAATGTATTAAAAATAAATATCAAGCCACTTATTGAACTTTTTAATGTGCAACAGATCTTTTTATGTAAAACCTGAAGGTTTTTTCTCCATTTGAAAAATATTTAGTTTATTTAAAAAAATAATTAAACAATACCTTTTCTTCAAAATGCAAAAACAACACTTTTTGCCCTGTAGCGGGTAAATATTAAGTTAAAAATATGCCTCTTTTAATAGGATATATTACATTTTCTGGGCATTCCGATAACATGCACAACTAAAAATTGTCGATTTTCGATTTATGACGTTCTTGAAAGGAGTGAGCGATTTGTGAACTAGACAGCAGCAGTATACAAAAAAAATAGAAAATTTCTTAAACTAACCATCCAATTTTGTTTTTTAATAACTTTTTTACCAAATAAAAAAAAATGTTTTTTACGTAATGGAAACCTTTATTAGGACTTAATTTTTTTTCTGTTAAGTGAAAAAGATGATATCCGTCAAGTGCCTGCCGCCAGTGTTTTGTTTTGCCAATTTTGTTTATGAATAACTTTTTAATCAAATATATAAGTAAGGATTTTGAGTAGGGGAGAGTGCCCATGGATGGGACGTTTTTGATTTTGCCTCTCTAGTTTTTCTCCGTAAAATAAATCATAAAAAGTAAACGTGGTTTCTCGTTATTCAATCTTATAGCTACAAACATGCCATACTTTGTTTTCTAAAAAAAATAACTTAACTGACTGAAAAATCGATTTTAAATAATGTCCTAAAATGTCCCATTCATAAACACCCTCCCATGAGTGGGACACAAGTATAACATGAATGGGACATCAATTAAAATACAAGATCGATGGAAGAATTATATTTTAAAACAAAAATAATTGGTAGGCACTTTCATATAATACGTAGACGCATACAAAAGAAATTTTATTTAACATTTTTGGCAAAAAAAGTTCAGATATCTTAATATTCCACAATTTTCATGGGCCACATAATTAACGTTTGAGCCATTGCATACCAGTGACACTTATTATCCTCCTTTCATTTTGTTTTTGTCAGTGATACACCTTCTATTTCAACTGATTTATCTGAACTGATATCTCTGTTATGACTCATTGAAATCTCTTCTATGAGTTTTTTTAAACTCTTTTAGCGTTAGGCTTATTTTTTGGACTATCTATAGGTTTTCCTTTTCCATTCTTCAATAATTGTATTTTCAAAAACTTGTCCTTTTCTGGAGTGTCAGAGATTATACTTGATTTCCCCTTTCTATTTTTTTTTCTGTACCGTAGAACATATTCTTCCAGCTGAATTTAAATACGTGGTAAGCTTTTCTTCTTGCTTCAGAGTAAACTAACCAAAAAAACTAACGAACCATCACGCCGCTTCCCCGCAGTGGTAAGCAGAAAGAATAGAATGCCACACCACTCTGTCTTTGCAAACATTCTTCGCCTCTTCCACGTTCATGCATCTCCTCATACATACCCGCTGATTATTACGACTCCTAACCTGACTACTTTTAAGTATTTGGCATTCCTGATCGTGCCATGTTTTTCATTAGCCTCATAAATTTATTTTACCGTCCTTTTCTCACTCGTTCTACATGTCTAAACCATCTCAGCACACCTTTCTTAATTTCATCGATAATGCTTGTCTCAGCTTTGCATTCCTTCCTATTTCACTATTCGAACATCTATCATACATCGTTTTGTCGCACATTCTTCTGAGAGATCGCATTTTGACTGCATTCAGTCTACTTTTATCCTTCTTTTCCCAACTCCATGTTTCACTTCCATACATTAGAGTTAGAACCAGGACTCCGTTGTGCCCTGCCAGTTTAGCTTCCGCTGATAGGCTCTGTTATTCCTATACTAGGTGTACGTAAAAATATCTAACCACTAGAAATATCAGCATTTACTTGTTTAACATGTCTATAAAGATAAGATTTTCCTATTGCATATGTCTTTGCAACCGACCTAATATTTTGCTTTTTATTTAAAACCTATTCTACAGCAGCTTCAATTTGAACGTTGGTTATGCGTGTTCTTGGCATTATAACCTAAAAACAATATAATGTTTACAATAAGTGTAATACAAACGAGTACAAACGATTTTTAATGTAAATAAAAAGTATCCGTCACGAATGGGACAATTTTCCCTTTGAGCGGGACCGTCCCATTCATGATCATTGGACGCGTCCCATTCAAGGAAATGCGTGATTTTTGGAAAAATAGATAAATCGATACATTTATACTAAAGTAAATTTGATGAAACTTACTTTATAATATACGGAGAGAACCGACTTAAATAATTGTATATATCAATTGGAGCACTTATCATAACTTATATGTGCAAACATAATCAAATTACAGTATATAATTTACTTTTTGACCCAAAAAAATTGTAACACGTCTTACTCGCTTCACTGTCGGTCGAGAACTGTTGTTTCAGGATTAATCTGTCTAATATCGTAACGTTAATGTTGGGTATTTTTTAATTTTTTTTTGTTACAATAGTTTGGGCTGGAGGACGATTGTCCCATTCATCCTCAGTCCCACTCATGGGCACTCTCCCCTAATGGATTTTTTTTTCTGTTAAGTGAAAAAGATGATTCCTGACAAGTAGCTGTCGCCAGAGTTGATACTTTTTAACGCCCGTTTATTAATTAGTTTGTATACTGCAGCTGTCTTATTCATAAATTTCAAATATGATTGATGTACCACACCATTTGCAAAAAACATTACATGTTCCAATAGAGTGATTAATTTTGCGCCACCTCAAAAAGGTGATAGAACATGGTAGATTCGATTTTAATCAATTCAATTTATTCAATAAAAAAATAATATATACATAACAAACAATATTCAAGGCGTATATATTAAAAGTAAAAGTAAGCAAGAAGACTTAAAGGTGTAGAAGAATCCCGCTTCGGAAAACTCCTTCGGACACATGGAACAGATCAATATCCAATGTGATATTGTTCAACATAGCGGTAGCTCTTCCTACAGGCATAACCATCGGCAGGTTGGTCCTGTGTATAGGAATGTGAAACAATCTATGCCGACGCTGTCTTAGGTAACTATCGGGATCATACAGACCAATGCTCTGGATAATTTCAGGATTATCGATCATACCGCGCAACAATCGATAAAAATGCGTAATTAAATACACATTCCTTCTAGTCTCTAAACTATTGCAATAGAAATACAGTTTTATAGAATAATGTTTGGTGTAATTTACCGAATGACGAATGCAGAGATGCTAGGGAAAATAATGAAGAGGTATGTCGTTAAAACACGTCAATTAAACCTTGATCAAGTGAAGGAATGTTTAGTACAAAGGCAAGGATAGCTAACAAGGGACCCTATAAGAAATCATCTTACTCGCTTGAATTTTCAGGTAATATTATTTTTATTTAAGGGTTAACATTAGAAGATAAGCTATTGCGCTTTCACCGATGTTTGGATTGACAGTAAGGATTGACCAAAGTAAAAGTGGTCTCAATCAATCGTTGTGTTTTATTAATTTCATAAAGATTTCAATAAATTTATTTGTACTGCTTTGTTTCAATTTATTTAAAATTATTTTTATTTAATAAATTCACGAAATACTATACATGCCAGTTCAGCCAATAGAATTTTACTTACTTAGATTTTTTTCAAATTCAAAACTCATGGCATCGTGTGATCTATTTGACCTAAAAAGCTGTGAAAAAAAATCTATTTTGCATTTCAAACAATCTATGAACACGTGTACTTAAATTCGTGTGGTTTATACAGAATTCGTGAAATCAAATGAAAGAAAAGGGAAAACACGCTAGATAATAAAACGCACCTTGGATGTACTCGGATTGATTCCAGCCTGTGTAAAACAGAAAACATACTAAGTAACTTCGGCAATTGGTCATAAGCCAAAATCAATGATAATAAACCTTAAATACGTTTCACGGAAAGAGAAAATATTCCATACAATGAATGTATAAATTATATTTACCTCTTTAAATTTTCTAAATATTATTGCTAATACAAGTCAACAAAAGAAACTGTTGTTTTTTAAAAAAACTTACGATTTCGTTAGTATCTAATAGTTTTAGCAGTATATAATTAAATATCTCGCAATTAACTGTGATAAATGCTCATATGTTTGCTAAATATCGTACCTATGTCATTCGCTGTTTAGTCAGGTAATAAGATAAGGTAATTACATACTAGCGTAATATTTTTATCTGGTATTTTAATATTTTTCAGAAGGAACTGGGAGTGCGTTTAGGATTTGCAGGCACCGCATACAACTATATGAAGGCTGTATAGAGATTGGATTTGTACCCGGTGAAGTTGAATCATAAATAATAAATAATCGCTGTATTATTATCATGTCTCACAGCCATATTATATGTCTCTGAGATATGACACATTACTTTGAGCTTTAGCTTTGAGAATAGATGCATGCGAAGAATTTAAGATGTGCGGTGATTTGACTTCGTGAGTAAAGAGGAAATACGGCATAGGCAGTAACCCATTTTCGTCAAGAAAATATACTAAGTATCTAAAAAATTTAGTTCGGAATTGCAGATTTAAAAAAAACTTAAGAGATCGCAATAAAATGATTTTGTTTCTGATTTTTTGTATTTTTTCACGATGAACGCACAAATTTTGTTAGCGCTTTAAAAAAACTTTTATTTTATATAAAAAAATAACCTATACATATAATTTTGTATGTACAAATTGATACATCAATATTATGTATCCCTTGTTATTATATGCATGTTTTTAATGTATGTATGTAATTTACCAAACTTAATTATGTGGAAAAAAATCATAAATTGATGTAATAAATTGAATTTGGTAAAATTATTTTACACCATTTTATTGGGGAATTTAACAGATTTTATTTTACTATATTCATATGACGTGCATGTTTCGTATCCAGTATTTATATGCTTATAAAATTCATACAGTACTTATATTTAAAATGATAATAATAAAAACTGAGAATATGGCTTCCGGGAGGTGGGAGGTGAAAAACGGGAAAGATCAAAGCTTAAGTCAACAAAGAAGATGATGAGTTTAATAAACCAATGACAAAAAAGAAAATAGTTCAAAAAACGAAAAAAAACTACTGTTTTTAAGTTTTACCGCTGACAATGAGTTGAATATATCAAAGTCCCCTTTTGATATTGTTATCGTTAAACAATTTCATTGATTGATGAATAAAGGGGTAGAGTACGAGCTGATAGATTTTTTTGTAAATAGAACCTTCCGAGAAATCTTACTTTGTGGACTTTTTTATTATTTTTCTTTATTTATAATTTGTTTAATTATTTTTATTTGCCTGTTAAAATAATGACAACTTACCCCTGTTTAGTATTAACATAAGGTACGTCACAGTACCTACACACACATATGTAAATATCAACATTCTATTAGGAACACAGACACACAGTCGGATGCTTACGTGTGTTCAAAATGACATCATATCGATTAATATTTCACAATTGCTACATTATTATAGTCTTATGCTATGTCTATTATATTTTGTGGCTTAATAGAAGGGACAAGCTTCATATTATATGTTGAAAGAGCATACGCGTTTTCCGATGTGCTGAACCAGAGTTTCCCAAACAATTTCGCCTCGTAAACCACTTTTTTTCAAACTGTTGTCGGGCATTATTATATCAACCCCGACCCTAATTAGTAAACAAATTAGGGTCATATACTATTCACAAGTAACCGAAAACCCAACTCCGATCTGTACAGTGTCTTTTGGCGTCTCGTGCCGTACCAAAAGTAAGCAAATAAAACGCTCATAAGCGTTTCCGCTCTCTAACAACAATATGTTTGTAAAAGTTTCCCGGAAACAATATTTTAATATTATTTATTATATGAGACACTGGATTATTCACCCTACGGATGGGATGTCAATATAATTAGGTATCTATCCTATGTTGAATTGGTAAAAAAGCTAAATAAATACATCACAAATTTTTCAACTGATGGCGCTATAATCAGACATACACATTTCCAATTGCACCGACATGTGAAAGGTTCTGAGACCATAGCATATATGAGTAAACAGGTTTCAAGAATTATTGCAATATGGATGTTCAATAATGGACAGAATGCTGAGCGTTACATAAAAGTATATGGTGTCGTATTCCCTGGAATACTTAGACTTCCTTCATTTTTCATATAAAGAGGAACGATAGACGTCTCATATCAAGTTGAGATGCCAATAACACTTTATTTTGATTTCCGTAGATTCCCTGTATGCTAAATATTGAATTTTCCTACACTTCAAATGTGTTTCAACAGCTGACATACTGCTGTTCATCTCGATGAATGAATCCAATAAGTCTGTTGAAAATATTTGGTACAAGTCTGGACAGTTTGTAATTCACCCCCCTATGCGTGCTGCTGGTACAAAAACTTATAAAAACTGATACGAATGTAGCACAACGCAAAGCAGATAGGTACCTACTTATTATATGAGTATGTAAGACATTTTCTAATTAACTAACCATCATGCCTCTTCGTCGCAAGGGTAGACGGAGAGAATAGAACGCCACACCAATTTGTCTTTACAGACAATCTTCGCCACTTCCGCATACATCCATCTCCTTGTATTACCCACCAATTATTCCTACTTCTGACCCAACCACTTAAAAATATTTGAAATATATTTTTTTTAAAACTAAGCCTCCACTTGTTAACGAGTGATTTAAGAAACATGTTCTTGATCATGCCAAATTTTCCTTGATCTTTGTAATGCGTTAATTACAAACCACATTCTCAACATACCTCTCTTTATCGATATTTCCTTATGTATAGAAGTTAAGTATGCAGCTGGCAAATGAACGATGGAAGTAGACTGTATGCAGTCGAAATGGGATCTATCGCCCTGTGATAATTTGCTAGAATAACAACCTTATACTTTTTATTTCATTTCGTTTTCATATAGTCTTTGTTTTCTTATATTCTTTTAACTTTGAAATATGGCTTAGTATAAATATATACTCGTGTACACGTGCTCTGTACGCTGTATGTGAATATGAATTGTTCATCGATTTTCCTCAGAAATAAAATAAAAGCTAATGATTGAAAATTATTTTTCATTGTTTGGATGCCTTCATTCATACGAACAAAGTCATTTATTATTTTGTCAATCAATTGGATATTAAAAATAAAACCTTAAATGAGGATATGAAATCAATGAAATAATATATATATATATATATATATATATATATATATATATATATATATATATATATATATATATATATATATATATATATATATATATATATATATATATATATATATATATATATATATATATATATATATATATATATATATATATATATATATATATATATATATATATATATATATATATATATATATATATATATATATATATATATATTTATAACCCTTATCCGCACCTAATGGTGCATAGGGCACTGCATCAAATTGACGCAGTGTTATCTTGATCATTACTTACATGAAGGCAAGGTGATCACTCTTGCGCTTCAGGAACCAGTCCAGGGTAATATTAAATAAATATTACAGTGTTAAATCACTAATATTTATTTTCACCTCCCCCCTTGGGAATCGAACCCGGGACCTCCAGCACGGTAGCTAAACACGCTGACCATTACACCACGGAGGCGGACAAATATATGTATATATATATATATATATATATATATATATATATATATATATATATATATATATATATTTATATATATATATATATATATATATATATATATATATATATATATATATATATATATATATATATGGTAGATTTTTTAATAGATTTATATTATCCACTGACACTTCGTGATGGAATTGCATTTTAATGTATTATTAGATTAAAACTAATATTTTTAGCTTTTCCACTTTATTTTTATTTGACCAGCGACCGGGTTTCGTCGTTACCGACACCATCAGACTGGAAAGACCAGTCTGATGATGTCGGTAACGACGAAACCCGGTCGCTGGAAAAATAAAAATAAAGTAGAAAAGCTAAAAATATTGCTTTTAATCTAATAATATATCTATGGTAGATGTTTGAATGGTGATATAAGGAAAGAATGCAAGGCTGAGATAAGCATTATCGATAAAATGAAGCTAGGTGTATTGAGATGGTATAGGCATGTGTATCGAATGAGTGAAGAAAGACCAGTTTAACAAATTTATGAGGCAAATGTAGTTGGTATTAGAAACAGAGAAAGACCAAGGAAAACTCGGGATGATCAAGGATTTCAAATACTTGAGAGTGTGTCAGGAGTTGAAATAATCGGCGGGTATGTATGAGGTGGTGCATGAATGTGGAAGAGGCAAGAATTGGTTTAGCGTTCCATTCTCTATGCCCACCCTTGCGGAGAAGTGGCGTGATAGTTATTTAGTGTTTTTCAGTTCTTTTGGCCCTAATTCCTACTCTGGTGATGCATAGGGCACTGTATTGGATGGATTTCTTCATTGTATATCTTCATTCTTCATATTGTCATCTCCGTATTACCTTCATTGTTGTTTATATTCACCGATACAAACCTTTTTTCTTGTAACGATCTTTGTATAATTTGGAATGTAAAAATATTAATAAAAATACTCCGTGTGGAACATATTCAGAATGACTTTTAATTACTTCAATTATTAAGTGAATACACTTTACCTTGAAAACTAATTGAATCGTACATATAAATTAGATTTAGAATCCATAAATTGGAATACATTATGAATTAGATTTACGCGTGTTCTTTAGCAGAACATTCCAGACTGTATTTATTATGAAAATAATTTTCAGTTCTGCAGTAGAGTTGTAAAAACGGCGCTAGAGCCTTCGAAGTTGATTACTTACTCACCAAAAGTTGCTGTCGCTTTTGTAAAGGGATGATCTAATGCAAGGGTGTTTTTGGATAGTCATACAAGGGGTAGCTAGTAGGTGTCTGAAGCATAAAAGGGTTTTCAAAGCCGGTCCTGGTACGGTACGATACGATACTTTCAAATAAATGAAGCGGAGCCCTTAACCTAATTTTTATTTTGACAATACAAAAGAAACGTTTTTAATTTTTATTTTGATGTCATCGTGCGTTCATAATTATTCAATTGGTACTTGGATATTGAGATACCAGATATTTTGTAGTTGAACAAATTTTATTTTATTTATTTTAAAATATAAAAGTATATATTTTACCTGCCGTAATGTTTAAAAACCATAAAAATAAGTAACACTTAAGAAAACAATAAGAAAAATATATCACTGCACGAATTTAGGTCTTACTTACGTTTATATAAATATACTTACGTATAAGTACTTTAATATCTATACATTATATAGGTGTTAAAAGATTCACATACTTTATTTATGACAATGATATTTGTAATGATTCATAATAATAATACTGAGTCGTAAGCAATTAATTAAAATAAGAGGTTGACACGGTTTAAAATAAAAAAGAAGACCTAAAGATTGTCCCTGTAATGGTGAAATGTAAAAAAATACACGGATTTATTTAACTTAAATTGTAATTAGTGACTTTTTTTAATTTATATTTTTTTACCAATTCTAATATAATGATGACATTGACAATGTTTAAAACACAAAAAAAAATACAAATGATTTTTTTTTAATATACAATATATCATTCAAGCAAAAATTGTCCCTACAAAAGGTAAAATAATGTATGGATTTACCTAAAAGATAGAGATGGGCCCCATTTCTAAAGTTAATGACAGACACTCAAATCTTATCTATTTAATTATGTTTACCATTTCAATCAAAATTATGACGTAGACACTGTTTAAAATGCAAAAAAAAAAAATTATTGTTCAAAATATCAGTCCCATAGCGCCCATAATATCGTACCTTTAGTTTTAAGAATGTTAAATAATGCTCGGATTAATAAAAAAATACGTACCTACGCGTTTTTCATATAATAGTCGTTACGTAACAGTGACTCAAATCAAAATAAGTGATAAATATTTTTTAACACTTTTTACTTATTCAATTAAACTCAATCCTACGTATCTTTTAAAAAATATATGTAATATTGTTCTGTACTAAGGTGATGGAAGACGATCAGTATAACTAAATAGAACTTTGACTTTGGCTGATTATAAATAAGTATTCCTAGGTAAGGGAGTGACTGGTTTCAAGGAGAGATAAATCTCGAATCCGCTCGCAGACTTTGTGGGTATCCCCATAGTTGCGGCCACGTTGTTGTCACCAATGTGCCACCAACTTACCCAAATTTCTTACATATCGCCCACTCCTTTCAAGAACGTCATAAATCAAAAAACTTGATTTTTCAGGAGAACGTTTTCAAAGTTTAAAAATACAATACAATGTGTTAAAAATAAATATCAAGCCACTTATTAAACTTTTTCATATGCAACAGATCTTTTTAGGTAAAACCTGAAGGTTTTTTGTACATTCAAAAAATATTTAGTATATTTAAAGAAATTATTAAATAATACATTTTCTTCAAAATGCAAAAACAACACTTTCTGCCCTGTATCGGGTAAACATTAAGTTAAAAATATGCCTCTTTTGCTGGGATATAGTACATTTTCTGGACATTCCGAAAACATGCACAACTAAAAATTGACGATTTTTGATTTATGACGTTCTTGAAAGGAGTGAGCGATATGTTTACAAAAAAGAATAAATCAATAAAAGGGTGATAAAATTCCTTACCTTATCAGAATACTCGGCTACATCTCTCATGGACCGCGGGTAGCCTGAGACCAGGTAGGTTTTGGCAGCTGGAGCCATCTTCATTTCCAGCATAAGTACCTCGGTCACCGTTTTGCTTGACAGTGTGCCAAAATCTTGCATATCTGAAGGAAAAAAATATGTTTTATTATAACGATGCCATTGCGGTAAAGAACTATTTTCAATAATAATATATTTTTACCCTCACAAGTAAAAACATTTGTAGCAGGCAGGGGCATGCATTCCATATAGGCAGAAAAGCAGTGCTTATCCTAACTTATTCACGTGTAAAATCGCAACCAGTACCGACCCTACCTTACTTAGTAGTACCTAGCTTACCTTACAACCTATGTATATATACTTCTACTTCTAACCCTTATTCGCACCAAATGGTGCATAGGGCACTGCATCATATAAACGCAGTGTTATCTTGATCGTTAACACATGAAGAAAAGGTAATCAGGCTTCCGCTTCAGGTACCAGTCCAGGGTAATATAATGAATAAATATTACAGTGAATAATTCACTTATATTCATTTGATCCCCTCTGGGAATCGAACCCGGGACCTCCAGAACGGTAGCCGAGAGTGCTGACCATTACACTACGGAGGCGGACATATATTGCCTACCCTAATTAATTATCTGTGCACGCCAATGGTAGCAGGTATATTTTAAAAAAAACGCGCGTATTCAAATTTAACTTTGTGCCGGAATTTCAAAAGATTAGGTAAATAACCTTAGGAGATTTTTAACAAACGAAGATTTACATTTTTTTTACATTTTTATTTGCTTTATTACATATCTTGTGTCCAGCCGGATACCGCTTATATGTGCCGTATAGTAGCCGGAATTCTCTCGGATACTCATTTCAAATTTACCGTTTACTAACTGCGACATACCCTAATGTTATTTTACGATTTGTTTTTGTTTTAAAAAATTATATATTTATTTTGTATATGGTATATGCAAGTCGTGAAAGGCAAATGCCTTTTATTTCATTGTAAACTTATCAAGTAGAACTATAATTAATTTAGAAATTGATACGTAAAATGGTAGTTATCGTAACATCCGTTCAATGATACAGCTAATACTGTATTTATGTATATCATTAAATCAAATTAACGACAAGTTAACTGTGAATTACGTACAATTGGGAACCTAAGTCAGGGTAAAGTATTGTACAATATATAGGGTGACATGAATTACTTTTGTTGATAGCCCTGCTATCGTCGAATGAACCCTCGAATTATCACTGATTTCATATGTAGGTACATACTAGTAACATACAAAGTATATGTGTATATGCTAGTAACATACAAACAAACAAAAAATACGTCAGTAGTTGCTTATATCCGTACATTAAATCAGGAAAATAGAATGATTTTTTCTTCTTTTTCATATCTTCTCCGTTTTTAATTTTTATGTTAAAGTAGAAAATTTATTTTATAACGTTTATTTGTGCAATTGTAATCGTTGAAATAAGTAATTTTATTCTTAATTTGACAAAGAAAAAGCATTGCAAATATTTTAAGTGAAATGGCAGCAGTTCTTACAAAACCATAGTGATCGAGTATAACCGATTTCAAGTTTTTTAAAATTAGCTAACAAAAACAAAAAAAAATATATTTCATGTTTATTGGGTTCGATTTGGACTTGAAAATCTATATTTTTCTCATGGAAAATTATATGTCGCATACTCTTCGGTTGAAACCCTCAAAAAATTAACTCAGTAGCTGGAGAAACAAAGAACATAGTGACTTTATTAGCATTAAAATAATCGCTCATATTATCATATTTAATAATGTACCATTTGGCAACATTTTACACTTGTGTATGATTTTAATAATAAAAAAAACATTTATTGAAATATACCCAAAAAGCTTACCTATGCGGGATAACGTCCCGGATCAGTCAATAAATACAATTAAAACAATTCTGTTTTTATAACACTATTAAGTATTTCTATAACTACTATAGCACTTAGCTTTCAACTATTGGTACTTTTTAATGGTTTCAATGAAAATGCTTTTTACTGTACTGGTGGGAAAAACTAAAGCCACGATTCATTGATCTGTCCAGACAATTGTAAAAATACTCTTGACCGCAGAATGATCCGTAGCGTCACACATGTTTTGAATGTCATATATCACATGTAATGTATCATGCGACATTCGTGTTCGACGTCATGCAATGAGGTGTACTCCATGGACCTACAACGGGGTATGAAATATTCAGAAATAACGATTTTTTAACAATCATGTACGGACATGTAATAAACCATTTTCCCATTGAATGCAACTGATAATTTGACATATAAAGCTCATGTTATCAAGAAAATAAACATTTCATATTGTAATAATATGGTATTGCATTGGAAAACCTGACTCAATGGCTATTTCATTAGTAAAATTAACTTCATGAAAATACGTTTTCAGAATGCTGAACGGATTCACGGAAGCCTAGAACTAGAGTTGATCACGTTTCAAAGTAACAAATTATTCTGTTCACAATATTTTGAGTGTGACCAAATTTTTGATCACGAACCAGAGTTGTTTCACTTAGGAATTTTTTATATTGAGTGGAGAAACCCAAATGTGTGAACAGGGATTTAAATGCAGTCAAAATGTTGTGAATAAAATAACTGATTAAATTATGAGTTTAATAAAACAAATATATATAAATATGTATTCAGGCGTCTCCTAGTATGTAAAGTTATTCGGAAAGAATCTGAAATATATTTTGTAAGGGTCTTTGCTAAATAAAAAGCTTGCTCAACTCACGTTTCAAAATTTATAGTAGTGTGGCTGTTAATCATGGGTAGAATGGTGAAACTTATATTGTATATTGTATAAAGTTATATTGTATAAAGTGATCACTTAAACCGGTATTCTTCTTCGAGACGGGAAAGAATGGTCAGTAAATTTAATATAAATTTCATTTTTTTATTAATATCTCATACACAGATGAAGAAGAATATGGAAGTGTGGGTATTGACAGGGCTAACAACCTATCATTTTCTGGTTTAAGTGATTACTTACTAATTTTAATTGGAAAAAAAAACATGAACGCTATGAACTGCCTTGTTAGAATATAAATCCCAGTGAGAAGCAGTTATAATTGCATAACGTCAAATATCACAGATCTAAGATTTTTACTGTCACAGTTGAACGTTTTTGTAGTTAAGACGATCATTAATATATTATTTATTAAAACTTTATGTACAGAAAAGAAATAAGTGCATTGGCGGGCTTATCGTTAAAAAGCAATCTTCCAACAAACCAAAAACAGACTTGTGATATTGATCAAAACGTTTGATACCATATAAAGCTGTTTGCAATCAGAGGGTAGATAGTACTTGAGCATATAAAAAAAAACATAAATTACAAATTGATGATAATAAGGAAGGCAAAGGAAAAAGGGAGTAAAGGGAAGGAGGTAGAGGGAAAAACTGAGGGAGGAGGTCTGATGGACACTTAGGGTTCTAATGATAAATATTATAGTAATGTCTCAGACGTTCCTTAAAAGTAAGCTTCTTATTACTTACCATTTCCGATGGCATACTGTTGGAGAAGGTCAGTCATATTGATATGGACAACGCCTCTTTTCTCCTGCATGAGGTTGTCACAATGGGTCACCTTACCACTGCCAGGACCTCCTGTATAAAACAAAACACGACACAAGGTTTAGCTTTTTACATTTTGACCTAATTATAGATACGTACGAAAATTAAGCCGTTACGTTTAATACTATATTTCAAAAACACAGAAACTCATCAAAGAAAATCATGCATACATTTAATATACTTTCCACAAAAGGAGCTTTGAGTGTTACGCAATAAAGATGTAAAGCTCCTTCAATTACCCATAAAGTCATTAAATTACAAAACTATGCAAAAAAGAGCTATATATAATTGAAACACTATGGAGGGTAGATTACAAATAGATCATAACATTCTACTATGTCATACATGATTGCATGACTCATGATAGACAAATAATAAACAAAAAATATATAAACAAATATTAATAAATGTGCCTTTGGCACGAGAAAATTTTGTGAGAACACACTATTGTAAATTTTAAATTTTAAATATATTTATGTTAAAAAAATATATAAGTATTTCAGATATGAAACCGTCAAAGACTCTAATCTACGAATTGCAGAAATATTATGTTACAAGAATATTATGTGATTACATTTTTTGTTTAAAAAATTCGTCGGTAACGTCGTTCGCGTCGCTTCGTAAAATTTATTGTGCCCTTAACCAATAACTGAGCATAAATATGGTATTTTTTAGTGATATCTCATAACAATATTATATACCTCTAGTTTAGTCAAAATCTAATCATCAATTACATCAAAATCGAACTAACTCCAGCAACATAAAAGAGGTGCATATCTAAATTACCTAGGAAAATAATTATATCACCAAAAAATAATTTGTAATAATTTCGGGCGTTCCACAAACTGTGCGCTTTTCTTAATACTATTTCTACAATATATGTAAATATTTCAACCATATAATCGATAAAAATCTTCATTCCCGACATGGCTCGCCATTTTAATATATTTTTTTAACTTAAGTTTAGTCCCTAATAATAAGTCCCAAAAAAACTTATGTAAAGTAATGTTCGTATGTACCCACGATCACAGAACCACGGTAGTTTTTCTTTCCTTTTTATGGTAGTGATATTTAAGCAACTTCCAATGAAAACTAATATTTAATATTGAAAGACCGTCGAATATAAACGTACATAAAGGCCACAGATTGATTTCACTGTAAAAATATATTTAAGGAACACTGGGGATAAGCATTATCCCGTGTGTGTATTATTGTAAAACTGTGTTCAATGGGACCTGAAGTCATTTGAAAAATGAGTTTCAGCCGTATTTGCTCTTACAATGGCGCCAGGGTACGCCCAAGATTTTTTAAATAATCGATATCCCAAGATCTAAATAAATCTTTAATAATGAAAATGAATTTGATCAATAGCTGAAAATTAACAAAATATTCCAGCGAAATTTTTAATAGAAAATAACGATAGAGAATAAAATATTTAAATTTCGAAAGTGGAAGCTTAGCCCATGGATGAAATAAATATTTAACACATTCAAATAAATACGATTTTCTAAATATTTACCCTTACAGAGATTTAATAGTGTAAAGTTTATATTTTGTTGGTGATATCTCCAAATACGCTGTTTTATTTTTGTGTTTATATCGTAAGAATAAATTTATTTCAGTCTAACAGACTGTATTTTTGTGAATTTTTGTAAAATTAGTAATTTTTCTGGTGATTTGGGGTAAGTTTTAAATAAATTTTACTAAAAATTATGCAAATATAGATTGACGTCTTTACACAACTATGTACGTCATAGTTCCATCAAGGATGCCAAAATGCCAGTACAAAACTTATAATAATATAAAAAAATCTAATAATAAGTCAATCAAACCCTTACCCGCACCCCAATGATGCATAGGGCACTGCGTCATATAAACGCAGTGTTATCTTGATCGTTACCACAGTAAGGAAAGGTGATCAGCCCTCCACTTCAGGTACCAGTCCCGGGTATATTGAATAAATATTTGAGTGAAAAAATCACCTATATTTATTTGATCCCCCCCCTGGTAATCGAAACCGGGACCTCCAGAACGGTAACTAAGCGTGCTGACCATTACACTACGGAGGCGGACAAAAATAACTAGTAGATTATAATTATTCAAAAAGGTTTCTTACCGAGAACGAAAATGACGGGAACCTTAGGCGTCTCGAATTTGACATGGCTGTTGTTCTGCATTGGAAACTTGCCGTCCGGGGGAGTCCCCACGGGGCGCGCCCCCGGCACCCCTCCGCCCCCCTGGGGCCCTCCGCCACCGCCGCCCTCGGGCCCCCCGCGCCCCTCCGCCCAAGCCGAGCGAGCACTCTCGCGCAACTCCTGGGACCCATTGTGCTGCTCTGAAAACAAAATAAGTCAAAAATCAACTAACGTAAGACAATTCCATAGATGAAAAAATCATAGACAAAAACAAAATAAAATTTATATCGATTACAGTTTAAGAGTAGCAGGGTTTTAAAAAATATTATTAATTGATTTGGCGTTTAATTTGTAGAGCTCCATTTTAATTAATGTTTTAAATGTAATATCAAACACTGATTTTTTGAGTCAAGTAAGTTGTATTTTATTGTAAAAAAACATAAAAAATAAATTTTGTGACAGTTGTTTTTGTTACTTTTGTGAATTTTGTAACTTATGGCACTTTCAAACGAATGTGTTAAAAAAATACATAATTAAATCGTACACAAAATAATATGGATTAAAATATTTCATTTATTTATGATATACCCACAATTAGTGTGGGCAATTTTCACTCACATATTTATTTAATATCACTCTACCCACACACATGCCATGCCTTTGTGGGATCTTTTTTGTATTCATTTTTATATTCTATTAATATTTTTTTGTATTTTGATTTATGCTATGTAATGCAAAAGAATTTAAAATAAAGAGAGAAAAAAACTCTGGACAGATAAGGGTTAAAAGAAGAAGAAAGAGTAACCATAATAGTATCCATTTTAGTACAATAAACAAATAAATAAATACATCAAGTCTCTTTTTTACACGCTTCTCTTTCCTGGTTATTGACAGTAGTTATTTTTGTATGATAAAACTATAATATTAACTAACTTACGTAAACAAATTTCACCTGGTAAATACCACCATTTCTTAAAATGAGTTGTGAAATGTGTTTGATCAATGATACTAAATGCATTAATATGTGTCACAATATATTGTTATATAAAGTGGTATTTTCCAAGTAAATTTCCATTAAAAAATGCATTACTAAGTGACTGCTGAATCAATCAATGAAATTAAAGAAATGGCAATAAATTGGTCATTGTACTTACCGATTTAACAAAAAGATTTTTTTATAAAAAAACTTTAAAAAAACTTTAGAAACAAAAATAATATAAATTATATAAATATTTAGGATAATTTATGCACAGTCATTTTCATAAAATAGTACCTGAAAGGTTTTAAACCTTATTATACACTGCTATAAAATATTTTTAATATAACTAACCATAAAGCCTTTCTCCGAACACCTCTTCCATACTCTTCGTACAGACTTCTTGACACAAAATGAAGTATCAAAAATTTTATCGAATAAAAGAGCCTCTTAAAATATATTTTCGACAGAATTTGCAATGAGTAATAAAGCAAGTGATGGAAAGTGGAGGTGAAAGGCGCCGATTTCCACGAAATTTTCTTTTGCTAAATTTTGCAATAATGAAGTCAGTACAAAGCAAAGGGTAGTATTGTAATCAACGGCTCATTGGCCTGAGTTTGGTGAAATAACGGTTAAAATAGGTAATAAGCGGAATTTCGCAAAATAATGTGATAAGTAGTCGATTTTAACAACAACAAAAAAGTTGTCACATGTCACAATTAATAATTTTGATAATTTTATTTGAACCGTTTTAATTAATCACTTAGAGAGATAGCCTTTTAATTTAACAATCAAGAAAAAAAAAATTTTTCAGGTGTTTCCTAATATATAAAATATACCATATTTATTGTTTCGGCATTAACTTTGTGGTAAGACATATTACAATGATTAAAGAAAACACTTGTTTTTTACAACTTGAGTTTTATTTTATTACATGTTTCAGAAGTTAAACTTCCATCATTCAGGTCTGTATAATAACTAAAATATAAAATATAAAATTGTTCTATAAATAAGGAGAGGGGAAAGTAAGGGGAAGGGGTTCTGAAACATGTAGTCTATAATAAAACTCAAGTGGTAAAAAACAAGTATTTTCTATAATCATTGTAAAATATACCAGTTAAGAACTTGCATACATCCAAATAAAAGGGTCAGTGCTTAACAATAGCTTTTCCAATCCAACCTTAGATGGCTCTAGTGAACTCACACGTACATCGTCTCGAGATTAATCATATATCTAGAAGTTCCAAAAACATGAGTATTGTAATTCTTTATAATAGGTAGAAAGGTGAACATTGCACGTGTGTAAAGTAATCACTTAATCAGCTTATGGCAGGTCATAAGCCCTATAAATACAAAGACTACCATATTTTTCTTCATCTATGTTGAGATGCTACAAAGTACAGCCTTTTAAGTTTATTTTCACAAGTATGCTTTACAATCTAATTTCTCACCAATCGCTTCAATACCAACTTGATAACATGCTAATTATACAATAAAGAATGTCAATTTTGCTTTTCTGGTTTCTATCCGCATACAATAATGCATAAGGCACTGCATCGTATCGACGTGGTGTTGACATATTCGGTGATAAGTCAAGGCGATCAGTCCTGCTCTAAAAAAGCCATGCTCTAAAGATCCACAAATATAGGTGAGAATTCTTGTTTTGAAGAGATATATTGTAGATGACGTAAATAAAGGAACTCGTGGCAAAAGACATTATTGCCGTATGGGGAAGATAATGATAGATAGGAAGGACTTAGTATATACTATTATTTCTTAAAATCGATTTTGACACGTGTTTCGATACATTCCATATAATTTTCCTTATGTGAAGCTAAGAATGAGTATAAATTTTAGAGTTTCTGAGTGTTTTTGGGATTTTTTGGAGTGTTGAAGGGTGGAAGGTAGGAGCTGTTTCTTTTTTTTATTTTATTTATCAGCGGGAATATGAATAATAGAGGTACGTTAAGTCATTGTCATATTGTTATATGTGTGTTTATTATTGTTTTTAATCTTATGAATTTCTATTGTTGCAAAATAATGCAGTTTACAAATTTTCAAATTAATTTTTTTCTTATGATTTATACGTTATTCGGATGCTTGTTATTTATTAAATAGCCGACGAACCCTGAAAATTTATCATTCCTCAAACAAAATTCAATTTCTCTGATTCTTGTTTTTAATTTTGCATCTAAAATTACTGTAAAAGTATAATAGATTCTTAAACTACAAAAATACGGTACAAGGTATAAAATCATTAACATTTAGCATAACCATATTTCATTAGGTACCTTAAAACAAATTTGTTATTATTTTAGTATTTGTTATATTTTTTATTATTCTTTTAGATTTTAGTTTGCTCTATGCTTTAGCATTGAGTTTCTTTTATTTATTTACATCAGAAAACTTAAAATTTACAAAGCGCAGGGTTGTGTAATAACTAACATAAATTGGTAATAACTTATGTAACTAGTATAATAACTAACATAACATAATAACTAACATGGCGAAAAATGATTGTATTTTTTTATTTATATTTTCAGTGGGTATAAACACCAGCTCCCTGGTTGGTTTTCGGGAAGATACTTACACCCGTATTAATTTAACTAACCGAAAAATCTAAAAACTTCTTCATCATACATTTCTAGAGTAAATCTAGAGTCTACTAATGTCTGGGCCTAATTCGGAATAGAACGGGAAAATTTTGAAACATTTACGTATGATGACTAATAATGTCAACGAATGTATTAATTTCAAAACAATTACCTACAGTCAAATTTATCATTGAAATAATTTCATTCTAAAAAAATGTTTGGTTTTATCACCAAATATTTCTATTTATTTATAAATTAAATTCTAGCATAAAAAAATATGTATTAATGTAGTATATTTAACTAAATAACCAACTTATATTTAAACAAATTAAAACAGGTACTATGTAGTTTTGACTGGTCAAATAAAATAAAAGTGCAATAACAAATAAAAAACCCGCGGGAAATAATCTGTGAAAGCTAAATTTAATAATTCATAACCCGTAATTAATTTATAAAATTACTTTTTATATTTTTTTGTCTCTGCTGAATGAATGTAAAAGATTGAAATTGAAGCAAAAATTTAACTTTTAAAATTTGAAGTGTCTTTGTTAATAATAGATGGATAGAAAGGGGAATGTGCTACACGTGTATAAAGTGATCACGTGAATACGTGTATAAAGAGAAACTGCATCATTCAAAATAGCAATGTAAATCCAAAATATTTGTTTCATGCAAAAAAATGTCGTTTTAGACTAAAAAGTTTAAACCACACAGCAACCTTTCAGGTGTTAAGAGTCAAAATGCGAATTTATGACTCGAATATTTTCATACTTAATGAAGTCTTTTTTTAATCCTTTATTGTTTCTAGAAGATGCATAAAAATCCAAATTGAATGTATTTACTATATTTTATCAGTTTTTTGTAATGTTGCCTCTCCTTCTGTACCTCGCAAATACTTAATTGTATAAAAATTCAACTTTGTTTTTTAAGTGAAAACAACGTTTTTTTTTCATTGGAGTGATTTTGAAAAGACTTAAACAGCTCCGCTTATCATGTTCCTACTTTATAAGTTTTATTGCCTATTCAAATGTGTGAGTGGTTTTACTCTTTATGGTAAATCAAAAGAGTAAAACCACTCACATTATATGTTTAAACTTACATTATAATGTTTATATTGTAGTAGATACAAATTATACGAAAGTAGATATAAAGGATAATATAGAGGATTTTTTTGCAAAAGATTTTTTACGTGTTCGTTATGTTGCCTTCATCACGGCGTACCAAGCTTGTCGAAAGCCAAAAACAATATTTCAGCCATGAGATTAATAAAAGCTGTTCGAAATTGAAATTGTTTTGTAATGTGAATTTTGACCTTCATTCAAATGTGTTATCGAGAGTTAGGAATAAGTAATGAAAATTATCGTACAATAAGTACTCAACCTTCCTCAATGAAATTGTGTTATTAAAAAGGCACCTACAAGGACATTCACAGTACGTGCACAGCGATAGTATCCAATATTCACCCCACATCACCGCACACCAATAAAATCGATACCCTTACTCATACAATAACAAAACTCATATCAATCGCTGAACACAATTATTGTCTCATAAATTGGCCATTAATAAGATGGAATAATATTATATTTACCTGTATCCAGACAGATGCCCATAGTCCATGGAGGTCACATAAAGCTTTGTTAAATTTTGGTCCGGACTAAAAAATAACGTACACCACGATTTTACACTTTTTTACGATGTTTGCCAAAACACACGAAAATATTAGTTTTACTTGAAACAATTGCGAATTTTCGAGTACAGTCGTTTGAGTTTTTTAAACTTGTTGCCGCACATTTTCAGTTCTTTATTTTCCAAATAAATAACTCCACAATTTACACTATATTGCGTAAAAAAAAACAACTAAAAATCACACTTTTTTAAAAATACTTATTATTTTAAATACATCATATTACGATTTTTACTAATGCTTATTTCTTATATATGTTTTAAGGTTCGTGTCGGTTACTAACCGGCATTTGTGTGCTCTTAATACTAATATTTACAAAAAATGTCTTGTTTTGCGGTCATAAAATTACGAAATAACCAATATTAATCAACAATTAACCAACAATTAATCGTTATAAAATGTGTTCAATATTTTTAATTAGACGAGAAATATTTTCCAATCAACTAACGGTCATTACAATATCTTTGGTCGGTGATAGCGAGAAACACGCGCGGTCGGATGTGCAGGCGATGACCAAATGAACCACCGCTTCAATGTCGCTGTCAGTAAAGGCCTATCTCTTTATCGAAAAGGGTATCACAAGAGTACAACAAAATAGAGCCACTATACCGATTGGATCATTCACCATACTCGTCTAGCGGAATGGAGACAACTCACGCTTTAGCCCTTAGAAAGGGTGCTCTGAACATAGAATCAACCGCAAAAGTACACTTTAATACAGTGGCGCCAAAACTTTTTTTTTATTTCAGAACCTATTTTGTGTAAAATGTTATAGAGTGTGCGAAAATTCAATAAACGACAACACCAAAATATGACTAAACTTCATATACAGTGTTCAAAAATGGTGCGGAATACATTGAAACGCGTATTACAATACATTCTAAGGAAAAGTGGTAGGTATTTACCAAGCGAAGCTTAAATTTCATTAATTGATTCAGCAGTCACTTTGTGGTAAAATGTATCCATTTTTAATTAAAGTTTTACTTAGTAAATGCCACTATTTCTTCAAATCTACTGTGACACGTATTTTGATGCAACATTTCAAACAATAGAAATTCATAAAAATATAAAGAACAATAAGCCCATAATTAACAATATGACAATGACTAAAGCCCCTCCCCCCTCCTGTTGCCTTTGTTGCCACTGAAAAGAAATAAAATAAAATATTAAAATTAAATAATAAAAAAAATAAGGAACAGCTCCTACCCACTCTTCAACCTTCAACGTCCCAAGGACACAACTCTAAAATTTAGAATTAACTTCACATACGGTGTTTGAAAATGATGCGGAATGCATCGAAATAGTGGTATTTACTAGGTAAAACTTTTATTCAAATTAAATTTAAATTGATTTTTGTTTAAATTAAATTTAAATTGAGGTTTGTTTCTTGCGACAGAATAATCGCCCGGATCGGGTGAAAGACATTTTTTCTATTTTGGAATGGCAATTAAAGATGAAAAGTAAGTAGGAAAAGGAGAATAATACTCATGACTAGAGTCTTTGGGATTGTATACCCTCACTAGCTTGTGAATCCTTTGAGAAGTGACTTTTAGGAAATAATTTAATAATTAAAACACGAAAAATTTCTCAGCTTAGTAATATTTGATGATGATAAAGAACCCTAAAACTTATAATTTTGGTATGCTGAAGCAATAAAACAGTACATTTTGATCCAATTTCAGAATATCTATCGATATTTCGATGCGACCCTTCAAATTGTTCTCTCAAACCTTTGAGGTATCATGACCCAAAGTTTAAGCACCACTGTAATAGGAAATGAATTAAAAGGAGCATATTATGCTCACGTAAAATTTTCCATTAAAAGTATTCAGAGTACTGTTATTTCACATACATATCTGATGCGTTTTTAACTTTAAAAGGGCTGAATATTCCGTGATTTCATATAACGTGGTTTTAAGCAATTTTTTTTTAAATCGGTTTACCACACATGCTTGTGTATTCATAAACGAACGTCTTAAAAATTAACTATAAGCTTTATTACTGGATTATTAATACCTACCCTAAATTATTGTGCTTCCTACCCATTGGACTCAATTGGATTGCTGAACTATTCAATCGGATACGAAAAAGTAAAAGCTTAGTCACAACTTTACTTGTTAAAAAATTAGTCGTAAATTTATTTTATAGTTTGTTTCGATTTAAAATTTTGCTTTGATTGTTATAGACAGATTTAAGCTCCTTTTTTGTAGAAAGAAAAAAAGACCTATTTATCTTCGTTTTTTTCAACAATTTTTGGTGATAATAATAAAAAAAACAATGTGACTGTTATGTGAAGAAGTATGAAAATACGGATGTTCAAAAATAATATCCCATGGTGACTAAATCGACGTGCCATACGTGTAAAGTGCTCTAACTACATTTTTGTCAATTTTGAGATATTTGGTGTACGTTTTCAACTGATCGTTATCTACAAATATAAATAAACAAAAAATATATAAAATAAATTACGCCTAGTTTTCAGGCGTATAAGACGCTATCTACATCGAATTTTCGAAAGGAACTGAACTTCTAAAACGCTAACTACTTAATTATGACCATGCACAAAGTTTTAAAATGATTTAATACATCATTTTATCATGTTTTTAAATACATAATACTAGTTTAGAATTTCAGATAAAACCGTTAATTAATAATAATAAAAATACGTTGAAAAAATCTTCTAAGCTCTCTCCTGTAAAGAAACAGATTTGCAGATAGAGTACTTGACGTAGGGGCCGTCGAAATAATACAATATCAACAAAATATACAAATTAAAAGTACGTGCTAATTTAAAACAATCGTTAGTTCTTCGAATGTTTTCTATGATAAGTTAAATTGCTCCGTATAACTCATATAATAATTCCTGATTTTGTAGCAAACTTAGATTGGGAGACATTAATAATACATCGTCAAAAAGGTTTTTTTTAGATTAGCATGATTGTCAGAGAAGAAAAAAATATATTTAGTCATAAAAATAATTTCTCCTTTTACAATCATGCTAATCTGCAAAATGTTTTATATTTTATAAATCTACACAATTTTTTTCAACTTTTTAAAACAAATTATTTTTTATTTGAGACTAGTAATTGTTTAACACGACAAAAACCCTGTAAACTAACGCATTACCATACATTTTCAGACAGCAAAATCAAACTTAAACTTGATTATGCGTCATTATTCAAAGAAAATTATTGAATGCCGAATTAATTATTTAGATTTTTTTCATTGGAACGTTTTTCATCGAATTACCGCTCGAAATATTAAACATTCCTTACAGGTATGATGGAAGTGGCAATTACAATACATAATTAAAAATAATTGTGGATATTAGAGGCAGTGTTCTACATAGTTTCAGGTCGCATATGAGGAGGCTAAATCCAAATCCAGCTTTAAAATGTTTGTCTTTTTTTTAATAAAGACCAGCAGAAATCCCCTTTGCAATATATATTTTTTTCATTTAAAGCAACAAAAAATGAAAAAACAATTATGTTTAAAATTTTTGATAGATTTGGAATTTTGCAAGCACAGCTTAAACGAGAAAACGGAAAATAAGTTACGGCGTGTTTTTCTTTTTAGGAATGTTAGAATTTGAAAATAATTTATTCACTCTTGATTTTCCAAACTTTTTAAAAATTTATTACAGGTCTACTACTACTTTCATAAAAAAAAATTAACCGCCAGTTATATGTTATTTAAAAGAAAGTTTTTAAGAAAACATATTTTTTTAATAAATAAAAAAATACAGCATACATAAATGGTATATATATCAACTGGTCGAATAGAAGTTTCTAAACATTGAAATGATATTTTGGGTAATTTTCTTAATAGCGAGGTTTGAAATTAAACCCCAAACATTGTTGCTCTCCTAACCAACTGTCGTAACTGCAATTTTTTAGGAATCTGATTTAGGAATAGTTTTATTCAAATTTTATAAGCGTGCATGTGCTTACTAAATCTGCATCTTTCATATGTGTTCCCTGTGTATCTTTCAAAGTTTAATAGTTTGTCGATATCAAAACGTTTTATGTACCTCTTTTCAAAAATAAAATTTGAACCGTTCATAGTTAATTATTTTTAAATTAAATCGACAAATAAAAAACATCTTTAAAAAAATAGATCTCTTTCGAACACATCAGCGTTTCACATTTCTGCGAAAATTAAAACAATAACCGCTAGGGCAATATGCAGCATATGGTAATATCTATCTATTTTTTTATTTAAATTTTAGCTGTTAAGTACCACCATTTTTTTTAAATCTATTGTGACACGATGGTCCCCTAAAATTTTAAGATAAAGACCTTGGGAAAATAAGAGAGGTGCCGGAAGACCTCAAAGAAGACGGTCAGATGACATTGCGGCTGTGGGGGTAAAAATTGGGTGCGAGCAGCAACTGACTGAAAGAAATCGAAGGATATGGTAGAGGCCTATATCCAGCAGTGGAGGTCAGAAAGATGAAAAAGAAGAAGACTGTGGCACGTGTTTAAATGCATACCGCATTTAAACACGTGTCACTTCAGATTTTAACCCTAGATTAATAAACTGTCCTACGAGTGACGTTGTTACTTAACATTCGTAAAAATACAAAATAAGAAATAAAACGGGAATAAATAAAATCAAAAACTTTTATTATTTTAAAAGTAATAGTTACATTCTTTACATATAAGATATCACGTAATAATGAAAGAAAAGATACATTAGGAAGGTACTTTGAAGCAGGGGGCGCAGGAACGACATTTTTTCCAAGAATCGCCATTTTGCCGTCGTATTTTTTATATTCTGGGGTTAAGAAATAGTATTTTTTACCAAGTAAAAATTTTATTTAAAAAATATAAAACTCTGTCGTAAAATGTGTGCTAACACGTAGATGCGACAGTCAGTCAGTAACGGGACGATAAGTAGTAAATGCGCCGTACTTCTTCGAGTCTACCCATGTCCACCCTTCCCACCGGTCACGCCACCCGTTCGTCCATCCCTCCACCCCCCAGCACCCCCGCATTTCCAGCCATACAGAATTGCCGCCCATTGTAAATATTTGATCAACCGACCTCGGAGACATTCGCCCGGTGGGAAACGGTATAGAAAAACATCTGAGAAATTTTTAATTTTCGATCGTTATTAAATTATTCGAGACATTTTGGAAGTTTTAATGACACGTGTACATAATGCGTTGATGGTCGTAGTTTGAGTATGAGGAAATGTTTTTACGTATTATTTCCGACATCGATACGTAAATATTTACGAGATTAGCCTACATTTATGGGTTATTGTGTCGCGTGTTATTTGCATTTCTTATATACAAATTATACAGACGCGACATTCGACGACCAAGGCAAAACACACCGACGCCGACGCTAGCAGAGCTGAGAAAGTCATAAATTCTTAGAAATTAAAATTTTCTCCGTTGTAAAATATGTATACTTTTACTAACAAACTAACTAACTAAGCATCACGTCGCTTCCCGCAGTGGTAGGCAGAGTGAATAGAACGCCACACCACTGTCTTTGCAAACATTCTTCGCCTCTTCCACGTTTATGCATCTCCTCGTACATACCCACCTGCGGTGCATAAAGCACTATATCGTATTGACGCAGCGTTACGTTGATTGTTACTTACATAAAGGCATAGTGATCACTCCTGTGCTTCAGGGTCCAGTCCAGGTTAATTAATATCAAATAAATATTAAAGTGTAAAATCACAAATATTTATTTTCACCCCCCCCCCTCCTGGTAATCGAACCCGGGACCTCCAGCGAGGTAGCTAAACACGCTTAACATAACACAACGGAGGCGGACAAATAGAACTATATACAAAAATAAAATAAAACAATAAATTTGTATCAAACATGTATTTTGGAAGCACTGGAGTACAATGTTAATTTTAACATCTTCAATTCATTCTTACTAAGTATTTAACAATATTTATGACCCCTGACAGATTTGTAAATTCAAAATATAATTCAGGGGTAGATTTGTAAGAGGTGTATTTACAGTATGTACATAACACAATAATACTACATTGCAGAATTATATTACACAAACGAAAATAACTTGGAATGTGTCTAAATTAATACGGAAACTATTTACATGAAACCTTATAACTGATAAATATAGGTAGGGTAAACGGAGGTATCGTTGACACCCCCCAGTTATGGACACCAATAATTTCACATGTGAATATTGTCTGATATTAAACAAAAATTAATATTTTATGTATGCCATGAAAACACTATTTATATTAGCAATGATAACATTATGTGTTAATTTAATATAAAACTTTTTTTTCTTTTCATAACCAAAAATGTGATTAGACCATATCTAACATTAACATTTTAAAATGTAGTATGAAAACACTATGCCGTCTGGTGACACAACGTTGGTGTCCCGCAAAAACTATTGGGCAAATGCCAGCGGCACAACGTTGGTGTCGTACGACACCAACTTTGTGTCATCGAGATACTGCTGACACTCTGTAATATCATATGACAATATCCTCAAAATTTTATAAAAATAGATGGACAGGTTGAGAACTCATGAGAAATCGATGAGATTAGTAAAACATGACAGTTTATGATCTCCTGAAAACCTGGAAAAACCGCCAGCGACAAAAGAAATTATATAAACCAGTTCTACCAGAGCGAAACATAAGAATTTCGATTAGACGTGCGGACGGCATAGTGTGAAAAGTAATACTCCAAAATATCTAAGGGTGACAATAACTGGCATAAATAAGGTTTTTACATTTTTTTATAATAAAAAGTATAGAATATTTTATATGTATAATAAAGATTGAAATGAATTCACCATTCATTAATACAATAAAAAATAAGTTACGGTATAATACATTGTTCAGTTATAAATCGATATTGACTAAACTGATTTGCTTAACTGAGTTACCACTAATGCAAATTGTATATGCGCGCAGTCAAATTGTATAGGTGCCATAAAATTGTTCAAAACCAAATAGTGTATGCTTCAGGTAAACAAAACACACTGGCAACCTTTCAGGTAATTTGTTCACACACATAGATCAGTCAATCGCAAAATACTTCTACGTTATCATGTCCTTCAGATTTACTAACGTTTTTGCAACCAAAAAATTATTCATCCTTGTTTGTGAACTTTATTAATTTTTGCGTGAGATTTTCTATTTTTTTGTTTTTTTTTTTTTTAGTATGAATTAATTTAGGTTCTATCTTACATATATATATTTAGATTCTATCATAATTTTAGTAAATTTTGTCAATAATATATTTGTAAAACTAAGCTTGTGTGGTGAAAAATGGTGTGGTTATATCAATAAAAACAGAAGAAAAAAACTTAAGAAACTAAAAAAAATAATACAAATATCAAAAGAAGAAAATAACAGAAGTGACGAAGATAAAAGACCAATAACTAGTCTCTTTACAATTTTTTTTTGAGGTAGCATAGAACATTTATCACAATAATTATTACACATTTTTTATACAAATTTGTTTTTTACAAATAACACAAAACCAGTAAAATAAAACTTTGGTCATTAAAATGACAATGTCTAATTTGAGCAGGACTGTAAAATAAATGGACACATTTTAACTCTTTTATAACAATTTTAGACGATCATTATTCTTGTCATGGGTTGTAATTATCAAATTCGGAATGTATTTTTATGAGCTACAATCAAGTACGGACAAAAGAAGAATGAGTAAAAAATTAGATGATGACCATATCACTGTGTATGTGTGTGGTTTTTTTTCACTTTGCCCCCCACAAACTGTTACCATAATAATTTTAAAAAATGTAAGTTTACGGGAAATGATTTAACTAATTGAAAAGATTTAATTTCATTTGGGCAAGGTCTTTGTGACGTATTAATCATCCACCATCCCAATCCTCTTTCTCCCCTAATATTTTTACTGTACACACAGGCCAAAGTCTTTTTTTTCTTTCAACTTTAACAGATTTTTAGCATTGATATTTGTATTAAAACTAGCTGTCAATTTACTTTATTTTACAACTTTTGAGATGCAAATCGCTCTTTTGCACAGTTTATCACTTAAAATTATATATATTTGTCACATGGTATTTCAAAATTGTAAAAGCATGTGTTAAATCAGTAATCGAGCAGCATTTGAAAGTTATAACTAAAATATCACAAGCTAAAATTCCAGTTAAAAAAATCTAATAAATACGTATTATTCTTGATAAAAAAAAATTATATGGGTAATTTGTGACTGTCAAGTTGTATTCAAGCGTTCTCAGCTTTTTTATCAAGTCTCATGACTCAAGATTAACTTTTGAGCATATTATATCAGTCAAAAATACATAATAATATATAAAATCATTACAGGTCAAATGTAGATACATATACATATGTTAATATTAAAATGTAACTAAACAGTGAAACATTAAAAAGATAATAAACATAATATGACTTTGTAATTGAAAATATAATATCTATAAAAGTACGTCTTAATATTTAAGATAATGTACATGAAGGTGTTAGATCAAAAATATTTAACAAAATATAATTTCAAATGAAATTGGGTGGTTTTAAGTAGTGGTGGGATAATTCAAAGGATTACTAATCAACATGTCTTTATAAATTAATAAATCTTAACATTAAAAACACTATTATTTCTTTCAATCATTTTTCTTATGGTCTTATTATTATTTTCATTCTATTTTACATAATGAATATCCCATATCGCTCACTCCTTTCAACAATGTCATATATCAAAAAACATCTCATTTTCAGAAGATCTTTTAATCTTTTTTACTTCGCTCACTCCTTTCAAGAACGTCATAAATCAAAAAACTTGATTTTTCAGGAGAACGTTTTTAAAGTTTAAAAAAAAAATAATGTATTAAAAATAAATATCAAGCCACTTATTGAACTTTTTACCGTGCAACAGATCTTTTTAGGTAATACCTGAATGTTATTTCTCCATTTGAAAAATATTTAGTATATTTAAAAAAATAATTAAACAATACCTTCTCTTCAAAATGTAAAACAACACTTTCTGCCCTGTAGTGGGAAAATATTCAGTTAAAAATATGCCGCTTTTGATGATATATACTAAATTTTCTGGGCATTCTGAAAACATGCACAACTGAAAATTGCCGATTTTTGATATATGACGTTGTTGAAAGGAGTGAGCGATATGAACCTTAGAGACTTGCACACAAGAAATGTATTTTTAATATTTATTTGACTGCCAAATATTTAAGGATGATGACAAAAAATGTCACATTCACAAGTATGAATTATGACGAGGTGTCCTTTAAAATTGTCATATTTGCGTAATGTACATGCAAAAATTACTTGGGACCTATTTAAAAATGTAATTGAAATACAAATATACTAAATAATAAGTGCTTAGTACACGAAATGTAGTTTAAGTACAATATTCCGGTGTAGGAAGTAATTTGTTTCAAAAACTTAATAATACAAAACATAGTAAACTCTGAAAGTTTAAAAACTTTCACTAATAGATTTTTAGGCAATATACATAAGTTTCATACACTGATACTGAAACACAGTGTATACATATAAGTTATTATTAAAACCGACCGTTTGGAGGTCCCGGGTTCGATTCCCAAGGGGGGTAAAATAAATATAAGTGATTTTTTCACTGTAATATTTATTCAATATTATTACCCTGGACTGGTACCTGAAGCGGAGGGCTGATCACCTTTCCTTCATGTGTAAACGATCAAGATAACACTGCGTTTATATGACGCAGTGCCCTATGCATCATTGGGGTGCGGATAAGGGTTTTATTATTATTATTATTATTATTTTAAAAAAAACATAACTAAATTCAATTCAACTCACTTAATGTAAAAGAATTTAATATAAAAAATACACATGTAATAATGGCACAAAATGAATATAAAATATAAAATGGCAGGATGTGGTTAGTAAATGGACAAAAATTATGAAACAATAAGTATCAAAAATGCCCGTCAACACGAATCACATGTTGGATTTATGCAATTAACATATTACGTATATATTTATGGTGTTAAAACGAAAACAAACAAAAAATAAATCTAAATCAACAATTCTAATACTACAAAAATTACAAAAACAAAAAAAAAGTTAAATGCCATCAGTTATTAGATTTCAAAAAAATCATATAGCATACTCACGCTCACACACCCCACACAGGTAAAATTGTGACATTGTAAAGCAATCAAAACATGTTTCAATATTAAAAACTGGAAATAAGCACATCCGAAAAATCATTATTGAATTATATATAAATTTTTCTCATATAATATCTATTTTAAAATTAAAATGTAACTTTGTTTTAAAATCACTATAAACATTTTATTATAACTTAATTATAAATACACATAAAAGTAAATGATTTTTCTAAAAGTCCGTTATTAAATATATTTCCAATCACTTACCATCCCTGATCCCTTTTGACTGTGACTGCCAATCAACACAAAAAAAAATAAAGCCACTTGAGATGTACCCAAGCTCCTTTGCCTATGTACATAGTGTTTTAGTATTAATCAGTCTCGATAAGCAGATAGTTTCGAAACCGGTAGGCATTATAATTAAGTTATAATAAAATATTTAAAGTGATTTTAAAACAAAGTTACATTTTAATTATAAAAATTTTCTCAATTTTTTTCTTCTTTTTAAATTAGTTCAACTTCACTTATTGATGGCAGTAAATAAAATATTTGGATATATCCATTCCAAACTACAAATATTGAGTGTAAATTCACTTTGGTCTAATTTTTTCATACATATACATCTGGGGGATGCTGTTGGCATCTTTACTCAGCAATGTTTTCTTCTTGATGAAGTTAAATTGTTCGAGGGCAAATTCATAAAGTTCATTTTCCATTTTCCATATGATGGATTTCTGTATCTTGTGAACTGTCTTCTCGGACGGAGCCACCTTGGCGGTGGTCTGCCGCAGGTGAGACTTGTTGCTGCTTAGGAAATGCTCCGTGGCTCCCTTGAACATCCGGGGCAGGGTGACCTCCAGAATAGAGACGAAGTCCAGCAATTCTTCGGTGACGCCGACAACCAAATAATGATCTAGAAGGTTCTTTTTGGCTTGTTCTAGAGCCCATTTGTTTCCGGGTTTCCTATAAATCGGGTCAATATTATATTAGGAAGTCAGGAATGTTTTATTGCATTTACATACATGCAGGTAACAGTAAAAAACAAGGTAGAGAAATGACCTAACATTCCCAGACTCTTCAACATAGATGAAGAAATTCTTCTTCATCTATGTTGAGATGTCAAAATGAAAAAAATCCACATTTGTGAACAAGGACTTGGACACAACCAAAATGTAGTAAATAAATTAACAAGCAAATTATAGGCGTCATAAAAATATAAAATCATGTTTTTCATCAAATTGACAAGCATCAGGCATCTCTCAGTATGTAAAATAATTTGGTAAGGATCTTGCATACATTTAAAAGGATCTCTGCTAAATAAAAAGCTTACTCAAATCAAACATAGATACTGCCGCGAACCCTGCACATGAAGCAACATATGAATCATATCATATATGTACTTGACTTCCAAAAATTTTAATAGTGTGGTTATCAACCATGGGTAGAATGGTGAATCGTAAGCCTTATACCCAGACATGTTAAGATGTAAAAATAACTCCTAAGTGGAAAAACCCATATTTCTGAACAAGGATTTGGACACACGCAAAAGAGTTAAATGTTTTACTCACCAACAGTCAGCAGCGTGTCCGCAGAAAAATGGTATTTGGAGCCACATGTTGTTGGGATCACAATCCGACTGATTCAGCTCCACACATTCATCAAATGTCTTAAAATAAATTTCAAGCATTTTTATATTTCATTTTACAATAAAAATTCTCAAAAATCTTGAATGATACATAATGTAATGTGTACTAAATACGTATCACAATAAGGATGGGTGTTTTACACCTGCGGAGCGCTGGCGACAGGATCAGATAATTGTGTACATATAGTTAAGACCTTAACAAAGAGATTGGTACATAATATTCATAAAAAACATAAAATGATTTGTTCTTTTCAAACTTTGAAATGAAGCAGGCGAAGAAGGTAAAAATACCCTTCCGTCCTTAAGCATCAATCGACCGAACGGGTAGAAATACCTTTCCCGTCTGAAGTGAGTTAAAATGACTATAACGATTTTCAATTGCAAGGGGAAAATGAAGACATATTTATTTATAATGAATTGAGACATTCTAGACCAGTAGTTCTTAACCTGGGTTCGATGGAACCCCAGGGGTTCGGTGAATCAGTCTCCCGGGTTCGGCGGAGATCAAACATACACCCGACTTATTGTACGATATCAAAAAAATGATGTGACGTATGATATATTAATTTATCCGGTAGATCTAGTATATTTTTTTAAAGGAATATATCAAATACATATTATGAAAAATGATACGATATATTCATGTATCAGTTTATTTGATAGGAATATATTAATCCAGCAATATTTTTTTCCAATTAAGGGTTCGGTGAACGCACATATGAAACTGGTGGGATTCAGTACCTCTAATACGGTTAAGAACCACTGTTCTGGACATTTCTTGATTTGAAACAAAACTATAAAACTTTTTAACACTAACCAGTGCTTGGTTTTTATAGTGACTGATCACTAAGTAATTGTAATTTTAATTAGGCAAGTTAACCACTTAACAGCCGAATTTTGGCGAGAAAATTTGTCGGTGCAGGAAATCATCAACAAACAACTCGAAATAGGACTACCCGAACACTGCTCGGGTTAGTCAATAAAAACAAATGCATAAATATATTGAACTCAACCAAATTAATATGTACCACTAAATTGGAATACGATTTCCCCGAGCAGCACTCGGACTCATAAATGCAACACTAACTCTTTACCCGAGTCACGCACGGGATAAACTGGCAACTGGTTAACCGGTTAACTGCCAAAAGCGTCTTAAGACGCATAATTTTCTATGAACGGAGCGCCGCTCATACAAATATTACATCTTAAGACGCGCCTTTTTAAATGGGCTTTTACTAAAGAAAATCAATTATTTAAAATGTACAAATATATTGAACGCATAGTGACATCTATTGAGAATATCTTTGCATACTTAGAATTGAAACAGAATTTGTTTTTACCACTTTAAACGTAAATTAAAGATAGCTTTGTCATCGGAACAACTAATGGCGCTCAGGGTTGTCCAATAATCCCCGAGTTGCCGTCACTGCTGAATCTGATGACAGTGATTTTAGTGTCGATTCTGATGATTTTCAATTTTTATTTTTTTAAATCATAAAGAGTGTGTGTGTATACTTTTAATATTAAACTAACATAAACAATTACTTTTGACATATAATTTAGTTATCATATTTTCTATGACAAATTTTGTGACAACCCTGCACCATGAACAATTAATTTTATGATTATGGATAAATTACTGCACGACTGGCGTGCTCTTCATTTATTTGGTTTTTATACTTTCTTCAACGATATGTTTAGAAGGTTTTATTTTTGGCGTAAAATTCCCGGCGTGTTGGGTACCACCATACATGTACCTAATAAATAATAATAATAATAAAACCCTTATCCGCACCCCAATGATGCATAGGGCACTGCGTCATATCCAACGCAGTTTTATCTTGATCGTTTACACATGAAGGAAAGGTGATCAGCCCTCCGCTTCAGGTACCAGTCCAGGGTAATAATATTGAATAAATATTACAGTGAAAAAATCACTTATATTTATTTTACCCCCCTTGGAAATCGAACCCGGGACCTCCGGAACGGTAGCCGAGCGTGCTGACTATTACACTACGGAGGCGGACATGTACCTGCCGGCAGTTAAAGGGTTAAAAGGAGTAATATGAATTCTCACCATTTTGTTTCCATGCTTTTTCCTGACCAAGTGCGGTCTAAAGTTATCACCGAATCTCAAAAAGTAGTAATATGAAACTAGCCGGTCCAGGGGCTTTCTGATTAAATTTATATAAAGTGGCTTGGAACTGATTCCTAATCTGTAAGTATATTACAAATATGACATAAATAAACAATAAAAATACTTAGTACCTACACAATATGAGCATGTTGTCATTAAATAGAATCTAGGATTGTTACAGGCTGCTTATTTGGGCATAAACCACATATATAATTATATACCATAAAAATGTATGTGGTATGGACATGTGGAGCGAATGGATGAGAGAATGACTAAGAACATATATGTGGCGAATGTAAGCGGGGAGACAGAACGAGGACGACCGAAAAAGACTTGGCACGATCAGATCAATCAGAACCTAAAATCTGGCGGTGTCAAAGTCTACGTAATCGGATGGCATGTATGACTAGATGTATGGATGTGAAGGAGACAGTGTATGTCAGGACAGAAGAGTGTGGCATTCCATCCTTTCTGCCTATCCCTGCGGAGAAACGGCGTGATGGTAGTAGTAGTAGTACCATAAAAATATTCAAACTAAATAAATACACCCATAATACATGAAAAAAAAATAATTATATTATGAATGCTCAAAAATTGGAATCCCTAATTAACTAATAATAGCTGGATGGAAAAAGGAAAGAATTTTTTTAAAAAAAGGTTGAATACATATTATAAAATTGTGTAAGAAAGTTATGTAAGTAGGGGTGGGTAAGATCCGGAAGATTCGCATGAGTATGATCTGTATCATCAAGCGATCTGGTCAGTAAGATGGGATTAAGTTTTTTTTTAAATTGATTTAATTATAGAATATCAATAGTATAAAAAATTCAAGAATAGATTATGTAATAGTTAATAGTAGACTATATTATTTTTACATCAACGGTGTATTATTTCTTCTTTCATATCTCAACATTTTTTAATTTCACAAATACAACAGCATGCTGCAGAAGGCTCCATTACGATGGATAATATTGGGAGGAGAAAATAACACATGTTTCAACTCAAAAATCATGTATCCTATTAATCCTAAATATGTTTTTACTAAGTGGAACTGGCCAGGTCATGTGGCTCGTATGTCTGAGGATAGATGGAAAAAAAGGTGCTTGACAGGACGTAGAAGCCCCAGAGAAGGTGGTCCGATGATATTAAAAAAAGTGGCGGGCCCGCACTGGAAGAGTCGTGTCCAACAAACAACTGTCGCAAAGAGGTCCAAGCGGGAGACTTTTGTTCAATACTGGACACAAGAAGAAGGCTGTTCAAACTGCTGAAGTTATGTTTTTACTAGATCAATTTTTTTTAAAATATGTATTGTAAGACCTCATTTATCATTATTCACATTGTTAAAATGGTCATATTCCAATCCACTCGTAAACCAAGACAGTTGCGATTGTAAGTTTTGCTGAATGTTTGTATATTATTGAATTAAATCTTAACTAACTAACCATCACGCTGCTTCATCGCAGGGGTAGGCAGAGAGAATAGAACGCCACACCACTCTGTATTTGCAAACATTCTTCGCCTGTTCCACTTTCATGCACCTCCTCATACATATCCGCCGATTGTTAAGTTAAATCTTACCTATCAAAATTTAAAAATGCCATATGTCCATGGTAGAGGGCCGGTTTCATTATGTTCCAATTGGTTACATTTTGTGCAAAGTTGTACTGATTATTCAAAGTCATAACATGCATATTGGCAGTGATATTAATATGCAAAACTTTGAAGGCATTTTTCTTGCACAAGTCGTACGCCACTCCAACAAAACTTGTAGAACCCGTTTTAGGGACTCTGTTATATATAACGATTAAATTTTCATTATCTGACTTGGCGGAGGACTTTGGGTTTTCGTATAGAGATGATTCTCTTAAGCGAACTCGGGCAACTGATAATTCTGGAAAAATAAAATCAAATATAACAACTGAATTTTTCCATTAAAAAATAACAAGCTCAAATTTGTAAAATGTAGATTGATGCAGAGTAACATTGACAATTTCCAATTTTTACAGCGAATAAAAAATTAAATTGAGCACGTTAGTCTATTTCTAAGTAATAAAATGTCATCATTTTGAAAGATAGACTGGGTTGAATTTTTTTTTTTGACTATTATAATCAGGATTATGTCTTCGATATATACTTTGGTATTCGTGTAATAATGAAATATAATAAATAAACAATAATTAATGACTGAGCAGTGCTTGTAATCATTAATTTGACATTCAAAATTAAAAACATGTGATCAAAATATTGAATTATATTGTATTATAAAAACTGTAAGGGAAATATAATAAGGAAAATAGTCAACAAACCTAATTTATCAAATTCCTCTTGAACTCGCGATAGTTGCATTTGATAATAAAGGACTATTATAGAAATAATTATTAGAAAGCATAACAAGTGAAATTTAGGAAACATTGTTTCATAATACTGTAATACGAAAATTTACACAAATATTTTTTGACTCAGAATAAACCATAGTCACAAATTCGACAGCTGTATTCATTTATTGGTGAATGCGTTTCAGCTAGATAACACTGCTAGAAATATTCACAATCGACAACACAAAACACAGATGTTTAGCGGCTCCCACCACTCGCCGCCATTTTCAAAATTTTATTGACAGTGATGACGCCAAACGTCAAAACAGTCGGTAAAACAGGTGCCTGTGTTTAGGCGGCGTTTACTTATGAAAATGTAAATACAAAAAACTGGCGCGGGAAATGTCTATATATTGAATGTCAGAGCGAGTTTTGAATGCCGAGTTTTTGCGAGATTAATAATAACCGAATATTTTTAATTTCCAGTTCATGCCCTGCAACTGCAATTTTCAATTGTGACGTAATTTCTTTATGCTATCCCAAAACAACACCATTCAAGGGCGGTATTTTTGGCGTAAAAAGAGTATACGTATTTTTTAAAAAATCATAAAAGCGACAATATGAAGAAGAAAATAGTGCAAGAAACACAAATCTCCCATCTTTACATCTTTTTTTATAGGACCGCAATATTAACAAATTTTCCTAGATCAAATAATATCTGCTTTGCTCTTGATTGCGGAACTGCATGAGATATTATAAACTAAGTAAAAAGAAATGTTCAAATACTATTGGTTTTGAATGAAGAAATAAAAACTAATAATGTTTACTCAAAATATAAAACATGCCACTTTCACTTTCGTTTGAAATTATTAAAATTGTTAAGAAATTTATAATAAACATAGACTGAAGCTTAATATTAAAAGTACATACCTACATATATACAATATTGATTTTTCAATCACATGGAAGAAAATCTCAAACAACGCTTGTAGGTAGACAGTTACAAAGTAATAGATACCTAATGAATATTTTCATATAGTACATATTTCTGTATTCAATTTTTTTTCAAGAAAATGTGTTTTTATGAGGATGTTTAAATACGAATATGTGACCTAGATCCGTTGACCAATCCTTTGGAATGAAAAACTCAAATTTTATTGAATTAAGTCAACAATTAAATAAAATCTTAAAGTAATCAAAATCCTGAATTTATGATTCTATATCGCATATCCGAGGTAAAAACAGACTCTCAAAATGTAAAAATTATGGATTATGTATCAGAATTTAACAATTTTATAATATTCAAGACAGTGATTTTTTTTAAACACGTGGTCCTGGAGAAAAATGCCTTTTTTAAATCAATGTCTCACATCCCGGTTTCGGTATGTGTGTCAAAAATGGGTACGTTATTTATATCCGCATACCAATATTCGCGAAATAATGTTGAGATTTCCTGACAATAACACATACTTTATTATACGCATATAATGGCTCACATTTGGGAGATACGTTCTAAAATAGCCCGGCACGAAATACGAAATGCTAATTTCGCTAACGAGGTCCAATACTGCGAACTCGACTCGACAAAAGTCAACAATTGCCGCAATCCAACGTTAATTATCGCCGCATTTTAATTACAAAACGATAAAATTACATTAATTAAGGCGGGTAAACAGTGATCAAAGACAATTATTCAACATTAGTTCGGTTTTTTATTAGTGTTGTGACAACAACCGGGAACTTTAGTTTTCGAGAGTGACGTAATGGCCACCTCCGGTGTTAGCGGAGTTATTAATACAATTCAATGACGTGTGCCGTGATGGTTATGGAATTCCAAGTCTCAACTGCATGCTGAAGAAATGCTTACGATGGTATGACCATATTGGTTTCTGTAAATTTCAAAGTACACATTTCAAATTTGTAAATACGACTTTTTGCTAACTTCCATGTGTCTACATCGAGGTCGTCATTTCCCAATTCGAGATGAAAGCTCTGAATGTTTGTGCATGGTCAGTGTTTTAAACTTGAAGATTGACATAAAGAAAACCACATCCTTTGATTTACTGATGTAGAAATATGAGTCGTTTATTTTTCCAAATCAAACGAACTTCATTAAAAATGTTATGAGTACATTTATGTCTGCCAAGTAAACGTAAACCATGTGTAGATACTATATAATTGACACACAGTTTATTATGACGATCCACGACAAAGTACCATTTAAACTTATTGCATCTAAAGCATTTATGTTTAGAGGACTTCATTCTTCATTTCCATTTTTAACAAACATTTTACTTTTTTAAAACTTTACATTCAAAATATACAATATATAAAACTCCTTCATACCTGATGCACACATTACAATGTACATTACCTTATCACATAAACACCGATGCTCATGATGATTTAATAGAGAAATTTTATTGTCATTAAGATAAATATTTTAATCTTAAAATAAATTATTTGCGATTTATAATGTGTACTGGATTTTAAACACATTGAACCATAATTTGCGTAGTGATTCTTAATTACAAATAATTATATTACTCTATATTCTTATATATTTTTAAAAAAATTGTACGATATATTATACAGATATAGTCTATAACTGATCATATTAAGTGTCCTTACATAGTATTTTACTTAACACGTTGAATCGCCGTGTCAGCCACCGGTGGCCGACACGGCCCAATAGGAATCCCTCGGTGTCGGCCACCGGTGACTGACACGGCATACCTAACATTAAAGTGTCATTCTGTCCGTCAGTTACGCACTCTATATTGAACTACTATTACACTTGGTCGACATGGTCCTTTTCTATCTCAATACGATATGGCTTTAGGATATCTTCATGGTTCTAAAATATATATACAGTACCTACTCACGAATGTGATAGGTAGGTTAGAATAAAATACATGCATGATGTTTATATTTAAAGTCCATGCATGATGTTTATATTTAAAACCAGTCTGATGATGTTGGTAACGACGAAACCCGGTCGCTGGTCAAATAAAAAAGTGGAAAAGCTAAAAATATTGGTTTTAATCTAATAATAAAAAATAAAAATTAAAGTCCTTTTATTGGCTTATAAAAATTAACTATTTATTATTTTAGTATGATTAAAAAAAAACAAATCTAAAGAAAGCTAAATGTAGAATATTAAATTGGTTAAAAATTAAAATCTCTGTATTTTATTGAATCATTTGAAACAATAATGTGGTTGAGTTGGACATCACTTTTTGGACATTTTCCGAAAATCCTATTGGCGATTTACGTGTTAAAATTAGTATTTTTTAAATACATACATATTATAGGATGAACCCTAAAGCTATTGCACTCCATTCAAAAAATATCCTACCGTAATAATTCAGGCTGAAAGAGTTGAAGTGCCGGGCCTACCGTTAAGACAGCCCTGGTAGCTTGTTGTAGAGTTGTCATAAATTAATTAGAAACATGCTTTTAAGCTTCAAATATCTGACAAATAACGATATGGGTGTTCCATGTAGGTATAGGTACACATAGCAGTATAATGTGATACTGATGAATGGGGGTAAAGTGAACAACATTATACCTTTTATAACTTTAATGGCCGCTTTAAGTCTCATATTCCCTAAACTTGTAAAACAAAATTATACGCCACTAATTGGATTCCAATTGAAAAACGCATCGTGATTTTGTCGACATTTTGATTATTTTATATTTTTGTTTAATTTTTTTATTTAATTCAAAAGAATTTGAGTTTTTCATTAACAAAAAATGATCAACGGATCTAGGCGACAAATTCTTACTAACACGTTTTCCTGAATCACATTTTTCTAAATATTTTATTTCTACAGCAAATGTTGCCCTATTTATATTATATATTTGGGCTACATATAAGATATTCAATACCTGAATCCCAGGATAATATTTTAAAATGACACGATTGCAAAATAAAGTAGGGATTTTATATATGGTATACATGTCCGCCTCCGTAGTGTAATGGTCAGCACGCTCGGCTACCGTTCTGGAGGTCTCGAGTTCGATTCCCGAGGGGGGTAAAATAAATATAAGTGATTTTTTCACTGTAATATTTATTCAATATTACCATGGACTGGTACCTGAAGCGGAGGGCTGATCACCTTTCCTTCATGTGTAATCGATCGAGATAACACTGCGTTTATATGAAGCAGTGCCCTATGCACCATTGGGGTGCGGTAAGGGATTTATTATACATGTGAAGAAACTTATAATAAATTCGAAACTCTGAATTTTTCAGTAAATTGTCTTTGAAACTTTTATTGAACAATATGAATATTTTTGACAGTGGGTTTTGACTTAGTGCTGAAAATTTTCTGAAAAAAATTATGATTTAAAATGAATGAAAATTAGATACGCTGTGTGAGGATCCGCTTTTTTGGTGTGGACTTTTTATCAAACAGTGATTTGCATAATATTATGTGCATTGAATTTTATATAATGTATTTCTGTTACTGAAATTTGTTAATTTATTGCATTGTTGAAGCTTGGAACGGAAGCAGCCGACAGTAAACTATAATCGCAGATCGTTTTTCTTGACAGAAATGGCAATAAAAGGATACTTAACGTATTTTTCACAGCGTGGAGTCGATATTAATATCACCATGTGTGTCTAAGAACAAGGCACATGCGAGGTAAAATATTTCCTTGGCATAATAAAAAGAATATAATTCGCTTTTCTCTTATTTCATTTCAAGAACTTGGAATAAATTATGATTACGTATTTGAATGAAAGCATTTTGTTAGTTTTTAATTTTATCCTCAAATATTGTAAGTTAGATTGCTGTATTATATCTAGTTGGAATGATCACATATAGTTAAACATTTTTCGAAAAAGTGAAAATTACAAAATTTTCGAAAAATGTTTAGAGTTCGTTTAGAGAGTGATGTCACCTTTAGTGTCAGTTTTAAAGGGAAGAAAGATATCGGTGACCCTTAAAATCCGTTTGGGCCCATTCTTAGCATAGTCATTATTATTTATTCAAGTAAATTGTTAAAATCCTTACTACCGAATCCGACAATCCTCAACTCAAATGAAGCATTTTTACCTACATCACTTCAAACAATAGATGTAAACATGTGGATGTATACCACAAGTTCCCAAACTTTTATGGTCTAACGCCTCCCTCCCGAAATGTATCATCAACGAGGTGTATATCTCAAGGATATTTCTCCAGCACCCACCAAGGAGCGGTACCACTCCCGTCAGTCTTTGAATCTTTGGTGAAAACCATAGTGAAATCACTAATAATATATAAGTACATATGTATAAAATATAATAAAGTATGTACATGGATTATTAACAAAATTTGAGTGTAATATGTACTCAGTGGCTTGCATAGAGTTTTTAATCTGGGTAAGCAGAAGGAAAAACAGCATTTTATTATTTATTTTTAAATTCATCTGTTATAACTCTAATGATACGAGTTTTTTCGCGGAGAAATAACTGAGGAAACTTGTATTTTTATCACAGTTTTCCATTTTTTCCATTCCATTAGGGTAGGCACTGCTTATGTGCCTATATGAAATACACGCCACTCTTTGTACTATATGTACGATACGATAATATATATCACTTAGGCAATACCAGTTTATATCTTAAAATAGTATACCTATAACATCTCTTAGATGGTATTGCTTGTACTTGGTAGGCAGTTATTTTTGTCCCTACTGAATTTATTGGTATGTACACGTTTCATCAATACCTACACACAAAAAATCCAAATTTTCAACTCTCTTCTGTCTGTTTGGGTTTATATAGAAACACATTATTGTATTCTTGTACCAAACTACAAGTCAGTTACATATCGCTCACTCCTTTCAAGAACGTCATAAATCAAAAAACTCGATTTTTCAGGAGAACGTTTTTAAAGTTTAAAAATATAACACTATGTGTTAAAAATAAATATCAAGCCACTTATTAAACTTCTTACTGTGCAACATGTTTTTAAGCATAACCTGAGGGATTTTTCTCCATTTGAAAAATATTTAGTTTATTTAAAAATAATAATTAAACAATACATTTTCTTCAAAATACAAAAACAACACTTTCTGCTCTGTAGCGGGTAAATATAAAGTTAAAAATAAGATTCTTTTACTGGGATATAGTACATTTTCTATGCATTCCGAAAACATGCACAACTAAAAATTGACGATTTTTGATTTATGACGTTCTTGAAAGGAGTGAGCGATATGTACCATATTTATATGTAGTTGTTTTAAAAGACTATATTTTTCAAACAATGAGAGTTTTCCCGATTATTATGACTATTTCCGAACATTTTTTTCACTTTGTTTTACCCTCGTGTCACCCTTCACTTCGGTAAGGGCTAATTAAGTGGATGAGTCGATCCCTAAACATGTTCGACCCTCAAACAGCGGATAATATTAGGAAATGCATACGTGAAAATAAATGTTGCGTCCTCCCTTAATGTATTTACTCTGAACTGAAAAGGGTGCTCAATTCCAGATGTTTTATTTAACTTGTGCAACATGTTTCTAGTGTATTTCTAAGACGATTTAAATTAGATACAGCTATACATTTCTCAAATTTATTATTTACATTTTTTTCGTGCATTCCTTGTGGTTTTATTACATAAATAAAAATATATCCCTGGTTTTATTGAATAAAAAAATTACATCATACATTATATGTATTATCGCATTTCGATCATTCGTATCGTACATATTTAAAACATAAGTACATACCTAACCTTTGTACAAATCTTTGATAAAAATCGTGTCATAATACTCCTTAAAAAAAATTGTTTCTGTGTAAACACACAAACGTGTATGTGTAATCTTTTTTATATTAAACACATATGAACTGAAATTGACATTCGTCACTTTATTTTTTACTGGTTTAAATATAATTTAACCAATTATTTACGTAAATGCATTTTTATGAATACGTTGTCGTCTTTCATGCATCTAAAAATAAATACTAGATCTTTCAGATGTTGTATGCACCTATAAGTATTATAGTTCCTGCTTTGTCCTTATGCTATATCAAAGTACCTTTTTGGATTTTCTGAAAGAAACCTGAAAACCGAATGAAGGCAATTTTATCATTCCATTACTCCTTACAGAGAGAAATCTAAAATACATAAGACAATTTTATCATTCAATAATTGATTCGGCAGTCACTTTATGGTAGAATCTATCCAATTTGTTTAAACAAGTGTTTGAAAATGATGCGGAATACATCGAAATACGTGTCACAATAGATTTTAAGAAATAGTGGTATTTACTAAGTAAAACTTAAATTAAAAATGGCCAATTTCATCACTTCTTTGCTCATTGCATAAAGTGCATATTTGGATGTTATGAAAGCAACCGGAATTTCGAAAAAATGCTATATTTTACATAATTGCTCATTGCGAAATGCTGCTTAAGGTGTTGATTCTGGCAATATCAAGTTAATGATAAAAAATGCATTCGTTTTTTTCTTTAACAGTTTTATAAGGTACTTAGCTGCAATGTAACACAGAGTTTGGAGTAAGAATGTGAAGAACGGAATTGAAAGTTTGTTTAACGGGATCGAAAATAAATACACAGAAGCATGAAATAATATTTATTTAGACTAAGCACTAGATTCTTCCCCCCAGGACATAAATCACAACTTTATTTTCTTTAGAATCGTATTGTCCCGCCGAAGACACATTAAAAACTATTAAGTGATGGTTCGTTTCAAATAATGGGACTTTATAACTTTATCAGACGTTCTGGATGTGATCATCCCACTTCATTGTGAAGGAATGGAGCGATAAAATTAATAAGTGGTTGAAAAATCTAAAATATTTTGTAAGACAGTTAGTTTGCAATATATTACTGTAGATCTGAAATTTGAACGTCTTCGAATCCCTTATCTGCACCCCAATGGTGCATAGGGCACTGTGTCATATAAACGCAGTGTTATCTTGATCGGTAACTCATAAAGGAAAGGTGATCAACCCTCCGATTCAGATACCAGTCCAGGGTAATATTGAATAAATATTAGAGTGAAAAAATCACTTATGTTTATTTGACCCCCCCCCCCCGGGAATAAAACCCGGGACCGCCAGAACGTAAACTAAAAGCACACCATTATATTGATAAGAAAATCTTTGTCTGAACTTAGATTTATTTACCTGAACTCCATTAATCCTTTAATGAATCACGAAACACAACTAGACCAAAGGCTTACAAAGAATTTCTTCACCGCACGTTGCATTCCCCATCTTCCCAAGTATCAAAAGATGTGCGTAAAAATTCGTTTAAAATAACACACGCCATAAATCTTTCTTCTTACACCTCTTGTTGTAGCTTTGCTATTCGGTGTAAATTATGGCTAACTGTGCCTTCTGTGAAACTGCTACCATACAGATTACCAATGGCGTCATATCCATTTCCATAAACAACGCGGTGGCATAATTGATTAAATTCAGCAAGTGTTTGCCTATAATTTTCACTCATGAATTACATGAAATTATAGTTACAATAAATATAAAGAGTAAATCCACTCACGAGTAGGCATAGGCTATAAAACTTTATGTTGAAGTCTAAGTAGGGTCACGATAAACGTGTTGCATAAGCCGTAGCTAGATTTCAGAGTCACTTGGACGTTAGGTAAAAAAATGAGTAAATTCTTAAACTGTCGTCGCGAGTAATTTTTTCCAGATTAAATTCGAAAAAAAAGACGCCAATAAATTCAACTAATATTTCATTACATTTTGACATCTCTACATGGATGAAAAAGAATATGGAAGTCTGGATATTTACAGGGCTTATGACCTGTCATAGGCTGGTTAAGTGATCACTCTACACATGTGTAACATTCACCATTCTACCCATGATTGACAACCACACTACTCAAATTTTACTACATTCCCTATCCTTACTATCCTACTTGCAGACAAGCCTCTAATATTTGATGATTATCCCTCAAAAAACTGTTATTTTTTTTACTGTGTTTTGACGTCCGATTTGCGAGAAATATTGGCGAAAAGAGAGGTCTTATTACCCCATTTTTTACACAACTTAACGTCCAATTTGAAATTTAGCTACGGCTTATGCCACACCGCTTATCAAGGCCCTACTTAGGCCTCAATATTATAAGTTTTATAGCTTATAACTACGTGTGAGTGGATTTACTCTTCATGTTTAAAGTTACTTTAATTACATTTACTTCATGAGTGAAAATTCTAGGAAAAAAACACTCGCTATCTCGCTCAAAGCACGATTTTTCACCCTATATACATTTTCGTGCATTTATATTGATTTTCTTTCTCGCAATTTTAATTACTCGTGTGTACAAAATATTGTCTATTATTATCATTGTAGTAGCATTTATTGCTTTATCGGCGGTTATTACAGTCATTGTAGAGTATTACGAATAATGGTGTACATATGTTATGGTTCGTGTACGGTTTAATTTTTCAATTACAAAGTGCGTCTAATTGAAAATTCCTCGAATTACTTGAAAGGGGCGACGTTACACTTGTTACCCACATATACCACGTGATGATGAAGTATCGTAATTTGTATTATCATTCTGATAAATTGAGTACTTTGTTAACTAACTAATAAGTATCCCGGCGGTCATGAAAGTCAGCATTCTTTTCATTACTTCCTTCGAACAAGCTTTGAAGGTCTTCCCTAGTTCCCAATAAGCGGGGCATTACCAATGACTCGCTGAAAGGGTTGCGTCAAAATAGCCCACACTTAAAATAGCCCTGGCTAAAATAGCTCCACCAAAATATTGAATATTAACCCACATATTAAAGTAACGTATTGAGTTATCTTACTTTAAAAAACAATTTTTAAAAGAGTACCTATAGAAATAAAACATAATAAGTAATTTTATGTAGACATTGTGCCCTTTTTGATAAGAAAAAGAATATATACCCACACATCAAACAAATATGTATATATGGTTTAGCAGAATCAGAAAAAAACTAATTTTGAAACTAGAAAAAAATTACAAAACACGGGATTTTCGCATCAAAATATACATATTTTATATGATTAAAGATCTTCAAATTAAATATCATAAGATGTCGTGTGGTTCAAAAAATACTAAATAAATAAAATACCACTTTTATTATATTTTACATTATGTGTGTAAAAGAAATAATAAAACACATTTTTGTTTTGTCAACTTATAATTATTAAAAATGATGGGTAGGTAAATTATTAGGTTAGTTTTTTTTAGTATGATAAACTTATTCTTGTAAAAAAATAATAAAAATCTATCACAGTACATTCATAAAAATATTATTATTCTAAATAAAAATAATTTATATAGTTTCGCATTTACAATTTTAGTTTACATATTTAAAGAATCATATAATTGCGAAGAATCTGGTTTGTCAGTTGGTATCAGTTTTTAGAAGTTTTACTAGTAGACGTTAAGTAATTATGTACATATAAGTCACACGTTTATTATGCGTTTACTTTAAGATAATAATAATTGATCTGCAGGGTCCCAACTCAAGGAAAAAATATTATTTCACGTCATTTTTATCCGGCATATTTTTATCCGGGGCTATTTTGCCTCGGGCTATTTGGACGGGTAACCACATGTTCATGCGCCTAGCAAGGAAAACATTCATCCAACACGCGTCAAGCTGTCAAAAATCAAAAGCTCATTCTCAGTTGCAAAGCGCGTTCAAACGGTGCCGGATGTGCGCTTGCCGCTCGAATTCACAAACGATTCGCGGACTTTTTCGAAAACTTTTACGTTGACATTGAATAATATTTCCAAAATATTTTTGATTTGTTAGTGACTAATATTTCTTGGTGAAAGTTCATCGTATTTTAAATGAAATTAAATAACGTTTTATAATTTAATTCACCTTATTTTATGGCTAATATCCACTTTCATTGCTCAGCGACATTGTCAGATGTTGGAATATTTAAATTATTGTAATTGTTAATTGAATTAATTATTGCAATATATATATTTTACATTTTGAACTTTTTGAAAACTACTCATTATACAAATATGACACGAGTTTCGACACACTCTACATTATTACTACCTTATAAATTTACTCCACTAAATCAAAAAACGTACATACTCGTACATTTAAATGATTAATACTGTTTATAAAAATGATAAATATTACTACCAAATGCTGAATCAATCAATTAAAAAGTAAATATGTTCAAATTAATACTGTTTTAAAAAAAAGAGCCTTCGTTGTTTTCAAAAAATTACAACCCTTGCATATTAATTTTGTAAAGTATTTTTTTTATCTTGAAAACTAAAGTAATCAGAGAGTGTCTTTATTTTTTGTTTAATGAACCGAATTTCTATAAATCCTTAACATTTCCATAAATCGTTTTTTAACCTCTTCTTCTCCTATAGACTTCTGTCCTCTTCTGTTGTATATAGATAGGCCTTTTCTGTATCCTTCCATTCCCTACGGTCGGTTGCTGTTTGCATCCATTTTCTACCCTTCACAGCGGCTATGTCGTTGGACTATCTTTTTTAAGGTCTTCTTTACTCTCCCAAGGTCTTTTTTGTTTACCTACCTCATTTTTTGTTTACCTACCTTTCTGATAATATCATTAGAGCGATAATGAAGGTTGTAAGCTAGAAAAACTAAGCAAATATAACAACAGACTATCATTAAATTAAAATGAGTTCAATATAAGGTGAACAGGTGAATCGTTCGAAATGGAAGTGGAACAATCGAGTTATATATTTGGCAGTTTCTCGCGGAGGCGTCAGGCGGAGGATGGGGGCTCCACTAAGCGCAGGTCCCTGTCGGGGGGCGCCGTGAAGCGGGCGTCCGCCCCGGGGGCGCAGGCCGAACAGGACGCCAGCCAGTTCACGTGCGCTATGTGCAGGCAGCCCTACGTGGAGCCGAGGGTGCTGCCCTGCCTGCACACCTTCTGCACGCGGTGCCTGCAGAGACTGCGCCCCCTCGAAGAGGCGCCCCCGGAAGACGGCTCTGATGGTAATAATAAAAGATTTTTTTTTTGACATCTCAACATAGACGAAGAAGAATTTATCTTCCTTTAGTTTTAAGTGATTATCCTTTTTTGCTAATGAGAGACCGATGGCGTGGAATGCTCTTCCACCAGTTTTAAAAATAGTGAGAGAGATGATCTTAAGAAAAAACTACAAACACATTACATATTTGTTTCCTGAATCATATCCACTATCTTATTTTCCCCAATTTATTCACAGTGAAGCGCCCTTAAGGTAGTATTTTACGAAAATGGCGCTATACAAATTATTCAAATTTATTATGTTAATAGCGTAGGAGGCTAATCCCTCTTAAAAAACAGGCCACAAGGCCTACACCAAGAAGAAGAAGAAGAAGATTTGTGAAATAATACAATCACAACATTTTGAGTGTGTCCAAATATTAATTCACAATGAACCTGGGTTTTCCTCCTTTTATGAGTTATTTAATATTTTTGACATCTCAACATGGATAATTATGAATATGGAAGTCTGGATATTTAAAAGGCTTACCACCTGTCATATGCTGATTGGTAAGTGATCACTTTACATACGTGTAACATTCACCATTCTACCCATGATCGACAAACACACTTCTCAAATATTGAAATTCATGGAAGGAACCACAGATATAAAAATATTATATTTGATAAAATATTTGATTGTAAAAATATTTGACATAATTCAACAGCAAAAAAATATAAAAATATGTATTTATCGTCTTGTTCTTCTTCTTCTTCTTTTTGTAGATCCTAGGGATCTGCTTGTGCCTCCGCATGTCGCTCTTGGGATGTTGACTCCCAGCTGTCTTTCCATCTTTTCGGAGATCTGCCTGGGGGTCTGCGTCCTTCAGGGTTTCCTTGAAGGGCGATACGTGGAAGTCTGTCTTCTGACATTCTGTTTATATGTTAATTCCAGAATCGCCTTCGTTGTATTTTTACAATTATTACACGTTGTCGTTGTAAAATGTAAACCCCGGAAATAAGAGAATATTTAAATACATATAAATCAAGACACATTATGTAGACTCTTAGGTTCTGCTGTCATGTAACACGTCAATTGAAGGGTGGATATATTATTATTAGTAGCGAAGGGATGAACATGTGTGCGGTAGGGCGGGCCCTTGGGTAAGGACAGTTATTTTATTTTGGGCACGTGGCTTGAGACGAATTCCTACGTTATTTATGTGCATGAAAAACTTACAAGGATACAAAATGCCATTAACTTTATTAACGACCTTGCTCTTGCAATATGAATCTTGGTATAAATAGACTTTAGAAGTGAACTTGTTACTTTTTCTCAGGCGGTGATTTGACTATCGATAATTGAATTGAGAGTGTAAGTTGAAGGACGTGAAAAGTTTATTAGACACACTTCGTTACATGAGAGAGAAGAAATATATGACGTAGAGGGAAGGGAAAAGAGAGCCATATATTCTGAGGCCACGGAAGTGGGGTAGAAGAAAACATAGTACTCACTAAGTATACTACTAAGTATACATAATGATACAAAGCGATAGCACAAGACAGTGTCGCAAACATTGTAGATGTAAATGTCAGACGCTTTATATGAACAGTTGAGGTACCACGCGTTGTTTGAGTAATATTTTCAATCTATTTTGTGATTATTTACGTTTGTGTCCTGTGGTTGTTTTTATCCAAAATTTCTATTGTTGTATTTGTTTTAGGTACATTAGTAAAGACGGGAAAAATATATAATAAAAACCCAGACTAGTTGAAAATATTTTTTTTCAGAATTTGCAATGGGCGGGAATCGAACCCACGACGCCAATTTCGAAGTCGAGCGTCTATCGACGGCGCCTGTCCAATAAAACCTAATTATCCTTTTGTGTAAGGTGTTTCACTATATTTTATATAATATATCGTAGTCGTACCAGAGTCAACTAACAAAACGTAAAATGTTCAGGATGGCCATTTTAGTCACTTTTGCTTGGCAAGAAAATAAACATCAATACAGTCATTTTTAACAAGTCAATATGTTATTCTTCCAAGTTTAAAATCCTTCGGGATTTTTTTCAGGGCAATATCAAGCTAGTATGATACCAAATAGTCAATGACTTTAATTAGTATAGTCACTTTCTCCTGTATAACTACGATATACGCCATATAAACCTTGAACGCCTTCACATACTACCCAAGGTTGAAAATAAATAAATAAATGGAATAAATTAAGCTTTATTTTGAGTTCATATAATTAAAATGGAGAAAAACAAAAGTATTTTTTTTTAGTTTTCACTCGTTCGCAAGCGATTTTTAAACGTAACATTAAAAATGGTATTTTTTTAATTGGTACCTATGCTAAGAATATTTTGAATTCCAAGAAACCAATAATTTATTCCCGGGCAGTAAAAATCTGATTCTTCTTATTTTTGAATAAATTCTGGACGTTGATAATCGCGTATCTTTTATCGACTCGTGATTTAAAGCCGTCGTAAACATTTTAATTTCCGTCCAAGAAAAGTTGTTGGTTTTCTAATGTTAGTATGATTCAACGTTATACTAATCTTTTGAAGATTTATAAAAAAAATATCAAGAATAATAATTTTAAAAGGTTTTTTATTAGTGTGTCTATGGATTAACGACTTACCCACCTTCTCTGATAGAGATTTCACATTCTTACAAGTTTTTGCTTTTAATTTGTTTTGAAACTGTAATTTTTGGATTCATAATAGACAAATAATAATATACATTTTTTGCGGTTAAAAAAGTTTGAGATGTGGTGCTACAGGTACATGTTGAGGATTCATTGGTTGGAACATGTAGGGAACAACCAGGATTTAAACATCCAGGCTCAGGAGTCTGGATGCTTACTAAAGAAAGTAACACAACAGCGAGCCAAATGTATAGGCCATAATGTAAGACACCCAGGCCTGCTTCTTACGATTGCGGAAGGCATGTGTGATGGCGCAAACTACAGATAACGACCCGCTCAACCTTCATGGACCAAATCATCTCCGACATGCGTTGTAGCAGGTACGTCGAGTTGAAGAGACGAGCGGAGGATATAAATGGGTGGAGAGTGACCATTAAAGAATCAAACCAATCAGCATATCGTAGTCATACAGGAGAAAGTGACCAAGTGCATTTTTTACAAAAAACGATCATTGACTATTTGATATTTTACTAGCTTAATATTGCCCTGAAAATAACCCAAAGGATTTTAAACTTGGAAGTATAATATATTGACTTGCTAAAAATGACTAACTGCATTGATGTTTATTTTCTTACCAAGCAAAAGTGACTTAAATGGCCCTCCTGAACATTTTAGGTTTTGGTAGTTGGTTACTTTCTCCTGTACGACTGCGATATGTCAGTGCCTTCTAGATATTCAGCTATGTTTACATCACTAGATAAGCTACTTAGATCGGGGGAGGTTATTTTAAATTCATCAAGCGCAGAATACTCCGGCCTCCACATATTTTTGTCCAACGTGTTGAAAGCCAGTAATCCTCTGACCTGTATTTCCGCTATGCATAAATAATTGAATAAAACTGAAACCCTCCCGATGTAAGCAGATTATTGACACAAAATAGATTTTTCCAGTAGTAACTGGAAGGCCGTAAGTATCTCCGGAAGCCCCACCACGACTGGCCTCTTCAAAAGATTTCAATACTTTTACGATATGTTGTGTACGAATTTATTTCATAAAGCAGCTTTTTGCGAGCCGGATATTATTTCTAGACACTTAAAATATATGTTTTGGTTAGCATTACAAAATATAATCGTAGTCATCATTATATTCTAGTTACCCGGAGGTCTTCTCTAGCGACGTAGTCAAACCGCATCGTGTACATAAATATCAAATCGAGGTATATTTATTTATATATATATATATATATATATATATATATATATATATATATATATATATATATATATATATATATATATATATATATATATATATACATATATATTTATATATAAATATATATATATATATATATATATATATATATATATATATATATATATATATATATATATATACATATATATTTATAAATATATATATATATATATATATATATATATATATATATATATATATATATATATATATATATATATATATATATATATATATATATATATATATATTATGTATACTCGGAGAGCTTTAAGTCGTAATATCTACATATTTTACATCGCTATTACTTTAAGTTAAAACTTTAATTATATATCAAAATTACGACGGTATAATTAAATAAACAGGGCCAAAAGAGTTTCAATAATATTTAATTTAAAGACCCTTTGGGTTAGCGTAATAGATAACTCATTAGTAGGCTCTATGTTTAATTATTTTTTTATTATTTCATATATTTTATATAATTTAAGGAATAACCCGCAAAGCGTCTGTTTTTAAAGGCTTGTCTGCAGGTAGGATAGTAACGATAGGGAAGATAAATGTGAAAAATACATTACATACACCTAGACCAATTGAAAATAAATGTTTCTTTAATTTATTTTGCAATTGCCTAAAATCGAGCCCGTGACGTCAGTTTCGGAGTCGAGCAACTACCCGACTACGCCACGGCACTGGCTCAATTTAATTTCGAAAAATCAAAGTAGTTAAAAAAATACGACAAATAATTCATTTAAATTTTAGTTTTTTCCACATTTATTTTATTTGTCCAATGACTGGGTTTCGTCGTTACCAACATCATCAGTCTCATGATGAGTCTGGTGACCTGTGAAGTATTTACGTTATAAATGTATCAATTTATGGAAGTGAAACATTGAGTTGCAAAGCAAACAAAAGATGAAAGCATACTGAATGTAGTCAAACTGCTATCTCTAACAGGAATATGTGGCGAAACGATGTATGATAAATGTTCAAATGGTGATATAAGGAAATAATGCAAGGCATTATCGATAAAATTAAGAAAGGTGATATGAGATGGTTTAAACACATGGAACGATTGAGTGAAAAAATAACAGAAAAACAAATTGTTTGCAAAGACAGATTGGTGTTGCGTTATATTCTCTCTGCCCACCTCTGCGGGGAAACAGCGTGATGGTTATTTAGTTTTATAGGTACACGGTCATGTTACAAATATCAAACCAGTTATGAGACGATTACAACGACCTAAAACAAAAAAGAGACATTTCTCTGTTTTCTTTACTAGCGACCCACCGTATGGCGTCTGTTAAGAAAATGTTATTTTATTCCATGTTTATCTCCCTCACCGAACTAGCCAGAACCGGATAAAGTGGATGTATTGATGCCAAATACAAACCTATTGGTTGGAGAACGGAACGAAGAAGGCCAAAAAAGACTTGGCACGACCAGATTAATCAGAACCCAAAATCTGGCGGTGTCAAACGTCTACGCAATCAGAGGGCATGTACGACTAGATATATGGATGTGAAGGAAGCGAGGAGTGAATGGCAGGACAGACGAGTAAGGGGTTCCATCCTCTCTGCCTACCCTTGCAGAAAAAAGGATGATGATGGGAGTAGTTGGTAAAAAATATCCAACTTATTATTTTTTTAATCCGGTTTCAAAATTATAAATATGTTAGGAAAAATGTAAAGTATTTATTTATAGATTTGGAATCTAATTTGAAGAACTCCATTTTAATTTATATATTAATGTTAAAATCAAACATTGATTTTTAGAGTCTACTAAATTATATTTTATTGTTAAAAACACATACATATAATAGATTTATATTATCCACTGACACTTCGTGATGGAATTGCATTTTTAATTTATTATTAGATTAAAACCAATATTTTTAGCTTTTCCACTTTTTTATTTGACCAGCGACCGGGTTTCGTCGTTACCGACATCATCAGACTGGTGGGAGGCTATACAAATTGTTATGTTATATATAAAACAAGGCAGGAGTTGATAACCATGCCTTGTTTTATATATAACATAACAATTTGTATAGCCTCCCACCAGTCTGATGATGTCGGTAACGACGAAACCCGGTCGCTGGTCAAATAAAAAAGTGGAAAAGCTAAAAATATTGGTTTTAATCTAATAATAAACATAAATATAAAATTTGTGACAATTGTTTCGCCACTAACTAATGTTTGTTTAAAAATGCCATAACAGTTGCCACAAAATTACAATTAAGTAGACTCTACAAATCAGTGTTTGATTTTAACATTTAATTTATAAATTTTGTCTACAGTACGCAGATAAAGTAACCATTAAAAATTCCAGTAGTGATCATGTATTTAAGAACAGTGTCCGTCGATGGTTGCTTCTCGTCGGAAGGGTAGAAAGTGAATTAACTAAAGTCCAAGTGTAATTATTTTATTGTAAAACCTTTTTACTGTAAATTGTTATTGTATCTATTGTATGTAATGTATATAATCTAATAATAAAAACAAAAAATTGTATTACCATGTAAATATTTCGGCTCAACACAGGCAATGCCTAAAGAGGCGTAATACATTTAGTAAAAAAATCTATGTATCTATGAAATAAATAAATAAAAATTAAAAATTAAAAAAGCGGTTTTAATAAAGCGTCTTTATATTGTGATCCAGCCCTGGCAATGATAACTTCCTCAATTCTGGACTACTTGTCTCTAGTCTCCATACAATAAGGTGATGCTGTGATACAAGGCAGAGCTCGGTTCTGCTCGTGTTTACGCGATCCCTGCAAGAGACGGGAGACGGGCAGTTTTATCGGTAGCAGCCATAACTACTGGCAAATGTTGCGCATTGTAAACAATCGTGTTTTCATTGGACAGACTACAGAACATGCTAGCAAAATATTGCTTCATTAACCCTTTTATAACTTAGAAATGACTATTAAGTATATTTTTTAATAAACTCATATCGATCACTCCTTTCAACGACGTCATATATCAAAAATCGTCAATTTTCAACTGTCCATGTTTTCGGAATGCACAGAAAATGTACTATATCCCAGCAAAAGCGGCATATTTTTAACTTAATATTTACCCGCTACAGGGCAGAAAGTGTTGTTTTTACATTTTGAAGAAAAGGTATTGTTCAATTTTTTTTTTAAATATCAAAAATATTTTTCAAATGGAGAAAAAACATTCAGGTTTTACCTAAAAAGATCTGTTGCACAGTAAAAAGTTTAATAAGTGGCTTGATATTTATTTTTAGTACATTTTATTATATCTTTAAACTTTAAAAACGATCTACTGAAAAATCAAGTTTTTTTTATATATGACGTTGTTGAAAGGAGTGAGCGATATGTGTTATCATGACAATGGTTCTAATATGAGGCTGTCAGTGCAAAAGTGGCTTAGCCCTTTAAGTTTTCATATATTGACTTACCCACTACAAATTATTAAAAACGTGTTTAAATTACATCTTCAAACCCTTATCCGCATCTTGATGGTAAATAGGGCACTGCATCGTAATTAATCGTTACTTACATTAAGGCAAGGTGATCACTCCTGCGCTACAGGGACCAGTCCAGGGTAACGTTAAATAAATATATTACAGTGAAAAATCACAAATATTTATTTTAACCCTTCCCCTCCCCCTGTGAATAGAACCCGGGACCTCCAGTATAGTAGCTAAACGCGCTAACCATTATCCTTGACTTACCCACTACAAATTGTTTAAAACATGGTAAAATTTCTTTCTTTCGTGGAAAATCACAATGTTATTGCTTCAAATATAAATTATAAATCTATTTTACTTTCTTCTTTTCCCCAATTCATTCACAGTTAGGCGCCCTTCAGTTAATATTTTACGAAAATAGCGCTTTATAAATCATGCAAATTTATTTTTATTAATATGATTATTACGAAAAAGTTTTATTCGTTTCCAAACGACACTGGGCGATAAAGGGTTAAGCGTTATAGCAGGATTAATAACTTGGGTCGAATGTGTTATGAAAAATAATTAACTCGGAACACAACTGTTCTGTGATTTTGAAGTGCCTACATAAACTTTATTATAATTTCATCATCGCATACACAAAAAATTGTATAAAATATACAAAATTCTAAAAATGAGATTAAAAGAAATATTTTGAATTTGCGAATGAAAAACAAATATACATTGAATAACAATGCGTCACCTGATGATTGCAACTCCTGACCACTCCCTTGATCATGTCAAGTTTTCTTCGGTCTCCCTTTGCTCCTATTTTCAACTACATTCGCCACATGAATTTATTTTACAGTTTTCTCTTCACCTATTCGGTTCACATGCCCAAACCATCTCAACGCACCTTTTTTAATTTTATCGATAGTACTTATCTCAGCCTTATTATGTTTTTTCTTATCTCCATTTTTATTTCACCATTCGAACATCTATACATCGTTTAGCCGCACATTCGTCTGAGAGATCGAATTTCGACTGTATTCAGTCTACTTCTTTTGCCAACCCCATACTTCACTTCCATACATAATGACTAGAACCAGGACTATATAGTATTCTAAAATTACATTTTTTCTTATAGTATCCATCAACGAGAAGACGGAAGTTTCCGGTTCCGGGTCGGGTTCCGGGTCGGCAGGGTCGGGATACGAGAGCGAGCCGAGGGACACGTCATCAGACGGAAGCTGGACCACCAAACGCAGCGCCGACCAACACAAGAGAGTGTTAGCTTATGGTAAAAAGGTAACACTCATATTATCTTCATAATAACTAGAGTGTGAACGCCTCATTGCAAAAGCAGTGGCCAGCTGTGGTGTAAGGAATCTGTGCGTAAATCGAGAATGAGGGTATGCGTCAAATATCGTAGTCATACAGGAGAAAGAGACCAAGTGCATTGTTTTACAAAAACGTGATCATTGACTATTCGATATCTTACTAGCTTAATATTGCCCTGAAAAAATCCCAAAGGATTTTAAACTTGGAATTATAGTATATTGACTTGTTAAAAAAGACTTACTGCATTGGTGTTTATTTTCTTGCCAAGCAATCGTGACTTAAATGGCCCTCCTGAACATTTTACGTTTTGCTGGTTGGTCACTTTCTCCTGTACGACTACGATATGTACATATATAAAATTGGCTGCGTCATGCTTTATAGTACGAGTATTCATTATTTTAAAAATTAAACACTTGTTTACTACCACTTTTTGAGTTTTATTTCATTACACACGACTAGTTCCGAAAACTTCAGTTGTTTTCATCGACATGTGATCATAAAACTAACGAGCAAAAAAATTGTATATATATATATATATATATATATATATATATATATATATATATATATATATATATATATATATATGTATATATATATGTATATATATATATATATATATATATATATATATATATATATATATATATATATATATATATATGGATATATATATATATATATATATATATATAAATATATATATATATATATATATATATATATATATATATATATATATATATAAGTTATATTTTAAATATAATATGTATACTTATGTGTTTTATAAAATTTGGTCACAAAAAAAACTAACTATCATGCCGCTTCCCCGCAGGGGTAGGCAGAGAGAATAGAACGCCCCACCACTATGTCTTTGCAAACATTCTTCGCCTCTTCCACGTTCATGCATCTCCTCATACATACCCGCCGATTGTTACGACTCCTAACCTGACCACTTTCAAGTATTTGGTCACTGCATTATAGAAAACAAAAAAATAAAACAAAGATCAACTTTTCAAAATTAAATTGCTCGTTTGTAGTCAACGATTATCGTCTTGTAAAATGCCTAGGTGTCCATCTCCATCCGGGGGGGGCCGGTCCTGTGCTGTCCCCTGTGCGGGGCGGAGTGCCCGCTGGGGCCCTCGGGGGTGCTCGGCCTGTCCCCGCACTTCCTGCTGCAGCACAGGATGCTGGTGGCAGACCTGCACAGAGACCCCTCCAGGCTGCTGTGCGACATCTGCTCAGAGGATGTACCCGTAAGTGTCGCAGTCAAAAATATAATTTTCAATAATCTCATGAATAGGCGCTAGACTGCAAAACTGGCGTCGCGAATTCGATTACCGCCAAATGCAAAATAAATCCAACAAAGATTTATTTTGCTGGTCTGCGTGTTTGTAATGTATTTTTTTTACATTTATCATCCCTATACTAACTATCCTACCAGCAGACAAGCCTCTAAAAGTAAAGACTAGACCTCTAGAAGTTCCTTGAAAAAAAACATAAATTGTTTTTTTAATTTATCTACTCATGTGATAATGATAATATAAAATTATAACGATGATGGAGGTTATTGGCTAGAAAATCTTATCAAATGTAAACACTGGACTGTCATTAAATTAAAATGAGTTCCTTAAAAAAAATTAAACATACCAAAAAGATTAAGCATGAAATTATAAGAATTAATAGGATGATATGATATATCGCTCACTCCTTTCAACAACGTCATATTTCAAAAATCGTCAATTTTCAGTTGTGCATGTTTTAGGAATGCCCAGAAAATGTACTATATCCCAGCAAAAGCGGCATATTTTTATCTTAATATTTATCCGCTACAGGGCAGAAAGTTTTGTTTGTGCATTTTGAAGAAAAAGTATTGTTTAATTATTTTTTTAAATATACTAAATATTGTTCAAATGGGGAAAAAACATTCAGGTTTAACCTAAAACGATCTGTTGCACAGTAAAAATTTCAATAAGTGGCTTGATATTTATTTTTAAAACATTGTATTATATTTTTAAACTTTAAAAACATTCTCCTGAAAAATAAAGTTTTTTTTATTTATGACGTTCTTGAAAGGAGTGAGCGATATATGTTTCACTGATTTCTGTGTACTTTCGTTTCGAAAATTTATTCCGCTGTCACTTTGTGGTAATATCTATTGCCAATGTTTCTACTGATATTGTAAACAGGTCGTTCAACTTCATCCTTCAACGTCCCAAGGACACAACTCTAAAATTTAGTCTTAGCTTCACACACATTGTATGAAAATGAAGCGGAATACATCGAAACACGTGTCATAATAGATTTTACGAACCAAGTAAAACTTAAATAAAAATGTAAAGGTATTACCATAAAATAGCTGCCGAATCAATAGCACTTGAGATTTTATATTACTTCGAAGGTATCATTTATGATTTACAATTTTATTGTATCAATCAAAGTATTTTATCACACACGAAATGTTGAAATTTTTTAAAAATTTTTTTTGGAAGAAAATAATGATATTTTAAAATGTTTGATGGTAAAGCGAGATTTAGGCCACCTACAAAAATACACAGTATGTATTTGATTTGATGATTCACAATAAAATGTATGATTAATTAATTTTTCATTTCGACAAAGAACTGTGCACGTTTTTTCCACTTGTGCATATGGCAGTCAATTCCAACGTCATGCAGCATTAGCTTGTGATAAGATTGTATTAATAACCGCTCGCTTTGTATCATACCTACCCGAGAGCAACTCTTGTGGAGAAAAAATCCATTACAATCTCACGGATTCTGAGAAAGTGGGGTGATTCATACAAATTGACTGTCGGAAGTCTGTGGTAAGGTGATGAGTCGTAAAAGATTCCAAAAATAATATACTCATTATGTATCCATAAGCTTTAAGCTTCGTATAGGGTGACCAGATTTCATATGTAAATCATATCAATACTTCTTATGACCCTTATCAGCACCTAGTAGTGAAAACAGTACCAATCAAGAAGAATATATATATATATATATATATATATATATATATATATATATATATATATATATATATATATATATATATATATATATATATATATATATATATATATATATATATATATATATATATATATGTGTGTGTGTAATATGTAAGTATATATTTTACCATTCTATATTGTCCGACATAGATGCCTGTTGTGAACTCACATGTACCGTGTCACGAGTTCGATCAATATATCTAGGAGTTCCAAAAAAAATAGCAGTGTGGTTGTCAATCATGGGTAGAAATTGGTGAATGTTACACGTGTGTAAAGTGATCACTTTACCTCAGACTTCAATATTCTTCTTCATCTATGTTAAGATTGCAGTAAATATACAGAGTAACTCCTTAGCGGAGATAATTCAGATTTATGAACAAGTATTCGGAAACACTCAAAATGTTGTAAATAAAAAAAACTGTACCTAGAAAACCAGTACGAATGGTCACCTTACCATACTAGTATATGAGGATTACTGAAACAAAGAAAACAATCGAAATAACTTAACAAAGCCTTGGCGTAAGCTGTTATTTACAACTTTATTTTTGCCAAATCTTGTCCAAAATAAATTAATAGCTGATCACGTACCTATTCCGTTAATTTATTAGGGTATTAAGATTTTTTCATTTATCTGCAAGGCAAATGAGCTATATGAATAGAATCTTAAAGTATATGCCGGGGCCTTCACAAATGTTCTCGAAAAGTTCTCAAATGAAAATTAATTTTTTTTGGTGAGAAAACATAATAAGGACAAGAATATTTTGAATCTATTTAGTACTTTTTCGTATTTTCTTCTTCTTTTCGTATCAAAAATATTCCCTATTTAAGCGATATTTCATATACATTGTTGGTATCCCCACTTGAGACGAAGGATTAGATTGATATATCATAAAGAAGAAAATAGATTGATATATCATGCGTCAAGTGTATAAACTAGTGTCTGTTATAAAAATGTTAAGTAATAATTTTCTTATCGAATTTTTATTTATTGATTTTCTTTTACAAAATACATATTTAAATAATACAAAATAGTTGGTAAATTTACAAAACATTTCAAATATAACGTTTCTACCTCTCTAATAAAGTAGATACCTGTGTTTAGAGAGGGAGTTCGTTTTACAATTTTTTTTTATAAACGAAGTAAATTAAAACAAAGTTAATTAAAAATAAACAAATAAATAAATTTGTTATTACAAAGTGAGTTAGAAAGTGAGTTTATTTAGTAGTTATCCTGTTTATTCTTTCATTAATTGATTCGGTAGTCACTTGTGGAAATATCTATCCATTTTTAATTTAAGTTTCATTTGGTAAATACCATTATTTCTTAAAATCTATTATGACACGTGTTTCGATGCATTCCTCATCATTTTCAAAGATCGTATTCTTCTTTTATTGTATTAAAAATCCTTATCTAAATAATAAATAATATTTATTGTAGGTGTCTCAACTTGAGACAAACCATCAACGATGATTTTTTTTAATGTACGAAAGAAACATATCGCTCACTCCTTTCAAGAACGTCATAAATCAAAAAATGACAATTTTCAGTTGTGCATGTTTTCGGGATGCCTAGAAAATGTACTATATCCCAGCAAAAGAGGCATATTTTTTATTTAATATTTACCCGCTACAGGGCGAACATGTTGTTTTCGCATTTTGAAGAAAAGGTATTGTTTATTTTTTTTTTTTAAATATACTAAATATTTTGCAAATGCAGAAAAAACCTTCAGGTTTTACCTAAAAAGATCTGTTGCACAGTAAAAAGTTCCATAAGTGGGTTGATATTTATTTTAAATACATTGTGTTATATTTTTAAACTTTAAAAACGTTCTCCTGAAAAATCAAGTTTTTTTATTTATGACGTTCTTGAAAGGAGTGAGCGATATGTATATATTGATATATCATATGAAGGGTGAATGATCTAATATCTGATACAATAAATAATAATAATATAATATGTAATATTTTACAACAGTTTGTGTGTTCAAATACTTGTTCACAAAATCTGGATTATCTCTAATTACAGGAGTTATTTTCATACTATTTTTTGACATCTCATTAAATGATATAAGAGTTTCTGCTCAATAAAAAGCTTCTTTTCATCTCACTAATAGATGTCTCTAGTGAAGTTCTAGTGATTCAAGAACAATGTTTTTAAATTGTTTCATATATATAGAACTTCGAAGAATTTGAGTAGTGTGGTTATCAGTAATGAGTGGAATTGGTGAATGTTATACGTGTGTAAAGTGATCACTTAAACCAGCCTATGATGGTCGTCCGCCCCGTAAATGCCCAGACTTCCATATTCTTCTTCATGTTTGATGAGATGTCAAAAAATAATATAAGTAATAATTACTGAAAAGAAAACTTTTTTCCAAAGTTTTTTTTTAAATGCATATTTACAAAAATATACAAAACGACCACTCGTCACTATGGATTAAATTAATAAAGCATCGATGTACATAATATCCACTTCTTTTGGTACCATCCGAACCGAATGATTCCATAGGGCGCTACATGAATCGCTATAGTATTACTTCGATCTTGTCTATAAAAAAGGAAGGGTTATCAGTCCTACACTCCACATTTATAGGTAAAGGAATTTAATGTGTTTAGCGGGATGCAAGTTATCTTCATCGTTAATTACATGAAGGCAAACTGATCAGTACTGTGCAGTCCAGGATATATTGAATAAATATCACAGCGAAATACCACTCATATTTATTTACATAGACCCCCCTACTGGGAATCGAACCCGGGACCTCCGACTCTGTGGAGGCAGGCAATCATATTTTAGTCATTAAAAACATACATCCATAACTCCGTCAGCTTTCTCGGAAGCTGTCAACAGTAAATCGCACCTAACTATGTCGAAAGCTCCCTTTTTAACACCTCGTCACGAAACACATAGTATTTAACTTGCAGGCAGGAATGTGTTTTTCTGCAGTTGCCGATAATGAAGCATATCACTCGTAGCCGATACACTGCAATGATATCGATCATTCGATCATAAGAGTCTAATAAATGCTTATTTTAGCTTATGGTAACTAAAAATTATCTTTTTTAATTTGAGTTTTACTTGGTGAATACCACTCTACTTAAAATCAATTGTGACATGTGTTTCGATGCATTCCGCGTCATTTTCAAACACCATACTGAAAATGCATTCGTCAAAACGATGTACGATAAATGTTCAAATGGTGATATAAGGAATGAATATAGAACTGAGAGATTATCGATTAAGCGTTTTCAAAAATTAAGAAACAAAATTAGGGTTTGGGCATGTGAAACAAATGAGTGAAGAAAGAACAGCAAAACAAATTGATGAGACAAATGTGGTTGGTCATAGAAGCAGAGGAAGTCCGAAGAAAACTTGGTATGATCAAGTATTTCAAATACTTGAAATTGGTCAGGTCAGAAGTCGAAATAATCGACGGTCATGTAAGAGGCGAAGACTGTTTGGAAAGACAGAATAGTGTGGCGTTTTATTCTTTCTCCCTACCTCTGTGAGAAGCGGCGTGATGGTTAGTTCATTAGTTTTTTTCTAATAATATACAAACATGTTTCAAGTGCTTATCAATTTTATTATTTATTTATTATTGTATTTTTATTTATTTATGGTTCACAAACAATGAAAAACATACTACAATAAATGAAATACAGTGCAATACAAATTGTTTAAATGTTTTCATCAATTAGATGAGAACACAAAAAGCTTACAGAAACAACAAAGGTGCAGGTTTAATACAAATATAAAGAATAGAAATTTGGTCGTAAAAAAGGGTAATAACAATTAAAAGTAATGAAATAAAATAAAATAAAAATAAAAATTAGAAGTAAAAATTTAAAGTGAAATTAAACTATGCTACATAAGATACAAAATTCAAGACTCCACAAGGTGAAATCAATTTGAAATTGATTTCACCAATCTGGTATTAGACCTTTAGTTATTATTATTACGAGAAAAAATGTTCAGAAGTTTTTAAGGTTATCAACCTCACTATTGTTTAGAAACATTCAAAATAGAAATACTATATTCATCATTGAAAGTGTGGAATATTTTGTACCTTTTGTTGGTTTGGCCATATTTAATGATCGCAACATTAAATTTGCTTGCCGTAAAGTGTTGCGAATTCGCAACGCTCTTGAAATGAATTATTTCCTTCGGAACATGTGCGCAAAGCTAATATTGGAATTTGAAACGTCTAAAAAGCTTTCGTTTCGTACCAAACTTGAGTGGATTGAAACGAAGCATTATTATGACCATATGCCATACGCAACGCGTGCTGTTTTAAGCGTCCAACGTCTAACAGAAAGTGATTTACAATAGTTTTAGCGAATTTAACTAAAATGTGTAATAGGTACAACTAGTGCGGGATTTACGGGCGAGTATAAGCTACACAAACTATAGCTTAAACCCTCTTTTTTCCTGGGGCCCTTAAAAAGATATCGTTAAATATATATATATATATATACTTAAATATCATCATCTTCAAATCCTTAATACATTGTTCCGCAAAGTGTGTGCCGCGGCACACTGGTGTACCATGGTGATTAGTTGGTGTGCCGCGAAACAAAGGTCTAGTTTTGTGAAAATAACAAAATTGCCCCAAATTTTGACTGCCTGTGCTCAGTTAAGTAGGCTCACATTTCGCATTAAACATAATGTTGCCATAATATGGTAAAATGAATTTTTTAATTTGGTAGGTGTACCTTGATTAGAAAAAGTTTGCGGAACACTGCCTTAGGGCACTACATCATTTAAACGCAGTTTTATCTTGATCGTTAACACATGAAGGAAAGGTGATCAGCCTTCCGCTTCAGGTACAGTCCAGGGTGATATTGAATAAATATTGCTGTGAAAAAATCACTTATATTTATTTGACCCCCCACCTAGAAATCGACTCGGGACCTTCGGTACAGTAGCCGAGCGTGTTGGCCATTACACTACGGAGGCGGACTAGCATAGAACTGAAGTAAAGTTAATGTTATCTTCACTACGTAGATAAAACGATAATTTCTGTATGTGATCGATGTTCTGGTATGTGATTACATACGGAAGTAAACATTTCAACGTCATTGTTAGATAACATTAACATTTTTATGATTCTCTTTTCGGTTACATTAATTTCATGATAATTCTGATCGAAAACCTGTTTCAAAGTGCCAAAGTCGTACTTAAGTACGTAATTTAATAAAACACTACGTAATTTAAGTATTGAATCTTGGTCCATTTTTCGTTTTTCTTTTTTTCATAATCTTACATTTACGAACCCGTCTGTTGGGACTGCCACGGATTTTTATATTCAGCTGTGTTTCTTGATACGTTGTTTTTTAGATAAGCCATCTATAATAAGCTAGGACGCTAGGAGTTTCTCATTCTTAGTTTCCTCGTTATTCATTTTCCAAGTTTAGAAAACGGCTTTCCTCAAGGTTAAAAACGTTAGCACACAAAATTTTAAGACAATCCGTACGTAAAAAATACGTTATCATGTCGTAAATACGAATTATTCGCTAGCCGAATCATTATTTTTAGCGATAAAGTCGGTGGATACAGAATTGTCCAGAAGCTAAATTCTCAAGTGACTCGTACAATGTATGTACATAAAATATAACATACATAAGTTAGTAAGAATTACAGGCATGGAACCACAGGTTTCATAATAATAAAAAAATAATTAGGATAATTTATATAGATCTATTTTCTTAAAATACTACCTCAAGGGCGCTTCTTGCAATTGGGGAAAGGAGGTGGTGAAAATGATTTAGCAAACAAATGCGTTATAGTATAGGATATTACAGCATAAACTTTGTAAAATTAATGTTTTAACATTTATGAGTTTTTAAATCATATTTTTAAAATCATATTTTCATATGGTGTACGGAGTGTGTGGAAGTTTTTGGTAAGGGAATGTAATTAACTATGAGTATTTTAATGTTTTAGAATTTAATAAACCCTGGTGATGACAAGGTTCTTGTCGAAACCAGTTGGTTACAGTGTACTTATAATAAAAAAGTGGTTAAAACAAAGTTGTATAATTTTATAAAGTTTATGAAATGTGCCACAAAGTAGGTATCTGCAAAAAACATTCAAAATATTACAGCATAGTTTTTCTCTCCAATAATACCTACTATTCCTCTATTTCCTCTTCATATAGCCTCCTCCTCTCATAAAAATCGATTTACTGCTTACCATAGTAGCTAAATTGTTAATAAATTATGTAAAAAATAAAAATAAAAAAGATAAATATTTGTGTTTTTACTATTTACAAAAATACTTCAATTTCATACTATTTCTGTGAGCCGAAGCGGCTCATTATTAGAAAAAGGTATCAAATTGTGGTAGAGTGGGTTCGAACCGAGAAACTCTGACTCAAGAGTCCGCGAAACTAACCACGGGACCACAACCCGACACAATGTAACGTAATCTTTGTACTGTGTACAATATTTTGAGTGTGTCCAAATACTTGTTCACAATTCTGGATTATCTCCAATTAGGAGTTTTTCTCATATTATTTTTATGACATCTCAAAATGAAGAAGAATATGGATGTCTGGTCATTTACGGGGCTTACGACCGTCATAGGCCGGTTTAAGTGATCACTTTACTCTCGTGTAACATTCACCGATTCTACCCATGATGATTCAGATTGGCCGCGTATACTGGCTATCTGGTCCAAAATATTTAAGATATTTTTTCAGTTTTTCAAGATTTTTCCGAATCCAAAGAAAAATATCGACGGGGAAGGAGAATTTATGATCCGATTTATTTCAAATTATCTGAATTCTATTTCAAAATTATGTTTTGACGCTTAATGTAGCGACCGCCTCTTCTCCCAGGCCTTATGCTGACACCCATTTTCCTTATTCCGTTATTTCAATGTCATTCAAAAATAATCTCATATTACGAGTAAGTATAATATAACGCAAAACTTTTTGTATTAAAAGGCTTCCTTGCGTGTCTGAAGGTGCCCTACTTTCCATTTTACACTATTATCCGAGTAAATAATACATTCTATGATAGAATTATCATACCATCATAGCTTGACTCCATATCCAATAGCTCTTTTTATTTATTATACATAAGTAATTTAAAAAAAAAAATTATTCAATAAATAAATCAGATGTTGCCTAAAACTCGCATATGAAAGAAGGTGTCAATTGATGAATATGTATTGACAACTTCCGAAATTTGAATAATGGTTGTCAATCGTGGTTAGAATTGTGAATGTTACACGTGTGTAAAGGGCAAACTAGCGTATGACAGGTCGTAAGCCCTGTAAATACCCAAACTTATTTATTCTTCTTGAATGTTGAGATAGATATATACAGGGTTATTGGTAACTCGATGTATTCCCGGCAGGACGAGGTAGGGGTATGCAAATGCAAGAAATTTAAGTATGACGATGTATGGCTAAACTGACCATTTATTTTTGTCCTCAAAACGATGCATGACTAAACTGACCATTTATTTTTATCCTCAAAACGGGACATCTACCAATTTTTACGTAATAGTATACATATTCAAGAAAATACGTATTTTTCCATAGTTTTTATATGTTAATAAAAAGAAAAGGAATGTTGATATAGAAAATAAGAGGTAAATAAATAATATAAATATGAAAAATTATGTTGTTTTATTATTTATATAAAGAGTCGGCGGTCTTACAAATTAGTTAGTCTTTGCACATGACTCACCAGCCACCTTAAAAATCGTTACCGTGTGTTGCTCTTCTTTTGAAAACGGGACATTTTGACGTCCCGAAACTTGGGGACAACGGGACAGGCTATTTAAAAACGGGACGTTCCCTTTCGAAACGGGACGTATGTTAATAGTTTTTGAGATATTTAGAATTTAGTGATTTCATGAAAATTACCCATTTTTGAGCGTTAGTGACAGAATGTAAAAAAATGGCTAATTGAATGCCATTTTTTTTGTTATTGGTAGATGACTGAATAAGGAATAAAATACCAAAAAACAGTTATAATTTGACTACTATGACCAATAGTGTTTTTCATTTTAATAATAGTATTTACGTTACATGCTAAAACATTTTTTCTTTAAAATATCTTCATGGTACGTAAATTTCATGAAGAAATTTTTTTTCGTCTTAAAAGAACCCACAAAAAAGTCGGACATCAATTATTGCACTCTCGTAAAGGTTAATTGTAAATTTTCCAAGGCCGCTTCTGTTGCATCTAATAATAATTTACGATTAAGGTACTTTTTATTTGATTTTTTCTATTTAATTTATAATTTAACCATTTGCATGATAAATTAGTTCTTTTATTATTTTACACACAATACTTTATTACCACTGTTCGATTTTCAAAATTGTTTTCCAGGCCCAGAGCCGTTGCACCACATGTCTGATCAGCTTGTGTGGCGGTTGCGGAGTCGCGCACGTGCGCGCAGGCGCCATCCCGGGGGCCGGAGCCGCGGCGCACCACGCGCTCTTGCCGCTGGCGGACGCGGCGCGCCGCGGGGCTCTCACCCTGCGCAGGCAGCCGCTCTGTGCGAGACACCCCGACAACGAGCTCAAACTCTTCTGCTCAACCTGTTGCCAGGTCAGGTCCCGATAATAAAAAAGTACCTAACGTCCAACTGACTCTGAGATCTAAGTACGCCTAATGGCAACACCGCTTATCATGGCCCTACTCAGGCTTCAACTTTTACAAGTTTGATAGTCAGGGATGGCGAATGAGGGGCCTGAAGAGAAATTATCTAACCCGCTTGAACTTTTATAGATATTATTGTTTTTATTTAAAGCTTTCATTTCTTCTTCCCTCTTTTCCCGTGTTCGCTCTCCAAGTCACTCTGTCACACGCCATCTTCATTCAAAAAAATTGCTTAGCAAGAGCAGATCTATCAGGAAGCCTAGATGCTTCTGTATCAGATCTGGGCATGCGGTGGGACAGCTTTCAATGCCATCTCCTCCCTTCTTTCCAGGTCAGTCCGGCATCCTGAAGTTCCGCTGAGTATAGTCGATAAATGGTCGTCAGTGGCCTTCCGGAATCCTCCGGGTCGGAAGAAGAGATATGAGGCATTCTAATGACATGTTCCAACCATATCCATGTTCTCCTCTTCAGGACTTCCAGTATGAGGGGCTGTTGGGTTCTTCTCCTTACGCCCTCACTCCTGACGAAGTCAAACTACTATTTTCAAAACTGACGAAGTCAAACTCCTATTTTTAAAACTTACTAGTTAGAAGTTAAAAGCTTTCACAAAAGAATAAATATTTCTATATATTAATAAATAAATATTTCATAAAAGAATCGACATTGCAGGAGGCTAATTCTCTTAAAAACAGGCCACAAGCCCTGCACTAAGAAGACTAATGCTCTGTTTTTTACCTAACTTGTGATTTAATTCTTGTTATAGGTGATCTGTAGAGATTGCTGTTTAATGTTACACAATGGACATTCCTTTGATCCGGTTTCGAGGGCTGCCGAGTCCTATATTAGGACCATTAGAGAAGCCGTAGATAGAGTAAAGCCAGTTGTTCGGCAGACAACTACGGCACTAGAGAAGTTACATATAGCTGGGAAGAGAATACAGGTTATTACTACAATTTCCTATAATCATTTCATTTCCTTTATGGTTGAGAAACATACTAGTGCTCTGTTCTAGTGTAAGTTTGTAAGCTGTTAATATTACTGCCCATATCCCTATTCGGAATGATCACATTATAAACTTAATACATCTCTTTCTGTCTCACTATCTCACTCACACACTAAATTGTACCAATATAACACTAAACAATCAAATAAATTTAAATCTCCTTACACAAATGCAAGATCCAACCCAACAACGAATCATCATCAATTTTACAATAAGATATAAGAATTGATGTGCTGCCATCTGTCCGTTAAAAGTGATCATTCAAATTAGCATATGACAGCTCAAAAATCCTGCAAATTTGATTCCCACCAATTGCAAAATGAATTCCTTTAAAAAAAATTAAATGGTTTGGGTATTTGTAATGTATTTTTCACATTAACCTTTCCTATCCTTACTATCTTACCTGCAGATAAGCTGCTAAAAGATAGAAGCTTCGCAGGTTATTCCTGAGAAATTAAAATTTTGCTTTTATAATATAACTAAACAACACAACATCAATTTTTTTAAATTAGTTACTCAGAAAAGCAAATGTTATGTTTGTCGCTTTACGTATCTAAAGTTGATATATATGTTTTCAGATAAAGAGTGGAGTGGTTCAAGAAGATGTAGAGCAGTTCATAGATTCCTATATCAGAGCTGTCGAAGAACACAGACAAACGTTACAAATACAAGTCCTAAAAGCCCGAGATGTCAAAATACAGGCACTAGCCAGCCAGAGATTAGAGTTAGAGAAGAGGGCAGAAAATGTCAGTGATGCTGTCAAGTTTGCTGAAGACATCCTTTCCGAGGGGACTGATGTGGAGGTCTTGAGTTTTGTTGGTCCGCTGCTCAGGAGGCTGGAGTGGTGTTCTAATACAGATGGATTACTGGAATCCAAAGCCTCAGAGGATCTAGAGCTAGTCAAGGAAAAGAAGACACCACTGTATGGAAATATTCAACTGTATGGTGTAATCTCTACTCAAGGAGTGGATGCAAGTTTTTGTGTCATTGATCCTGAAGGTGCTTATTTTTTCTTCTTCTAAACCTAATCTGCACACAATGATCCGTAAACGCAATGTTATATTATTAATTAATTATGCGTAGGCAAGGCGATTGGCCCAGCCCCTCAGGTTGATATGAAATAAATATAAGAATGAAAAATTACATTGATATATTTTGAGCCCCTGGAAATCCAACCCAAGACCTTTAACATGGAAACCGAACGTTTTAACCACTACACTATGAAGGCGGACAAATATGAATTAAATTGGAGTAATATTAATCTTCCTTTACTTTATTTTTAACCAACATCCATTGGTGCATAGTAAATTGATACATAGTTATCTGAACTTCTGTTTTTGTGCTTCACATATCTGTGCAAAGTATAGAAAGACTCCGCTTAACACGGGAGATATTTTCCAGTAAGTACCAGAACTTACTGGAAAATATTAGACAAGCTTCTTTAGAGAGAATTACATGTGTACATTTCCAGGTTTCCGGGGCATCAGAGTCCACCGCCGGCATGAGATGGCGCTAGAGACTCGAGATTCCACCAATCAGGTGGTGTGCGGGGGTGGAGCACGCGTTTGGGGGGCCCTGCGTCGGGCAGGCGTGCGTCCCCACTCCATCACAACACAGGACAGGAAGGATGGAACATATCTTCTGTCCTTTGTACCTGATGTTCCGGGACCCTACCAGCTCGCTGTGCTTGTCAATGGAAAACCTATCAAGGTGTGCTTTAAAAATAAAATTCTGCAATTTGTTACCCAGCCCTTACTACTATATAGTGACCAAGTTTTGCCGAATCGGTTAGTAAAGATCTAAAGATTACCTAATCTTTCTGATATCATCAAAATAGTTGATTTTGTCATTTCTGCTGTAATGATCAAGTTGCTTTCCATCATTTCCAAATTCCATTTCCATGGATCTGAACTCTAATGGTTCTTATAGATTAAGAAATATAGGGGGCCCAAGCTTTTATATTCATCCTTTTGGAATAAAATGTTATTGAGTTATTGAAATATCAAAAATAATGCAAGAAAAATATTTTACATTGAAGATTATATTATATTTTACTGCCTTGATTATATTTAAATTTTCTAGAATAATAAGATGTTATGTGGGATAAAAGATGTCTCACAGCATAAATGTGGCTGTAATTAACTTTTCTCTTTTACTTTGCAACAAATTTGTATTTTTTGTTTTCAATTATGGATATTGAGCGACGGAATTATAATTTTTTATCTAGAACAGTCCATTTAACCTGGTGGCCCGAGAGCAGCGGCCTCATTCGGGCAAGTTCCACTGCTGCACATTCTGCTCTTCGAGTGGGAGCCGCGCGGCAGGGTGTGCATGCGGGGGCGCGGGGCGTATGGCGGGCGGGTACCGAGGCTGCGGACACGGCCACCCGGGGCATCCGGGGGCTCGCCACTGGTCCTGTTGCGCCAGCACTGACCAACACGCCGAGTGCACCAACACTACCACCTACCAGTTCTCATTGTGATTCCTGAACTATTCTTATTTACTTACATCAGCCTTCTTCTTGTGTCCAGTATTGAACAAAAGCCTCCCTCTTGGACGTCCACAGTTTTCTGTTGGACGTGACTCTCTTCCAGTGTAGGAATCTCTTTTTTAATGTCATTGGACCATCTTGTCTGAGGCCTACCCACGCTTCTGCGTCCTGTTCTAGGCCTCCAGTCAAGCTCCTTTCTTGTCTATCTATCCTCAGACATACATATATGGATGTAAAAACCTGGCATTGTAGCCTAACACTTTAACCAGTAAACTCTGGAGGCAGGCTACTTCACCAATTCAAATAATTTCATTTGGATTGTGGATTCACGGAATATGTTACTTTATACTGTACCTAAATTTATTTGATTGGTAGAATCGTCTACTACACAATTACCAGCTTTATTGTGATTCTGTAAGTAACTAAATTCATAATTATTTGATATCACTTATATTACATATTACAAAATTGGTTAATATTGGTCTCGCTAAACTTTTTCAGAGGACTTATTTTTTATATTATGTTCTTATAAATTCGGTAAGAGCACAATGCAATACTAAATATCGTTCTTTTTGCCTTAATAGACTCAACCGTTCCAAGACAAAACCAATTTATAATTTTTTTTCAAAATAATTTATTATGTAGGAAATTGTCAGAATCAATTGACAAATCGCTCACTCCTTTCAACAACGTCATAAATCAAAAATTTTTAATTTTCAGTTGTGTATGTTTTCGGAATGCCCAGAAAATATACTATATCTGAATAAAAGCGGCATATTTTTAACTGAATATTTATTCGCTTCAGGGCAAAAAGTGTTGTTATTGAATTTTGAAGAAAAGGAATTGTTTAATTATTTTTTTTAAATATACTAAAGATTTTTCAAATGGAGAAAAAACCTTAAGGTTTTACCTAAAAAGATCTGTTGCACAGTAAATAGTTCAATAAGTAGCTTGATATTTATTTTTAATACATTAATTTACACTGACACTCTCTTTATCATTCACCGTTCACTTATATTTATTTGAATACAAAAAATATAATGAAATGGCGATTCCAAATATGTTCCTTAAATTGACATTCTTCTTATCATTCATCGTTCACTTATATTTATTCAAATATGGAAATTGTAATGAAATAGCAATTTAAAATAACAATGATACTCTTCTTATCATTCATTGTTTATTTTATGTATATTAATACCACTTTCAGCACTACTTCATGCCCACCGGTTTAGAAATAACTATTTCATCATCAGGTCAAATTTAGATTGCAAACTTCTCATTTTCAACCCAAAAAAAAAATGAAAATCTACAAAAAAATAATGTTTTTTTTATGTTATGAAAGTTACTTTTATTGATATTGTAAGAAAGATGAAGATGACATTTTATTATATATTTAAACTTTAATAACGATTTCCTGGAAAATCAAGTTTTTTGATATATGATGTTGTTGAAAGGAGTGAGCGAAATGAGAGAATTTGGTAACATGAAATATTTATGAATAAAATATTGATTGTTTGGACTTGACAAAAGTTGCCTGATAAATTTATCTTATTAAACTACTCCATGATGTTTAAAAAACAATAACCGCTATACTATTAGCCTAAATGAAGTACCCAGAAGTAAAGTATAATGTAACAATGTCTTATCTAATTTCCCTTTTTCATCCAAATTATTTTCATCCACACAGGCAATTCTTTAACCTCGTGAAAGATCAAAAAAGTAAGGGATAAGATTTCATCATTAGCAGGCAATTAAGATTTATATTTAAAAATATATTGTATACAATTATGTAAATACGTACTTCAGAAAGAGCATTCAATCATGAGAAGAGTGCCAGTTTTAGATATTATATAAAATTAAAACATTTAAAAATATTGGACATAAAAAATTCTTTTAAACATAGATAAAAAAATTAATGTTATTGGATTTATTTTGAAATGTTTTACTTTGACATTTCAAGTGTTTAATTTTATAAATGAACATTTTAATCAAGTGATCGAGTGAGGTAAGAAGTATGCACTAAGATTACTATGATAAATAATGACATAGATCAATTCGTTTGTTAATTTTTATTTATTTATTTGTTATGAAATACAAGGCATACATAATACAGATACAGATACAGATACCAACAGAATATAAAATCATTTTAATTCAAAATAATAAATACGGATATGCAATGACCTACCCCATAAACTAAAGAATAAGTAAAATAAACACTATAAAAAATTGTTTTATTATTTACAAATTTTAATAGCTGAATATGATAAATACTGTTTCAATAACTCCTACCGAATTTAACAAATAGTGACTGTAAATTTATCTACCTTCTTGTTCTTAAAAACACACAAAGGTGTGTCATTTCAGGTCCCCCTAATGTCGACTATTACTTAACAGCTTTGATGCCAACCTGCCAACACATGCCAAACCCTTAGGTTTGGTTAGTCAAAGAAATATTAAAGTGCAAGTCCGCACAAGTGCGGAGTCAGCACCCCGCACATGAAGGGGTTGGCTGTTAAGAGTAATTTTCCCAGTCTTGGGCAGCTCTTTATCTGCCTATGTACCGTGTATTTAAAAATAAAATGATAATTTATGTACCTACTTTTGTGTTTTTATTTTTTATTACATTTTTTTTTATATGAATAAATACACCTTATTAGGTGCACCATTGTGTGTAAGGACAAGTAAAGTGATGCCTTACATAACAAACGCTGCACACATCCTGTTCATCCATTACACGACTCACACAACGTACCTCGCTTCATATAATGGACTGTATCGTATTTTATCTTGCCACTCGAACACTTCAAGGTCGCACGCAGCCTCATTAGCTCGAAAGCTAGAATTAGAGGTAGAGGAGGAGGATGTAAAAAAGCTTATTGTAGAACACCAAATAGAACCCCAGGCACTTCTAATCCAGCAATATGATAAGCTCAAAGAAAAGCTTCATCTGAGAAGGAGCAATCAAATCAATCATTCTCAACTGTTGTCAAGAACCTGGTCAAATGGAGGGAAGTTCGGAAGTTTACCAACACTCATTACAAAATCTCAGCTGAGACCAGCAGGATCATCGATTTCTAGAGTGACACCCTTGCCCGTTATTTCTGGTAGGTGTTGAATAAGAGGGAGAGATCTTGGAAAGGTTTCAAAGAAACCAACAGCCAAGAGAAGTAAAAAATGGAACAAGAGGATGTGACCCTGTAAATCTCGGTGGACTTTCCTGAATCTGTTTCTGGCTAAAAATAAATAACTTAAGGATCTTTTTTAAGTTGCAGTACCATATTTTATGCTACAGAATGAATTTTTAACCTTGCTCCTGGAACAAATTAAGTATTTTAAGCGGGGTATCACTGAATGTCACTGAAGAAGTTGTCAACCAGTTATTTAAAATACATTCTTACATTGTTGAAATCAGTAGTAAAAATCCATTTCTACAATTAAATTATGAAAAAGCCTGGTTTCAACACTTTTCATCAGAAAAATTAAATATAACCTTGGTTCTCTTGCTTTGTATAAAACATAAAATTGTTTCTAGCCTCCCACCAGTCTAAAAGGACAAAATCCGAAGGAAAGTTGTTGTTTTATTTCTTAACCAAAAATTATTGGGGTTTGACAAATTACATCTGTACTGTTTTTGAATCAGTGGTATGGTTGATAAATTATTAAACTCGAATATATTTTTGTAATGTGACTCAGGCAGGCGCTACGCACAGGCAAATGTGTGTAGGTGCATAGTCAAGAAATTATATTAAAAGTAAGTATGTTGTCGAAACTCAGTTAAGGCTGCGATGGGCTTAAATATTTTGTATTCTACATTATGGTAAATTAACACAGATGTATAAAAACAAAAATCAAAGTTTATCACAAAAATTTATAGCAACGTTTATCGCTATATACTTATTGGTAAAGCCTCTTGAATCCCTTTTCCAAATACCTATTATCTAAATGCACTTACTGCGCATTAAGTTCTGTGTGGCTGTTTTCCACTAGTTTTACCTAGGTACCTACCACTTTTCAAATTTTCCCTCGCTCACACTACACTTCTACAAACTCAACTGTATAACGTTTTTCGTGAGAACTGAAGAAATGTTTGTAAAGTTTTATATGGTCAAAATCAATTTTGTATGAAAATTTAATATTAGCGCCCCCCAATATAGAAAAGTTTGTAGTATTGTACCAATTTTCATAGAGGTTGCCATTGGCAACACTGGCTGTCATTTCAGCTGTCATTTATTGTTATGTATCGATAAATTGCAATCTGGCCGAGATGTCTTCAATTTGATTATTTTGAATTGTTTAATCAAGTACAATTTATATGGATCTCCGTATACATAAGTAATAATTATAATAATCAATATATCTCAATTTTTCGTAAACTTAACTGCAGCCTGCGATATGTTCTAGTTTTTTTTTATGAAATCTAAAAATATACACACCATGTAGAAAAAATGGATCGATTATTTTAGTTTGTAAATAAATATCACTTTTTCAATCAAATAAAAGCGTACTTTCAAATGATAATGTTGTGCAGTATAAAATGTTAACATGTCATATTCATTTATTATATGTTTTAATGAATGATAAGCTGATTTTTTTAGGAATACACCTTTAAAATATTTTGGTTTTAAAATGCATTTAAACTAACTATAACTAAAAAAATAAATTATGTCGTCTTCACTAGTTTTGAAATAGTTGAATATTTCTTCATAAAAATGTAAAGATTCTCATAAAATACCAGTTTTTTGAGCTGGTAGAAAATTGTATGTTTTGATAATATTTGTGCTTTATCCAATGTTTTTAAACGTGAAATATTTAAAAGTAGCAGTGCACTCAAATACATAGAAGGAAATAAAAGATTAAATTTAATATACAAACAATTGTAGATGCGATATACTTAGATATATTTGGAACCGTATTGAGAAAAGATTTCTATTTTTTTCAGATCAATCTTAACGGGCACAAATGATGTCGAATTCTCAAAAGCGAGCGAGATCTAGGAGAAGACTAGCCGCTATTTCTTTTCTCTCTAATATATCTCTCGATGGAACTTTCCGGGACACAAAGTTCGGTCAGGTCCACAAAGTGGATAAAGATGATAGGGACGCATATCTCGGCGATTGCGAAAGCGGAGACCGCGACACAGATGTCTTTACATATGTCACACAACCTGGAAACTTGTGCAAGAAAGGTGGGGGTCCTGTTCCGCAAGTGAGTTCCCTCATCGGGAGGAGTCCGGATCACCACTCGGTGAGTTCGGACTCTGAAAGCACTCCGACTCCTCTGGTGGCGATGCATTCTTCATTCAGGGACAGGTGAGGAGCATCTCTAAGGGCGATTGTCCACTACCCGGAATTTGACCGTCCGGCAGTCCGGTTTTGAAAAATGAAAGTGATTACGACAATTTAGCGTGATCGAATTTACACGCAACGTGCATGCACCGATCAAGAGCTCCGATCCGAAGAAAGATGGACAATAGCACAAGCCAATCCAAGCCTATCATTGTTTTAAAACGCTAACTGAGTTGCCGGACGGGAAATTCGTGTAATTCCGGGTAGTGGACAAGCGCCTTTAGGGTTTTTTTTTTGCATATTTCTAAAATGTATGTTGCCCTGTTAGCTCTAAAGCCAAAATTAAAGGTTAGAAATGGTAAGATGTGGAATTTGATTTGTATTATGTAAAATCGATCCTATTTTGGTTTTGAAAATCTCTTATAATACTTTAAATATCTTTCAGTACTTTTTCCACTCTTAAAAATGTATAGTGCTTCAACATATGGGTGCATTCTGGCCGAGATGTCTTCAAGTTGATTATTTTTAATTGTTTAATAAAGTACAATTTATATTTATTTTTTAATTATTACTTTTATATCCTTATATATAAGTAATAATTATAATAATCAATATATCTTAATGTTTCGTAAATTTTACCCGAGTGCTTATCCTGCCTTATGTTCCAGTTTTTTTATTAATTTTTGTATCTTATAATATGCATACCGTGGAGAAAAGATATCTTCAATTTGATTATCTTTAATTGTTTAAAAGAGTACAATATATCTGGACCTCATTATATATAAGTAATAATTATAAAAATTAATTTATCTTAATGTTTTGTAAACTTTACCGCAGCGTTTATCCTATATACTTAGATAGCTTAGCGATAAAGTGATATTTTAGCGATATACTTAGTAGCTTATCTTACATAAGGATATTCCACTTTTTTTTATGAAATCTAAAAATATATACTCCGTGCAAACTTGTATATTTTAAAAACACAAGTCTTCTCAATCCATCTTTGCGCTGCTAACCATGTCCTTGTGTGTGTTTATAGGAGTCGCAGTCAGAGCGAGGTTGGTCGCGAGCGCCGTGTAGGCAACGCTAGCCTGCGCCGCCGGGCCCCGCCAGCACACTCCACCAGTATAGAAGATAAATACAACAGCAGCAATGAGAGCCTCAATGTCGGTGAGTCCCATTATAATTTATTATCTATTATCCTTGGCTCTACCCGACCGAGTTTCTCCAGGGTATGCTTGGCTAAAATCGTTTAGAGACTAGAAGGAATGTGTATTTGATTACGCATTTTTATCGATTGTTGCGCAGTATGATCGATAATCCTAAAATTATCCGGAACATTGGTCTGTATGTTCCCGATAGTTACCTAAGACAGCGTCGACATAGATTGTTTCACATTCCTATACACAGGACCAACCTGCCGATGGTTATGCCTGTAGGAATAGCTACCGCTATGTTGAACAATATCTCATTGGATATTGATCTGTTCCATGTGTCTGAAGGAGTTTTCCGAAGCGGGATTCTTCTACACCTTTAGCAATAGTATTCTTGCTTTTTTCTATTTTTGTTAATGTATACGATTTAAATTTAAGTTTGTAATGTGTATGTTAATTATAAATAAATAAATTGAATTGAATTAACCACAACATAAACCAAATACACTTAAGATAAATTCAAGAATGATTTATTTTCAATTGGTCTGGGTGTTTGCGATGTATTTTTCGCATTTACCTTCCCTATCCTTTTTATCCTACCTGCAGACAAGCCTCTAAAAATAGAGACATTGCGGGTTATTCCTTTAAAAAATAGAAAAAAACAATCGATTTTTGGCAAGAAAATTTGCCAGTGCAAGAAATCATCACCAAGAAGTTGGAACAAGACTGCCCAAACACCACTTGGCTTAGTCAATAAAAACAAATACATGGATATATTTGGCTCAGGCAAATCAATACATACTGAGAAGTCGGAGTACATTTTTCCCGAACAGCACTCGGGCTCATCACTTTAATGCAAACTCCTTGCCCAAGTCACCATCGAGCTAAACTGGGAGCTATTTAGCTCTGTAATTTGTTTCTTCCATAATATGTTATTCAATAGTATTTTTTTTTCTTTAATTTAAATTCTTTTGCATTATACAAACATTACATAAATTAAAATACAAAAAATATGAATAAAATATAAATACAAATAAATATCCCACAAAGACATGGCCTGTGTGTGGGTAAACAATATAATTTAGGTCATATTCAAGGACACTGGCAAGAATACAATAGATATTATAAGAAGCAGAACTATAATAATAATTAACTAGGTTAATATATAATACAAAAAATACAAAATACTTGACTATCAGAAAACAAAAATTAAATTAAATTAAAAACTTAATAACAAAAAAAGATGAAAAAGTAAAAAGTTAGCAAGAAAAAGGAGCTTAAATCTGTCTCTTCAATAAACAATCTAAGCAAAATTTTAAATCTAAACAATTTGAATTGTTGTTTCAATTCTATGATAGTTATTTATCAGATGTGAAATATTAATATTGCATTATCATGTTTACAGGACGCCTACGATCAAATGCTCCGAATTGTATTCCCGAAACTCAGACCTTGGGCACCAGAGAAGTCCGCGTAGTAAAGCCAGTGAAGGGTGTTAAGTTTAAAGATGATCGTCTCGTTCTAGCGACTGAAAAAGGAGTTCCATTTTTAATTTTCTCTTCCATTTCCTATACAAAAGGACAAAGGCTAGGCAGGTATGTATCGAACCATTGTGATATTTAAGAAAAAAATTGTATTATTATTAGGGTGTGTATGAGGAGATGCATGAACGTGGAAGAGGCGAGGAATGTTTGCAAAGACAGAGTAGTGTGGCATTCTATTCTTTCCGCCTACCCCTGCGGGAAGCGGCGTGATGGTTAGTTAGTTAGTTAGTTAGTATTTTTTAACCCTTACTGGTCCAATGTCAAATCTCATTCGACATCGAGTTTTTCCTCTTAGGTCCCATGTTGGATGTTATTCGAATTTTTTTTCATCATTAGTATGTATTATTTATTTCAATTCCAAGCTTATATTTTTGCCACTAGTATCTTTTACAACAGTATGTGGAGCAGAGGACAAAGGATTTTTTCCAATTGGAATGTAACTGTCTACCTAGATTTTTTTTTAATTTTGGGGGACCGGAAAGAGTTAAACTTACTGATGATCCACTTTGCAGTACATAAACACCCTTTTTTATGTTTACTAATGTAAATCTTAACACGACTTATGATTCTACTATTTTTTGTGACAGCTGTTTCGCTTTGCAAGGGCATTATCTAAAAAAAACAGTCATAAAAATAAGACAATTTTTAAAGCAAGCAGTATAATTGGACTCTTCTATTATGTAGTGAGTGCAGTCCCAAATGTGCATCTTAGAAAAACGTTTCAAAGTGTCTTCATGGGGAAACAGCTGTCACAGAAAAAATGAGTAGAATCATGTTCTGAAATCCTACAAATGGCCAATTCAGCTAATAAACCACCGTTTGTTTGCTTATAACTTTCCCAGACCGGAGTTGAGAAAAGATGGAGTACGCAGACGTAACACGTCAGGACCACGTCCTCTCTCCTCCATTAATGATGTGGCTATCGATGCCTTTGACTTACTGGGCGTAGAAAGGGGAGAAAATGGACAAGAAATGTCATATGGAAATCTTCTAGTTCCCACCAAAGTCTTCTTCAAGAAAGATAATGAAAATATTGCAGAACTAGTACACTCTGGTGGAATGAACAAACACCCACATGTTGTGGCCAGGTAAGGATTAGTTTTAAATTAAAAATAAATATGTTTTTAAGCACATCAACTCCCGAAAAAATGTGTCTATTGATAAAATGAAAATATCCGTATCTAACTTGGACTCAATTATATAAGATTTATTGATTTGAACTGTGGGTTAATAATTCAGTGCTGTTAATAATTCCACGTTTATTGTAGTGACGTAATATGTATACCAAATCAAATAATTTATGCCATGGCTCCTTTGAATGATAAATTAATTAATTTCAGATACAAATGCATAAATTATTACCAACTAAGACCCTTTAAAGCTCTCGAAAAAAGCAATGATGCGTTTATATAACTATCATGTATAAATTGTCATTTATATTGTCATTAATTACACTTCAATTCCATATAAATTTAAGTTATATATAAACATATGGATACATACTATGTATCCATTCCAAAATAATATAAAGTTCTTTTCAAAACCAGTTGGAAAAATAGTATGTACCAATGTAAAAATGGTTAAAAACAAAGTTTTCGTTCGATTTATTTTTATAAACTACCATATAAGATGGAATAGGAATTTTGTTCATTCTTTTGTGTGTTTTTAATGGCTACTTTAATTTTCTTCTATAACACAGTGTGTCAAATTTCATGCCATCGTTTTATTGTTTGTTTGTATGTGTCGCTATTCATGTCTACAGTAGCGAGCAGTCAAATCGGAAATATTTGACTGCAAAAAATTTTTGGTTACTAAATTGGCACTTTTTTTTGTATATCATCTTTAAAAAGTGTTGCTTTAGAATTTGGACGTAAAAGCTATCAAGAAATCACAACAAAAAAAATATTATGTAAAACTGAAAATTTCTGACTGGAAAGATTTGACTGCTCGCTACCATATATCTTTTTTTATTTGTTTGGTTATAAGTTCATATAGTTTATCAGTCTTTTTAACCCTTCCCTTACGGTGCTAAAAACTTCCGTGTGCACCGGTGATATGTATTTTGTACACCATATGAAAATGTGGTTTAAAAATGGGAAAAATGTGAATATTCCTAAATTTTGCTTTTATTGACCATAGTTGAAATTAAAATGTAACAATTTTGTAATGTTAACTCTGAAAATTATCTGAAAACGAAAAAAAAGACATCACAAGTAACCGCAATAGCTAACGTAGCGACACGACCGCCGCGTAAGACGATCTGCATACTACTGGCGGAGTAAACAAACAGTTACGCAATGCGCGTATATTTACAATGCACGCCACACGTGCACACTCAGAAACGTTTGTGTATTGGTGATTTTATTCCCGATTTTTTTCACAAATTATTTATTTCCGTCGCTGCAAATGAATGACTTTATATTATAATACTTTCATATAATAAATAATATTGCGGAAGAATACAAAAATTCTGAATCCGTATCTATTATATTTTATATCAATATCCTCATTTGAAAAGTCGAGTAGTAAGTACATATCATCGGGAGGGGAAGGTTAATGATGCTGTAACTAAGATTTGTTGTGATATGTCTTTGCTTTAATGATATATACATATATATTAAAGAGTATCACAGTAACCTTCAAAAAAACTGTTTGTTGGCATTAATCACCACTTTACATTACAGAACCAAACTTTTGACCCGGCAGAAGGATAAGAAATGGTAATCATTAGTAACGTACCCGTTGTAGGCTTTTAACATTGTATAGATGTAAAAAGTAATAATCTGATGCCTAACAAATATTTTATCACTTGTATTTTGTAGGTTACTCAATCAATACTGATATTTTACCCACATAATAACAATTTAACAAACGTAATTGAAATATTATTTTATACTATGTATTATACGCAATGATACGCTTAGCTTGCTATAAATATGTAATATATTTGGTCTTGTATGTATTTTATATTGGGTTTCCGCAAATTTGTATTAATATATAATCCCTTCTGAAAACAAATTATCATCATTTAACCTATTGAATGCCGTCCAATTATGAGCTAAAGGTCAAGATGATGAAAAAGATCTTTCTAGATTCTCTAATGATATTTCCGTGTTTCTTTGTCCATCATTCAAATGGACAAATCCCGATTTATCGACCTTACAGACAATTTTTGAAAGTATATAATACATATTTACTTTAACAAGAAGTATAAATATAATATGTACTTAGAAACATTTAGAAATAAGTTCTGTCTACGTCATTACTTCCGTCTATGAAATAAGTGTAAATATAAATGTCTATCAAGTCGATAATTGGCGACAGTTATCATTGAAAGATGGATGACAAATTACCCACAACCTGCATGTTGTAATTATATTCCAGCCCAATGAATTTTCCAGTTTGTGAATGGAATTAAGTATTTTTTTTAAATATTGTAGTGCAAAAAAGTGCAAAGGCAGATATCAAATTGCTTATTAGTGTCTCTTTCACGCCAAGTGTACAATAAAATTATGTTTTTCTATGTGAAAAAAACCGCTCATAGTAATCTAGAATTTTCTTGTGATCTGATACAAAAATCTAATTAATTATTTCTAAGACTTGATAATATATAAAAAAAAGTTTCTGTCATAATTTTAATAAACGATATTCAAATTTAGCGTAAATAAAAAATCCTGAAAATGGATAGTCGAATTTAGATTTTTAGTAGAGAAGATGTTTTTTTTAAACTAATATCCTGCATTCTGGGTGTATTTCAAAATAAATTTGGATGGCAGAATAAGGCATATTTTATGTTTAATTTACTTTTATGAAGTTTTTAATTAAAATATATTTGATTTATTTATTTTATCTTTTATATATAAATACCGACCTTTTCTTGGCAGAACAGTGCGCTTACTTTGTAAGCAAAATCTGATGAGTGATAATAACTAAATTCTTAATTATTTCTGAATCAATTAAACTTATTAGTTCCGAAAAAGTTTTAAATCTGAATCTGAAATATTAGAGCAATATTATAATTGAATATGAGAAACAAACTCTCAATAATAAGCATATGTCAAAATGACTTGGATTGACTTACTCACTTTTTGCAGTATGCTCACGATATGAGACAATTTAAGAAGAATTATTTTAAAACATTCATAATTTAATTTACAGATTTTTTTTCTTTTGCATTGTTATTTCGTAAATTATCAATTGTTTACAATAAAAATATTAAATATTAATTTTGAACAATTTACTTTGTTATCCATAAATTAACAAACTTTAATTTTTATTTTTAATAAAATTTGAATATATTTGGCTCAATTAATTTAATACAATGTTCAATATGGTTTTCTTCAAACTGGCAAGAATAAGGTCCGTCTAAATTATGTTTATGTACATATGTATGAATATAAATATTATAATAATATTGATAATCTTAATGAAAAATAATTACAGAAGACTCTTCAATTTCGCTTTCTAGCAGCATGAAATTTTGTAGTTGTTTTCATACAGAGTGCATATATTGATAGTGTTTTTATTATGGGTAGTAATCTTTCAAAATAATTTTTTAAATAAAATAAAATAAAATATATTTAAAAATTCTAGCGGTGTGGTATTTGCAGTATCGGTGATGGAAAATAATAAAAATTGTAGAAGTTGTAGAAAAAAAACTTGTAGCACATGAAATGACTGATTTTGAATTAAAGAACATCCTTGAAAGGAAATGTCATCGAGTGAGAAAAAGTATCATAAAAGAAACGTAATAGTATCGAAGAATTATAGAGTTTACAACAGACCACAGTTTTTTCCGTAATGCGATGTTCTTGTAGGTTAGAGGCACTCATGTATTCAGTCCATGATGCTTGCAGCATCCTTCTTCAGAACCACATGTCTTGTTTGTGGTTTCTTCACCGTTACGGTCCATGTTTATGCATGACTACTGGTCTTATCAAGAGAGCCATAGTGTTTTTTAAATCTTATTTTAGTATTTTAGATGGTTTATACATGGCCATTCCCATTATTACAATACAACGTTTTTTGCATCTCCGACCCTCCATCGTTTTTTTTATTAAAGATCTTAGATGAATATATGATTAGTCTACTTGGCAGTAAAAAATCTGAGCTGTTTCCAGAGCATTATTGCAGTTATGGTCTACAATTTAATGGTTAACATTTTGATATTAAATCATAATAAAGTATTATTAATGTCTTCAACGTGGCTTATTAATTGATTAACTCTAGCATAAAGAGATCCTCTGGTGACACATCAGGTAAATGCAGAGGATACTGTATAATTTTGTAACCTAGCTCTGTTAATTTCTGCTTAGTTTTTAAACATCTTGATCTCTTTGCTACCTATAAATCGAGAGGTGAATATTTCAAACATTTACAGTTTACATACTCCATAAACTAAATGTTGTAACAGGTCAGTTTGCAGGTATAACATTTGCATATTTTAATTGAACAAAGCGTTTTTATATTCAGAATTGGTCATCACTTGTAGTACAACCTAATGCCAAATAATTAAAATAGATTACATTAGAAATACCTATTTCAGGTGCTTTTCTTATGAGTCTTCACAAAGGACAGCGATTCCATCATCTCCACCGCACACTCATCCCGGAGACAGTAAAGCTTTTGACTGGGAGGATTCCACCATACTAGCCCAGAAATCTGTATGTATTGTTTATTACTTTTGTACTTCAGACCCTTAAGTATAAAGGAGCAATGTTGAATAATTTGTTTATTATTATAGCTGCAGTACACCCCTAATATCTTAGATGATCCAGAGCTGATAGCTGGAAAACACCGTACTCTACTCACCTTTACATCCTACATGACATCTGTCATCGACTATGTGAGACCTCAAGATTTGAAGAAAGAGTTAAATGATAAATTTCGAGAAAAATTTCCTCACATCAAACTTACTCTCAGTAAGCTACGTAGGTAAGTACATACATATACTGTTTTTTTAACCTTAATTATAATATAAAAATATATATTCCATTCAAGAGAAAACACATCTAGAAAATAGGGACTGATGACGGACATTTTGTGTCCTTCATCAGTCCGGTGTCTTGTGAACATTAGCCATTTTGTGTCCTTCAGTTTAATTCATCAATAGCCTTCTGTACTACTTACTTCTTATGAATTATCATGGATTTGAATGTTGTAAAGATCCTCATCCAGTTTTCTAACATCTTGTTGTTATATATGTAGCTGTTTACTCATTATACAATGTTATTATATTTTTAAATAATTCTCAAATTATCATGTATTATAAAATATTTTTTTTTTAGTATTAAACGCGAGATGAGAAAAATCGCTAAGCAGGATTGTAGCGGAGTGGATCTCCTCACGGTTGCTCAGGGTTATGTTTACTTTGAGAAGCTGATTTTAGCAAATCTCATAAACAAAGATAACCGAAAACTGTGCGCTGGCGCTTGTTTACTATTGTCAGCTAAACTGAACGACGTCAAGGGAGAAACCCTCAAATCTTTGATAGAGGTGAGCTATATATCAGTACGCTATTTTTACCTTATTTGTTTTATGTAACAAGGTCAACCACTAGACTACCAGGAATTGCTATTTAATAGTTTATACACATTATCAAATGTATTGTTTGAACAAAAAGTATAATGGGCCCCCTTTTTTTAGCGAACTGAGAGTGTGTTCCGCCTAAATCGTAAAGACTTACTGAACTGCGAGTTTGCTGTACTCGTGGCGCTGGAGTTCGGGCTCCACGTACCTCCCCACCAGGTATTCCCACATTACCAGCGTCTCATGCACGAGTCCTGACCTAATTAGCCCGGAGAATGGACTCCCATAATTCCCGTGCAATGTACTCTACCTCCACCAGCACCCTAAGTATGAGTTCCTCGGTTACTGTCTGTAGAAATTGGATTCCGCTCACCGCGCAAGTGACCTCAAAAGACTAGCTGTGCTTAATGCGTAAGTCCTGAGCTTATTATTGGTAGATTGAGCTCCACACTTTTCACACAAGACTCAACGAGTCCTTACGAATCTTGGACTTCAAATAAAGTAAATTTTATTTTTATCTAAAACCAACCAAATTATGTACCAAATACAAATTTTACTTCGAGTGTAACACTTGATTATTTTTTTACAATTTATTATTTATCTTTTATCATTTTGAATGAAAAAAATAAGACGTTATTGGGAGAATATCCCACATATATTATATCTAAAGATGGAAAGCGGTTTATTTTCCCTAATATTTGTACTTAAGACAGTATTATCTCTAATTGTTAGTTTAAAAAGTTCTGTATAAATTATATAACTCTTGAATATTGTTTTATTGATCTGCATGTGATGTTCAACTAAAAGTATGTGCCAGTTTAATAACTGTAACCATTGGTGATAATTTTGGAAACAGACTGTTATGTTTGGGGAATATGTTTGTGGCGATTAGGGTATAAAAAACATATGGGAAACCCCATCCCTAGCTTTTATCTATGCGCTCCCGTCTTGCGACATTAATACTACTATTGATATACAACATATTCACTGCAAATGTACATATTAACAAGCAAACATTTACCAATTATTTCAAAAAAATTCATAGCATAAATAAGGATTTTATTTTGATTAAAGATAAGAATAATATCTCCAAAAATGTCATTTTCTGTCAAAGAGAAATCATAATTGCTTCTGTAACAATCAATTTTTCTCATCAATAAGGAACATACTAGGAAATGCTGACAAGCTAATTGATCGATCTCAAAACATTGCCATTGTACAAAAGTTAAGTGTGTGGACTTAATCTGATTGAATTAACTTGACACCACAATAGTAGAGGTCATTATCTGTCTTGGATACAGTTCTAATAGTTTTATTCATAATTCAGATTTTAAGTAAGAAATTATTACATTTACAATTGTCATATCATAATTTCTTTGGTCTTCTTTAATCTCTATGTAATTTACAGCATAGCTGTATCATAGATCCTAATACGTCACAAATGTATTCCCCTGTTGTTGAGTTATTAAGTTGGGTACTAATACTAATACATCAAACATATACGTGTATAAAAAAATCAATTATCTAGCTGCTGCAGATTATTTTTGGTTGAATCACGCATAGTCAACGATGTAGTAGCATTACATAAAGGTGATATAGTAAATAAAATGTAATATTTTCTCAATTGTTTTATTATAATCACAACACATTTATAGTTATATTCCTATCATTTAAAACAGCGTGAATATTACCCATTTTCCCTAAATGTGGAAATGTATAGTTTCCTAAAGAGTGCGATTCCTCCTGTTCATAAACAGAAACATTAAACGAGCCATTTTCTGAAGACGTTTCAAATGGCACAGTGACCTCCGAATATAGAGGACTGCCGGCGGGGAACAAGCAGATGTTAGAGTCTCCGTACTTGGCATATATAGGAGAGGAGATACAGTCCACTTCCTCGTGCACGGCCTTCAGGTTGAGGTCCGGCAGCGCGAGGAGCAGCGCCGCCTGGCGCGCGCACCCCTGCGCCACCACTTCGTCAGGGCTGATCCCCGACAATAGCTCGGCCTCCGGGAACAGGGCGGCCACGGCAGCCTGCAACTTGGGAATCTTCATACTCCCTCCGCACAAGATGATTTTATCAATTTTACTCCGCGTGGCTTCATCTTTTAGAATACTATGTATCGGGCTCATATAGGCTGACAATTTGGGAGTAATCAGATTATCGAAGCGAGCCCGGGTGACATTCTGGCTCCAGTCGACACCTTCGTACAGAGATTCGATGAACACGTGGGAAGAACTCAAAGTGGAGAGAACGTGCTTGCAGTTGTCGGCGTGGCGGAAGAGCTTGCTCATGGCCCGGCGGTTCTCTTGCGGGTTGAGTTTCCACTTCTGATAGAACTCGGCGGCGATGTAGTCGGCGAGTTCGCGGGTCAGGGTCTCCCCGCCTATGTGGGCGTCGTGCGCGCTGCCCTCCACGCTGTACATGCCCCCGGCCACGCGCAGCACGGTGGCGTCGCACGAGGTGCCCCCGAGGCGGTACACGAGCACGCGCTCCTCGCGCGGCGCCGCCTCCCCGACGCAGTGCGCGAGCAGCGCAGCGGCCGGCTCGCTGACTACCTGCAGCACGGTGAACCCGGCCAGCTCGGCGGCCGTCATGAGCCGCTGCCGGCTGGACTCGGACCAGTGCAGTGGCGCGGCCAGCACGGCCTGCAGCTCCCCTTCCGTCACCACGGAGTGACTCGCGATGCTGAACATCTTCCCGAAGAGCTTGGACGCTATGTCGTCCGGCGTGAAGGTGGCGATTTTATTGGGTAACTGGAATTCGTATTTGATCACATTATCGTAGCTTATTATTTTACAATCGCTCGCCGCGACAAAACTTTCGGTTTCAGAATCCGTAATGTCATTATTAAGAAGACGTTTGTTGTTGGTGATTGTGGGTTTATTTCTGGACTGTCCAGCCTTTGCGGATGCTCCGATTTCCCATTCTGTTTCAGTCAAGGCCAGAACCGCCGGAGTCACCCGATCACCCAAATCATTGGCGACGACTTCAGATTTTCCATCGTTGTTTAATACTAAACAAACGGAGCTATTCCCTAAAGAAATTCCAAAACACGCAGACATTTTCACTTTGTAACCTCAAATTGTAGGTATTCAAATTTGGATTAAATAGTTATAGTTTCACATTTAAAAACAACTTTATACAATGATTGTAGACGTTTCAACGATAATAAGTTAATTAAAAATTATTTATAATTTTAAACTAATCTCAAACCGTCCATGCTTCAAAAGCACGTCAAAATTTTTAGGGACGACCACAGATGACGATAGACACAAACTAATTTAATGCCAGAGACAATCTGTACTCGTACTCCATAGATTTCAATCACACCAAGGTAAGTACTTAGACCGTGGTTCAAAGTAGAAACCCGTTTTTTTGGAAATAAATTCGCATTTACTAGCCCTATTATATTCAAATAACTTCCCAGAAGTAACGAGTTACTTCCAGGTTTCATAAAACCCCCTCATAAAAAAATACCATATAATAATTTGAGGATTTTCGTTTTAAACGTGTTCCTGATTTTAAAAAAAAGATAATTATTTGAGTTATCAATAAAAAATAAATGTGGTTTCACTAGATTTTAGGTGGTGTAATATTCCATGAAAATAAATAGATTAATAAATTTCGAAGGTTAAAAAACAAGGCTAAAACAATATAATTGAGCCCCGAAGTAATGAATATACATTGGGTTAGTAGGCTTATCGATTTGAGGTGTTTAAAAAATTGTAATTTTTGACAATCTTCCGTAAAAGGTTCGAGTGGAAAATATAACTAAATCTCTGGTTCTGAAAGGCAAGTGGTTTAAGAGCGCTTGTGCACTACAAGAATTTTACCGTTCGCCAGTCCAATAAAACAAATGATTGGCTTGTGCTTTTGGCCGTTTTTCTTGGATCGGTGATCTTCATCGGTGCGTGATCACAGTGCGCATAAATTTAATCACGCTTAACTGTTGTAGTCACTATTATGTTAAAAAATCTTTCGCATCTTTTGATTCAAAAGGTCTTACCAATTTCAGACATAATGCAATTATAGGTTGAGTAATTAAAAAAGCTATGTTATCAAAGCCTTTTTAATACTCAACCCATGTGACCCACGAAATGGATATTTTAACCTACTAATTGTACCCACTTGCTAAAAAGGTTCACTATCTCTGAACTAGGATATAATAACTCGACACTGGCTAGATCACTCAAGATGGGTGAAAAGCCAATAAAAAGAAGAAGAAGAAAAAAGAACTAGGATATAATCTTTGCCATAGACTATAGAAAAATATATTTGTATAATTATTTAAAGGGATTGGAAAATTTGATAGGTGGATTTTTAATTTACATTATTTTTAAACATTTCTTGTCAAAATGAGTATCAGGAACACAACCGAAAGAGCGTTGGAAATGTTGAAATCATTACCAAGAGTAGCTCTATCAAATATAAGAGATAATCCTGGATCGAAAATTACGGTACGTTTGAGGTTATGTTCATACATTATTCTTATGTTGATTTTTATGTTTGTACATGATAAACATTTCGAAAAAATTCACGTTTAAATATAATATTCACGTTATTTACACCTGCTTCTTAAAATCAAAGTCTTTTGTCAAGTGTGATATTTGTAATAAAAAATGACCTATGAGTAACCCCAGGACAACGTAGGGCCGGTAAAGAATAATTGCAGTAGTGATGCAGCAGTGATAATATTTGGGATACTGGATAATTGTTCTCCGTTGAAAAATTTTGTATCTGGAAATTTACACTTGGATTCTGTCACGTTTTGCAATAAATTATTGAATCCATTGCAATGTTATTAAATAATATAATTTATACATTCCTTCTCATTTCTTTCCACCCAGAGCGAAAATGGTTACCATAATGGAAGGAATGCTAGAACCAATAAATGTCGACATCATGTACTTCTTGAAAGAGCCTGTTTACTGCATCTTTTTTATTTTTAGTTTTAGCATCTAGATGGCCGGGTATTATTTGAGATGGATAATATTTTCCAATTGTTTGCTTATTGAATTGTTGGGTAATATATCCAAAATTAAACAAGGTTTATTGGATTGAATTCTACATTTATTTATGTATGTGATTTTTTTAAATAACGTTTTGTAAACCAAGTGTGTAATTTGTGGTTTCAGAGGAAAAGGGGCCGTGGACAACACAGGGGTGACAAACATGGAGAGGGGGGGAAAACTTGCCACCAGAATTACATGAGGCTGGGATATGAAACTGGAAATAATCCTTTTTATCTGAGATTTGGTTACGAGCCCTACTACAAAGGACACCAGTAATTTATTCTTATTTAAGATTTTAGAGTTTGATGTCAAACAACTTACAGCAAGCAAAACTAACAGTCTAAATTCTTAAATGTAAATGATTTTAAGGATGTTCAGTAAAAACTTAACTTAATTTGAGCAATGACAATTCAAAATGATAAGATAATTATATATGAAGTAATGGAATTAAAATTATGAGAAATTACGTTTAAAAGAATAGAGAGGACTGTTCATTTAATTTTATTTGAAATACCCACTTTAATCACTGTTTTTGTTATTTTGCCAATAAAAATATATGGATTTTCAAGATTGCAATTTCGAATAAAGGAATTTTCACTTTTTAAAGTGGTTGCAAGAGTATTTTGTCTTAGAATAAAATTTAAATTGTGTTATCTTGAAATTGAGTTGTTCTTCCGCTGCGGTTGTCGATTTTTAAATATTTTAAGAATTCTTTTTTATTGCAGTTTAAGGCGACAATATCCACCTCTTTCGATGATGAAACTTCAAACAATGATAGATACAAATAGATTGGATGTTACAAAACCTATAGATCTAACATCGCTCATTAATACGGGGCTATATATGATGAGACCAGAAGACAAGCACTTTGGGGTTCACTTGACAGACGAGGGGGCCGATCTGTTCACGAGTAAAGTAAATATCGAAGTGCAATGGGCGTCAGAGCCCGTCATCGCAGCCATAGAGAGGAACGGGGGAGTGATCACGACTGCGTACTACGACCCGCACAGCCTGCAGGCCATGCAATACCCTGAAAAGTTCTTCATGAGAGGCACTGCCATTCCCAAGCGCTTGCAGCCGCCACCCGACGCCGTGGGGTACTACGCCGACCCGGCCTTCCGAGGATACCTGGCTGACCCTGAACAGATCTCCCAGAAGCGCTTGATGCTAGCGCAGAAATACGGTTATGTTCTTCCCAAAATCGAAGAAGATCCCGATTACAAGATGCTCGTAGAGAGGAAAGATCCTAGACAAATATTTTATGGTTTAGAGCCCGGGTGGGTTGTGAATTTAAAAGAAAAATTAATCCTCATACCGAAAGATGAAGAGATTCGACAATATTACGTCTCGTAGACGTGTGTTATTTTATATATATTCTGAATAGTTCTTAATAAATTAGTTATGTTACAATAAAACAGTTCAAAATAAATTCTTTGTTTAAACTGACTAGCTTTTAGATCAATTTTTTTTGCTTTATTCTTATTTTTTATTATTTAATAATGGTAGTTGTCTATTGTGCAAATTAAATAATTCTTTAGATAGTATAAAAAAGAAAACTGAAATATTCCAATAAGGTCCTATTGGAAACATCTAATTTGGTTTTCTAATAACGAAATTTGTTTTCTTTCTATTTTGACACCACTATTCCAGTTTTTAAGAACTCTTTGTATGGTCTGACATGTTCAAGTTAACACTGCATGCATTTGATGCATTGACTAATGCACCGTTGTTTGTGGATTAGGGTTTGAATAAAAATATTTCCCAATTTGGGTATATAGTTTATTTACTGTAAAAACTTCTAATACAATACATGTAGGTATCAAAAATTACATATGCAATATACACTTAAATTACATCAACGAGTTTCCGTGTTGTTTGGTTTTTGATAGCCAATGTCAACAATAAAAATAATTTAAAACAATTGTTAAAAAATTACCATATAACTCACTCCTTTCAAGAACGTCATATATATAAAATCGTCAATTTTCAGTTGTGCATGTTTTCAGAATGCCCAGAAAATGTACTATATCCCAGCAAAAGTTGGATGTTTTTAACTTAATATTTACCCGCTACAGGGCAGAAAGTGTTATTTTGCATTTTGAAGAAAAGGTATTGTTTAATTATTTTCTTAAATATCCTTAATTTATTCAAATGGAGAAAAAACCTTCAGGTTATACCTAAAAAGATCTGTTGTACAGTAAAAAGTTCAATAAGGGCTTGATATTTATTTTAAATATATTTCAAAACATTAAAAACGATCTGAAAAATCTAGTTTTTTGATATTTGACGTTGTTGAAAGGAGTGATCGATTTGTATTTTTTAATGATTAATAAACCAGATATTATGTTAGGTACCAAATAAAAGACAAGTTACACCATTGAAAACAAAATTAACACATTAAAAACTACAAGATCTAGTACAAGATCACTCAGCGTCATTCACTTTAGATCACTGGTTCCCAAAGTTTTAAGCCCAAATCCCGTATTGAGCTAGTGATAATCTATTATTTAATCAAATGTATTAAATGATTCAATACATTTCATTCTTACGCACATTTTGTAAATGTATTCACATTTTCTCAAAAGAAAAAAAGCCAGTCAAAAGGCATGCTGGGTATGCAAAAGACCACATTTCTGTAAAACTGTTAACCCACAATACTTTATTTTATTACTTTTCAAATGTGCATATTAAATTAATTGCATTTTAAAAATAACAAATAAGAAGTTATTTAACATATCTATATTGATTTTAAAATTAAATTAGTGTTAGTTTAAAAGCATTATAGAAAAAGTGCCCGGTTTAAAGACAGATTCTCATGCAAAAGAAGAAAAACAAATCTGCCTTTATAGGCACAGCAAATAAATTCTCAACAAATCATATTTTACTGATCGTTTCCGTTTTAAAATACACAATAAGTAATTATTTTTTTATTCAATACAAAATATAATACTTTAAAAACTCCACACATTTTTACTATCAGAACTTCAACATTGATAAACATAACATTATTTGCTCATGCACAGTAATGAGTTAATATATCATAACTAACAACAATTTTACATGACAGTAATCATATTTACTGTTATTCAAAAGATATTAAACTATGCACAAAGAACAAAATGGCTGCCTAAGTTCCAAAACTTATTTAAGAAACAACAAAAAAACATTTTTGCTTCACTGAATACATATATTTTTTTGTCAATAAAACTATAAAGGGCCTCTTAGAAGGGCGATAAATCATTGCGATATATCGGCTAGTCTGGCATGATTTTATATTGCCTACACAAAGCCGATTTCTCAGCATTCAATCTAATTTTTCCTATACTTACTGTATTTTGTTCTTATAATAACTTTTTCACCTAATCTATCTACCAATATTGAAAAAAAAATATGTTTAAAAATTATTGCTATTATATAGTTACATATTCGATGTGCTCGACTTAATTGCTTATTTGATGGAAAAAACTGGATTTATGCAATTACACACTGAAGATAAATATGTATATTTTTTAAAAACAAATATGTATAGGCAAATGGTGTACATGTATGAGATTCTTCCTAAAGGTTTATAAAGTGTATATTTCCAAACTATATCTATGATTTTACATGATACTGTTGGCATTAAACCTCAAATACCAATGAAAATTTATTTAAAATAAGTGGATTATTGAGAATTCATTAATTCAAGCATATAAACTTTATGTATTTCACAATATATTAATACAATTTTGAATAAAGATCAATATTAATTGTTGAACACACATAATTTCGGGCTGAAATTCATATCTTCATAAGTTGAAAAACAAAAGAAAACTAATACAATAAGATGCGTTTGTCAATTTGTTTGCGACATATCGGGCATACGGTCATGCGATCACCGCACATCTGGCACATGCCGTGACCACAGAGGAAGATCATGTTCTTCAAGCGGTCCAAGCATACCGGACACATGGTCTGAAACAAGAAGCAAAAAAATTCATCATTTTTACTACAAAATTAAGTAACTGAGGCAGCATAAATGTGTGATTCTGATCCTATCTGCACTTGATGGTACATAGGGCACAGTATCAAATAGACACCGATCATTAATTAAATTAATAAAAGGTGATCAGTCCTGCACTCCAGTGAAGTAGCTCAAGGTGAAGGGATAATGGCTTTAACGTTAGGGTACTTGGGGTTGCATCCCCATACCCAAGTAAGCGTGTATAATTAACTAATGTGCAAGAGTCTCTCGATGTAAATATCGAAGGAAAATCGGTCAAAAAATGACTAGAAATGAAAGGTGTAAAGCAAAAATCCCTTTTTTCTTGAATATTTAAAGAGTTAAATTAAAAAATTAACAATAATTTACTTATTCAACAAAAGTTTTCACCTTTGAAATTTGTACATTTATTTTTATTTTAATTTGATTTATCATAAACTGGAAAGTTTTAATTATGCACGGAAGCGCTCATTTATACTCTTTTTTGATAAACCGTTTTACTAACTCTGACTCTTATGAATTTATATTTTATAATTGATTTTCTCAGTCACAAGTACTTATGAACATTTTGGGGTTTGAAATGAGGCCGGCACAGAAGGTAAAAATAACTTTCCTGTCTAAGGATCAATCGATCGAATGGGTAGAAATACCTTTCCTGTCCGAAGTGTGTAAAAACCATGCCCTCTAAAAAAATATTTGGTAAAAAAAACAATGAAAACTTCTTCATGAAAATTCTTCAAAAAAACAAAAACTTCTTCATGAAATTGGGACAAAACAGAGCAGTTGTTAATTCTCTATTCCATAAATGTCAGATTGGCGGAAACATTTAATAGAACTTAAAACACGCACAAAAAGTTAATATACTAAGTGCAAATTTTCTAGACTCTAATAAACTGGTAATAGTACCTGCTCCTTGATATCTTGTAGTTGCTGCTGGAGGCGTTGCACGTCAGAGTTGGCGGGAGGGGGTCCTCCCGCAGCAGAGTGCGAGGTGTCGCGGGACCCGTTGTTCATGAGCCCCCCTCCTCCGCTGCCCCCGGCAGCTCCCTCTCGGGGGGCGCTCGCATTCTGGGGCTTGGCCGCTATCTGCGCCAGGTTGCTGACGTCAGGGTTCACTGCAAAATAACATTTGGTTTTTTGATATATTGGTGAAATTTGAATAATTGAATCATTATAAACACTGCTTTACCCGTTTGATCCAGATGTACCAAATCTAGACAAAAAAATTTAAATCCGCTTTTTGTTCAAATATTTCTTGGGATAAAGGACTAATAAACGATAAATCACAGCTTAAATTTCTTTAAACATTTCTTTAATTTTTTTTTTCTTAAAATATCGTTTTTGTATTGAAAAAATTAGTTTTTCTTTGAACTATATAAACAGTTTTGAAAAGAAAAGAGTTATTGAAAGGTAAGGAGTTAAAAAAAAATATATAAATATTTTTTCAATTAATATATTCTTTTGTCCGCCTCCGTAGTGTTTTTGTCACGCTCGGCTACCGTTCTGGAGGTCCCGGGTTCGATTCCCAAGGGGGGTAAAAATAAATATAAGTAATTTTTTCACTGTAATATTTATTCAATACTACCATGGACTGGTACCTGAAGCGGAGGGCTGATCACCTTTCCTTCATGTGTAAAACGATCATGATAACACTGCGTTTATAAGACACAGTGCCCTATGCACCATTGGGGTGCGGATAAGAGTTTTATTATTATTATAATATATTTTTTAAAAAAGAGTCAAATTCTTATGTTTATTTTTTTTAAAACATTAAGTGCAGAAGGACGTCCAGACCATGTGATTTTAGTGATTTAAGCGTTTGAGATCTCGGCCTTAAAGATACCATTTGGGTGAATAAGGTGAATGAATTATCAGGGTATCATTTCTCCAGGGTATGCTTGGCTACAATAGTTTAGAGACTAGAAGGAATGTGTATTTGATTACGCATTTTTATCGATTGTTGCGCGGTATGATCGAAAATCCTGAAATTATTCGGAACATTGGTCTGTATGTTCCCGATAGTTACCTAAGACAGCGTCGACATAGATTGTTTCACATTCCTATACACAGGACCAACCTGTTGATGGTTATGCCTGTAGGAAGAGCTACCGCTATGTTGAACAATATCACATTGGATATTGATCTGTTCCATGTGTCCGAAGGAGTTTCCCGAAGCGGGATTCTTCTACACCTTTAAGCCTTCTTGCTTACTTTTAATATATACGCCTTGAATATTGTTTGTTATGTATAAATTAATTTTTTGTTATTGAATAAATTGAATTGAAAAATTGAATCAGCTGAAAGCATCTGTGGATTGGCGCATAATCTCGTGACGAAAGATGAGTCCGGTAATGAGAATCGGTACTCTACCGAGTAGGGACGCATCTACTGCATACTACCCTATGTAGTATGTAATGTATACGTATGTAATATGTAATTAGTTACCATTTATGTTGCAGTTGTAGTTGGCATCGCTGGTGGAGGCGACAGGTGCAGGGGTGGGGGCGGGGGCGAGCGGGGCGGCGGGGGGCTGCGAGGAGACAGCAGTGGCTCCCGCCACGGAGGAGGCGGCCAGGGGGGTGCGGCACACCACGCACTTGCGCATGAGAGGGGCGCAGGAGCTGCACGCGCACACATCCCCGCACGGCTGGAAAACCACGGTGGCCAGGGCTTCGGAGCACACCACACACTCGCTCACCTGAAACGAGAAACCAAACATCTTACTGAAACACTGTCCACTACTGTTCCTTCTTTTTTTCTTCTTTCTTTTTTTATGTCCATCGTTTGTTCGGATTGTGATAGGCTTGTGTCAAGAAAAATATATGTATATGTGTGTATGTGTGTATATGTGTATGTGTATATACGTATATATATATAACGTGGTAATATTTTCCTTTTGAAAATTAAGTGTAAATAATATGTAAAGTGGGTGTATAATAATAAAATAAACAATGTGTTGCTTTGTAATTTAAGTTTATGCTTAATTTATCTTTATAACAATTTTTATATCTATCTATCTATCTGTCTATCTGATTCTGACAGTTAATAATATTATCGGAAGTCTTTTGTTTTATTCTGAGCGACGCATGCGGCATCTGGTGGTAGAACTGTTTTGTGTAGGTACTATTTGTAAGTACTTAATAAAATGTATAGGTAGGTACCTAGTTATTTTATTATATCTCCCCCCTTGGGGATGAAAATTCATAGTAAAATTTTCACTCGTCCTCCGGATCATCTTCTTGTAGTGAAGGAACTGGTATAAGTTTAGTGATATGATAAAAAAAAATTCTTTCTTTCTTTTTTCCTTCTTTTTTTGTTTCTTTCTTTCTTTTTTTTTTCTTTTTTCCGTTCTTTTTTTCCTTCTTTTTTTTGTATTTTTTTCTTCTTCTTGACCCTTTTAAAGTAGACACAGTTTTTTTTCAATCCATTTGTTTTTTTCTTTTGAATTCCTTCATTTTTATTCTGATCTCTTAAAGTATCTTCTAATTTAACCAAATTTATAACTTTTAATTGTTCATCTGCATCTTCATTCGAGTTTAATCCTGGATTCCTGCTTAGACAATCTACTTCTAAATTCTTCTTTCCTGGAGAATATTTTATTTTATCTTTCGTAGAAGTTTTTTCTACTTTATTTTTATTTTCATTTTTCAAGCACTGTTTCTGTGTTATTTGTATGTCTTCATTTTTATTCTGATCTTTTAAAATATCTTCTAATTTAACCAAATTTACAACTTTTAATTGTTCATTTGCATTTTCCTTCGATTCTATTACTGGATTTCTGCTCATACAATCTGCTTCGAAATTCTTCTTTTCTGGAGTATATTTTATTTTATATTTTGTAGAAATTTTTTCCACATTATTTTTATTTTCATTCTTCAAGCACTGTTTCTGTGTAATTTGTAAATCTTCATTTTTATTATTAATCTTATCATCCTCCTTTGTTTTAAACCAGCACGTTGCTTCAGAGTGATATCGAGTTCCCTTATTTAAATTTTCACAAATCTTACATGGACTTTTATCTTTAATTTTATCACTAGTTCTTAGATTTCCACGTCTTCTTTGTTTATCTTCTAATCGTTTTCTTTGATCATCTTCTAATTTTTCTCTCTCACTCCGAACATATTGTAGTAATTGTTTTAATACATCTAATGTTTCATAATCCATTTCCAATTAACAAAATTGTCGTTTTATAACGTGGTAATATTTTCCTTTTGAAAATTAAGTGTAAATAATATGTAAAGTGGGTGTATAATAATAAAATAAACAATGTGTTGCTTTGTAATTAAAGTTTATGCTTAATTTATCTTTATAATAATTTTTATATCTATCTATCTATCTGTCTATCTGATTCTGACAGTTAATAATATTATCGGAAGTCTTTTGTTTTATTCTGAGCGACGCATGCGGCATCTGGTGGTAGAACTGTTTTGTGTAGGTACTATTTGTAAGTACTTAATAAAATGTATAGGTAGGTACCTAGTTATTTTATTATATATATATATATGTGTCGTTACTTGTGAAAGGGATCCGTAATAATAATCCGAGTGTCGATGAATAATGATTGAGTGGAAATGCGATGCTGACCATTCTCTGTAAATGTCTTTGCACTATTCCATGTCTGTCTGCTGTGCTGGTCTGGGCTGTGGGCGTCTGTGTATCGGCCAATGTCGGGTCGGAATCGGATCTAGCTGACTAATTGAACTAAATACTAATCCCTTTCACTGCCTACACCAGGGTACTTCTAGAAAATTTGGTGACGGATTTACAAAATTGTATTTATTTAGATTGGCAGTGACAGGTATATTGAAAGCTTTTAAATGTAAATTCACAGTAAAATCGGGGTATGATTTTATATTGTTTCACATTTTCAATAAATTTCGCAACTTTGATCAACAAAAAAAATTGCTTTGCAAGAGCAGATATGTCAGGAAGCCTAGATGCTTCTGTATCAGATCTGGGCATGCGGTGGGACAGCTTTCAATGTCCACTACTGTTCTATATCAAAACTATTCGGCTGTCCAAACTCAAAACGCAGTAAGGGACATTTTTTTGTAGTACGTTTTTTTTGCATTTTTGGACTAAGTAGATTCTACTTAGTCCAAAAATGCAAAATAAACGTACTACAAAAAAGATGTCCCTTACTGTGTTTTAATTTTGGACAGCCGTATTGCAAAGGGCACCATGTCTGATCAACACAAATTATTAACTATATGAATGCAATATGACTAGTCTCGAAACATATATTATGGGATACAGATGATGTAACTGAAGGACCTCAGGGTGAAATACAATACCACTATATGGAAAAAGATATAGAGGATAAACAGTGGGTATGATAAATTAAGAGAGGAATGCAAAATATCAGTAATGACTTGGGCACTTGGGGTTGCATACGAGTATGAAGAAGTTTGTAGGGAGTCTCTGGCAGTCAACTGTATACAGTTTACTATAATATTTTATTTCAATAATTGATTCGGCAGTCACTTTGTGGTAAAATCTATCCATTTTTAATTAATGTTTTACTTAGTAAATATCACTATTTCTTAAAATCTACTGTGATTGTGTTTATTACGGTGTTTGAAAAAGATGCGGAATGCATCGAAACACGTGTCACAGTAGATTTGAAGAAATAGTGGTATTAACTAAGTAAAACATTAATCAAACAAAATATTTTATATCTGACATAAGGGATCGAATGCAGAGTGGACACCGCAGTAACAAAAAACGTGCTAAGAGTGTCAGAAATGAAGACTCTAAGGAGCATATCTGGCAAGAGTATACGAGAAAGGATAAGGAACACCAGGATAAGAGAAATATGCGAGATCGAAGATGTAGTTGGGTTGGAAAGGCAACGAAGAAGACAATGGTATGTGAGAACAGTGGAATCTAGACTCCCCCACATTACATTGTACGGCCAAACCCAAGGCAGACGATGAAAAGAGATGGATTGACAGCTGGGAATCAACATCGCAGGAGGCTAATCCCTCTTAAAAACAGACCACAAGGCATACACCAAAAAGAAGAAGATATCTGTATGGTTTGAGGAAAGTGATTAAGGGAATAGTTTTGTGCAAGATGAAGAGTGTAAATGGGATTCCCTCTCCCTTAAATTCACTCCAAGACTGAGAGAAATGAAGCCGAAGCATCCCCGAAGATTCAGATATCTATGGAAAATATGACGTTCAGCTTTAATCAAGACTAGGAATTCTTCATCCAAAACAATTTATTATCGTAAACGTTAAACTGACCTTAATTCTGTTGACGACAGTTTCTCGACACAGTAGGCACTTCTTGACCCTCGGAGCGCAAGCTCCACAGCAGGTGATGTGGCCGCAGGGCTGGAACATGGTGTCCTTCTTGAGGTCGGAGCATACCAGGCACTCGTCCACAGGAGGAGGGGCTGCGGGCAGGGTGCCCACGGCAAGGGGGGCCGCCCCCTCCCCGCTGGGCCCCGCCTCCATGCCCTCCCCGCCGCCCGCTGCCTCGCCTCCTTCCGTGCCTTCCTTCAGGCACGTGGAGAGTGCCTTGCAGAGGTTGGGGTCGGGACACAAATCCAGGGGAGTTTGGCCTGAAAAATATTATTTCATTACTTTAATAGCGGTTCTTCATGTCTGAAGTTCTTGACCACCGTGTTATCGTTACATATCGGAACAGCACTTGTCCACTTGACACCATGCCACTCACAAGTAAAAAGCCTTTTACAAACTTTGAATACTGCAAAGGGTTTTTAAAAAAATAAATTAAACCCTTATCCGCACCCCAATGGTGCGTAGGGCACTGCTTCATATAGACGCAGTGTCATCTTGATCGTTTTACACATAAAGGAAAGGTGATCAGCCCTCCGCTTCAAGTACCAGTCCAGGGTAATATTGAATTAATATTACAGGGAAAAAATCACTTATATTTATTTGACCCCCCCTGGGAATCGAACCCGGGACCTCCAGAACGGTAGCCGAGCGTGCTGACCATTACACTACGGAGACGGACAATACATGATTACGAGTACATGAAGGTAGAATAGGAAGACCCCAAAAGAGATGAGAAGAATCCGTCAGACAGATCAAATCAAATCAAGATCAAAGAAAGCAGATAATTAGATTATTAATTAAGTGAAAATGTACCCTTCTTGTTCTTGACACCAAGGTCAGCTCCGCGAGCCGCCAAAAAGATGGCGATCCCAGCTGAGGAGCGCTTGTCGGCAGCTTGCGCTCCGAGACCCATCAGCAGTCTCCCGACATCCTGGACGTCCTGCAGCTGGCGGAGCTGGGACAGCGTATGGTGGCGCAGCGCTTCGTGCAGCGGGGTGTCGCCGTCCTTGTCGCACACGTTCAGATCAGCCCCGGACGTCACGAGCAGCTGCAACCAATGATTCGAGAGTCATTATGATAATGATAATTTATACAGACATTGTGGCATCGCAACATTCGCGACTGGACCGAGGTAAGAGTGGTGGAGTAGTTATTATCGACGGGGCAGGATCACTAACCCTTTTTTGAGTGATTGCCTACTTTATGAGGACCTTACAGGTCACAAACAGAAGAAGATATAGCCTATTTTCATAAAATACTACCCGAATGGCGCTTCACTGTGATTTAATTGGGGGAAATGAGTTTTCAAGCGTTTCGAACAGAAAACGACCCGTTATTTACGGTGGAGGAGATTGAGGACATATTATCCAACATCAATCCAGAGAAGGCGCCCGGTGAGGATTTCACCATTTCACCGCGGACGTCTGACAGGTCACTAGAATTAGGTATGAACAACGCATGTCTCAGACAGAACCACTACCAAATTCCATGGAAAACAACGAGGGTCATAGTCATACTCATCATAACAGGTAAGGATAAACTTCAAGACTTAAAGTTCTACATACCGATCGGACTCATTTCGGTATTAGGAAAAGTAGGTACTCGAAAAGATGATGATCAATTGGATCAACGATTTTCGATTATCACCGAAACCGGAAATACACATGAACGGAGTCCGTTTGAAATTCGTGGACCATTTTGGGCCTCACCATAAACCACAACTTAATTGGTCTAAATACGTTGACAACTTTTGTAAAAAAAGCTGCTAGCATAACGAACAAAATCTTGAGAGCCGCCAAACCCACATGTGGAGCGTCACCGGAGGTTATGCAGCAAATATATGTACGCGCTGTAGAACCTCTGACAACATATGAGCGTGTGGGTGGAAGCGGTTCGGAAGAAAGTCATCAGAAAGAAACTGGACTCATAGCAATCAGGTCATGCGAGGGTTACAGGATAATCTCCTTAGTTTCGGCCCAGGTTTTGAGTGGATGTATGGATATACGATCTTAGGATCAGTTGCCCTGGTGATTCAACTGGGAACTCCGGGTACGTTCCAGCAATGAGATATTCGACTAATGAGAGTCTCCACCGGGTTCAGGGTCCGGGTCGGGTTGGATTCGCAGGGCACTCACCCGCACGATGGAGGTGTGCTGGCGCTCCACGGCGAGGTGCAGCGCCGTCTGCAGGTTGACATTCTGCAGGTCCATGCGCGCGCCCGCCTTGACGAGCAGCTCGGCCACCTCGCAGTGGTTGTTGAGCGCCGCCAGATGCAGCGCCGTGTAGCCGTCGTCCTTCTTCTCGTCCACGATCCACGGCCGGGACAGCTTGCTCAGCATTATCTTCATGGCGCTAACAAACAAAAAAGAATTGTTTTTAGATTTTATATTTTTAATATTACTGTATATTTAAAAGGCATCGTCATAATGATTTGTTCACCACGATAGTTAATTAGTAAGCGAGTTAAGCAACCGTGCTTGGTTCGTACGGGTGGTAAAAAAATAATCAAGTGTACACACACACACACACACAGTACATTTGTGGAGGTCCTCACCAAAAAGTTACATTTCCAATATATTTTTTTTATTAACCCTTATCCGCACCCCAATGGTGCATAGGGCACTGCGTCATATAAACGCAGTGTTATCTTGATCGTTTACACATGAAGGAAAGGTGATCAGCCCTCCGCTTCAGGTACCAGTCCAGGGTAATATTGAATAAATATGACAGTGAAAAAATCACTTATATTTATTTTACCCCCCTTGGGAATCGAACCCGGGACCTCCAGAACGGTAGCCGAGACATTTCCAATATTGCTGAAAAAATCCTTTAAATGCAAATCTGTTCTGTTTACTGTATTCTATCGAATTCTTAATTAAAGTTGCGACAAAACGTGACCAATCCTGTGTTAAACCAATATAACTAACTAACTAACTAACCATCACGCCGCTTCCCCGAAGGGGTAGTCAGAGAGAATAGAACGCCACACCACTCTGTCTTTGCAAACATTCTTCGCCTCTTCCACGTTCATGCATCTCCTCATACATACCCAATAAATTAAACCAATATTAAACCAATATGAAATCATTAAATCGCACCAAAACGTAAAAAAACTACAATCTCAAATTCCTGATTACTTAAAATCATTTAAAATGAAAATGTAACGGTTTGGTGAGGATTTCCATATTTGTTATGACTTGAAAAAAACCCATCCCAGTTGAAAAAAATGTATGATGCGGAGTACGTGTATTATTTTAGCGTTTGTGTTATTGTATTATTTCTATTGCTAGATTGATATATTCCTTTCAAATAATACAATATATTAGACCTATTGAATAAATGAATATATCGTTCGTCGTATCATTTTACGTAATATGATTTTTCATAACTCTAAACAAGGTTCCTACATTTATCGTTCATCAAAATTGGTCAACGATGAATATGGGAATTTTGATATGTTCTACTCGATATTGTCAGCACCGTGATCGCGTACATGGTGAGTCGATATTTATATCGTGGTGTGTCCCAATTTCTACAAAATTTGTCTTGGACTTGAGCTTTGACCCTCCCTTTTCCCGCTTTCCTTCCTCCCGCCCCTATTCCAGGTATTTATATTAAATTATATATCGCTCACTCCTTTCAAGAACGTCATAAATAAAAAACTTGATTTTTCAGGAGAACGTCTTTAAAGTTTAAAAATATAATACAATGTGTTAAAAATAAATATCAAGCCACTTATTGAACTTTTTACTGTGCAACAGATCTTTTTAGGTAAAACTTGAAGGTTTTTTCTCCATTTGAAAAATATATTTAAAAAAAATAATTAAACAATACCATTAATCCAAAATGCAAAAACAATACTGTCTGCCCTGTAGCGAGTAAATATTAAGTTAAAAATCCCTGTTTTGCTGGGATATACTTAGTACATTTTTTGGGCATTCCGAAAACATACACAAATGAAAATTGACGATTTTTGATTTATGACGTTCTTGAAAGGAGTGAGCGATAAGTGAAATTTTGTAAATGGAATGTTACAAATACCTGTTTTTTGTTACTCATTAATGTAAATGTATTTATGTAACTGTTCTCTAAGTTTTTCAAAAAAATTAAAAATAAATAAATATATAATATACTAGATCTATTAGATAAATTAATATATCGTACGTCGTATCATTTTTCATAATATTGTAAAATAAGTCGGGTGTGTGTTTTGGCCTCCGCCGAACCCGGGAAGGGGTTCGGTCGAACCAGGTTAAGAACCACTGGTCTAATCGTCTAATGTCTGCAGCAGGCGCCATACGTCACAAGTGGCGAATGGGTGTGTTCCCGATTTCTGATATCGCCTTCGATCTTTGGCCGAGACGACACGATCCGATACACATTCATTGTATCATCTGTGCCCGCCGACCGTCTGCTGTCGGGAGTCCTCGGGAGTCCTCGGCTGCCCTCGGCAGTGTCCGCGCTCCGCACGCGAGCCATGTCCATCAATTGGAATGAGTGTAACATGGTTATATGGTTAATTGCAATCAAGTATCGGCACGAGGCGCGACCGGCGACCGCCAATGTACTTCGGACATTCGGACAGCTCAGTTCGGTTCACGATGTCTTCGGGAAAAGCCTGGTACCAAACATCGTCCGGAAGAACCTCCGCTGTTGTTCTGTGCTCCGTGTACTCCAAGTTGTGTGAGCATTCGGATATCGAAAATCGAAACGTACTCAATCATCAATATTACTTCAGAAACGCTTCATCGGACTATTCCTGTGATGAAGAAGACAAAGAAGAAGAAGAAAAAATGGTCGTTAAACAAATCGTGTGACCATCACAACACTAAGCAGGGGTCCTTTCAATCTGGACTGAACGACATCGCAATTACAGGTTGTATAAAAAAAACATTATCTATGCAAAACAAAATACTAAACCAACAGAATATAAAACGAATCTAACCAATTTGATTATTTAATTAACTTCGTTATTTATTTCTTCATATAAGTAAATATGAAAAAATAATGTCATCATCATATCTTTTTTTTGTATTTTTTGTTGTTGAGGCAATTGAGGAATTTAATTTAATTTATAATTATATACTCTCGAACTGCTAATTTAAATTTGCCTTTGTACAAGTTACGATCAATATAACACAGCGTCGATCTGATGCAGTGTCTTATGCACCACTAGAAGTGGATAAAGGTCAGAACAAGAAGAATTAAAAATAAATATCGCGAAAGAAAATTGATCGAAATTTTCAGCCGTGTATTTATTACAGCTTCTTTTTTCATTTTCTTATAACCTTCTAAAATTGCTGCAACGTTTTTAAAGAGAACAGTTATTTTAAATGATTTTTTTGTATAAATGATTCATCACTCGGACGATGTTGCTACCTATTTACATACGTAATTGTATAAAGCCATTAATTGGTCAAATAAACAATTGAATGTATACACACATGCACATACACACATACACACTCACCACATGTTAACATATTACTACTGAGAACATATTATAAGTTTTGTTTATCATTTAATAAACCATTATTTATATTGCACTGCCTCGACAGCGATCGTCTGTAAATAAAATTGTTTATTTTAAATCAGAATAAAACAAACAGTGACATTTCTGTTCATGTTCAACATTGTTGTACGCACAGTCATAAACTCACCATGCTCACATCAATTAATTAATATATAAGTACGTATGGCTCACAAGAGATTACACACAGTAGCAATACACATCCAAAACTACTACCGTTCATGCTTATTCATCGCCATATGTACACGCGGTTGGGAGAAACGGAAGCTTTCGCAGTATCAAGTGATCGGTAATCTCTCACTACACGCGGTTTCAGTTATCCACGATAATGGATCTTTGTCAGACGGGAGGAATATCTAATTTAACATACTCAACCTATAAAGGATTGTATTAGACTCGTTTTGTGTTTATAACAGCCGATATAATTAATATTTTCATTCATCATTTTCTTTTGGAAAATTCGCCTTCGAAAAAACGTTATTTTCGTACGTTGGCAATGAATGACGTCACAGAAACGATGGAGTTATTTTAATGATGGTGTCATTGTTAAATTATTGGCGGCTCTATTTGTTGATGTCTATGGTTCACCTCTCACCCCCCTTCCCTCATCTTTGTATAACACAAATGGTAGTGTAGTGGTAAACAAAAAATCCATACTACTACTATTACAGCTCTATAAACCATAGACAATTAACCATATGACGTCATAAAACGTTCGATGTCAGAAATTTGAAGACGTATGCGAACGCACATTTTTCGTTTTATTCTAATATCTAAAGTTTAAACATTAATAGTAATGGCTTCAATTAATTAAATGTTTGTGTTACGGCAAATGTTTCAATGAACACATTTTAAAACATACTACATTCCCGGCAAAATACTCGTAACATTGACGTTATTAAGTTTAAGACCATCTTGTTTTAGTGAATATACTTAAAATAAATATAAGCATTATGTGTAAAAAGTTGCACACTTTTGAGCTATCCCAGGACACTTTTAGGATCGCTCTAAAGTGTACGATTTTTTTCCAAATGATAAGTACATTTATTAAAATCACTCGTAAACGAGTGGAGGTTTAATAAAAAGCAGTACATTTATTTAATGTGGTCTTTAACTAAGAGAGACAACGAAATTTTGGAAGGTTTTCGTGCAAAATATTGTTGATGCTTTTGGATCGATATACTTTCATATTATAGTGATTAGGACATTTGACCATGTATGAAGTTCTGAGTTCATTATTGGTACTAAGTATAAGAAATAAATAAGAATAAAAGACAAAGAAAGAAGAGGAAATATGCTTACATAGTGCATGTTTCAACAACAACGCGTAATCTTTTTACTCACGGTTTTGTTATACGCGGCAAGTTGGCGCTTAAGAACGCAACTCCGGCCAAAATGAGGGATTTCTTCATAGAACTTATACTTATAATAATGCAAAAGACATGCAGCTGTATAATAGTGTGCCAGCGGGGTCATCGATTTGTAGCGCACCCATGAATCCAAGATGCCGCTCCATTCAACCGTGTCCTTGCGAATGCGTGCCCAAAGGCATCATAAAATACAGACAAATAAGCAGGAATTGGTTCCCAAACAAATCGGCCGTTGATTGAACATCGAGTAGGATCGGTTCCGTTGACGACATCATTACGATGTTCCCGGTGAACGTGGACTATAATACCATAATATTGTGGAGTACAATAAGTCCTCTTCTTGCGTGATTTCGACTTACGTGAATTCGTATTTACACGATTTAAAAAAATGTTTTTCTCAAGTCGTTGGTTTACCTAAACTATTGCGTTAATGGTATAGCGAGAAAATGAAAAAAAAAATGTAAATTTAATTCTCGAATTGATAATAAAAGAAGATATGTCATAACAATGGAGACCAGAGTTAAAATTATAAAGCAATATGAAAAAGGTGAAATTATGGCTGACGTCTCATTTTACGATTTAACAATAATTTAATCGGATGTTCAAATTATGGATTTTGTAAAAAAAACAGGTCCAATGCAATCTACGATAATTAGCAACAAAAAAAAACAGAGGAAAATGAATAATCAATAATTAGTTTGTATTTAAATGTTACTCTGTATTTACACATAAATAATTTCGTACGTATCTGATTAAATAACAACGTCTAAAAATATTTTTTTTTATTAAATGTAGATCTATTCTGTTTTCACATGTGTACTTACATCATTTGAACGTAGCGCATATGGTATTATTACATAATGTTACATATTATTACATAATATAGTTATCGCTCACTCCTTTCAACCACGTCATATATCAAAAATCGTCAATTTTCAGTTGTGCATGTTTTCGGAATGTCTAGAAAATGTACTCCCAGCAAAAGCGGCATATTTTAAACTTTATATTTGCCCGCTACATGGCAGAAAGTGTTGTTTTTGCATTTTGAAGAAAATGTATTGTTGAATTATTTTTTTAAATATACTAAATATTTTTCAAATCGGAGAAAAAACCTTCAGGTTTTACCTAAAATTATCTGTTGCGCAGTAAAAAGTTCAATGAGTGGCTTTATATTTATTTTTAACACATTTTATTATATTCTTACACTTTAAAAACGATCTCCTGAAAAAGCAAGTTTTTTGATATTTGACGTTGTTGAAAGGAGTGAGCGATATGTGCCTACTATATCCTTTAAAAATAGCGCATATTATTACATTTTCATTTTCATTCATTCAAACCCTTATCCGCACTCCAATGGTGCATAGGGCACTGCATCATATAAACGCAGTGTTATCTTGATCGTTATCACATGATGGAAAGGTGATCAGCCCTCCGCTTCCGGTAACAGTTCCGGTCCAAGGTAATATTAATTAAAAATAAGAGTGATTTTTTTTATTACATACCATATATGTAAAAAATCACAAGTATATTTTTTCGACCTACACGAAAACCTTTGGAACGAATTAATCACGTAAGTAGAGGACTTGATATGATGTTGTGGCGTACGGCTGGCGCCGAGTCGTACAAAGAACAATGGGTAATTGTAATTCAGCGGGAGACGGCGAGCGCGAGGCCGGGTTCGTAGTTCGTAGGGTGACACGTCGCGGACTGCGTCGGACCGCGGCACCGGCACTGTTCACGTCTCGGCAACACCCTTTCGAGGGCTGACCTACTCATAGTATACGCGGTACTTAATAATTATTATCGCGGTAATTATCGAGTAAAGCGAGCGACATAACACACAATTCGCTCACTTCTTTCAACGTCATACATATATAAAAAATCTTGATTTTTCAGGAGATTGTTTTTAAAGTTTAAAAATATAATGAAATGTTTTAAAAATAAATATCAAGACACTTATTGAACTTTTTACTGTGCAACAGATCTTTTTAGGTAAAACCTGAAGGTTTTTTCTCCATTTAAAAATATTTAGAATATTAAAAAAAAATCAATACCTTTTCTTCAAACTGCAAAAACAACACTTTCTGCCCTGTAGCGGATAAATATTAAGTTAAAAATATGCCGCTTTTGCTGGGATATAGTACATTTTCTGGGCATTCCGAAAACATACACAACTAAAAATTGTCAATTTTTGATATATAACGTTCTTGAAAGGAGTGAGCGAATTGTCCGGCGGTTGTGCCTGCGCTAAAAGACATATACCACACATATCCTTCTTATTCTGTTCATGTCAGATCCCCCTGACGTCGATTATCTTCTTCTTCAAACCCTTATCCGCACCCCTATGGTGCATAGGGCACTGCATCATATTAACGCAGTGTTATCTTGATCGTTAGTGATGACACATGCAGGAAAGGTTATCAGCCCTTTGCTTCAGGTACCAGTCCAGTGTAATATTGAATAAATGTGAGAGTGAAAAAATCACTTATATTTATTTGACCTTCCCCCCTGGGAATCGAACCCGGGACCTCCAGTACGGTAGCCGAGCGCGCTGACCATTACACTACGGAGCGACGTTGATTATCACTTGAAAGTACACAATTGTCATAGTCTCTGGTAGTTTTAAACAGCGCCTCAACAGTCCTGATCCCCTTCCAACTTTATATATTCCGGAGCCAGATGTGTCATCTGCCCACACCTCGTCGATCCTCATTTTTCTCTCATTTTTCTCTCATTTTTCTCTCATTCTTCTCTCCTCTCAGCACATGTCCCAGATAGGACACCTTCCGGACTGTGATATCAGACAGCAACTGTCTCCCTGCTCTTGCTCTTTGGAGCACATTTGCGTTGCTGACCATATCGGTCCATGGAATACGTAGCATTCTACGATGTAGCCATATTTCGAATGCCTCTAGTTGGTTCATAGTGCTGACTTTGAGGGTCCACGATTCAACTCCGTATAGAAGTACTGACCAAACATAATACCTAACCATTCTCTGCCGAAGCTTCAGATTGAGGCTGTCGTTACAGAATATATTTGTCATCTTATTAAAAACTGTACGAGCGGCCTCTATCTGCACTTAACCTCGGTTTCTGGATCGATATATACATATGTACATATACAGATACATATCCTAAGACCGGCTAAAACCACGCCACGACGCGACATTTCATCCCAATTCAATCTCAGCTGTTCAAAATAGCGAGAGTGAGATGATATTTAGAAGAAAATAAAAATTATAGATGCCTGAGTTTAATTTCCCTAAATTTTTCTCCGAAAATTCAAACGCAGATATTTTCTGCTACTACTATTATTACTACCATACGTCATTTTCCTGCAGGGGAAGGCAGCTAGGAAGCCAGAAATGTATGTGACATACACCCCTAGCTTCCTTCACATCTATACATTTAGTCTTGCATGCCCTTCGATTAGGTAAACTTTAAACACCTCCAGATTTTAGGCTCTGATTGATCTAGTCGTGTCAAAACTTTTTTGGCACTACTAGATCAATCTATCATATATCGACGTGCCCTATGTAAAGTGCTCTAACTACATGTTTGTCAATTTTGAGATATTTGGTGTATTTAAGCAACTGACCGTTATCTACAAATATAAACAAACAAAAAAATGTATAAAATAAATTACGCCTAGTTTTCAGGCGTATAAGATGCTATCTACATCGAATTTTCGAAATGAACTGAACTCCTAAGACGCTAACTACTTAATTTTGACAAGGCATAGAGTTTTCAAACGATTTAATACATTATTTTATATGTTTTTGAATGTATAATACTAGTTTAATATTTCAGATAAAACCGCTAATTAATAAAAAAAATATGTTGTAAAAATCTTCAAAGCTCTCTCCTGCAAAGTAACAGATTTGCAGATAGAGTACTTTACGTAGGGGCCGTCGATATGATATAATCAATATATAATCTCTAGTATTCATATGTAAAAAAATCCTTTCTTTATTCTATTGCACTAATGAATTAAATGGTGATGTATAAAAAATACTAGATGGATCAGATGGAAAATTTGAGATTAGTGACGTAGAGTCGTTAACTAAGAAGTCTGGGGAATGTCTGAATTTAGTAAACTGTGAATATTGGAACCCGAAGAGTTCTGATTGGCGGGTCAGGGCGGGCCATGAACAATTGTCACACTGTGTGTAGCGTGTAATACGTTAGACTTATCGTATTATGTGTGCATTGTGCATAGACTGGCCCCACATATCTGTAAACTGTGGAGGTTCGATGTGACGAACCTCAATAAAAATAATTATTCGATGTAACGAATTTTTATAAATCCCTTTGAACTAGCCATGTTGTTCAATAAAAAATAGAATAGAGCAAGTAAACAAACATCGGTGTAAGCTTAAATTCGTGTAAATATTTTATAGATACGTAATTTTAGTATGTAATTAATGTAACATATAAAGTAGTAATGGTAAAACAAAACTTTATACATGTAAGTAGAATGGACAGTTTTAATTTTTTTCTCTTTTTGTGTGTATATTATGTAGAAAAAAATTAAAAGAGTAAAAAAGTATGCAAAATGAACTCCACCACAAGACACAACAGGTGGCTTAGCGGGTCTCTCTGCATAAGAAAAAAATATATGAATTTATAAATATATACAGATATGTACAAACATATATACATATGTATGTACACATATCGCTCACTCCTTTCAAGAACGTCATAAATCAAAAAACTTGATTTTTCAGGAGAACGTTTTTAAAGTTTAGAAATGTAACACAATGTATTAAAAATAAATATCAAGCCACTTATTGAACTTTTTACTGTGCAACAGATCGTTTTAGGTAAAACCTGAAGGTTTTTCTCTATTTGAAAAATATTTAGTTTATTTAAAAATATAATTAAACAATACCTTTTTTTAAAAATGCAAAAACAACACTTTCTGCCCTGTAGCGGGTAAATATTAAGTTAAAAATATGCCGCTTTTGCTGGGATATAGTACATTTTCTGGGCATTCCGAAAACATGCACAACTGAAAATTGACGAATTTTGATTTATGACGTTCTTGAAAGGAGTGAGCGATATGTACGTATATATTTCACACATAAATTAAATTAATCAAAAAATAATTACAACGTGTGCAAACACACCGTATTTAATCGATTTAATGAGGTAGAATTACATAGAATTCGTTAAATAAAGATAATCAAATGAAAGAGTGAATCTCAATCTAATAGGTTTTTAGCCATCAAAACCTCAGTATAGCAAATAAATCACTCGATATAATGATTTTTTCAAAACCCCTTGAGATTCATTATATCGAGGTTCTATTGTATATATACACAAAATATACATTTGCCTCTTTTATTCTTTCCTGTTTTTGGATCAAGTCGATGACAGGAACTCATTTGGTATTTCCATATTATTATCTCTTGCACGCTTTCCTTTAACTCCTCAACTGATCTATTACTACCGGCTTCTTGAGACTCTTGCTTTTATGAAGAGTATTACTGCTAGTTCTTGAAGGTTGGAAAAGAAAAATCTAATATTTTTTACTATATTATAAATATATAATAACAATAGGCGGACTCGGCTTACAGCTTATGGCGATCCCTTTCAACCGAGCTTAACCGACATTTAAAATTCATCGGGAGTTTCCGTGAAATGAAACCCGAGTATATTTGATATTTTAAAAGTAATAAAACGGAGTTATGGACGTTAGGTAATAAATTGTTCCATGTGTTCTCGTAATGTAACGACACGTGCTGTTCATGTCTATTTTTACACTACACTCCACACTCCTATACTTCAAACTCTTCGCCTCTTTACCCCACTCTACATCCTAGAATTCAATCTTCAGCCGTAGTTAATGTCGGAATTATCCCAACGTACTAGTTGACATTCATTATACTCTAAATGCACTTGACTGACATTCCATACTTTACAGAACTGGTATGAAAAGTGTGTATTGAATGTATGGGCACACAGAGGAGCGATTTGTCAAGTACGAGTTACAAATATTATTTAAATTTGGAAGAAGAAAAAAAAGAAGAGATATATTGTATGTATGTGTGAAAAGAAAATGAGGTATAAGGTCGGAGAATTTATGCGCCTCATCTGCTGGTTTAAGTGATCACTTTTTACGCTGTGTAACATTCTCCGTCCTGCCCACGATCGAACTTCCATATCACATTGATTTTTGGAATTTGTACGAATGCGATTATTCGCATATGAGGTTGCTGCACCATCTGTGGAGATTTTTGTGAAGTAAATAGTTGAAAGCGTAGGCCGTAAGTTTTACTCGGAATACAATTTGTTTTACACATATTTTCTTTTCTGCCTTTTCAATATTCTGAAGACTGTATCATCAAATATTGAATATGGATAAATCAGCTTTATAGAGATAGCTGACGACTTTTATGGCATTGAATTAAAATCATACATGCACAATTGTCATTCTCTCTACCGCAGATAAATTTTCGAGTGCGAATTAAAATAAAATATGGTAACCATAATTCTTATCAGACATCGAGCTTCTCTGACACATCGATCGACCTTGTATACATATAATATATGTAAATAGCAAGTACGGTATATCGCGCATGAAATCACTGAGCAGCCTCGGTGAGTGTTTTTGCCTAGAATTTTCACTCATAAATTACATGAAATTATAGTAACTTTTAACATGAAGAGTAACCCACTCACAAGTAGGTAAAGGCTTTCAATTTAGTTGAAGCCTAAGTAGGGTCGCGATGAGCGGTGTTGCATAAGACATAACTAGATCTTAGAGTCACTTGGGTGATAGGTAATTTTAAAAAAAACGAGCCTGATCTGCTGTCGTATTTTAAAGCAGATATAGTTTAAATAAATATAATATTTTATAATTTATTTTATATCAGATCTAATGATATAAATAAATCTGAAAAAATATCAATAAAGAAATAAGGTACAATTAATAAAATTTAAATATAACGTAGGTTACTACGAATTCATTCGCCAGACCACAATTATTCCATTATAATGATAACTAACATCTCAAATATTAGAATAGAAATAATTAACCGTCACGCCGCTTTCCCGCAGGGGTAGGTAGAGAGAATAGAAAGCCACACCGAGCTGTATTTGCAAACAATATTCGCCTCTTATCCTCATACATAGCCGCCGATTCTTCCGAATAGATTATTCCGACTCCTGTCCTAGACGCTTTCAAGTATTTGAAATACTTGCTCATGCCTTTATATTTATATCATTATAAAAATAAAATATTCATTACTTAATTATGAATTCAACGCTGAAATCCTTATAGGAGGGAAGATGAAGAGAATATTCTTAAAATAAGACGACATTTCAGTTGTATAAATAGACTATGTAGGACTTTTTATTTCGTTTTATTTATAGGAATTTATCCCCCGGCTTTAAGTTACATTTGTGTGAGTACTTCTTTTAAATAAAACGTTTGCACTGCAGTGGTATTTATGAAGCTTTAAATATGCCCACATACCTTTCTATATTTAATTTATATTTAATTTTAAAAATCATTCATGATAATAATTGATTTCTCTTTCTAAATTCTGCAAAACAATATTTGTGTTGCTATCTATTTTAACAGACTTTTTTACATTTTTGATTAATGTTTTACTTAGTAAATACCACTATTTCTAAATATAGAAATAGTGGTATTTACTAAGTAAAACATTAATTAATAGATTTTACCACAAAGTGACTGCCGAATCAATTAATGAAAAGACTTTTTTAAAACCTATTTCAATACTTTTTATCAGATAATAGCAACAGGTTAAATGCGAAACAATAATTCTCTGATCAATTAATCAACCAATTATATTTGTATAAATTCTAAACTCCTCTAACTAAATTAATGTTTTCATTAATTGATTCGGGCCTCACTTCGTGGTAATATCAATCCATTTTCAATTAAAATTTTACTTGGTAAAAACCATTATTTCAAAAAACCTATCATTGACACGTGTTCAGATGCATTCCGCATAAGAATGCGGAATGCATCTGAACACATGAAAAAGATTTCATACGGTGAAAAATTATGCGAAATGCGTGGAAACCCGTGTCACAACACATTTCAAGAAATAGTGGTATTTGCCAACTAAAACTTTAAATAAAAATGATTTAATGTTTCTAATGAGTTGTCAAATAATCGAATAAATGCTTTAATCTGTATTGTAAGACGCATTAAAAGACGTGTAAATCGATAAAAATATACATACGTTGACTATGTATAAAATATAGATAAACACAGGGCTTTTTTTAAACAAAAAACATCCCGGAGCTCAGTTCATGGCAAGCTTTTTACTAAAAACAATATATTAAACTGTCATTGAAATACTCATTACATTACCACATTTAATTATTTTCACGAATTAAATAAATATAGATTGAACTTACGTAAGCCCAAGAATTGTTTCGTTGAATTGATTTTGAAAAATAAAAATAAAAATCAATTTATCCGTGAAACAAGGTGCCGGAACGCCGTTCCGCCGCGTTACGTGAAAAAAAGCCCTGGATATATATAAATATATATATATATATATATATATATATATATATATATATATATATATATATATATATATATATATATATATATATATATATATATATATATATATATATATATATATATATATATATATATATATATATATATATATATATATATATATATATATATATATATATATATATATATATATATATATATATATATATATATATATATATATATATATATATATATATATATATATATATATATATATATATATATATATATATATATATATATATATATATATATATATATATATGCCGAATGAATTAATAAAAAGTTAAAATATGGGTTTTGTAATACCATAAAAAATTTCAAATCGACTTGTGGTTCTCATACTGTGATATCTATCAGGAATTATAAATATTTTTAAAAAAAGTCGGTCGTGATAACAAAGTTGGTCACCCCTTCTACCGTGTTGTACGGACATAAAATGGTGACAATATGTTAAAGTATCAGGGTTGCAGCACTGCGTTAGGGATAAGACGGCCGGTGCCACGTGCCAGCGTGAGGCGGAGAAAAGGAGGCGCGGATCCCATATCCACTCGCTCACTTCTGGTAGAGGACTCGCGTGGAAAAGCAAGCAGAGTTATGCAACGACCGATGTGAAACTCGACGCGAGGTCATTTTAGGAAGCGGGCCGCTATAA